>NC_080029.1:61864195-63064195 GCF_030020395.1 Manis pentadactyla | reverse complement strand
GCGCACAGACGAGGTTTCTGATTCTTGCCTGGCTGCTGTGAAGGAAACTCCATGCGCGGTTGCTATGGGCATGGCCGCTCTCAGGCTGCTGCTCAGCTATGGCGGGGCCGGGCAGGAGCGGGAAAGGGCGGGAGGTTGTTTATTGCTGTGAGGGGCCTTGGAGCTGCGCTGCCGCCCAGGGGGTTAGGGTACCCAGAGTTCCCCAGGTTCCCAGCTGCTGAGCTGATTGTGCCAGGACGCCTCCATCCAGCTGTGGGGTCCTTGTCCCTTTAAGACTTTCAGAAAATGCTCACTTTTCTTTGTTCCAGGGGCGCCGGCTCCGGGGACCCACTCACAGGTTTTACTGTCCTGTTTCCCTAGTTTACAGCACCCCACACACTCGCTGTGTGTCTGCGCTCCTGGTGTGGATGGCTAGGGCTGGCTATTTAGCAGTCCTGAGCTCCCTCTCCCTCCCTGCTGCAACTCCTCTCCTCCCACCAGGAGCTGGGGTGAGGGTCACTCAGGTCCCTCTGGGCCGCGGCTTGTATCTTATCCCCTTTGTGAGGTGCAGGGTTCTCACAGATATAGATGTAGTCTGGCTGTTGTCCTGTATCTTCTGGTCTCTCTTTTCGGAATAGTTGTATTTTCAAAAATATATATGTTTCTGGGAGTAGATTTCCGCTGCTCTACTCATGCCACCATCTTGGCTCCTCCATTGCCAGTACCTTTTTTATGTAACCCACCGCCCTAGACATGATTGGTCCAACGATGGGCAAAAGGGCCCATGCAGGGGCCACGACTGCCTTTTCACAGGGCCCATGACAGCCTTCCCTGGCATGTTTTACAAAAGGAGATAAGGGGCAAGATTTCTTTCTTCTCTGCTTGAGAAGATCTAAGGATGTGAGTTTAGGGCTGCTGGCAGCCATGTTGCCTAAAACTGCCTGCACTGAGAGACAACAAAGCCATCATGGAACAGAGATACAGAACAAGAGGCAAAGAGTGAGAACAAGAGAGAGAATGCATCTGGAAACATCTGGGCAGACCGACTGACCCATCTATTGTAGGTATCCCAAAGGCCAGCTTCAGCACTTCTTTTCTTATGTTATGCCTAAATAAGCCACTTACATCTTTTTTTCTTTTACATGGACTAATTAGAATTGGAGTTCTGTTACTTTCATACAGAGACCTGGCTAATAAACATTCTAAATTTGTTTCTTATCTGTGTACCCTCGGTAAAATCTCTAGAGTTTACAGTGAAAAATTAAAAGTGGGTTCCTCTTCCCAAAGCTCTTGGTAATGAACCAAAGAGAAATATTGACAGAGTTCACACTTGAGAGTTCACATGTGGCAGTCCACAAAATCTTCTAATTTTTGTGTTAGTGACTATGTAGTTCCCATTTTAATTTCTTTCCTCAGATTAATTAATCCTGTCATTCATTCTATAATAATTTATTGATATTTTCTATGTGCAAGAGATAGGAGTAAGCACTGAAGAGAAGTAAATAAAATAGCTCCCCTACCTTAAGGAAAATTCCTACATGGTTATAATCATGATAGCATATATCTGGGCATTGTACTAAGTACTCAATATATTTAATTCTCACCACAATTCTATGCAACACAAGGTATTATTCCCTTCATTTTATGGATGAGGAGACTAACCACAGAGGCCATAAGTAACTTGTCCACTGTCCCACTGAATGATGGAGCTGGGGTTTGAACCTAAGCTCCATGACTCCGTAGCCCAAGCTTTTAACCTCTACTCTGCAGCCTCTTCTGGTGGAAAAGACTAAAACTTTTTAATGAGAAGCCTTTACAAAAGAATGTTTAGTCATCCATTCCTATTAAGTTATTTCTATACTGTCTTAGAAGTAGAGATCTTAACTGTACCTCTATAAAATGAATCTACAACTTGTTAAAGTATTTACATATGCAGAAACATCTATAACATGGAGAGAAATACCTTTATGTACATATTCAGCAATTTTAAAGCTTCTCCTTATAAACACAAGCTTCTTTAGTATTTTCTAACATTTAACTATGTTTTCTGATTCCAAAAAGGAGACATTTGTTTTGAATATATAGAAAATATAGAAAATCTTTAGAATGACCCATAATGTCACCATCAATATATACTCAATAATATTTATTACTTAGCTCATTGTATAATCTTATAATTTTTATTTCTGTTAGGTAGAACAGTAATACCAGTAAGTCTTATTTCTCTATTTCATCAAGCATGAGAATGTTAATTCTAACACATCTTATGGAGCTTCTATTCTAATTTAGCTTTAAAGGGATGTTTTTCAGTTTTGGGTTGATTTACATGGAGAGTGATTGATATAACACCCAGCTGCATTAACACAGAAGCTGAGTTTGCACTAATTACACATTTCACAGCTCGTGGTATGGGTCATGCCTACAGAGAAACAATGCAGCTAATTAAGTTAAAATTTTAGTTTAAAAATTTTTTTAACTTTGTGAAATAAATTTCTGGCAAGAGCATGAGGAGCTTTGCTGTCTTCCCCCCAGTGAAACTGGTCAAAACTAGTTTTTTCAAAAGTACAAACAACGAACAAACAAAAATAGACCATTCAAAACCTCTGGAAATAAGGACAGATAGCAAATGAAAAACATGCATTCAAGAAAATCTTAGGTAAAAAGAACTAGGTAAGAAAGACCAATCTGTGGTATTTGAACCAGACCACCCCGTCCTTATCCCCACCCATATCAGTGAGGCAGAGATTCCACTCCAGCCAAGAAAACAGGGCTTCTCTCCCCAGCCCCGAGCTGGAGGGCGTTCTTCCTGGGACTAGCAGGGCTGAGCATTTCTCACCCTTCCCCCAGCTGCCTGTTACTAAGGCTAAGTCCTGAGTGAATGCTGTTAAGAGGTCGTGGATCCCTTCTTCTGCCCAACCCCCACTTGTGGAACAGAGGCCCTACTTGGATGTAGCATGCTGGAAATACTGGGGCCCTGATAACCCTTCCTCTGGCTTCTGAGGTGGTGGTTCCATACCAGAAAAAAATTAAGACTTCATTGTTCCTACTCCATGTTCCAGAGCCCTAGCTCACAGTGTTTGCCTGGGCCATGAACCAGATAGCTCCTAATCTCTTCCCAAAGGAACTGACTTCATTTGCAACAGAGAGTGGAAAAGTTTAAGCCTAAGGATGCTGTCAAGAATAGTAGAGGTGTAGTGAAAGGCAATTAGGAGATTTGATTTATGAAACAAATGAAGATATAGCCAAGACTGAAGATGGCTAATTTGCAGAAGAGAAGAGAGAATAAGACAGCTGGGAGGAGCCCTCCTGGGGTTAACGAATGTCGAACACTGACATCAGAAACTTTCCTTCAAAGGAGCCACAGTTTGATTGGATTTGTTTGTAGAGGAATTAATTCCCTAGGGCATTGTTGAAAACAGCAGAGTAATCAGCTAGAAATCAGCAGAGTTTCATAGCTGGGTATGGTCAGAGGAAGAGTGAGTGTGCGCCCCCAGAGTCATGCCTCCTTGAGCAGCAACATCTGCAGCTTAACACGGCGGGAGGAAAACAGACTGCAAAATAGTCCAGCCTGTCAACAAGCAAGCAAACACACAAATAACAAACCTCCTGTGGGGGTGGGGCAGTACCAGTACCCGGAGTTGCTATAATATTATCTGAAATGCAGAATGGTACTCTGCATACCCTCTACTTCTTCGTCAAGTTGAATTATGAAGTCATTCAGCTCATCCTGACTGCTTTTAAGCTCCTCACTATATTTCTTCTGTAAAGCCAACTCTGCTTCAAGTTGTGCAATACGTCCCTGGGACAGCTGCCTTTCAAGCTCCTGATTCTCCTGGATAAGCATTGGACACTTTGCCATTAATTTTTTGCCTGTTTGGCTATCAGGCATAAAATTCCACGCACTCAGTTCATTTTGGGCTTGTTCCAGTTTGTCTTTAGTCTGTTCCAGTTCACCTTTCATTTTTAGGAAAAATAAGTTGATCGCTGGGTCTACCATTATTGATCTCAACTGGGCAACACTAGGCTGCTGGACTTGCTTGAGGTGCTGGATTTCAACCAACAACAAAAAATTATGAGGCATGCAGAGAAGCAGGAAGATAGGACTTACTTACCAGGAAAAAAGCAGGCACCATAAACTACCTGTAAGAGTGCCTGGATGTCAGATTTAATGGAAAAACACTTCAAAGCACCATTATATATATATATATGTCCACAGGACTAAAGGAAAGAATGATCTAAAAGTAAAGGGAGGTATGATGATAATGTCACATCAATAGGAAATACCAAGAAAGAGAAATTATTTTTAAAAAAGACAAATGGAAATTCTGAAGTCAAAAAATATAATAACTGAAATAAAATATTTACTAGAGGGACTCAAAAGATTTGAATTAGCAGAAGAAAGAATTAGTGAATTTGAAGATAGATTCTGCAAGCTGAAGAACCACAGGGAAAAGAATGAAGAAAATGAACCAAGCTTCAGAGATCTGGGACATCATTAGATATATTAGCATACAAGTAATGGGAATACCAGGAAGAGAGGAAAGAAAAGAGAAGAAATATTCAAAGAAAAACATGGTTGAAAGCTTCCCAAATTTATTGAAAAGCAGTATCTACACATCCAGGAAGCTCAAGAAATTCCAAACAGGATAAACTCAAAGAGACCCACAGACAGCACATAGTAAAAATGCTGAAAACAAAAGACAAAGAGGAAATCTTGAAAGCAAAATAAAAGAGATGAGTTAGTTACAAGGGAACCCCAATAAGATTATCAGTTACTTCTCACCTGAAACAATGGAGGCCAGAAGGCAGTGGGGTAAAAAAATATAAAGTACTCAAAGATTTGTTTTTTTAAGAAAAAAAGAACCAAAAACTCCATATCCAGCAATGCTATCTTTCCAAAATGAAGGCAAAATACTTTCCCAGACAAACAAAAACAGAATTTGTTGCCAGCAGACCCATATTACAAGAAATATTAATGGAAGTTCTTTAGGCACACAGCAAGTGACCCCAGAGAGTAATTTGAATCCACACAAAGAGCACAAATAAAGGAGTCCTTAGAAAAATGGCTAATCTCAGCACTAGAACAAGGAGAGTGCATGAAACTGGGTATCTTATTATGTCAGGAAGTAAGGAAGTGCTCAAAGAGTGATGGAGTTATATAAAAGAACACAAAAGCCAACCTGAAGGAACTTCCACTGGATAAATCTGTGATAATTTGTGCACCAAAATAAAAAATTTTAGTAATTATTTGTAACATACTGAATTAAATAGTAAATGATGAGTCCATATTGATTAAATAAAGAAATAATTATTAAATTTCATTATTAAGTACAAATTTAATTGAGAGTGAGATGAGGAATGGGATAGTTACATAGTTTTAAAGCAACTCTCCACAAAATATTTATTGATTACATAAGGGAAAAGAGTAACAACAGTGAAGAAGCCCCAGTAGATATCACATTTCAAATAATCAGTGTGAATATCAGTAATAGGGCAAATTAAATTCATTAAATACTTAGCAATGTGAAGAGTTCAACATGTCTTTGTGATATTGTTGGAAAGATTCTTTACCTGATTATCATGGAATCATAAGGAAACATGAGACAAATCCAAATTGAACATTTTATAAAAACCCAAACTGAGGAATATTCTACAAAGTAATTTTCAAAAGTGTCTAGGTCCCTGAAGTGGACAGAAGCTAAGGTGACCCACACTTGCCCACAATGATCCCTGCCTTTGCTGTTCATACCTTTGTGTAATCGCCCCTTCCATTTGAGCAGAATTTGTTACTTGCTTTTAGCCAATATGATATGACAAAGGTGATTGAGTATGATTCCATAATTACATATAAGTATATAAGAATCTGTCCTATTAGCAGAGGTGCTAGAGACACTCCCCCTTACTGTCCTTGAAGTAAGCTGATGTGAAATAAGTGGCCATGTTGGAGAAGCTCACTTGGTAAGGAACTGTGGACAGCCTGTAGGAGCTAAGGGTGGCTTTCAGAAAGAAACTAAAGCCTCAGTCTTGAAACAGCAAGAAAATGAATTCCTCTAACAATCTGAAGGAGCTTGGAAGTAAATTTCCCCACTATAGCCTCTGATGAGAGCATAATACTGGCTGACACATAGACTTCAGCCTGGTGAGACCCTGAAGCCTAGAACCCAGTTAAGCCAGACCTGAACTCCTAATCCACAGAAACTTTTAAATTTTAAATGAACATTGTTTTAAGATATTAATTTATGGCAATTATTAGGCAGTGTAGCAAACTAATATATTTGTTAAAGTCAATTAAAGACTGAGAAACTGTTGCAGATTAAAGGAAACTAATGTGATAGACAACTGAATGCATCCAATTATTGTGAACTGGATTCTTTAGACAATTGAGAGGCTTTAATGGGTCCTGAGAATTAGATAGTAGCAGTATATCAGTGTTATTTTCCTGATTTTGATCATTATTTTGCAATTAAGTAGTAAGTAATGTGGTAGAAAATAAACGTTAAAGTATTCAGGAATAAAATTTAGTTCATGAAAGTGTTTTTTCTTCACTTTGCCCAATAAGATTGACTGTTTTAATATTTAAAGAAAGAAAGCATTGCTTCCTTCAACCTTTCTCCTAATGGCTAGGGAAGGAGATAAAATAGAAGGGATTAATATTTGGTGATCAGTTACTATGTGCCATAACTATAAATCCACTTCACAGGAATCATCTAATTTAATCTTTACAATGCATGATAAAGTAAATATCATCCTTACTTTATAGAGCAGATTGGATTATCATTCCCAAATCTTCACTGCCTCCCTCTTCCTTACTACTTTTCAGCACCTCCCACAAAAATAGGAGTGTATATTTTTCCTCACCCCATTGAAATTGAGATTAGTCATACAACTTACTTTGACCAAAGGTATGTGGGCAGAAGTGATACAAACCAAGGATTAAATGTGCTTGTGTGAACTCATTGCTTTCTGTGTTTCTGCTCTTCATCAAGCAAAGAGCCTGCTTGCATAGCTGCTATTCTGAGGAGAATAAGGAGAAACATAAAGTAGATCTGAACCTAATTCAAAGCCTGGAGCCAAGCAGAATCACAATCTGCAAGAAGACTTGGTGAACAAGAAATATGGGTTTCTTGTCATAAGCTTTTGAAATTTGGGGGTTATTTGTTATATAGCATTATTGCAACAATTCTAACAATAGAATGATACACTCAAATACATGAGTCTTTTTGGATTCTTAAAACTATCCTCTTTATTACTATACTACTGCAACTCAAATAAGACTATATTCACAGGGAAAAAAACCCATTAGTGTTAACTGAAATCTTTTCAAACTGTCTTGATAAACTTGTTTTTGCTTCCATTTATATTTTGCAACAAATTTACAAATTTATATTTATATAACCATCATCTTTTAATAGTGTCCTCAGGCATTTATCATAAAATCCAATAAACTTTATAAATCCAAACTGGTAACTTTAGAACTGAGCTACCTTGGTATAGCCTATATTAGTCATAGTTTTTAAAAGGGAAGTTTTTTAATGATTAGGATCTATGTTTTTAAAGGTATATCATTATGATTTGGGGATTTAGGAATTTTTAGGATATTGCCAAAGAGTTATGATCCAAAGTATTAAGTCCCCAGGTCATCTGTGAGGATTTAAATTCAGGTGAAATTCAGTTGGTATAAGAGAAGCCTCTGGGACACTGGGATAGCATATTCATTAAGAGCATCAGGAGTAAAACTGCATGAGTCCCACTTACGAGGTGTATAACTGGGCAAATTACTCTTTGTGCCTCAGTTTTCCTCATCCCTTAATGGGAATAATAACAAAACCTACTTCAAAGGGTTCTTGAGAAGATAAAGTGAGGCAATGCATGTAAACAATTTAAAAAGCACCTAAAATGTAGTAGTTAATAAATGTTATTATTATTACTAAATATTTGTACAACTAAGTTATTGTGCCTAAAACAAGCAAAGATCTGCACAAGAAACAATATTGTATTACTGTATTGTAAGCA
Source organism: Manis pentadactyla (assembly GCF_030020395.1). Classification (NCBI taxonomy): domain Eukaryota; kingdom Metazoa; phylum Chordata; class Mammalia; order Pholidota; family Manidae; genus Manis; species Manis pentadactyla. The sequence continues at coordinate 63,056,203 of NC_080029.1, read as the reverse complement.
GCTATTGTTACTTATCTTGATGAATATAGCCATATCCTCAAATATGTGCAGTCCCAGGCAGTATGTACAGAATGTTGGTGGAGTGCTGGAGTTGAGCTGGGCAGGCATTTAAGGATGGCTACTATTCTGCTATATTAAGATGGGGGTTGAGTGTTTTAGTCGGTAAGAGGTGCCATAAGTGGTGGCACAGACATGGGAGTGTGGTGGGATTTAAAGCTAGACAAGTGTATTGTGTCCAGGTTGTGAACAGGGCAGAATGGCAGACCCTGGAATGTGAATTCTCTCTGGAGGGCAGGAAAGAGCCACTAAAGGACTTTCAAGCAAAGTGACGTGAACAGAGCACTGCATTAGGAAAACTGATCTGATGGTATGAGTGAAAGAACAGCAGAGAGAAGGCTTAGATACCAGGAGATCATTGGGAAGAAATCTGTGGTACTCCAGTAGTGAAATGATAAAGGGCTGAATCAAAGTAGGGCAATGGGACCAGAAAAGTCAAGAGTGATGTAAAAGGCATTTTGTTGAACAAGTCAAGAGGGTAATATGTCCTTTACCTTTTACTCATAGAAAAGAGCTTTCCTACCTGGCTCACCACAATACATAGCAGCCAATATACAGTAGCCAGAGATTTGTACACAGTTTCATAGTACACTTACCCTTATAGTACACTTTTGTGGGGTTTGCAAAAGGCAACCTTTCCACTATAAGGCTTATGCTTTATCACTCTGAAGTGCTTTGAGATGTCACCCTGGAAACATAGAAAGTGAGTTAATAATATGTAGTGGCAAGTATACACATTACTTGAGAAGTCACTGTTACTTCTGAACTACCACGAAGTTGGGTTGGCCCTGTAATCATTACTGCACAGTAGCCTATGAGAACTGTTATCATCCCTGTTTTACAGATGAAAGCATAAAGGTACAAAAGGAGAATTTTATATACTCTCTTTCCAAATCCTGCCCATCCTTCCACTCTTAGCTCTCCCAAGGACTCTCCTCCCAAGGACTTTTCAGAGACTAGAAGCAATTTCAACTCCCCTATTTATAATCTTTCATGATATTTAGAGTTTGTACTAGAGTCATTTGTGTACATGTTTTTTCTCATTTATTTGATCATAAGTTGCTTTAAAATAGAGGTTCTTGTATTCATCTTTGTATTCCCTGTACAGCATAACCCTAGTGTCTGACACATAGTAGGGGACTCAATAAATGTTTGTTGAATTGATTAAAGTATGAACAATAATAAGCCCTGTTCTGCTATGGGTATGTTTATTTGAATGTGTAATTGGTAGCTTCCCCATGGATTCCTTAAAGAGCGTGTTGATACCTTCACAGCTATTTGAAGTTCTGGTGCATTTAATTAAATGTATCATCTTTTTAGAGTTCTTGTACTAAGATAGATTTCATATTGTAATGTATTCATTGTTCATTCCAAAAAACATGCATCTATTTAAGTACTCAGGTAACAAAGATACCAAAGATGAGAAATAACTGGGGTTCAAATATTAACCAATTCCAGTCTCCATAAAATTAGATATTTTAAGATTTTCTCTGTTCTATTTCATAATCCTTTTTCCCTTCTTTTGTTCAGAAAGGATCCCTATCTAGATAATTCTACATGGTTCTATTTTTGTTCCTGTTTTACTTCATGTAAGAATTCTTAAAAGAATGTTGGAGTCTGGTTCTCTGAACTGTGGTTTATCAAGAGAACCTGTTATTTTTTCCCATTTATAATCAACTTTATTAAAATAAATTTACATACAATAAATGCTCATATTTTAAGCATACACTTTGATCAGTTTTGGCCAGTGTGCAAGTTCACGTAGCCAAAACTCCTTCTAGATTTAGACCATTTCGGCCACTGTACAATGTCCCTCCTAAGTCACTGTCTACACACCACGCCAAGGCAACTACTGACATGATCTCTGTCATCACAGTTGCCTTTGCCTGCTCTAGCTCTTCGTATAAAGACAACCATATGCTGTGCATCCTTTTGTGTGGCCCAATATGGCATTTTTGAGATTCTCCCATGTCAGTTTTTTCCATTTTTATTTCTGAATAGTATCTCATTGTATCACTGTAAAACAACATATTTACCCACTCCTTGCTTGGTGGACATTGGTTTTTTCCAGTTTTTGGCTATGATGGAAATAATGCAGCTGTGAACATCTGTGTACACATCTTTTTATAAATATATATTTTTTGATAAATAGCTAGGAGTAGAATTTTCTGGGTCAGATTGTTACTGTTTAACTTTATAACAGTTTTGTCCCATATGGGATTCCCATTAGCACTGTGTGAGACTTCTAGTCGTCTTACATTCTAGCCTGCATTTGGGTTTGCCATTCTGTTCAATTTTAGCCATTATAGTAGGTATGATACGGTATCCCCATGTTTTTTTGATTTGCGTTCCACTGAGGAACGATGATGCTGAGCACTTTCATGTGCATATTGTCTGTCTCTGTATCTCTTTTTTTGTGAAGTATCCATTTAAATCTTTGCCCATTTTGTACCTTGGGCCTTTATTTATTTATTTTTTTGAGAGGGCATCTCTCATATTTATCGATCAAATGGTTAACAACAATAAAGTTCTGTATAGGGGACTCAATGCACAATCATTAATCAACCCCAAGCCTAACTCTCAACAGTCTCCAATCTTCTGAAGCATAACGAACAAGTTCTTACATGGTGAATAAGAAGAGAACCTGTTTTTAAGCCAAGGAGAGTTTGTTTACATAGATTGGAGCCAGAGGGTGACTGTGTCTTGCAGACAAACGTATAGCTGCATCCTAATGGATTAATGCTGTGGTGGGAGCTCTAGGCTCCTGGTCCTCTTTAAGGGTGGATATTCTGCACCTTTCATCCACAGCCATGCAGCTGTTAGCATTTTCTGGGCTCTGGGATATAGTAAAACTGGTTTCCTTTTGGGATATAGTAGACCTGGTTTTCTGACAGGCATTGTGGTATTAGGGCACTGTTTTTCAAACAAGGCTGATCATAAGACTGACTTAAGGTGCTTGTAAAAAATTTTATTATCAGGCCCCATCCTAGAATCTACCTTCTAGAATCTTCAGGGGAGGGGCCTAGAATATATATTTTTTACCAAGCACCTCAGATGCTTGGTAAATCTTATGATCAGTTGAATATGATCACACTTTCATGTAGTGGCTTAAAATAACTGGCTCTAGTAGCTTTCATTTACTGGCTATGAAGCTTAAGCAAGTTATTTTCCCTCTTTAAGTTAATTCTCTCAACTGTAAAAATGGGGATAATTGTATCTACCTATTAGTAGGATATTAGAGAGGATTAAAGTAAGTGATAGTGTATGTTAAATGCTTAGCAGTGTCTGAAACATAGTACTCAATAAATGTCAGCTATATAGTGAACTCTTCTTCCCTTTTTATTGGATTAGTAATCTTGCCTTGTAGAGGATGTTGTACATCCCTAGGTCACTTTATCCGGGAAATCTTTCCTGTCTAATTAGAAGAGATTCTCTGAGATCCCATCCTTGCTAAACCTGCAGTGCCTCTCCTAGGAAGTCATAGTGTTTTAGACTTCGGAAGAACTTAGAGGCATATATCCAATACCCTGGCATCATTTGCTTACTTTTGGCCTATTCCTTATTCATTTTCCATTAGCTCCCTAATGATGTGCAGTTGTAGATTGCCTTTGTAGGGCCAACTCCTTCCTACCTTCTACTTGGACTGGAAAACCTGGGTGACCTCTCAGAGGGTTCCAGGATCACTCTTGTACCTCAAAAAATGTCCTGATATGCTTGTTCTTTTGATAGTTACAGGGTTTGTCTCTCCAACAAACATCTTTTCATGCCAGATTTGCCTCCCTTGCCCAAACAGAAGCTGTGTGAGTGCTTGTCCCAAATTTTAAAACCCAACACGTTTTCCTCACTATTGTCAATCTAAGAATCAACCTTATTACATTTTTTATATATATTTGTCTACTTTTCTGTCTATTTATCTGAATCAATATTGTCTCTACTAGACTATATTCCTGAAAGTTAGGGATATTTATTTTTTCCCATTGTGTTATGGAAAAATTCTGTACAACTACATAATAAATGCACAAAAAATGATACTGCTGGTGGTAAATATAATGGAGTTGACTTAGACTATAATATTGTCTTTGTTTCAGTAAAATTCTTTTTGTCTTAAGGTAAGTTTGCCTGATTTCTTTTAACTTTAAAAACAATTTAATACCTAACCACTCTGCATTTCTCCAGTTTTAAGAACCACTTCTTTGTATGTGTTAATTTGTCAAGCAAAACTTTAACAAACATCTCCTGGAAATTCAGAATACAGAATTTTGAGGCATTCATTTGCTTTTCTTGGCATTTTCTTCCTTAAAGAAGTAAAAAAATTATCGAAGCATGACTTTTTCATTCCAGAGACTGCATTGGCTATCCTTAATCAAGCTGTGCTTTTCTCAGTGTTCCCTATTTAATCTCCTAAAATACTTCCTAAGACTTTGCCCCCCACAATGGAATCAAAACTAAATGGTCTGTAATTTCCTCAAGTGTTCCCAGATCCTGTTGTAAATAATGACATTGTGCTGGCCACTTTCCAGTCTGAATGAAGTGACCTTGTAAAAATGTCTGCTCACTCTTCTATAATGTCTTTTTCTACTTTCTGTAGGGCTCTTGGATACAGCTTGGCAAACAATACCTATTCCAAGGAACACCATTCTTCATCTCAGTTATGTTATTTCCTTCATATAGGCAATACTGTACCAGGGCTAAAAGACTTATGTTTGAAAGTTAATTAATATTTTAAAATAAGGAGGTATAGGTGCACTGTGGCAGAAGGCCAGACTGGATGACCTATGAATATAAAATTGACAGAAAGAAAATCTATTGTGGTTTTGTAAACGCTTTAAGAAAATGTTGAACTTCCATTCAGTCATTAGATAGCTCTTATTATAATCATGTTCAATACCTCTTTTTAGAAGAGAAGCTACTTCCTACTTTATAATACAAAAACATTTAAAATGAGTTATTCCAGGCTGGCAGTTAGAAAGGAGTATTTCACCTTATTGGTAAAGATAGATGTTCTTTCTGAGCAATTATGCTTTCTGAACATTGAAATGAGAATTATGTGATGTTCTGGTTGTCCTAATGCTTGCCCTCCCCCATCAAAACACACACACACAGCAGTAAGGACATCTGGTCAAAGGCCTGGGGAAAAGCAGCTAAACCCACTGAAGGGACAGAGTACTTACCACACGAAGACGGACTAAACATACAATAACCTATTAGTGTGAAATAACAAAAGCTGAAAAGGGTGAAGTAACTGGGACTTCTGAATCCCCAGCTCTGTGGGACCACCAGCTAGACAAGCTAATTAAAATGATCAACCCCATTTTTGTTTATGGCCCACATGTACATACAGGCTTTATAAATTAGGTACAAACATAGCAACTAAGAGTAATCAACCAGATGGCCATGATTTTATTATTTTCTTTAAGGAAAACTAAAGGTTAATAAGCTAGGGAGAGCATTTTGAATGTCAGAAATCAAATGAAAATTTAAAGGTATTTTTGGAAATTGTAAAGCAAGCAAATAAGCCAGCAAAAATTTTTCTGCATAAAATAGCAAAACAATAATTATTTAAAATTTGATTGTTTGGTTATGATTTTTGAGTAAAGCAATTGTTTTTGCTTTTGCTTTTATGTCTATAAACATCAACTGCATTAGTGGGGATAAGCGTGTATTCATTTACCTTCCCTTAGCATTGTTCAGCTCTATCAAACACTTATAATACAGTATGCTCTGTTGTAGGAGATGGCAGCAAGGTCCTATTTAATTAACTAATTAGACGACTCATCCTACACCTAAATTAGCATTAATAGGTCTTTTATAATGATTGTTGAAGCACTGTAAATTAATTTTCTTACTGGCTATGACCATCATTTACTGCTATCACTGTATTAAGAGATAATGCTAAGCACAGTGGGAAATCCCTATCAGCAGAAAATGAACGTGGTCATCTTTGGATCACCAATTAGGAAACCTATTGTGTAGCAAAAACATCATTTCTATGCTGTAATATGATCAAATAACCATTAATTACCTTCACTAGTGAGAATTACCTTCTTTGTTGAAGAAGTATTACATTCCATATTATAGTTCAAAAATGTCAGAAGAAACCAGCAACAAAAACATCAATTTCTAAAAATGATACATGTGATCCAAATCATATTAACCTAACATGTTACATATCAGGTTAAATTAGCATAAGCTTTGTTACGGAGCCTGAGTAATACAGTCTACCTCTTGGCCTTTAGATGTATTGATTAAATAGGTCATCCTCACCTGCCTACAAATACAAATGTAATCAAACTGTTCTCTGGGGAATTGAATGGCAAAATACCCTGGTAAGTATCTAATCCAGATTCACAACTGAGAGCCTATTTCCTTGCCTAAAGCAGAGATGACAGAATGAAGATAAGCAAGCCCCTAGAGGCTATCTTTATAGCTGGCCGTGGTTTGTGTGTATGTATGTCTATGCATGTATGCACACACATGCCCACATGTACATATTTGTGTTTATGTGTGCAAATATGCGTGCTTCCTATGATCAGGGTCTGGAAACTTTCATGAGATCCTCAAGGAGATCCGTGACAGACCGTCTTCTCCTCCAAAGTGCACCGCCTTTGTAGGCTCATGTGCAAGCAGCCACTGTGGCATAGACCACTCATGATCAGCAGCCCTGAATGAACATGAGTGGCAACATGAGGTCTCAGGCTTGCTCAGTGTGGCTCTTACAGCCTCACTGGGCAGGGTATGGTGTGGTGGTCAGGAGAGGGAGCCCTGGATTAAGTTGCCGAGATTTGTTTCCAACTCCTACCCTTTTACAAGCTGTGTCTCTTTAGGCAAGTTACCCTAACTTCTCTGTGGCTTAGTTTTGCCCATCTTTAAAATCTGTTTTTTAAAACTTCAAAAATTTGTTGTGACTTTATATATTCGTAGGAAGTTTCTGGTTATCTAAACATCAGAACCATATAATGAAAGACTAATAAATTTGACTTCACAAAAATTAAAGTCACTGCAGGACTATAATTATCTTAAGCAAAAATAACATAAAATGATTTATTTATTTTAAAATAATCCAGCAGGGCAGAGGGAGAAAAGTAATGCATGGAGAAGCAGTAACAAATTAAGTTTGTCTATATATTCATAATGCTGGGTATTTAGTCCATGAAAATATGTTAATCTATTCTCTCCATTTTTATGTTTGAAATTTTCTGCAATAAAATGTTTTTAAAAATAAAAACGCCATACACAATATCAGAGGAATTATGACAAATTATGGGAAAAAATATTTGTAAGACATATAATACTAAGGGGATAATTACCCTAAAACATAAACAGGCCATACAAATCAATAAGAAAAGACCAATAAAGCAACATTTAAAAATAGAAAATGAACACAATTACAGAAAAAAGGAAAAAAATATCAAGTGATGCTTATTTTATTTTTTCAGTACTATACATATTATTTATTTTTAATTATATTTAAACTAAGTTTTAATTTAAATAAATATTATAAACTTAGGAAGTAAAATTCATTATATTTAAAATATATCAAGAAATGCTTATTTTATTTTTATAAAATGTTATTTATGTATATATTAGATATAATATTTATGCGTAATAACATTTAAATTATATTTAAACTTCACATTTTAATGAATTTAAATATTAGACAGTTTATATTTTTATGCAATAAATTTTCATTATATTTAAAATATATCAAGTAATGTTCATTTTATTCCTAAAAGGAGAAATACAAATTACAAACAACAATGAAAGTCCATTTTTGACCTATCAAATTGGCAGAGATGAGAAAATTTGATAATAGAATGTAGGTAAGAGTGTAAAGTAGCATAACTTCTTGGAGAGCAATTTTACAGTATCTGTGAAAAGTTAAAATGCACATTCCTTTTAACCCAGCAAGTCATGTTTAGGAATTAGCCTACAGATATATTCACACATGAATTCAAAGCAAAACATATATATATAAGGATATTCAGGGTAGTTGATTGTAATAGTAAAAGATTTGCAACATCCTAAATGTCTATTAGGAAGGAACTGGTCACATAGATTATAGTGCATCTATATAATGGAATATTGACGCAGTTAAAAAGAATAAGGCAGCCCCATAATATGAGTTGATCTCTAATACATTGAAAACGAAAGAACAAGGAGTAAAACAATATATTAGTACATGGCCATTTGTGTAAAAAATATATGCATAAATGTTTCCATATGCATAGAATAGGAATCTCTAGAAAGATATACAAAAAATTGGTAGCAGCTGTCACCTCAGGAAAGGGCTAAAACCGTGAAAATACTGACAATATGTCTGCCTTCATGAAATCCACTTAGAAAGGACATTTCCATACTCCTGATAAAAGCTATCACAGTGTGAGTACAGGGTGTGGAAGTGCACAGGAGGGGCACCCATCCTCCTGTTGAGTTGTAAGGAAAGTTGGAAACAAAATCTGATCTTAACTTCAATTACCCCGAAGAAATTATAAGCAGGGAGCAGCAGAGAATTTAGAGAAATTAATCTTGGGACCTCTCATGCTTGTGACCATCTTGGGTCATTGGTCTCCGTGCTTCTGGTTATCAAAGGCAATCCACAGGAAGAAGATCGCTCCTCCTGCCCTTAGCCCCCAAAACTCTCAGGAACATAATCCTTCTGCCTCCTCAATCCTATCAGCTTCCACGAAACTGAGCCCTCCAGACTGTAATACAGAAAAACAAAGTTCTTTACTGAAGAATCGGGTGGTTCTCTAAATAGTGCTGCAGGGAAAACAAATTTTAGTTTAATTTAGAGAATATTAAGCTTAATTTAGATGTTCCCTTATACCAACCAAGGGCCAATGCCTTCCAGAATTAGGAATACCAAAGGGTAGTGTCTGCCCAACCCGCCAACCTGCCCACTTCTGCCAGGGGTGCCTTTCCCAGCAGTGTTCTCTTTGCTTCCTCTGGTCTTTCCACTCCAGCCCCCATCTCAAACCTCTCTTCAAGTCTCCCAGTTAGGTTATTCCCACAGTTCTCTGGGAGGGACCCTTCCCCAACCCTCAGAAGAAAGCTGATTCTTCTGGCTCTTTCCTGCACTTGCAAACTGAACCAAGACCTTAAGTTTGATTCAGATGTGAGTTGATGTTCTCCATTCAGTACCTAACATCCAGAGGAATTAACGCATATAGTCTTCTCCACAGCTAAGAGATGTGTCACTAGTGAAGTAAGATGCAAGTTGTAACAACAATCATTTACTTCATTGGACTAATTCTCTATTAAGAAAAGGATATTTCTCCTATTAGCCTGGTTTTGATCTTGACCTTTAGGAACCACCACTACTATTAATCTCTCCCACCATTAATATCCTGCTATCACTACTGAGGCCTGACAACTTTACAAAACAACCACTTGAACTAGTTGGAAAAATAAGTTCCAATAAGATATAATACGATCCTTTTGATTCTAGATATCCTTCTGGTGGAGGTAAAGAGAAAGGCTTACCAGTTTACACAGCCATAAGCTGGAAGAATTTCTCTCTCAAGAATTTAAGTTTAGTTTGCCGTTTGGGGGAAAGACCCTCCCAGACACACCAAAAAACAAAGAGAAAATAAACAAAAAAGCCCACCTCTGAATGGAAAATGAAACTGATTCTCCAAAGAATCCTAGTTAGCTCAAGTGTCTCCCCATGGTCTCTGACAGCAGTCAAGAAAAACTTTTATTAGTTTTGATCAAGTGTCCATGAGCTGGTGATAAGATCAGGTTCAACAGCATGAAGAATCACTTGGTGTCCCAGTGGCACCTGCCAGACACACCCTAGGCCCCAGTCAGCCTTGAGAGAAGGTGAAGCCCTAAGCCTCTCTGAGCATGTGCAAGGCAACAGATTTATGCTGCCCTCTGCTGGTGAGCGGCTCTACTGCAAATTTTTTACAAGGGAATTGGGCCTGGGTAGGGTGACTTCTACCCCACTTCCAACCCCACTCTCAAAGAGAAATAACCTACTATATTTAAAGTTGAGGTGGGTGGAGCTGAGGTGCGACTGGAGTATGGGAAGTGTAGGCCAGGAAAAACAGGAACACCACACACTAGTGATATGTCACTATCAGAATCCAGTATAGCCCACAGGGTTCATCTGTGTATTTGCTTTGTGGAGGAAAATTCTCATTCAGACTCTTTTGTGACATTGAGTTGCTTAGTACTGAATGCATTTTGTGAAGTATTCAGAAAATACATTTCACTAATGCTTCCCTAATTCATGGGGGCTGCTATTTTACCAGTCACTGTGATCCTTAATCAGTAGAGTTGTATAGCATGTAGATAGTCTGTAAAAGTGCTTAATAAAAATCATTTAATTCTAAATTACATGAGTGCACTTAACCCTAAAGATATTAAAACTGATTGTTTGATGTACTGCCATGAGTAGGTAGAAATTCAAAAATAAAAGCTTCCTGCACCTTAATCGAAGAGCACCAAGCACATAGCCACTCAGTACAAGCACATGCATCAGTGTCATGAAGCTGGGCTATGATGAACTAACCCATTTTAGGCTTTTAAACTATAAATACGAAGTACTTGAATTTGATCAGTGATGAGATACATAAGTGAGTTTTTCCGGGCAAAGTACTACGTGTGACCTGATAGCCTGTTAGAAGCCTGTGGAGATCACCTGTTGCACATCTGCAGACTTGGGAAGCCAGCAAGTCAGGCCAGTGGCTGGTGATGGGCAGAACTAATACTGATGCTAGTCTAGACTTGAGCCTGGAGGCAGGTCTGGTGTAAGCAAATAGGAAAAAGCAGGCATTTCTATTGACTGCATTTTTACCATTGGGTTTCCTCCTAACTCCAGTCACACTTGCTTTACTGGCTTAGTTTAGTACAGCCCTCAGCACAATACCATATATGTGAGGAAACTTAAATCAGTCATGATTATGGATCAAAATACATTTTGGAGGGATATGTCTGTCAAATCTGAGGAAATCCTGATTCATTTCCATGGTTTAGTGAGTGTGGTAAGAAAGATTATAAAATGCATACCACCTTTCCATTCCAGATAACAGGTATGCTTACCCTTTCATTCAAGGTTGTTTTCTCAGTTGTGATACTGTTTTTTTTTTATTAAGGTATCATTGGTATCCAGTTTTATAATGGTCTCACATAAAAAACAATGTGGTTACTATATTCACCCATATTATCAAGCCCCCCCACACACCCCATTGCAGTCACTGTCCATCAGTGTAGTAAGATGCCACAGTCGCTACTTGTCCTCTCTGTGCTACACAGTCTTCCCTGTGACCCCACACACACCATGTGTGCCAATCATAAAATGCCTCAATCTCATTCTCCCTCCCTCCCCACTCACCCACTCCAACCCGTCCCCTTTGGTAACGTCTAGTCCCTTCTTGGAGTCTGTGAGTCTGCTGCTGTTTTGTTCCTTCACTTTTGCTTTGTTGTTATACTTCACAGATTAGTAAAATCATTTAGTACTTGTCTTTTTCCGCCTGGCTTATTTCACTGAGCATAATACCATCTAGCTCCATCCATATTATTGCAAATGGTGGGATTTGTTTTCTTCTTATAGCTTAATAATATTCTGTTGTATATATATACCACATCTTTATCCATTCATCTACTAATGGACACTTAAGTTGCTTCCGTATCTTGGCTATTTTAAATAGTGCTGCAATAAACATAGGGGTACACATGTCTTTTTGAATCTGGGATCTTGCTTTCTTTGGGTAAATTCTTAGGAGTGGAATTCTTGGGTCAAGTGGTATTTCTATTTTTAGTTTTTTGAAGAACTTCCATATTGCTTTCCACAATGGTTGAACTAGTTTACATTCCCACCAACAGTGTAGGAGGGTTCCCCTTTCTCCTCATCCTCACCAGACATTTGCTGTTCCTTGTCTTTTGGATGTTGGCCATCCTAACTGGTGTGAGGTAATATCTCATTGTGGTTTTAATTTGCATTATCCTGATAATTAGAGATGTGGAGCATATTTTCATGTGCCTGCTGGCCATCTGAATTTCTTTGGAGAAGTGTCTATTCAGATTCTCCACCCATTTTTTAATTGGTTTATTTGCTTCTTGGGTGTTGAGGCGTGTGAGTTCTTTATATACTTTGGATGTTAACCCTTTGTCAGATATGTCGTTTACAAATACATTCTTCCATACTGTAGGGTACCTTTTGTTCTACTGATGGTGCCCTTTGCTGTACAGAAGCTTTTTAGTTTGATGTAGTCCCACTTGTTCATTTTTGCTTCTTTTGTTTCACTTGCCCAAGGAGATATGCACAGAAAAAAGTTGCTTATGTTTATATTCAAGAGATTTTTGTTTATGTTTTCTTCTAAGAGTTCTATGGTTTCATGACTTACATTCAGATCTTTGATCCATTCTGAGTTTACTTTTGTGTATGGTGTTAGATAATAATCCAATTTCATTCTCTTACATGTAGCTGTCCAGTTTTGCCAACACCAGTTGTTGAAGAGTCTGTCATTTCCCCATTGTATATCCATGGCTCCTTTATCATATATTAATTGACCATATATGCTTGGGTTTATCCCTGGGCTCTCTATTCTGTTCCATTGATCTATGGGTCTGTTCTTATGCCAGTACCAAATTGTCTTGATTACTGAGGCTTTGTAGTAGAGCTTGAAGTTGGGGAGCGTAATCCCCCCAGCTTTATTCTTCCTTCTCTGGATTGCCTTGGCTTTTCAGGGTCCTTTGGGGTTCCATATGAATTTTAGAACTATTTGTTCTGGTTCGTTGAAGAATGCCATTGAAAGGGATTGCATTGAATCTGTAGATTGCTTTAGGCAGGGGGCCATTTTGAAAATATTAATTCTTCCTACCCAAGATCATGGGATGAATTTCCATTTATTAGTGTCCTCTTTAATTTCTCTTAAGAGTGTCTTGTAGTTTTCAGGATATAGGTCTTCCACTTGGTTAGGTTTATTCCTAGGTATTTTATTCTTTTTGATGCAATTGTGAATGGAATTGTTTTCCTCATTTCTCTTTCTGCTAGTTCATCATTAGTATATAGAAATGCAACAGATTTCTGTGTATTAATTTTGTATCCTGCAACTTTGCTGAATTCAGTTATTTGTTCTAGTAGTTTTTGGGTGGATTCTTTGTGGCTTTTTATGTACAATATCATGTCATCTGCAAACAGTGACAGTTTGACTTCTTCTTTACCAATCTGGATGCCTTTTGTTTCTTTGTGTCATCTGATTGCTGTGGCTAGGACCTCCAGTACTATGTTGAATAAAAGTGGCAGAGTGGGTATCCTTGTCTTGTTCCTGATCTTAGAGAAAAAGCTTTCAGTTTTCCAATGTTAAGTATGATGTTGGCTGTGAGTTTGTCATATATGGCCTTTATTATGTTGAGGTACTTGCCCTCTATGCCCATTTTGTTGAGATTTTTAATCATGAATGGGTGTTGAATTTTGTCAAGTGCTTTTTGAGCATCTATGGAGATGATCATGTGATTTTTGTCCTTCTTTTTATTGACATAGTAGATCATGTTGATGGATTTTCAAGTGTTGTACCATTCTTGCATCCCTGGGATGAACCCCACTTGATTATTGATGTATGATCCTCTTGATGTATTTTTGAATTCAGTTTGCTAATATTTTGTTGAGTATTTTTGCATCTATGTTCATCAGGGATATTCTTCTGTAATTTCTTTTTTTTTTTTTTTTTTTTTTAAGGTTTCACTGTGATTTATTTTCCAAAATCTCTGCCTGTAATTTCTTTTTTTTTGTGGTGTCTTTGCCTGGTTTTGATATTAGAGTGATGCTGGCTTCATAGAATGAGTTTGGAAGTATTTCCTCCACTTCTATTTTTTGGAAAACTTAAAGGAGAATAGTTATTATATCTTCTCTAAATGTCTGATAAAATTTAGTGATGAAGCCATCTGGTCCAGGCATTTTGTTCTTGGGTAGTTTTTTGATTACTGATTCAATTTCATTGCTGGTAATTGGTCTGTTCAGATTCTCTGTTTCTTCCTTGGTCAGTTTTAGAAGGTTGTATTTTTCTAGAAAGTCGTCCATTTTCTCTAGGTTATCCAGTTTGTTAGCATATAATTTTTCATAGTATACTCTAATAATTCTTTGTATTCCTGTGGTGTCCTTAGTGACTTTTCCTTTCTCATTTCTGATTCTGTTTATGTGTGTAGATTCTCTTTTTTTCTTGATAAGTCTGGCTAGGGGTTTATATATTTTGTTCATTTTCTCAAAGAACCAGCTCATGGTTTCATTAATTTTTTTCTATTGTTGTATTCTTCTCAATTTTATTTATTTCTGCTCTGATCTTTATTATGTCCCTCCTTCTACTAACTTTGGGTCTCATTTGCTCTTTTTCTAGTTTCATTAATTGTGAGTTTAGAGTGTTCATGTGGGATTGTTCTTCTTTCCTGAGGTAGGCCTGAATTGCTATATAATTCCCTCTTAGCACAGCCTTCGCTGCATCCCACAGATTTGTGGTGTTGACCTACTATTTTCATTTGTCTTCATATAGTGCTTGATCTCTGTTTTTATTTGGTCATTGATCCATTGGTTATTTAGGAGCATGTCATTAAGACTCCATGTGTTTGTTGGATTTTTTGTTTTCTTTGCATAATTTATTTCTAGTTTCATACCTTTGTGGTCTGAGAATTTAGTTGGTACAATTTCAGTCTTTCTGAATTTACTGAGGCTCCTTTTGTGGCCTAGTATATGATCTATTCTTGAAAATGTTTCATGTGCCCTTGAGAAGAATGTGTATCCTGCTGCTTTTGGGTGGTTAGTTCTGTAGATGTCTGTTAGGTCCATCTGTTCTACTGTGTTGTTCAGTGCCTCTGTCTCTACTTATTTTCTGTCTGGTTGATCCATCCTTTGGAGTAAGTGGTGTGTTGAAGTCTCCTAAAATGAATGCCTTGCATTCTATTTCCCCCTTTAATTCTGTCAGTATTTGTTTCACATATGTAGGTGCTCCTGTGTTGGGTGCATAGATATTTATATTGTTGGACTGACCCCTTTATCATTATGTAATGTCCTTCTTCGTCTCTTGAAGTACTTTCTTTGCTTTGAAGTCTATTTTGTCTGATACAAGTATTGCAAAAACTCCCCATTAGTTGCATGAAATATCTTTTTCCATCCCTTCACTTTTAATCTGTGAATGTCCTTGGGTTTGAAGTGAGTCTCTTGTAGGCAGCATATAGATGGGTCTTGTTTTTTTATCTATTCAATGACTCAGTGTCTTTTGATTGGTGCATTCAGACCATTTATATTTAGGGTGATTATTGATAGATATGTAGCTATTGCCATTGCAGGCTTTAGGTTTGTGGTTACAAAGGTTCAAGGGTAGCTTCTTTACTATCTAACAGTCTAACTTAACTCACTTAGTATGCTATTACAAACACAATCTAATGGTTCTTTTTTTTCCTTTCCTCCTTTTCCTTCCTCCTCCATTCTTTTTATATTAGATATCATTGTTCTCTACTCTTTGTGTATCCCTTGACTGACTTTTGGGATAGCTGATTTAATTTTGCATTTGTTTAGTAATTAATTGGTCTACTTCCTTTACTGTGGTTTTATTTCCACTGGTGACAGCTTCCATCTATAGCAGTCCCTCCAAAATACACTGTAGAGATGGTTTGTGGGAGTTAAATTCTCTCAGTTTTTGCTTATCTGGGAATTGTTTAATCCCTCCTTCAAATTTAAATGGTAATCTTTCTGGATAGAGTATTCTTGGCTCCAGACCCTTCTGTTTCATTGCTTAAATGTATCACGCAACTCCCTTCTGGCCTGTAATGTTTCTATTGAGAAGTCTGGTGATTGCCTGATGGGTTTTCCTTTGTATATGATCTGTTTTTCTCTCTCTGGCTGCTTTTTATACTCTGTCCTTATCCTTGATCTTTGTCATTTTAATTATTATATGTCTTGGTGTTGTCTTCCTTGGGTCCCTTGTGTTGGGAGATCTGTGCACCTCCATGGCCTGAGAGACTATTTCCTATCCCAGATTTGGGAAGTTTTCAGCAGTTACCTCCTAAAGGACACTTTCTGTCCCTTTATCTCTCTTCTTCTTCTTCTGGTACCCCTATAATGTGAATATTGTTCTGTTTGGATTGGTCACATAGTTCTCTCAATATTCTTTCATTCCTAGAGATCCTTTTCTTTCTGTGTCTCAGCTTCTTTGTATTCCTCTTCTCTAATTTCTATTTCATTTACTGTTTCCTCTACTTCATCTAATCTGCTTTTAAATCCCTCCATTGTATGTTCCATTACAGATACTGTATTTTTCAAAGTTTCTGTGTCTTTCTTAAATTCCTCCCTGAGGTCTTGAGTATTTTTCTGTAGCTCCATGAGCATGTTTATGATTTTTATTTTAAAATCTCTTTCAAGAAGACTGGTGAGTTCAGTTTCACTTGGGTCTCTTTCTGGTGTTTGTGGGATTTTGGTTTGAATCAGGTTCCTTTGATGTTTCATATTTGTATGTAGCACCCTCTAGTGCCCAGAAACTCTACTCTCTGGAGCTTCTCAGCCCCTGGAGCAATGGCAGGGGTCTCAGGCAAGCAGTGCTGGTGCCTGCTGGAAGGAAAGAGTTCTTTCCTGCTTCCTGGCTGCAGTGCCTGCCTCCAGTGCCAGAGCCCATGGGCTGAGCACTCAGTAAGAAGCCTCTATGCTATGCCCTTGTAGGTGCTGTAGGCATGGCCATCCTCTGGCTGGCCTGGTGCAATGGTGAGGGCATCAGGTTTGTGAGCTGGTGCTGGCCAGGAGGAAGGAGAAGAAGGCTGCATATAGTGGTGGGGGGCCTTGGATCTGCATTGCTAGCCAGGGGGATAGAGTTCCTGAAGCTCTTGAAAGTTCCCAAACTGCTGGACTGAGTGCATGGGACAATTTTGCCCACCTGTCCTTTCTCCTGAGCAGCAAGCTCTGTGCAATCCTTGCCCCTTTAGCAGCCCTCTTGCTGTTGGTAAGTCTCTCAGAGTGCCCACCTTTCTTTTGTCCCAGAGCAGCTGGTTGTGGGTACCTGTTCTTCACAAGCAGCTAGAATCTCAGTCTCTCCAAGTATTCCACCTGTTTTAGCTTTCCAACCCCACTAATCTCCAGAGCACCATGTAATGCAGTTCGTGCTCCCAGAGCAAATATCCAGGGCTGGGTGTTCAGCAGTCTAGGCCTCCACCCCTTCCCTGCTCCATTTCTCTTCCTCTCACTTGTGAGATGGGGTGGGGGAAGGGCTTGGTTCCCGCTGGATCGTGGCTTTGGTACTTTACCCTTTTCCATGAGCTCTGCTCTTTTACCCAGATGTAGGCAGTCTCTTGCAGCCTTCTTTCCTGTTGCTCTTTCAAGATTAGTTGTATTTGCTATATTTTCATATTATGTGTGGTTTTGGGTGGTTTCTGTCTCACCTCTTACACCACCATCTTTCAACTGACTGGTTTTTTAAAAAGTCTTCTAAGCCATTAACCGGGCAGAGGAGATGAAAAGGAGTGCCCTCTTCTATTCTCCTTCCCTCCATGTTAGCAGTGCTTTATGTTTGACTTTTAAAGCTGTGAAGCTGAAACTTTAGAGTCATTCAAAGAAAAATGGAGATTTCCAGAAACATCCAATACAATACATAGATTCCATACATTCCATTGAGAACCAAGCACAGAATTGGCTATTAGGATAACCAGCTCACTGTGAATCATCTATGTAATACCTATTGAGTGTAATATAATATACTCATATTAGGTGATGGAAGGCTTTAAAAAAGTAATAGAAAGTAGGATTCTGTATTCTTGTAGCACGCAGTCTAGCAGATCTAAGTCTAAAAGAAAACACTCACCCTACTAAATTACTATGTAAGTGCACTGAATACTGTCTAAAGTCAGTTTCTGTGGAAACTGAATTGGTGTTTGTGTACAGGAGGTTTTGGGGGGAGAATAAGGAATTGAGAAGCATAACCTGGCAGGGGAAGACATTGAGCTGTGATACCGTAATAGAGGTCTCAGCTGATCCTGTGGGGGAGCTCTGGGACAAGGATAATCTTTCAAAGTTGTCCCAAACTGAGGTAAGGGAACTGTGTGTCCCTGTATGCCTACTCATTGGGTGCAGGCTGTCTACATGGAAGGAGCATAGCCATGAGTGAGGCAGCTCCCTTTGTCCCATGGAGATTTCCAGAGATGGACTCAGTTGTGAACCTTCAGCAGACTACACTCACAGCAGCTGGGAGAGATAAGTGCCTTGGTCCTGAAGGGAGGGATCGGGACCAAGTTACTTAACTGGTGGGGTGATCTAGACCCTCTACCCTCAGGGCTATGAACCCCTGGTCACCACACACAGTTTAGGCCATGGTTGCTGCATATCTCTTCTTAACATCATCCTTAACAGTCCTGCCTGTGTGCTATAGCATCCTTAACAGTCCTGCCTGTGTGCTTCCTAGAGCCACTTGCTTCTTATGGTAAGTTCAGTTCATCTGGAAACAGCTGCTCCAGGATTCTGGTTGGTCTTGCTTCTTGGGTACACTCACAAGGGGACTATTAGTAGAAAAAATAATAATCCTTGCTGCCAAAGCTGAGCTCAAGGGCCACATCTGATACCCTTTGTCTTTCCCTTCTGTTACACATTTTGGGTTCCCTTTGCCCTTGGCCACCACCTCTGCTGGTCTACGTTACTTAACTGTTGGGGTGATGTAGACCCTCTACCCTCAGAGCTATGAGCCCCTGGTCACCACACACAGTTTAGGCCATGGCTGATGCATATCTCTTCTTAACATCAAAATTGGGCAGGGGAGCACAAAAATACACCCTGGTAGATCATCTGAGTAACAAGCCCCAACCTCATTGTCTAATAGCAGCTCTCTCTTCACCTAATGATTAAGGCCAGTCACCTTTGTCAGGAAGATGACTCTCTTACTCTCTTTGCCTACTAGTTTCTTGGCATAAGATGCCTAAAGTGACCAGGTGGCATCTATCACTTAAAGCTTGAAGGGATTCTTATTGTGTCCCCATGTAGAAGCATTTCCCCTGTAGGAACCAAGACTCCAATTTTCATTGAACCTAAAGTGAATTTTTCAAGCAGATCACTGGGAGTGTTGGTAAGCAGAACCACCCCTACTTTTACTTCTTCATTCTAGGATCCATGTTTTCTATCCATTAAGGACACATAACTATACCATAGTTACTGATTTAATATATATACCATGTCCTGGAGGATGGTGCCCACAGTTGCATATCAAGTTTAAGCTGGCCTCAGAAGAAGTTGACCTCAGCTGCCCTTCAAAAGGCTTCTTCACATATTGTTCTATACCACTCTACAAGGGTAGCATCTTACATATGGTGTGGTATGTGCCCACTGATATCCCTCCTTTACTGTAAAGACAGATTGTTGGTCCAAGGCAATGTTATTAGAGATCCTGTGTTAATAGATCACTCTTAGCCCTCAGATAGTGGTACAGCCTAAGGCCTCACAGACAAAAAAGGTAAATCTGTGCCCCAGATGTGTATCATTTCCAGTCAAGATGAATTACTGCCCTTTCCGGGATAGAAGAGGCCCACCATAATCAAGGTACCACCATGTGGTCTTCACATGTGATAATGCCCTTTTAGCTCTGGTCTTTGTTATTGGCAGGTCAGACATTCTTCAGCAGAAGTAACTTGTCAGAACTGGTGACGGGGAGCACATGCTAGTAGGCCCCTGAAGGCTCCATTTGTGGCACCATAGCACACTACTCATGAGATCATTGTACCAGCATCAGGATAACAGAGATTAACTGATTCCATTGTTGAGTCATTCTATCTATATGACTGTGTTTTTTTTGTGTTTTTTTTTTGAGAGGGCATCTCTCATATTTATTAATCAAATGGTTGTTAACAACAATAAAATTCTGTATACGGGACTCAATGCTCAATGCACAATCATTAATCCACCCCAAGCCTAATTCTTGTCAGTCTCCAATCTTCTGAAGCATAATGAACAAGTTCTTACATGGTGAACAAATTCTTACATAGTGAATAAGTTCTTACATGGTGAATAGTGCAAGGGCAGTCATCACAGAAACCTTCGGTTTTGATCACGCATTATGAACTATAAACATTCAGGACAAATATGAATATTTGTTTGATTTTTATACTTGATTTACATGTGAATCCCACATTTCTCCCTTATTATTATTATTATTATTATTATTATTTTAAATAAAATGCTGAAGTGGTAGGTAGATGCAAGATAGAGGTAGAAAACATAGTTTAGTGCTGTAAGAGAGCAAATGTAGATGATCAGGTGTGTGCCTGTAGACAAAGTGTTAATCCAAGCTAGACAAGGGCAATAAAACATCCATGGATGCAGAAGATTTCTCTCAAAACAGGGGGGTGAGGTTTTAAGCCTCACCTCTGTTGATCCCCAATTTCTCACCTGATGGCCCCCCCTGCAACTGTGCCTTTCTTAGGGTGTTCCTCCCTTGAGGAATCTTACCTGTCTCTGGCTAACCAGTTATATGATTGTTTTGTACCTCTTTAATTATTGATATTCAATTATTGATGTGTTGACATGAGATACAAAGATACAAATACTTTCATTCATGCTACTATGGACTGAAGGTCTGTGTCTCACATCATCTTACCCCTCCCACGCCCATCCATATTTTGAATCCCTAATTTCCAATATGAGGGTACTTGGATATGGGATATTAGAGTGGTAATTAGGATTAGATGACGTCATGAGGACAGAGCCCTGCCTCATGTTATAGGAATGGTGCCCTTTATAAGAAGGGTCACCAGACAGTTTGCTCTTACTCTCTGGGCACACACAAAGAAGAGGTCCTGAGAGCACACAGTGGGAAGGTGACCATCTACGTGCTAGTAAAAGACTTCTCACTAGAACCCACTCTGGATCAATGCTGAAACTCTGATCTGTCTTCCAGCCTCCAGAACTATGAGAATATAAGTTGTTGTTGTTTAAGCTACCCAGTCTGTTGTATTTTATTAGGGAAGTCAACCTAAATACATGCCCTTGAATGGTTTATCCAGTGCCTCTTTCCAGATCTCCTTATCCCAGATCTGAAAAATCTTTCCTTCCAGGCTTTTGACCAACCAGAGAGACCATCTGGCACTTCCCATGAGTCTATTTATGTTCTTATCTTTGGCCACTTCTCTTTCCACAAACAGTAGAGGCCCAAAGTCCTGCATATCAGGAGGATTTCCCCCTGAACACTCTATTTTAGGACCACTTGTGAATGAGGCTATATAGCAACGATCAGTTTTTGGCTTATACCCATATATCAGATAACATATCCATGAGCCAAGCTTGTCCATTTTTTCTCCTCTGTGATCTGGTTGTAAGAGATCCCCTCCATGTTTCCACAGGTGTCAGCTGAGAGAGAAGATCTGGAGCAACAGTGGCAAATGACATGGGTTCAGGGCCGACTGCTCTTACAAGCTTACTTGTGCACTCTGACCCTGCCCATGTCCACTCCCACATGTACCACTTCCACTTCATCATCGAGTTCTCCTGGGCCCACATGTTTGTAGAATTTTGTGGTTCTGACAGAACCCAGCTCAACTCTTGCCACATGGTTGGTTGATATCCTCTGGTTTCCATCTCTACCAGCGCCTGGTATACACCAGAAGCTAGTTTTAAATGGTATATAGCTCTTTGCTGTAGAAGGCATGTCCTTGCTCTATAATCCTAGAGTTCTACATCATAAATTTTTAGTGGTTGCTATAAACTCTGCTTGGTGTCTTTTCTGACTACAGATACTATAGGGTTTTTCATGTCGTGTGACACAAGTGACAGGTGCTGGCATCTCAACCCAGCCATGCTTCAGTGCCTTTACCTACCTGCTCTGGCTTCACTCAAAACTGGCAGCTTCTATGTCTTCCAGTACATGATTGTTACAGTATTCTCACATAATCATAAGGCCTCCAGAATCCAAAGGGGCCTAACGAATGGTTTTCTTCCTTTTCATTGGCAAAGGTGCAAGATTCTATGATTTGACATTTATTTAAGAAAGGAATTTATTGGCATGCTTTCAGGCCACTGGACTGCTAAAAACTTTCGTGATGTAATGAGCCTCTGAATTTTCATAGGGTTTATTTCTCACCCTCTGGGTTCCATTTATCTTAACTAATTCTCCAACAATATGCCACTTTTTATGAAAATGGTCTTGTTAATATTGTGTTACCAATATAGTGAATCAATATGATGTTCTGTGGAATACCCTGATTTTTCAGGTAGCTTTAGATTGTATTATGATAGAGGGTAGGAGAGTTAACATAACTCTGGGCCAAGAATATAAATACACACTATTGTGTGTCTCACATGAATGCACAGCACTTTGATCCCACTAGCTTCATACCATATGTCCAAGGCTGTGTTAATCTCTCCTAGTAATGATACCACATTTGACATAGCAACTGAGTTGAAACTACTGTTTGGTTGAGTTTGCCATTGACCACTTTCATCTTCTAGAATTCACCTACTGTTTGTGTTGAGCCAGATTTGGAAATTAAATGGGAATGTGATGGGGACCACTGCTCCTGCTTCCATTATGTCTTTAAGGGTGGCACTAATCTCTGCCATTCTCCCAGAATGTGATAATGCTGTTTATTAATATCTTGGCAGGTAGAGAAGGATGTTGAGAGTCATACACTTGGCCTTTCCAACTATGATAGATCTTACTCCATAGAAGAATGAATCAAAGTAAAGATTCTTTCAACTCCCAAATATGTTCATTACAAATGAACATCCAACAATGAGCAAAATGACCACTAGCTGGATCTCAGTTGCAGTGGTCCTGGAGTGAGCTGATCAGGATTCCATTCTTTGTTTAGTGTTAACATATTCCCTACTAATAAGAAAGTTATTCAAACACTTCAGGTCTCTGGGTATCAGTGTCAACTCAAACCCTGTGTCCAGCTGTCATCAAAATGTGTGGGTATTCCCCATTATCCACCTAGTTACCTTACTAAGTGGCCATAGGTCACTGGAGAAGGATTAGGGGAATCATAACTATGGAAACCTGCCAGATGCTGCAGGATCACAGGCCCTCATTTAGTGAATGGATTCAGAGTCAGAACTGGTTCAGATCCAGAAACAAGGCAGAGGATCATGTTTTCTTATAGGGGTAGCTGCTCTCACTTATTGACCATTCATCCTTGATTTCTTTAGAGTGTATAAATTAAGCAATACCCTTATCAGCTGGCCATCTTTTGCCCCTGAGAACACCGTGTTCTATTAACCATCTCCATACCTCTCTGAATGTCACACCATGCTGCTTCCAACCCAGCCTGACTGTTCATTATAAGAACTGTGTTCACTTTGCCTTTGGCAGTTAAGTGCCACCATTTAGGCTCTATATGTTCAGGATATCAATCCCATTCTACTATTACCAGTTTTGTAATAAATTTCCTGCTATGAGACAAGCCTATAGAGGACAGCCATCACTGGGCTTCTCAACAATGCTGGTCACCTCCTCACCAGCAAATTACTTAACGCTTTGGTAAACAGAGTGTTCTGCAGACCTTATGTGTTAGTCCTCATTTCCAGTGTTATATAGCATATCTCTTTTTGACATGCCCATTTCTCTGTGCCTTTTGATTCCATCTGCCGTGGACTTCTCATTTAATGTAGGATATTGCTTTTTCCAAGCTTCCTACAATGTATTAGCACTGTCTCCTGGGGTCCTTGCCAAGAATTAAATCCTATGTCCCCAGCAAGTATTCTTAAACTGATAAGCTCTGCTTTATCCAACTTTACATTCCACCCCCTTTTATCCAGATTCTTTACAGTCCAGTCACACAACACTGTCATGGCTTCTGTCAATAGATTTTGGCTAGGCCCCAAAGATCCTTGAGCATATAATCTCTTTCCTCCCTTACTGACCCAGCAGTTCCCCAGCTGGGTTATGTTGTGACTTGATCCTAGTTATTGGTCTGGTGGCCAAGAGGGAGGGTGGGCATAGATCCTGAGCAGGACCTGTGTGATACAGCAAGCAGAGGCCTTTGCATCTTCTTCAGGTGAGGGGTAAGGGACACTCATCTTTAGCAGGGAAGCATAGTTCCCTTCAGACTCATCTGTGTTTTTAAAGTTCTTGAGTGTAGTGACCCTGTGCACTACCTGTGAAAGTTCTAACAGTTGCATTGATGTAGCATGCCAGGTCCCCTCAGTACTTCACTAACCACTAGTTCTGTGGTCCCCATTACTGGTTGGATAGTGCATCAGCCAGCCTCAGAATGCTATTTACAATCAGTTTCCTAGGACCATTCCTGGTGCCAACTGTCTTAGATCAGGTTCCTGAGGAATAACCTCTGAGACAGAGATTTGCTTGCAGAATGTTTATTGAGGCATCTATTGAAACAACACCTGTAAGAAAGTGAGTGAGGTAGAATTGGGCAGAGGGAGAAATTGAATGGTGATGTAGTTGCAATAGAGACCTCAGCCAATTCGATCATTGGTGCTGGGATAGCCCTTCTGAGTTATTCCAAATTAAGGCAAAGGGCCAGGATTTTGTACCACTGAACTGTTTGTGGACTGGCTCTGGGGAGGGGGTGTAACACTGGACAAGACAGCTTCCTCTAATTCAGGATTTATCAACAGTAGCACTATTGGCATTTTGGACCAGATAATTTCTTGTTGGGGAAAATAGAATGTTTGGCAGCATCTGGTCTCTACATACTAAATTCCAGCAGCACTCTCCTCCCCACTGCCCAATCACAGTGCCACCCGATATTGCATAATTGCCTCCATTGAGAGCCAGTGAGATGAGGACATTGCACACAAAGAATGCAGCTGTGAGCTATTAGCAGCCAACACCCCTGGAAGCTAGAGTAACAGTGCCTGGGGCCTGAAGGAAGACTCGGCAGCACACCTCAGCATCCACTACATGTCCTCTGCTAAGTCAGTTAATAAATAAACACAGCAGGAGAACAGATATATTTCAAATAATGGGTGGTTTCAATACTTTCATACTTAAATCTTTAATCCATTTGGAATTTATTTGAGGTGTGATGTGAGACAGGACTCTAATTCCATTTTTTCACAAACTACAATTAATTGTCTAATATTTTTAACTGGATAGGCCATTATTATTATTACTATTATTTTGGAAGTATCAATACTTTTACTTTTTACATCAGGAGCTTTAGTTAATTTCATACTTATTAAAAGATTAAAATTCATGTAAGGATAAACCATTATTTTTTTGCTAATTTGAAATTTCTCTCATCATACTGTAATTTCCAATATAAACATGGATCTGTTTTTGGTCTTCCCATTCAGTTCTTAAGATCCATGTATCTGTTTTGGTATAAATACCTTGCTATTTTGAAATTATGACATAATTTTTCTTTTTCAATAAAGTATTTTTCGTCCTCAGAATTTCTTGACTATTATTACCTATTTATATTTCCAGATAAAACTTAAAATGAATTTATAAAACTCTTGATCTCCAAAAATGATAATTTGGTTGCTTGTTATAATTGCATCAAATTTATAAGATAGTTCAAAGAGTGTTGGTCTTTTTTACAATATGAAGTTTTTTGCTCTAGGAACCTGAAGGTTTCTCTCCAATTATACAGTTTTTATTTTGTGTATTTCAATAAAGCTTTATTGTTCTTTTTAATATAGGTCATAATGTACATGTGCGTATGTGTGAGAGCTGTTGTGCATGAGTTTTTCTGTATTATATTTTTGACATTTTACCGGAAAAAATGATTAATTTTTATGTTTTTATTGTTTATCTGTTCCTCTTACTGAATTTTACCAATCTAATTGCTTTTAGATGATTCTTTTAGACTAAATAAAAATAACATTGTCCCTCCCTTTCCAGAATTTATACATCTTTTTTTCCTTGTGCATTGCCTGGACCCTCCAGAACTGTGCCATGTTTGTTTTCTTCCTTACTTTTGAAGGAAAGCCTCTGATATTTTTTACCATTAAATTTAATGTTTGTGGTTTCTTTCAGGTAAGTGCTTTACACAATTTTATAAACATTTTCTTCTATTTCCAGTTTTTTAGGGGCTTATTAGTGAATAAGGGGTTTTAATAAGAATAAATATTGAATTTCATCAATTGCCATTAAGATATTAATAAACTAATTATTGATTAGAGGGTGGCTGGCAGAGGGCCATTCATCAGAGAAAAGAAGTAATATTGAGCGTTACTTTGGGAAAGTAATTACCTTTCTGTCTTTCATAAATGCCTACCAAGAAAAGGTACATGTACTCCAACCTGAACAGTAGCAGGAAAACACACTGGGGTAGGGAGGAGAAAATCCACGTGCAACTAGAGAGAGCCCTGTTGAGAGCCGAGGAATCCCAAGAGATGCAGACAGCAATGGCAGAAGCCGGAGATGAAGAAAAAGAGCCAAGTTGCAAGAATATTCTTTTGCGACTATGCTGAGTGCCCAGGCCAGAGAAGGGGCACCGGGCCTAGATACCCATGTGCTTATCATGGCAGTAGATGATGCATCCCTTTTGGCAGCTATAGTTTAATCCCAAATAACACAAGCTTCAAAATGTCAGTTCCCCTCCTTAGTCTTCGGTCTCATTGCTTGAAGAAAATGGATTTAGAAATTGAGATTAAAGACAGCCCTCTCATACTTAAATCTTTAATCCATTTGGAAATAGTAAATAAAAGGTAAACAAAGTAAATAAAATCTCTGTGGGTATCATGGAACCATCCTTGGTTGAAGCCCATTTGAAATTCAGATCTTATTGTCTTGCTAATGTTCCATTTACTGTTTATATTGTGTGTCAATACGTAATAGCTTGTGTCTTTCTAGACTGGATTTTGCAGACAGAGTCTCCACACACACACACACACACACACACACACACACACACACACACACACACACACACACAAATTAAAAGCTATTGTATTTGTAGAGTAAGCAAACATCTTCATTCCCTCCTCTATTAAAAATGTAAACCAGCCAGTCTTTTCTTCACATGGTAAGGAATCAAGGCAGCTAAAAAGCTCTGGAAAGTCAGGGACAACTCCACTCTGGTTCTGTCCATTTTATGCAGCAGTGATCAGGAATGCAAGAGGGAATTTAGAGAAGGTACCAGAAGCAAGCTTGCTTTAGATCCCCTAAAAATGCTTTTGTTACAGGCATGTGTGTCTCTCTCTCTCTTGGAAACTGAACCCTCTATCAATTTTGCTTTGGAAGTTTTCACTAAGAAAACTTTTGTGTTCCAAACTATTTGGGGGAAAATAAACAGCAAAACCTGTGCTCAGATGTGATACTGGGGCAAGAAGCAAGGGTACAAGCAAGGACCAAGTCAGTCAGCAGGCCTCACCATTTGACTATCTAAATGTCTCCAGCAATCATCTCCCCTTCCCATTTGAAATTTCCTTTGCCTTACTTTAGACTTCCATCACTCTTTACCTTGACTTAAATAGCCGACACTCGACCACCTCAGGAGACCTTTCTCCATCTACCTGTCTTCTGTCATCAGAGGATCTTCCTTGAATACATGCTTGATCCTGTCACCACTTAAATAAACCCCCCTAACCTGCAGTAGCATTTTCCAAAGTGGGATCAGCATCAGGATCAAAGTCTTTGGGTGTGTGCCTTTTAAAAAGGCTCTCCAAATGATTCCTTGGCATATTGCAGTTAGAGAAGCCCTGGCCTACAGACTAAGTGCAAACTATTTCTCATGGAACCAGATATCCTTCAGAACATGGAGTCTTGACCTATCTTCTCAGCCTTATCTCTGCCACTCACTCCCCATTTGTACTAATAGCTGTACCCAGCCCAGCCAAACTACTTGTGTTTCATTGAAACATGCCAGGCATGTCCCACATGTGTACCTCTTCATACATCATTGGTTTCTTTTCATCTGACTGCTAAAATCCCTGTGTATCCTAAAAGTCACCTCCTCCTTGAAGCCTTTCTTGATGATGCTCTGTACCATAGTGTCTTTTTCTGGGGCTACCACAGCACTGTGCGTGTTATTTTGATCCAGCACTCACCCCAGGCTATTGCTCTGTAAATACTTGGCCCTTCCCTAGAGTAGGAGCCTCTGAGAGCAAAGCCAGGGACTTATATATTTCAGCATGTTAGGTACTCAAGAAACATTGGCTGATGTAATGAATGAGTTTACGGTACTTACTCTAGAACTCCACTGTCCAATTCAACTATAATATGAGCATGTATATAAGTTAATATTTTCTGGTAGCCATAATACAAACAGTAAAAAGAAGTAAGTGAAATTAATTCTAATAATACATTTTTATTTAACCCAATCTATCCAAACTATTGTCATGTCAACATATAATCCACATAAAAAACAATTCAGATATTTTACATTCTTGTCTCATGTGAAGTCTTCAAAATTCCAGTGTGTATTTTACACTTAACACATGTCAAACCAGATTAGTCACACTTCAGGTGCTCAGTAGGTACATGTGACTAATGGTTACTGTACTGACAACACTAGAGAGGATACTGTTGGGGTCTAGGTGAGAACTTTGCACATGAAGCAAGCTGCAGTCTTGCATGGGATTCATCCTTGGTGGTTACATTGCACTGGACTTGTTTTTACCAAGACTGTGTTTGCCTTGGTCTCCTTGTGCATGGTACAGAGCTGAGAGGCCAGGTCTGATTGAGAGGGTCCTGTGTGCAAGCTGTGCACAACTAGCAAGAAGTTTTGGGACTCTTGGCAGCTAGCAAGCCTCCTCTCCCAGACATTTGGAGCTGAAAGGTGCAGAGAGCTGCTTCTCAAGGGCACACTGAGTGAGAATACTGCATTCTTTGACGTGCAAAGCCACACCCTCCAATGCCATCATCACAGAGGATCTAGAAACCAAAGAAAAAGCCACAGAAATGTAAATACAGTTCATTTGTAGATGCTTTTGTAGAGGTAAGCTCCAGGTATCCACGCCCTCTAGGGGCATCATTCCATCTGAGGGAGGAGATTTTTTTAAAATGCGGTAAGCAGGAAGCTTAGAACACTTCCAAAACATGAGCTGTTTGTCTTGCTCAGGCCTGTTTGCTGGCTCCCTCTAACTTGGACCGCAGTGTTTGTTAGATTCAACCGCTGTTCTCTCGGGGTCAGAACTAAGAAAAGAAAATGAAGCTCCATCTCCTGGCTCCATATTCTGCTGACCTCAGTTGAGAAGCCTGGTGCCAACTGGCATCAAGTGTAGGGTGGAGCCGAGAGTTGACTTGGCAGCCCCAGCCTGGCACCCTCTTGGTGGGCAGTCACCCAAAGCAGTCTTTCCCTCTGCTTCCCTTCCCATAGGCCCCATTTTCCATTAAAACAGTCAGAAACACAAATTAGCATCAGAACCAAAATGGTTTCCTGGGAAACTAATGACAAAAATCCCAGTTTTAAAACATTTTCTTTGCAACCTAGAGAGCAAAGCCATGCCTTTCACAAGGACAAAAGCCCTGAGCCAAAGAACTCCATCCCATACAAAAAAGTGTCACTGACCAGACTCTGGAATAGATGAAAAGTGCTATTTGAGGCTTTTAGGACATGCTTTATGTATTTTCCTATACCTTACTCCCATATAATCTTTGCCCCTCATACACTTATGCCTTTTTTTTACAAAAGTAAAACTTTTCCTTGTTAATTTCTTTTCACAGAGGTCCTCCTTCTTGCAAAAAGTTGAACTCTTTAGAGTGCAAACAGATAGAGAATGGGTCAGAAATTTTTGCCACTGTCAGATGGAGAAGACTCATCATCATACCTCCACCCATCAAAATACACCCCTTGGAGATCCAGAAAAAAAAGTTTGCATCCCAAAAATAATAATAATGTACATTTGTACAGTGATTCATAGTTTACAAAATGCCTTCACATATATTTCCTCAGTTCAGTTTTACAACAGTTGGAGTGGAAACAACAGGTTCAGTCTTTATATGATGTCTTTCCTAGAAGCATTCATTCAATTGAGTGATGTACTGAGAGCCTTCTGGCTTCGTGGAATGTGCTGGGGAGCAGAGCTATCAAGACTGTTCCTGCTGGGAGGAGCCGTGTCTTGTGGGGAAAATAGAGAATGGACAATTAAAACCCATGTAAACCCTCTGACAGAGATACACAGCGTGCTGGAAGAACACATGTGAGGAGCCCTTAGTACAGATTTTTTTTTTAATCAGGAAGCTCCCTTTTAATTAGTCATTATCTGAGGTCAATAAATGTTACTTACATACTAAAGCACTATCCTAGCTCTTTTTTTATGTCCAGCTCTGCCAGTTTTAGATGCAGTTTAGAAAGGCATCTTTTTGTAAAGCTTAAACTCATTGTGTGCTAAACCAACTTTTATTACGGAGAAATTACTAGATTGCTTGTTTAAGAGTACAGACACCTTCAAGAAACTCACTAGGTGGGACATCCTAGGCAGCAATTTGCAAATCCAAGCCATCGGTATTTTAGACTTTGAAGTCTAAAAAAGATACATTTCAGACACTCTGCAGGAATTCTGTCTTTCTGTAGCTTCTTTTGTTTATTCCTTAAAGAGCCCTGGGAAATAATGTGGGTCACTATAACCTGCCATTACTATTAAATCAATCCACTCATTTTCAGGGAAGCATTTATTGTTTAGTATCTTGACCAGAAAACCCATAAAAATTATTTTCTTATAAAAATCTGTACTTTGTAACTGTCAGAAGTGACTCAATGAAAATAACAAGACTTTCTAATTCTCTGGACAAGCAGGAGGCCCCACCTCAATGGGACCCTTCTGGGCATGAATTCAAAACTTTCATCACTGCTCATTGTGTTGGAACAGAAATGTATGGCTTCACCGGATCAGAATGGACTTGTTCAAGCCAATTGCTCTAGTACCTTTGGTATTCTGCGGGACCAAGCTGCTGTATTTGTTAGAATGAAGTGTCATTTTGTCTGGAGAATGATCATCATCCTATTATTGGAGAGAAATGGAAGTATTTGGAAATCTTTGAAGCACCATTTCTCATCCTTGGTTGCACATTTGAATCATGGTGGAACTTTGACAACTGCTAATGACTGAGCTGCACCCCCAGAGATTCCTGTGTAACTGTTTGCATGCAGCCTTGGCATGGGGATTTTAAAACCCCTTTTTCCTCCTAGTGACTCTAAAGTGTAGGCAAAGTTGAGAACCATCATCTTATTGTTCTGTTTGTCTAACAGTCCCATAGGGTGGGCCTTTGTAGTGATGCTTGCCAAAATGCTGATTCCCAGGTAGGTACCAACCCAAGAGAATCAAATTCAGTACTTTTAGGACAACGCTAAGACTCTGAATCTTTAAGCAAGCCCAAGCCCCATTGTGATTGTAATAGAGGATGCTCTTGGGCCATTTTTTTTTCTCAGTACAGAATTTTAATGTCAAATAATCTCTTAAACTGAGTAAATTAAACTCCTTAGTGACGGAATTTCTGGTATTCTAACAAGCTACTAAGGGAGCTGTTACCAGGGAGGCCTTCCCAAGGACACTAAATCACACTGCACTGGCTGTGTCCTGCCTGAAAGGTATATATATAATATAGTATATAGTATTGTATAGTATATATATAATATGTATGTACTCTCTATATAGTCATCATATGAAACCAGAGTATGTGCAGTAGTCAGAGCACTAGCTGTGAGTCTAAACTGGCAGACATGATACTTTCACAATATACCAGGATCTATATGCTCTGCAAATGAGCATTAGACTCCCAGTGAAGATCAGCAACTTCCGAATATAACCATTGCTTAAAATATTTTTACAATTCTCTTTTATTGGTATTTTCTTCAGAATCTGGAGATATTTCCCCCCTTCTTTCTCTTGTTTTCTAATTACAAAAGTAATATATGTACATACTCATGGTAAACAATTCAATATTACACAAATATACATTTTAAAAAATGAAAGTCTCCCATCATCATCCCCCCCATCAAATACTTTTAACAGTTTGGGGGATGTTCTTATAGATTTTTTTAATGTATGTGTTTACACATATTTTTGTTAACAGAAATGGGACATATACATAGTATTCAACAACTTGCTTGAAAAATAGTTCTCTTAGATATCTTTCCATGTTGGTATAGACTTAGCATTCATTTAAATGACCACATAGCCATTCACTATATAGATACACCATAATTTATTTAAACAATCTTCTGACAAACACTGGACTGTTTTTTATATTTTTTCAATCTTATGAACAATGCTGTGATGATACCTTTATAAATGTTCATTTACACATTGGTTTGAGTATTTCTAGAAACTAAATCCCTAGAATTTGATTAATAGCATATTCTTTACAGATCCTCAATGAGGACAAAACTTCGGTGTTTAAGGATAATAAGTTCTCTAAAAATATTTTTGGTCAAAATAAAACTTGACAGTAGGCGGGAGGAAGTGGGAAAATTTATTGAGCAGCTGCTATTTGCCAATAACAGTGCTAGTAACATGCATTTTCTCATTACTTCTAGAAATTCTAAATATTTTGGCATTATCATTCCATTTTAGAGATGAGGAAATTGTGGCACAGAGAATTGATAAACTTTTCCAAGGTTACCATGTTAGCAAATGGCAGTGCTTAGAACTTACATCTTTCTGATTCTCTCCACCTGCTCTAAGTATGTAGTGTAAAATTATACTGCGGATTTCTTCATTTAAATGCCACTGACTCAAGAAAATCTCAAAAATGTTTTGATTGGCTTAAAAAATTCTGAAATAACTGTATACCATCTCAAACCTATATATGAAAGACACTACTCATCTGAACTACATTAATTTTTCTGTTATTTTTACAATACCTCATTAATTTAGTCACTCCATCTCCCTGTTCTTACTGAATATCAGTGCTGTATATAAAAACAGTGCATCCAAAATACATACATTTCTTTGTTCTGTAATCCTTCTGGATTTTTTTTTCCTTTGCTTATTAATTAATGACCTCTTTCCTTTCATCCTGCTTTTGAAACTCCACCAGTTCTACAGTATTTTTCAAGGTTTTGTTGTGGGGCAGTTTCCTCTGAAAACAAAACATGTAAGCCATGAGATGAAAGGGGTGGGGAAAAACCAGGAGACCAAGACAGTAATATTTGGACAGTTCCACCTCTTTTCTGAATGGTTGTGTCTCAGTTGCTTCACCTTGTATTGTCAACTTACAAGACAATGCTAATGTTTTCCAATGTAATGTTTTTATGATTTGTACATTAGCACCAGGTTTTGCCTTGTTCTAGGGTCTTTCCTGGTACCATCTTTATGTGCTTCCATAGCACCTTTTGCAAACCCCCATCATATCACTATCACACTGTTTCTCATCCTTCCTTCCTCATTAGACTGAGAGTTTCTTGATAACAAAGACCATATCTCTGTTATTACTGTAGCCTTCATAGCACAGCAGCCAGTGCATGATAAATGCTGAATAAATATTTGTTGCTTGCATGAATATCCTCAGAAGCGTTACTCCCCTAAACCTCAGTCAAAGAAGCAAACTCCTGAAGGTGGCTTGATTTAAGGGATGGATATACCATCACAACATAAAGAATTCCAGGAAACTCAATGGCAACTTTCCTCAAATGCAGTCTCTGTTTCCACCTTTCATCAATATTAACACAGAGTTCAGGGCTTAACATTCCCCCAGAAAGGACTTGTTCACACCACAAGCATTAATGTGCAATGTTGATTTCACTGAAGATTCTATAGGGGTATTAGGAAAGAGTAAACTACTTGAACACTGTAAGCAGACTCATTTGGTCCCTGAGGTCCTTTCTTCCTGTGCTTCAATCTTACAAGCTTCCTCCCTCTGTTGTGCAGAACAATTCAGCCCTTACCCTGCTTCTTTCTCCAAACTTTCATGCCCACATCTATCAGAGCCCACAGGAGACACATGCCTTTCGAAGATGGCAGGTGAGTGTGCATTAAAAATAACATCTTTTTCCTATTACATCCATCATGTTTGCAGTTAATAGTACTTAATTCAATTTTCCAAACAGCTTTAAGCAATCTAATGTAAGCAAAAATTATGCCTCTTCCAGGCATGTCATTTTTAAAGTTACCTTCTACCTTTTCAGTCCAAGGAAGAACCAGTTGTTTCTTGTTGGTGACCTCCCATCTCATGGGACCTTTCTGCTTGACATCACCTCTTGGTGCTCCATGGTTTCTAGGCCTCAGAAAAGGGGCCTCCTCACCCAAGGCCCCACCACTCCAGCTGAGGCAGAAACTTTTCTCACCTGATGGCTGAGGTCTCCCTTTCTCTGCCCTCTAGGAAATCTTCTCCCTTATTAACCTAAATAATTATAATGCAACTGCAAATTTATTGATCCACTACTATATGCCAGGTACTTGTTGCTGAGCACTTTTTATACATTAACCCATTTGCTCTCTAAGACCACCCTGTAAGTGGTGATTATCATTATTCCCATTTCACAGGTAATAAAACTTAAGGAAATTAAGTAATTTGCCTAAAGGTGCTTAACTCACATGGGGTTTGAATGCAGCTCTGATCCCAAAGCCCGTGCATGTGCTTTAGACCATTTCCTCTGAATATGGATCCAGCATTACCTCCTTGTAACTGGGGTACTCTAGACATTCCCGTTCTGTTTCTATCTTGTGATGTCTATCTTGTTGATCTAGGGCTACTCAGAGGCCATAACTTTAACCTTGCCTATAGGCCATCTATACTCTGGTGAACTGTCTTGCCCTTAACTCAGACTGTGTGGCTTCCACCCTAGCCATTGGCACAGGTGTCTCTGGACCCTTATTTTTTCTTTTCTTTCATGCTGTAGCCTTAGATGATTTACTCTTACCTTCTTTTCTTCCTCTTCAGTATTTCTACCAGTTATTAAATCTCTCCTAAGGAAGATAAGGTACCTAGTTCTGTCTACATCCAGCCCAACCTCAAGAAACTTACCAATTTTTCATTTTTATATCATCTTTGGAAGTTCCTGGAAATTCTTAAAGGTCTCCCAGTACATATTCTTATTCTCAAAGAAGAATTTTTACTGAACTGAAAATAACTAAGAAAAGATCTCTGAGTCATATTACTAGATGACAAAGGCAAAGTTCAGAGAAGTGTATCTGATATGCTACCCTGTAAAAGGATAGAAAAACTGCCTGGTTTTGGTAGCTTCACAGTAAAGATCTTTACTGGGTAAATGATGGGTAGGGACAGGAGGAGATTTCACTATATATCTTTTATAATTTTTGGTGTTTGTACCATGTGGATATATTACCAATTTTTTTAAAAGATGAGTACCTTTTTTTAAAAAGAAATGCAAGTAGCTTTCCTGATGGGCAGTAGAGGGTGTTTTGCTACAGGAGTTAGTAAACAATAATAAAAAATAATAAATGAAAAAAATGGTTTTGAGAAAGAACACAAAGGCAAAGAACCTGTTCCAGAAGAAATACTCAGGTCAATGAGTATTTCACATAAATGTGGTGATCCAAAACACCCCATGTTATGGGCAATTAGGGCAGTAGTCTGAAAGCAATTGGTTGGTAACAGAAAGTACTAATACAGCTATATGTGTCCTGTTTCTTGTACTACACATGCCTGGAGTCAGGGGCTTCTCTCATACAACTAGAACTCAATAAATGTTTAGTAGTAATAGGGAAAGATTACCACATAGAATCCCTTTAACTCTAAGAGGAGCAAGAAGCCATTTTGGTGTGATTTATTTGAGTCCTAAAAAGACAACAGAACCTTTTGGGGCACAGTCAAGTTGACATTAGCTCAATCTCTACTTAATAGCCTAAAATAGATGGCAGTCAAGTAAGCAGTTGTGCCATAATTTACATTCCTAACCCTAGTCTTGAGGAATGGATAACCTGCCCTAGCCCAGTTCCACATATTTCCCAGTACATGTGACTTGAGGAAGCTAGGATCAGTTCTCAGGGAATCTGAGAACTTTGCTAGCCTGAATTTATTACCTTCCAAATACTCTTTAGCACATCCTAGGGTAGAACAAATCCCCAGTGCCATCTCTAGAAGTGACTGGCCTTCTCAGTTTTCTTTGGCTTGGAGATGACCAAGGGCTGACACCTGACATCCTCTACCTTGAGATAAGAATGGTTTGGATGTGACTTCAGGCCTTCTCTACATTCAGATCCATTTCCCTGACACCCTGGGAGTGGATAAATGGCAGCTTAGTTTTTGTCATATCACTCTTCTGGCAGATGGGATTTCATCCAGATAGTGTCTTAAGCCTTATTTTAGAATATTTAAAGTGACTTAAAACAACATGAGCAATATGGATAGAAAGTTGGCTTTCAACTTTCCCCAATCATAAGAGTTGTAAACAAAGTCCAGTGAATTTGGTGAGTCCTAAATTATTCCAGACTAAGAGCTGGAATAGATAGCTGGATCCTTTCATCCTGGGAGCCTAAATCTGAGAGAGTAATTAAATGTCTGATTAGTAATCTGAATTTTTATGTTTTTTTTTTAAGATTTTAAACATAAAATATTCTTCTAAATCTATTTTCATTTGCATGCAGATGGTTTGTTTGGAAAATGCTATCAGTAACAAAACCTGTAAGGGAGTGAAGGAGGCAGGATGGGGCAAAAGGAGAAGCTGAATTTAGTTCAGTCACAGCAGAGTCTTCAGCTGATCCCCTGGGAAGCTCTGAACCTGGGTGGCTCTTGAGAGCTTTCCAGAATTGAAGTAAGGGATGGGCTTTCTATTCCTGCATAAACCAGTTATTGGGTATGAGCCACCCAAGGAGGGGTAACCTGTGTGAGGCAACTCCCTTAGGCTGAAGGCAGTTCCTGGGGAGAGATTCAGCTGTGGCCTACAGCAAGCAACACTCCTGGTAGCTGAGAGGATGACTACCTTGGTCCTCAAAGAGAATCTGAGCAGCCCACAGCAGCGCCTACTACACAATCACACATTGAAATGAATACCCAACAGAT
This sequence comes from Manis pentadactyla, assembly GCF_030020395.1. NCBI lineage: Eukaryota > Metazoa > Chordata > Mammalia > Pholidota > Manidae > Manis > Manis pentadactyla. The sequence goes on along the minus strand of NC_080029.1, from coordinate 63,019,376 downwards.
ACATCATACCCTGAAAGTAGCATGCAGTTAGCCCAGAGAACACAGTAAGTACGAAATTTGATGGAGCCACGCCCTGCTCAATGTGTTAGGAAAGTTCTTGAAGCGTAATTGTCTGTGTATGATTACCTTCTGACTCTGAAATTGCTAGTTCAGTAAGCAAAAAGAGGCTGATTAAAAGTCATATCTATTCTAAAGCCCTCAGAGGCAGGGCCTCTCAGGACCAGTTGAAAAGAAAATTCTTACTACAGATTCTTCCACATTTTCTCCGTTTCTCTGTATTCCATGAGCAGGTGGCTACTACCTGCAGCTGATAATTACAGGCTGCACCATGAAAGGAACTTGTCTGTAGTGCCAGGACTAACAGGGAAGTATGCAGCTTATGTCTGACCCTTTTTACAAAGGGGGAAAATATCCTTTTGTTATGGGCCATAAGGTTTTCAAGGCTGCTATCCATGGCAAATGTTCACTATGCTTAAAGGCTAAGGGCCAAGCATACAACCTTTTAAGAGCTTGTCAGCAGAAAGTCCATTCACTGAAAGCCTTGGCTGTCCTACACAATTGGTGGGCAATCAAAGCCATATTGTGTTCCCCCTTTGTAAAAAGGTAAAAGTTGTAAAGCTTCCACCACTGAAAATAATGAATATTTCACCTTTAATTTTCAGTGATGATGATGATGATGATGATGATAAAGTGTTGCCATGGACTTTGTAGATTAAAATGGACGTTTTGAACTTGGGTGAGATATTTTCTCTTCTGGGATGAAGCAAGGCAGCCATTTTGACAATATCTAAGAAAATGACACAGCAGTTCTGGGCAGGAATATTGCAAAGGCTTCATGGAAATTATAAGAACAATTGAAACAAAGAGTTGGCCCCAGCCTGGGTAGTTATGCCCTCCTTTCTCACTCCCCTCCTAATTCACATCCACTGATAGCTGCCAAACATGTTTATTTAATTATTAAGGATATTGAACAATATCACATCAAAAGTATTACTATTATTAGAATTTTTATTCAATATTACTAGTCGCTCAGATAATTTATAAGATTCTCATAATCTAAGTTTGGTCACAAAGTAATAGTAGGAAAAAATGAAGCAAGTGTTTTCCATTATGACAGCAATAATTTTGTTCATTCTGATTTCTAAAATTATTACTTGAGAATAGGCTAAAATAGCACATATTATTTGTATAATCATATAAGTATTTCAGGATTAGAGACAAAATTATGAAATTTTAGAATTAGAGATAACCTTTGAGGTTTTGGGGAGGAAACTTTCACAAAGAGGAAAAAGGCCCAGAAACTTTCTAGATGTGTGATCTGGACAAGTTGCCTAAATTGTTTGTCCTGTTTCCTCATCAGTAAACCCATCACCACAAAGAGTTTTTAAGATGATAAAATGAAATAATTCATATAAAGCAGTTAGAAGAGTGCTTGGCACAAAGTAAACACTCACTAAAGTAAGCTGACATTATTAGCTTATCCCTGGTCCAGCAAGCTAGCACCAGTTTTTGGAGAGGCAAAGCAGGGCAAAGATGATGGGAGAGGTGGAAGGGTAGAGAGAGGATTCCAAGGATAAGCAATGGAGGAAATCCAAGCACCTGTAGGGAAAGCATCTGCAGTGGGGAATGAGAGAAAGCCAAAACTCAGAAATTAAGGAGTAAATGAGAGGGCAGCAAGGGATCAGGGACCATCTGAGCAGCAGACCCTTAAAGTGAAACAAGCAGAGAATCTGGGGAAATGTTCAGGGCTTCTTGTCTGCTCCTTCCCTGGAAGCAGAATGATCTCAGTGTGGGCAGGCTTGAGGCTCAGCAGGCACAGATGGAGGTAGACCAGCAGTACAGGTGTGTGTGTGTGTGTGTGTGTGTGTGTGTGTGTGTGTGTGTGTGTGTGTGTGTGTGTGTGTGTGTGTGTGTTTGTGTTTCTTGGCCCCATTGCCCTATTACTTAAAGTTCTGATCTATATGCTATACTTAGAGTCTAAGAAGACTTTGGGGACCATCTTCACCTGCACCCATCAAGCTTTTCCTCTCTCAATGTCAAGCCCACGTCTTTTGTCCAGAACAGCTGCTACTCTGGGCTGCTGCTGCCAACAGAGGTTCTCTGTTTGCAAAATTCTCTGTTTGGTTGTCACTGTTTGGCTATTACCCCACTACAAAGGAACAACTAAACAAATGAGTTTAAACTATTCACTTTTCAAATATTAGGTTAAGGCTATCTGAAGTTTGATCAAGATATGGTGGATAAGAAATCACTACCCCTCCGAAAAATTTAGGTTATGATTCAAGTGCTCTTTTAAGAAGTATTTCAGAATGTTGACTGTATGCAACATAACAGTGCTGTATACCCCAGCGCCCAGCAACCACAGTGTGGCTACCTGTCGTCAGTCGTTTGTGATGAGAGATGGGTGAAGCATTTGGTCATTCAAAAAGCACCAACCTTCTTCTCCTGACTTGCTATTCCCTGAAGGTACCACCCTATCTGTGCTTTCCTTCTACTCCCCAAATTGTCAAGAAGCTAGTCCATACTTGTTTCCATGGCCTCACCACCCACAATCACATTGGACTGTATAATCCTTAATTCTGTATCCTCATCACTCAGCTAAATTGTTCTTTGGAGGTTGTCATTACCTGTCATATCACCAAATATAATGGTTTGTAACAATATTTAACCTTCCTGACTTCTCTGTGGCACTGGATGCATTTAAAAATCTTCTCCCACAGTTTTCATGACCCTGAGCCACTATAGGCTTCCTGCCTCTCTGGCAGCAACTCCTCTGGATCCTTCTTTACCTATTTTTCCTTCTTCCCTCTAAATATCCAAAGTGTGTGTCCTCTTGCTCTTATTTTCCCTCCTTTTACCCTCTGTGTCTAGTTTATTAGATATGGAAGGGCCTCCAGACAGTGAACTGTTGGAAACACAGAATATCCAAGACTAGTTATATACGGCCAGGGGACTTTGCAGAATCTCCGACCAGAAAATGAGAGCAGGCATTAGGCCAAGCACCAAAGCAGGAGAAACCAATATAGCAAGGCTGCACTGGGGCGCCGTGCTTGGATGCAGCTTAGGATATAGGGCATGGGCACGAAGGTACTTGCCCACAGGATAAAGGAGGGGTCCAGAGCAGTTTACAGGCCAGCATGCTTGAAGAAGCTTATTTCTGGTGATCGTATTCAGCAGCTTTAACAGTGTTCCTGGTCTCTCCATGGGGGTTAGATATCCCTTTGTACTTCCCCATCAAGTCCTTATCATCCTGGATATGGTATATTGTATATGTAGTAGCCTATATCCACCTCCAGACTCTAAGATCAGGAGAAAAAGACCATACGTATTCCTTTCATACCATTTGATTTATAACACCTAGACTGTGTTTATCTCATAGAAGGGGCTAAATAAATATTTGTTGAAAGTGTGAATGAACCAAGTTTTTAACTTTGGAAATCAAGTAAGTGGAAAGTATGGGAAAGAAATCACATGTAAACTAAGATAAAATTTGTGCAGAGTTTATATACCAGTCAGTCATGTAGCATTGCTAGAGGTTGGCTGCAAATTTCACTCTGAACTTCCTAACAGTCAAAGCAAAGAAAAAAAATCAGTTCTAAAATTTATAGTGCCTATAAAATTTAAAAAGAAAAGTTGCTCAGGTAATACAGCTATCCCTGTATTAAAAGAAATGTGTCCACGGATTCTCACAGAGTTACTAGCTGGGCTATAGATAAAATGTTCCAGGGTATCTGCATATAGATACAATAGTGAGAGCTGTAGGGCTGTTTTTTACAATGCTCTTCCATATAGGCTAATCACATATCTTAAATTTAAAGTAATTCTATGACAAGGAAATCAGAGTAACATAGCCAAGTGCCCAGAACTCTGATGGCCTTGTTTGATACAAGGATAAAATTTAGAACATCTAGAACAAGGCATGTTCTGAGGAGCATGGCATGACTATTCTTTCTGATATGATTGAAAACAAAGATTTTTGTGGTCAAGCACATTTGGGAAATGTTGCATATTCATGTTAAATCTATATTTTTAGATATTTACTTGTACATTAATATGTATTAAATGCTCTAAGAAGTCCTTCAGTAAAGGAACTTCATCTAATCCAGAGTTTTATCAAAATAATTTGATGATATAATACTGACAATATTTCAGGGAAATTTAAAGACAATACTTTGGGAAGCAATCATCAGAGAAAATTATGGGCCACATATCTTTAGGCAACCCTGTGTGACTGTTTCTCAGAGCTACCTTCTTGATAAGAATCTGTCCATTAGTGTTCCAAGTTATTCCCTCCGGCAAGAACTTGGACTGCAGATATTCTGTGCTCTCAATTACAGATGGACCTTTGCCTAGACAGTCAACTGAATAGGAGGTCTTCTAAAGAGGGTAAATCTCCTAGTCAATCTTTGCACCCACACTCTCTCCAGGAAGGACCCAAAGGCAGGCCGAATATTGTCTTAGGAAACAGTCGTGACTGTAGTCTGTTTAAACCTAGTAATACAATCTGAATCAACTCAGTGGAAAACAATCTGAAAATCTAAGTTAGTCTGAACTGCAGTAATAGGATTCTTCCCAAGAACTTCTAGGTCCTTCTAGAAGTGGTGAGGAATGCACTGCTATTATTTTTTTAAATCACATCTATTGATTATATTAACCAATGACTCTGTCATCTGTAAGTTAATGTGCCAGTCATTCAGGCTGCTTGATTTTCTCCACTGAAACTTAAGATGTAATCACTAGATCATAAAAAATTAAACAATACATTGCCTCTTCTATCTGGGCAGGCCTGCTTCATACTAATAGTGGTTAATACAATCTCCATAGCAGGAAGGGAGAGAATGAGGTTTGTGTCCTCGTGTATTCCCTATTTCTAACTAAGTGAAGATTTCCCTTTGTATCACATCAGAAAACCATCAGCTAAAGGAGGGACCAGGCACTGGAGCCCAAATCACTCAGGCAAAATGGGAAAGAGCCTCAGGAGGGAACCTAACTTTTGTTTGTTTGTTTTTTGTGTTAAGAAATCTCTAAAATATTTCTTTCCCTAACCTACTAAGTTTTATAGGATCAAGAAAGGTAAAGTATCACATAAATGAAACAGATTAGTAAGCTAAAATCAATTTTACATTTTATTCTGGAGTTCATTATATTTTTGGCAGCAAATTTACCTTCCTAATTATGTTATACTTAGGTTGAAATTAATTTTAATGGGTATTTCCTGTGAACACACTGAATAAGAAGCAGAAAACCTGCCTGAGATTAAATATTGACCTTGAACAATCCAAAATTCCCACTCGCTTTGGATGACCTCATGCATGCCCATGACTTCACCTGTCCCTGATGCTCTGAGGACTTCCAAGTCAACATCTCTCCTCCAACCTCTCTCCTGAACCATGTGGTGCCTCCCAGCTGACTCTTGGGCAACTTCACCTGTATGTGCCACATGCAATGTGAGATCATCATCTTTCCGACCATCTGTCACATCTTCTCACCTCTCCCATAATCTCAACCTCAATGATTGGAACCACCTCCCACCCAGCTGCCCAACCCAAAATCTGGAAGCCAATCTAGACTCCTTAATCTTACCACCATCTTTCCTGAGACTAAAACCTGCATTTTTTGCCATAACTGTGTTTTCACAGTCTAACCAAGTGTTTCCTAGTGAAGACACTATTGATAATTGGAGCACAACAATTTTCTTCTCTGTGCAAGAGCATCCCACCCATAGGACAATAATCTATGATGTGTCCTTGTTTCAAAACATAAATTAGGCTCATTATATTCTCATTCTCCCATGCCCCTTGAATTTATAGTAAGAAATGCAAACAGAATGAGCCATTTGTCAGGAGCTGCTGTTGCTGAAAGGTCATATAGTAGAGATGCCACAAGGAAAAAGTAATGAGTCAAAGTCTGTGTGGGCATGAGAGACATGGGGGGACCAGCAGAATCACACAGGGAGCACATGGCCTGGACTCCATTCCACCATTGTCCCATCAGACCCCAGTGGCACTGGCAATAGCATTGGAGGGCCCCTGAGAAGAAGCACAGAGAAATCAGGGCACCAGGATTGCTGAGCAGCAGAGTGACCCCTATAGGTAGAGGCAATGCTTATCTCTGATCTGTCTCCAAAGATCCTCCCAAACCTAATGTGACAGGTCTTCCTTTTTTGCATTGCACCACTCCACAGAGAAAAGAGCAGGCCAAAGGAAAAAGCTTTTCCTAGCTCTGCTTCCACAGACCACAGTCCTCATAACCACACGCAAGTGTTCCTGGAGCACTTTCTCCCATCTGTAAAAATTTTAGTATCTGCCCTACCTGAGGTCTTGCCCAGTGATTCGTTAATTGTATGACCTTGGGCAAGTCATTTGGCCTTAACAAGCCCAGTTTCCCCAGTTTTAAACTAGGGTCATAAAATCCATTTCACAAAGAGGATGCAATAATAAAAAAAGATAATGTATGTAGAAAGTGCCTTATAAACTGATAATTACCATATGTGTCTACAAGGTTATTGTTATTGTTTCCTTTTTATAAGCCTTGCAAGCGTCACAGATTTTTTCATTGGTACTTGAGAGTTGTACATATAGATATAACCTATTCATTAGCATTATCCTAAAATCTTACTCAGTTCTACAGATTTTGTTACTTAAATCTTAATCCTGCTTTTGTACTATTTTATAATTGAAGATTATCATTTAAGTTTAGTAGTCTCAGTCAATAAGGGATTGCTTTACTTCTAAAAACCATTTGTCACTTGCCTTTTATCATGACATTTTGAAATCCTTCTGCAAGCTATAAATCAATGCTTTTCTTCTTCTTACTACCCTGTTTCAGTTTAACTATTGTAACAGCTTTAGAACCCTTATATAGCTGCAGAGCATTTCTTCTGAGATTGTTTATTACATGTTTTCCATTGGTAACAATGGATAATTTTTCAAATCCTTTCAGGCACCTGGAACTCTGAGAGTCCCTGAAACGTGGACCTCACTTTTTGCTTCCCACCATCCAATCAATTGTTGACTTATTTTGTCTGTTTCTAAGTGTCACTAGAATTCGCCCACTGCTGTTCTCCGAGTCCCAACCACTGGTGTCTCTCACCGAATGCCTCCAGCAGCTCCCGGACAGGTCCCCCTGCTCTCAGTCTCCCCTGAAGGTGCTGTGGGTACATCCATGAGTAATGCAGGCAAGGCGTGAGGTTCCAGTGCCATGGAGCTTTTTTAAATTAGTGGAATAAAGACCAATAAAAGGTCCTCAAGAAAACCCCAGTTTGCAAATTGTGATGAATGCTACATGAGAAAATAAGCAGAGAGCTGAAATAGAGAATATAGGGGAATGAGGCACTATAATGGTAAGAGGGGGTCAGGGAGGACCTCTCTGAGGTGACTTTCAAGCTAAGATTGCAAGAGTAAGAATTAGCTAGCCAAGAAAGGAGGAAGAACATGCTGGGCAGATACAGAGGGCCTGGGTGGAGAGCAGCCAAGAACTCGGGAGGGCCAGTGGGGGGCGGCCCCCATTGCTCCGGGCGGCAGCAGCACTCCTCTTCCCTCACGCAGACACAGCACACACATGGGACTGATAATGAAGCACCCACCTAGGTGAAGGATGCCCTTTCTATAGTGTAAATAGGATTACCTCAAAGACTTCATGATTTCCCATTCTTCTTAAATGTTCAAACATCTTGATTAGTACAAGATTTACAAGAACCTTCACACTCAGACCTCTGCCCGCTTCCCACCCTCACCTGTTCCCATCCTTCTCACCCTGCACTGACCTTCAAGCAGTTTCTTGAAAAATCACTGTGCTTCTTTGTGTCCAAGGCAACTCCTCTGTCCTGCTGACTGGAAAATCCTTTCCCTTCACTTGATCAATCCTTGCTCACCTTGGAAACCTTAACTTAAACATCACTTCCTCTAACAAGGCCTCTCAAAGCATGTGTCTGGGAACTTCTCTATCATTCACATTGCCCCTTAGTTACTGTGTGTCTAATTCCAGTCACTACAATTCACTTCAGACATCTAGGAAGGCAGTTCATGGAACTTTTTAGGATCACTCCTGGTGTGGTTGACATTACATTCATCAGCTATTCTTGGCTGAGGATCTTAAACTGTTCTACGCTTGACTCATTACCTTTAAAAACTCTTCCTGAATGCATGGAGGGAGTTCTCTGTATCATGCCAATACAACATTCACAACAGCAGCTCTGTCTAGGCTAGTCAGAGTGGTTACAGATACACCAGAAGACCACCTTCCTTAAGCACACTATAAGACAGAGTAGTAATAGTATGGCTAGAATATCTTAACATTAGCAAAGTCTATTTGGAGGTTGTAAGCAGTGGAAGGGAGAGAAGGGAAGTGAGGTTCCTAAGATCACATTCTCAAGCTAAGTACAGGAGAAAAAAATATGATTTCACCTTTTACAACATACTTCTACAGACAGAATCCAGAAGTGAGGAAATGGATTTAAGATGTTTAAAATCATGCTACAGTGAAATAATGCTTAATATCAACTTCCTTTCACTATAATTTGTATGCAACCAGCCCCCTCCTGAAGCAACTGGTTTTCAGAAACACAGTAATGTTTGTATACTTACATCTTTTTTTTAACCCATGTGACTGTAGATTGCTTGAGATCAAAGAGATCAAACCTGAAAAAATAACGAATGTTTACAGTTCTGAGCAGAAATGCCATGAAGGAATGTTAATGCAAATGAGTGATTTATTAGTTATCAAGTACCTCATGCTTGACACTTTGCTATATAGCATGTGCAAAGATCAGAGAAGAGTATGATGTAGTCACTGCCTTAGGTTCCTCAAACATGATATGAAAAGCTTGCTTCCCTTCATTCTGGTAGGAAATCACTTCAGTATTAAATTCCAGAGGGGGCTTGTAAGAGATATTCCTACTGAAATGTCAAATTCCTTCTTATACTAGTTATAAACTCATTAACAACTTACTTTAGTTATAAGAAAGAATTTGAGGTGATATATGTATATGTATGCAACAAAATCAAAAGTAAAACTAAATAGAGCAAAGGCATACTAAGAGGTAGAAAAGTAAGATGAAGCTGGGAATAAGCAATTATGTTGTTTCCAATGTCTTCAGTTTCACTGCTGTTGGGCAGAATGCAATTTTTATAGGTGTGTTAAGGGACATTTGTTATAATTTCCACACTATGCATACCCTCATTTAAAAAAAAAAAACTCTTTCTAGAATTTATCCAAAGCCCTAACTTTGTTTGTAAACTCCTAAAATTAGACCCTAACTGGTTGTATCAGCACTTGGTTCATTAGGAATAAATATTCTTTGAAATTCTTCTGCACTTCAATAATCAATAAATTTAACATCGACAATATTCCCAATCACCTGAATACGTCCCCTGATAAGGCAAAAAAAATGTGACTCTGTCAGTCCAATAGTTTCTTTCTCCTGACAAAACCCCACAGCTCACAATTCCTGAGAAGTGGATGTCAGTCCTCCAGAGAACAAATGCCTCTAGGCTGCTTCACTGGCTGTTTCTCAACCAGCCAAGATGCAAAATTGTGGCTAGGTTTAAAGGCACCACAATGGCAATATCCTAAGAAGCCACTAGGTGGAAGGGATTTTTTTTCTCATTTCACAAAACCTTTGTCTTAATTGAAGCCATCCCCTCCAGTGTACAAGAACTTTAAATTAAGTATTCTGATTTTTTTGTCACTGCATCTTCCAGATGAGCTCCTTGTTATTTTTCTCTTGCAAAGAGGTTATTTTTAAAGGGCACATTGGCACATTCTCCCCAGTTACCCTGAAAGAGCAAACATTATATTTGAAATGAGAAGGGGTACTTATGCAGGTCTGTTTCTCGTGTACTGGAGCTGTGGTCAGGATGGTCTGTTGGTTTAATGAGCCACAAGCAGATTGTGTGTGACCCAGGAGGGTGGAGTCCTCGTGGCTGTGGACCCAGGAAGCAATATCCTAGAAGCAAAGGAAAGTTTTGTAAGGGTATTAGCAGTGTGTTAGAACAGGGATGATGTGAATAGTATTACATAGCAAGATGAGGACAAAATGAGGGGCAGTAACAAAAGTAGTTACCCTTCAGTACAAGAGAGGAGAAAAGAAGGATGGTGCCCCCTTTCCACCAATGTTAAGAAACATGAGGCAGCAGCTGGGTCTTCGGGTAATGTGCAGATGTGGAATGAAGTTCATCAGGAAGGTTTCCTTGAAGGTGTGAGTTTTGAGCCATGCTTTGTAGCAGGACTCAGATGGGGGCAAAGGGACTTCTTGGGGCTAAAATGCCAAGGTCAGACAGCAGAGAGGTGGGGTAGAGGTTCATCCTGCCATAGCACAGAGCAGTTGTTTCTGGAGCAGTCACATGGGCTCTGGAAATACAGCTCCAGCCAAGCTGGCCGCAACCATCCAAGTCAAGGCTGAGGTGGGAGGGGTAGCAAGGTCTAGGCAGGGTAGGTGTCATTTCAGCATTAAGCATGAACAAGAGTTCTATAGCACTTCCTGGCCTGATGAGGAGGGGAGGTCTATGTAGAAGAGCAATAAAAAACGGTGGTCCCAGTGGGATTAGAAGGCTGGCCTGGTTAGACGAGTTCAGATATGAAATGACTGACTTCAGGAAATCCCTGGAAGTTCTTGAAAGAGAACTGACATTATGCAAAGGGGTTTAAAGAAGACTATTCTGATGACTGTGCCCAATGAATTGAAGAGGAGAGATTGTGTGTATGGCAGGAAGCACCAATTCAGGAGGTTGTATCTGTTGCCAGATGCACCACTGTCTGACCCTAAGGCAAGTTTGCTGATTTGGGACTAAACCACTGGATTAAACCTCCTGGTTTATTATTGTAGGCATCAAGTTTTCAAGTTAAAAAAAGATTGATGCAGTCAGTCAATGCCTTGCTTTAAGAAATAGTTCATTGTAAACCATTACAACAACAAAAACTGAAATTGTGGTCATCATTATGTCAAAAAAAATGTTTTTATAAGGCCTGAAGTTTGCTAAAGATGACTGCTAGTACTCTGTAACACTTCTAAACCAGGGTGTTTATCCAGAAGGGATGAATGACCTCACAAAGTGATCAATTGCATTCATTAAGGCAGAGTTCTACCTCTGCTGGAGTTAGCAGCATTTTGATCAAAAGTAGCATTATTTTAGGAATAAACCCTGAGTGGTGAATTTACAGACCCAAGAAAGTGATGACTATATTCTATATATGCAATCAACCTGTCTGACAGTGGTCACTGCTGCCTGATTGACACTCAGCACAAAACCACAAGTGGAGCTAAAGATATGCAGGCCTCTAGAGCCTATTGTTGCTTAGACTAGTGTGATTCTCAGTCTGGTTGAGCACCCTGATCTACTGGGAAGATTTTCAAAGATAGGAGATGCAGGCTCTCACCAGATTCTGAATCTCAAAGGATGGAGCCTAAATTTATATCTATGTCACCTTTTTTTAGGTGACATAGATACTCTGGCTCACAGCTGGAGTTATAAACCACCGGCTTAGAAAATGAAACTGAAAGGATATTACACAAAACACATGCTCACACACACACACACACACATACACACACACACATGTATTTCTACAATAGCTTGTTAAGCTGGTCCATGTTTTCTTACAGGCAGAAATGTTCACAGATATTCTGGGATTATCAAACTCTCAGAATCTCTAAATTCTTCAATCCATAATAAGAGCAGTCTCCAGGGTTTTCTTAAAGCTGAGTACTTTTGCAATACAGTGCCTTTCCTAAATACCATGACATTCTTGAAAAGCAGTCTTCCTAAGCAAAGATAAACCCTCATTCGCTGCCTTGTGGGATAACTAGAAACTCTTTTTCTTGAGGTCCTCATTTTAAAACTAGTCTTTCATTTGTGTTCTGTCCTCCACCCAGCATTATTCGCTGAGATCCACATTCCTTGTTGATTCTTCTTCCAATAAATAAGAAGGGGGGAAGGGAATAGTCTTATTAGCCTCTCAGGAACAAAGTCATAGAGGAGCCGCTAAATTCCGAGGTAATCTCCATTGAATGAAAACACAAAGAGGGAAGCTAATTCAATTAGCAAGTGATGCCTTCTTCTAGAATAAACTTCTTGGACTAGTAAGGGCAGGAAACCTCCAAGGACTGGTGCCCAGACTGCAAACAGGAAAATACTGGCATCACTTGGAGTCTGCGTCCCAAGGGGCAATGGCTATTCACTTTAGTATTATTGAAAATTAGCAATGCATTAGGCTCTTTAGGACACAGAGCTGGGACACAGAACTGTGTTCACAAGATAAAGGACATTGATAAAACATGGAGAAAGAGAAGGGATAAAAATATTCATCATAGAAATGGGGGTCTAAAGTACAAAATTTAAGAGCTTTAGGGGAACATTTTGCCTTATGGCTTTTAAGTGAATTGAAAACACAGTTTCTGAAAGAAATGCCCCTTGAGAGTGTACTCAGCATAGAGCAGGGAGTTCTTATGCAGCAATCTGGGGGGGAAGGGGCGGCTGCTTCTTTAACATCCAACATGTGTCTTGCATGTAATAGAGCCAGATAAATGTTTATTGAATTGAAATAAACATTATTTCTGTATAGATTGGGGTCATATTTTCACTCTGTAATTTGAAAAAGTTACTCAGAATAAAAAGTTATTCTGAAAAGGATCTTGATATTGTCAAGCATCTTATCCAAAGTCCTAATGCATTCTGTATTTAGGTGGGTGAGCATCTCGTGGAGGACTCAAGGTCAGCCTGTGGGCTTTTCCTGGCAGTGGCCCCCAAGCAATCCTGAAGAAACTCAGAGCCTTGGGGGAGCATGGTTTGGAAGTGCCAGTCTAGCACCTGTGTTTTGTTTGTTTGTTTGTTTTATTTAAGTATCATTGATATACAATCTTATGATGGTTTCACATAAACAACACAGTGGTTTCAACATTCGCCCATATTATCAAGTCCTCACCCCTTGTACTGCGGTCACTGTCTATCAGTGTAGTAAGATGCTATAGTCATTAATTGTCTTCTCCATGCTCTACTGCCTTCCGCATAGCACCTATGTTTTTACCAGTGAAAAAACTAAAACTGAAACAGTATGGGAGACAGACCCCAAGTGCTCTTTCCACTCAACAAGGTGAAGTCCTCCTAGGAGTATTTTTGTCCATGTCGTTCTTACGCTTGTGGGTTTTGTCTTGGATCTGTGAGGTACAGTGAGAAGAGATGGGTTTCAAACCTGAGTCTGAATGCTGGCTCTGGACTCATTTGCCTTATGTTCTTGACAAATTATTTAATCTCCTTGAGCCTCTACTTCATTTATTGAGAAGGGACAAAATGTACATTTTTGGTCTTACCAATGTGTGGAAAGTGCCTGATGTGTGGTTAGGGCTCAGTATATGTTCATATTCTTCTTCCAGGCAGGCAATTCAATATTTGAGCATAGAGACAAGAGACATAGAGGGAGCTGTCATAATAACAGTAATAATAATAATAATAATAATAATAATAATACACAGTATTATGTGCCCTGTTCTGTGCTTGGCACATCACCTATGTTAACTAATTTAATCTTCAGAACAACCCCAGGTAGTAGGTACAGGGAAAGAATCTGAGGCACGGATTGGTAAAATAACCTGTTCAAAGTCACAGAGCTAACAAGTAGGGAAGTTGGATCAGAATCACGCTCTTAATCAACATAACATTTCCGCAAAATGCAGGCTAGGAGGCAAGGGAGACCCAAAGTGGGGGCATATGTGAGGGGGCTTGGTTGGTTGGGTGAGACAAACATGAGGCCTGGCATTCAGGGTGTGTTTACATGGGTGAGCATCAGGGCTCTAGGGCAGAGAAATCTGAGAACCTCGGCTGCTCTCTTTTTCACTATGTGTGTGTGTATATATATATATATATATATACACACACACACGTATGTATGTATATATATGCACATATGTATAAATATACATTATATTATCTATATACTATTTATATATATTATCTACATAGATTATATTATTTCATATATATGTTTCAACATCCCAAACTATCATATATTGAGCATTTGCTATATGTTGGTACTTTCATGCATTATCTTATTTAATCTTCACAACAGAAGCTATGAGATAGGACTGTTATCCAGAATCTTAGAAAATAACCTAAGTTGCTCACAGCCACATACTTAATAAATAGTGGTGCTAGTATTTGGAAGAGCTGGTGGAGCTTTACTGCTGCATGGATCCCCAAGTGTTTTTTCCTGAACTAGTTATAAAACTATTTCTCATAACCCATCTCTACCTCCCAATTACTTCTACCCACCAGCACTAAAGTCATCTGTAGATGTCAGTAGTTATGCAGCTCTTCACTTGTGGCCTCTCAGGCCTCTTTTGTAAGTTCATAAATGACATCTTGATATTTTCCTGTGCTAGGAAGAGCCTCTCCTAATGAGCCACAGTTACAACCCTCTTTCAACATATGACCTTTGCCCTATTGTCACTCTTTCGTATGGCATCACAGTGGTTCAAATCATCTCCCCTGTCCATAAACAACTGCACTTGTGAAACAGAAATGACTATTAAAAAGAGTGGTAGCAACCCCCTGTTGGGAGCTCTAATAGGCTCTGCCAGGGACAGGAACCATTACTATTACATCCATATGTGTCCTCTTACAGGGTCAGCCTCATGGAAACAGGCACAATAATAGCTTCAGACAAAAGCCGGGGATGATATTGAACTCACTTTCCCAGGAGAAACCTTTCTTAGAAGGCCACCACATTCTTGATTAGGGGCAGCAAGCCCAAGGGGAGGAAGGAATTTGAGACTCCTTTTTTTCATTTTCAAAGCTAGTGAAATGAATTTGTGTGCTTCCCCAGAGCTCTTTTTTTTTTTTTTTTAAACCAGGTCTTTAGTTGGGAGACTCAAAGCAAGGGCATCATCATTATATACAAAGACTGTTCCTTTCACCACAAAGTGTACAGCAGGAAGTATGTTATTGCTACCTACTGTCCAAACAGGCAGGCAGCTAGAGCACTACAACATGAGCCCCGTCAACCACCTTCACTCTTATCATAGGTTGACATTTACATGTTTTTGACTTGATTGATCAGATGCCAGGTTTCCAGAAAGTCTTTAAAGATAGAGCAAGTTTTTTGTGCCTGGGTTAAAAAGGCCATTTGTTTTAAGTTTAGGATGTTAATGATGATGAAACATAGAAACCCTGGTAACATCTCAATTTCTATGAAACACATGAAGCAATTCTGCAAGGACATTTTCTACATGGATCCAGTTTTCTTTTCTATTGCAATCAATGTAATTTTAGTTGTCATATATCAAAGTTTATACTCCTGCTTTAAAGCATCTCTTCAACTTTAACAGCATAAGTGAAATCACCCAAGTGTATGGCCTCTCTGGTAATAAAGCTTTTAAAATATAAGCCCTTCTCCTTTATACCCCTTGTCATTAACTGGTAAATTACTAATTTATTTCCTATTAGAATTTATATAGTTTGCAGCAATTAAGAAGAAAGGCATAATTGCTGACAAACCCAGGGCACTATTTAAATCACTTCCTTGTTGACAACATATTTCTCTTTCCTCAAACTGAATGTCACTGAAATCTGATTTGTGCAGAACCCTTGTGGACGAGCTCGCTGCACCTGTCACCTGGGTGCTAGCATTCTGCTAAGGATCAATTTACATAACCTCATTTAATGGTTCATAAATCATACCCATTAAGCCCAGCTAACAGGAACCAAGGGTTCTAATTTATGCTGCCTTTCATAGCAGAAAATTGGGAGGCTGGAGCCTGTGGATAAAGAACCCAGGTCTTGCCTTTGATTGTTGATTGTGATGGTAAATGTATGGATGATGAGAACAGATTTTCACTTTATTGATTTCCTGCCAAAGCACAGCATGCTTTATTGTGAAAGGGCGCCTTTTGGCAGCAATGCTAAAAGTGGCAGTTGTTTAGGAGCCCTTTGCCAAGACGAGGTCTAAGACAATACAGAGTGGTAAATACTAAAATAATATCAAGCTGAAATGTTACTCTTTAAAAGAAAAAAAGAATCCCTAACCTTTTGGCAATCAGTGACCTTTTCTCCTCAGCATCACTTCCCCTTGCCCCGCCAAATAAAGAAAACAAACAAACAAAAAAAACACGCAAAGTCAAGAATTAGAGACAAGATGGTTTTAAGAAATGAAAAAACAATGCTTTCCATCCCTGCCTTAAGTCGCTTGCTGCTGGAGGTTCATGCAAAATAATGCAGATGTCTAGAATCCTTCAGATAATGACATTTCAGCCAGTCTGCTCTACTGGGCCAAGTTTGTAGCCTCTGCTCTCTCTCTTCTGCCATGTGCTGCTTTTTGGTTGAAAACCCGGAAACACAATTTTCCTCTCTATTTCATTTTTCCCCTTTAGGTCAAGATATTTTATCCAACTATATATAGTTCTTGGCAAAATGCAATATATAAAAGGTCATCTTCTCACAAGTGCTTGGGCTGGATTTCAAAATAGCAAAAGTGGTCCTAAAATCATTTTCCAGATAAAAAACATCTCTTAAGTATTGCCAAGGCATATTGATTCCCTTCTCCCATCTCAGTTCTTCCCTGTAATGGACATTGTATATTCTCATTTTACCTTGTTCTCAAAATCTTTGTTAAACATGGTGATTTTTCCCCCATAAAATCCAGTACCTTACACCTTCCCCACCCCTCATCTGTCTCTTCACGGCAGGGTTTTCTGAAATACTTCACTTTGATTCCAGGTTGTGGATGTTGCTATGGAGGTTTATTTGATGTGGATCATGAACACTGTGGGCTCCTCCCGCCCCCCGTCTTTAAATTCTAAACCTGACATGTAGAAAACTGGTTGGGGCCAGATAAGAGAATGGAAGCTAGCTTAGTAATCACTTCTGTCTGCTTTCCATCCAACATGAAATGTCTCCTTCTTTGTTACTGGTCCTTCTTCATAAGGGAAAACCAATGGTATCTGTGTCTTTTCTATTATCTGGGAGGGGTTATTTATAGTTAGTTACATAGTGCTACTAACAAAATGTAAGTGGACATATGGAGTTTAAGCATATCTGGAACACATTACCTCCACTGTCCTGGTAATAGAACCCTCTTTTCCCAGAGAAACCTATTCCTGATGAAGATGGGGTTGGCTCCACTCCAACTCTACCCAAAGGGATAAGCCCATAGGCAAGACCACCCATAAGAGGATAGCCATGTCACTGCTCCAATGATCACTTCAGGGGTGGGCATCAGACAACCCCAGGAGTTGTCTCGAATTGTTATCTGGGAAGACTATTTCTGTTCTCTGGAATTATTAATCTGGTAGTGGATAGAGACAGTCCGAGAAATGGGAAAGGAGTGATAAAGCTTTGAAGATGTCATTTGAGCCCCTGGTTCCAGCCACATCTGAAGGTAAATTGCACCTCTGGGCTTGCCAGGTTCATGAATTCCTAAATCTCTCCTTTTTTTCATTAAGCTAGATTGAGCTGGGTTTCTGTCACTAGCACTCCTAGTAGTTCTACTTAATATACAAGGGAGCTTAATACACAAGAATGTGGTGGAAAAAAAATAGAGCTTTGTACCGGGAGTCAGAAGGTCCAGGTTCCAGTCCTGACACTGTCACTTGATCTGTCTAGGCTTCAGCTTTCTCATTAAAAAGAAAGAAAGTAAGAGCTATTTTAGAGGATGTGTAAGGCCCTCTCTGAATTTTCATTTAACTTATATATTTATGCAATTATTCATTCACTCACTTAACCAAATTTAAGCCTATTGACTGGCATTGTACTAGGCACTAGAGATACAGAAGTGAACAAAATAGAAAAAAAATACTGTCCTCATACAGCCTACTGTGGGGTAAATGGCAGAATTTCCAGAATCTCCCACCTGGCCTTAGAGCTTTTACATATCAGTAGGTGTTTTCCACTGCAGACTCCCACAGCCTCCAGGGCATGGAATGGAGAGAAAATGGCTCTTCTCTCCTCTCCTCTGTTCCTGGTATGTAATTGGTATAGCGTCTGCCAGTCACCAAGGATCCACCCACAGAGTTCCTCCAGAAGGGGCAGGCAGGAAGTAGAGAGCACGCTGTCGGGGCAGGGCATGAGCAGGGCCGCAAGCCGCAGCCAGAGGAGTCAGGCAGTGCCAAGCCTGGCTATGAATGTAAGGAATAAAAGCCCTTCTCCCAGCCTTTCCCTTGACTTATGTACTTTCACCAGTTTCATGGGGAATGAGCCCCGGGCTGAGAACACCCTTTCACCTGGAGCTACACCTACATTCAAGTTAGCAGAGGCAGACATACAAATAAGTATCAAGGAAGGTACTGAAATCTTTAGTGCTTCATTTATTTATTACGATATAATAAACCTTCCCAAACTTAGTGGCTTGAAACAAGATGCATTTATTATTTTTCACAATTCTGTTGGTCAATAATTAGACCTGAGCTCAACTGGGAGGTTTTTCTGCTGATCTTGCCTGGGTCACTCATGTGACAGAAGTCATCTGACGTTGACTGGGGCTAGAGAGTCTACGACGGTCTCACTAGTGTGTCTGGAACCTTGATGCAGGCTGTCTGCCAGGCCTCTCCCTTGATGTGGGCTCTCATCCCTCAGTGTCTAGCCCAGGCTTCTATACATGGCAATGGGAGCATCCCAAGAGAGCAAAGGCAGAATTGCAGCATATCTTGAGGCTTAGGCTCTGAAACTCAATAAACATCAGTTCTACCACATTCTGTTGGCCAACTCAGATTCAAGGGTTGTGGAAATAGATTCCAGCTCTTGGGAGAGGAGCTGCAAAATATTGTGGCCATATTTTTCAACCTACTGTAGGTAGGTAGGGTGACCAGGCAACCCTCATTGAAAAGGTGATATTTTTATAAAGACCCGAGGGGCTGAGAGAGCAAGCTGTGTGTATATCTGGGAGAAGAGCATTCCAAACAGAGGAAATAAGTGTAAAGACCCTCAGGTGAAAGAAGAAGGAAACCGAGGAAGAAGGAGGAAGGAGGCCCGAATGGCTGAAGTAGAATGAGCAATGTAGTGGATAGGCGTGGAGAGCTCAGAGTGGTCCTCTTTATTCATGTCCATGTTCTCTTGCTATCTGCCAACTGTGTAAAGTACAGTTATAGGTTCCTCTGGGTCAAGAGACTAAAGAAGTATCTGTAGGTCTCCGGAGTTGAGTCACATTTCAGAAACAGTGCACATATAAATTTCATATGCCTCATCCTTACTCTCATGGCTTTTACTTAGAGCATTACCACTATGTTTGATATTATCAAATAAATAACACTATCAGTACAGATATTATTTCATTAATGTTGATTTTCCTTGATCATGGAAAATGCATTTGTTCTCTTTAGGGAAGGATTTTTGGTCAGCTGATCTTGTGAGAATATAGAGGTTTGAGAACAGTGAGTTGTCTGAGTTTCTTTTTTTAAATCATAGTAGCCCCGATACCATTTAACAATTGGATTATATGAAAAATCCCAACACAGCATAGCTCTTCTATTGAAATTGGATTGATTTCTTTAGAGACCATCTGATCTCAACAGCAATCTGTAAAAAATCCTCTGGACCTTAAAAGAAACTAAAATTAATGGATTTTTCAAAAATCTAAGCTCTCAGTTTTTTGAGCATGAAAAGATCCCTTCTTCCAATAATTTGCATCTAAAAACAAAAGTGAAAGTGTGCGTGTCTGTACATATAAAAAACCTAATACTTCATTCTTGTGCTGAACTTCTTGATTTCTCTACTTACTAAAGAGAATTACCATATTTTTTAACATGCTAAGATTTTCTTCGAAATATCTTATCAACACATAAACCCAAAGTTTTCCAAACTGCATATACGTTTTAAGAAAAAAATTATAATGTGCCTCCCACACTTATGATGTGCAGGAACTCCTCCAACCCTATGTTAGCATTCTAAACTGAAATATGTATGGCCTCTGCTAGAAGCAACTTGAAGCCAAAACTCGAAATTTTGAGACATTTACAATAAACAGCAATAGTATTATGGTGCTAATTCAAGTTACAGAAAGATTCATTATAGGGTTTTTAAATTAATGACCTTCTCTAAAGGTTTTAAAGCAATTTAATTTGAAACATTTTGTACTTTTTAGAAATACATATACTGTTTGGAACAAAGTATCCCAAATCTAGTTTTTTTGTATAGCACATTTTTTGCCATATCTGGACATTATTTGTTTTTTTTAAGGATTTTAAGTCAAGACACTTTTGTTATTGCTTTTTATGAGTCACCCTAAGAAATAATATTCATGATATTATGGGTTTGATAAGTTGATCATTAATTTTTGATACAAAATACAATAAAGTTATAACCATTAAAATATATATCCTTATGCATACACCCTTGAAAACCACTAGCAAACATATCCCAGTTTGGGAATACTGACATCAAGAAGGTATTACTGTATCTCTGTGATGGTTAATTCTATGTGTCACCTTGAACAGGCCAAAGGATGTCCAGGTAACTGTTAAAACATTATTTCTGGGTGTGTCTGTGAGGATGTTTCTGGAAGAGGTTAGTATCTGAAACAGCAGGCTGAATAAAGAAGATCTACCTGCATTGATGAGGCATCAACCAATCTGTTGGGACCAAAACAAAACAAAAAGGTAGAGAAAAAGCAAACTTTCTCCTTTTTTGAACTGGGAAAACCATCTTCTTCTGCTCTCACACATGGACATCAGAGCTCCTAGTTCTTAGGCTTTGGACTTGCCTGAGCCCACTTAAGAGAGTCCAGTGGCCCCCTGCCTCTCAGGTCTTTGGTCTCAGACTGAATTATGCCACCAGCTTTCTCTTGGCCTTTATAACTGCATGAGCCAATTCCTATAATAAATCTGTGTGTGTGCATGTGTGTATATATATATATATATATATGTGTGTGCGTATATATATGAATCTATTGTTTCTGCTTTTCTGGAGAACAGTGACTAATAAAATCTTCTTGCCTTTTTTTTAAGTGTCACTTAAGTCTCCTTGTTTTCAGGTTGTGGCTGTGGGCAAACCTTGTCCTCTACCTTTCACTATTACACTAAAGACTGCAGTTCTGTCCACAGTCTCCCAGGCTGAAGCCCCGTACAGAATTATTAGTATAAAGGACTGTATTTCTCAGCATTCCCAGAGTGGGCTCTGCATGCCAGCAGCAACTGTCCCTACCTACAGTTTCTCACTGCCCAGGGTAGGGATTCCCACTAGCTGGGATAAGTGTCTCACTTTCTTTTGGTGACTTTAGGTGTCTGAGGCCTAAGATAGAAAACCCAAATGACCTGCTTTCCCAGATCTCTGTAACTACGTTGTGTGTCTTTAAAAATACATCTAAACTAACCTGGCACTGTGTCCAAAGCCCTAGGAATGCCTGTGTGTTTGACCTAACAGTTCTACTCCTAAGACTCTGTTCTAGGAAATAATCAGAGATTTGAACAGAGATGAATTTACAAGTATGTTGATTATAGTGTTTATAATAATGAACATAAGGAATGTGAGAAGCAATGTAAACTATAGAGATGGATTAAAATGGTATAAATCCATGTGATGAAATATTATGAAGTCATTTAAGAAATCAAGTTACTGGACTTTAAAAAATGTTCATGATATAATTAAGTAAAAAAATAAAGGCTATGGGGATATTTGGAACCACTCTATTCTTTCCACTTATTTGGCTGTAAACCTAAAGCCACGCTAAAAAATAAAGTCTATCAATTTTTTTTAACTAATTGAATGAGAAAAAGAAAGAAAGAAAAGAAAAGAATACACATAACAAAACCAATATGTTTTGTATGATACCTATTTATAAAACCAAATGCCGTATACCAAAATAGTAACAGTGGTTTTCTCTTCCAGTGTTATGAGTGATGCTAACTTTTTTTATACATACATTTCTGTGTTTTCCAAATTTCCAAGTGATAAATATACACTAATTTTGAAATCAAAAGAAGAAAATTAAGCAATATGTATTGTTTAAGAAACAATTAGAGTTGGGGGTAGGTTTGGAGAAACTGAAGTCCCCAGTAGCTCAGAACTAGTCTAGCCTACAGGAGCCAGTTAATGAAAACTTAGGACTGGGTGAGCCCTGTCCCTGAACTTCATGAAATTTGTTGAGGAAAAGATCTTCAGAAGAACAGGTTATCATTCTTAGAAGAATTCATCAGAATGTCAGACTACCTTAAAGACCTGGACTCCATTTCAGCTCACCTCATACCCCTTTGAGTTCCTGAACCTGTGCTATCCTGTCCTGCAGTGACCTTTCAGGAGGCACTTGTCTTGGGCCCCAAGGGCAGATGGCGAGCTAGGAGTCCAGGAACAGGAGAGGGCTTCTCAGGGCTTGAGAAGAATGGCTTTAGGGCTTGTTCTGGGCTGAAGAGAGAGATTCCAGTGTCCCTCTACTATGCTCCAACCAGTTCACCTGAGAATGAGAGGCCAGGATTTCTGAAAGAAGCCTGGTTCAGGAATATCTTTGATGTGAAGTCTCTGTACCGATTGGGAAATGTTTCCAATATATGTTGTTTAGGAAGAAAAGCAAGAGTCAGAACAACATATAGTATACTATGTTTTGGTTAAGAAAGGGAGGAAAAAATAAAAATATGTATTTGCTTACATTTCCCCAAAGAAACGTTGTAAGGATATACAAGAAACTAATAAAAGGCTTTACCAAAAGGGAGATGGAAAACAGGGTGGATGGAGATACGAGCATGTCTTCTTGATGGACATACTTTATATCATTTTGATTTTTAAATTATGTGACTATATTGTCTACTCAAAATAAATAAAAGGCGGTGAGAGATCAAGGGAATAATTAAGAAGATTGCTTTTTCAGGTGGGTGGGGGACAGAAGGCAGGAGGACACGCGGGTAGCCTGGTGTCAGTCATTTTCATCACAAAGTGGGGGAATTATCAGACAGTTCTTTAGATAAATAGTGTGTGGCCACTTAGGGTCTGGAGGGCAAAGTTTGATGAGAATGTATTTGGTATATTACCAGGTTCTGACCCTTGTTCCCAGCCTGGTATTTGGGCCCAGAGCTACTCCACACTAGTGGGACCCAAGAAGGCTTTTAACACCTGGCTATCGGCCTACTGCTGCTCTGGGATGCAGAGGGCCTAGAGCCTGTCTAAAGCATAGCACCAGCTTGGGCTCAGTGTCCAGCAGGTCTAGATGAAGTAAGTGGCCATGACTCGTACCCTTCCCTGCTAATTCAACAGCCCCTGATGACCTCCTACTGCTAATGTGCCCTATGTGCCAATATGGTTTTAGGCATGCAGGGATTGGAAAACAGGACTCATAGATGTGTAGGTGTATGTGTTATGTTTTTATGGATACACTCAATTCTTGTTTATCCACAAGTGGAATTGAATTGTCCAGCTGGCAAGCATACGGTCCTTCAGACAAGGGTTGGGACTGGTCACAGAAAATTTGTGTATGTGCATACAAAGGATAAAAAAGTGAGTGTTTAGAGGAAGAAAGAAGGAAAGGGATTGACTGCATGCCAAAAACAATAGAAAGGGTTCTACCTCTCTTTTCACTAACCTGGATATGGAGAGGTCAGATCAGAGGATGTGAAATTTTTGGGATTGAAAGGATATTAGAAATAAATTAGTGAAACTGCTTGAATTTACAAACAAGGAATTGAATATAAAATGTGTGTGGTAGATGGGGGAAGGTGCACATATACACACAGACATCCATGTATGTGCTATCTTCTTACACAGAGATGCACCTTGGAATGCTTTTCCACTCCTGAGGCAACTTAGTTTACATTCAGTATCCTCTATTATTATTAACTCATTCTCATTGCTAAAGTGAGTCATAAACTTCAGGCTTCTATATCCACTTACTCTTTTGCAGCCAGTGCCAAACACTGGAAATGGTTTCAGTTACCTCCAGAATTTGCCAAAAAAAAAAAAAGTCAAATGATGACTGAAACCAGTAATGACTATTTTCTATTTTCTTTTCCCTAAGTAATTGACCATTAATTATAATATCAATAGGCAGTGGGTAAGGAAAGCAGACCCACATTTGGGCTACATTTCATTTGTAACTGTTTTGTATATATCATAAATCTCTAATATTGAGCTATTGTCACCCATGATGAATTATTGTAAGCATGTCAGCACATGGTGGAAGTCAAGTACATTCAAATACTACTCAGTCAGAATTGAATTTGGCATGATAGTCTCATAAAAGGGGGCTCAATTGAGAGTTTCCACTTGCCTGCTCTAAACTTGTCACTTGTAGGTGCTAAAGAGCTTGTTGTGTTGGTTTAATTAGTCAACAAATCGGTCCTTACTTGATTGCATGGTCGTATCACATATGTTAACACTTCAGTGTTTGATGGAGATATTAACAAGTGACAAGAGTCTCTTGGTCTGTGGACTTTAAAGAAGAGAAGCTCTTCTATATTATTTCATTTGGCCCTGCCAATATTTATTAGATCATGCAGCCCACAGGCTGCCAGTTAAAGAAAGACAACACAAACATTTTTGAGGGTTATGCTCATCTGTATCCCAAAGAAGGGTCACTGAACAATCGATGGGAGAAGAGCATAAGTGTTTTCTTCTATGTTTATAAATTCATTATTTGATACAGTTTGCTACAGACCTCCTTTGAGCTTTTTTCACTTAAAGATAATTTATGACAAGAACAGAGAGGTTCTTGAAAATGCTATAGCAACTGAAGCTGAATGATACCACGCTGGTGCAAGACGCCGAGTCACCAGGGGCTGGTAAAGAGGAAGTTTGCATTTGTATAAAGAACTGTATTAGTTAACATTCATCCATTGTGGATAAAATTCTCATATTAATAGTCAATAAGTGATTCAAGGGAAAAAATTCAATAACTAAAACGATTATTCCCAGGAGTGAAGGGTAGGGGATATAAAGTTGGTACCCTGAAAGTTTGCAAAAGACTTGCCTATTCACTTTTTCTATAGCAGAACAAACAAAGGGGCTGTGCTTACTTTGAAGGACAGGCTTCATTTGTTCTGTCACCATTGCGTTATGGCTTTTATCTGTGCATTAGCAAAAATCAGGTCTCCACGCCATGTGCAGCAGTGGTGTAAACCATATGAACCAGAGCATCATTACTTTGCAAAAAAAAAAACAGTTAAATGAACAATTCAAAAATTGCCAGCAGGGATTTAATTGTGAATATGGCAGGATATCAAATTATGAGTGAACAGTCTTCTGTCAAGACTCTCTAGTGGGAACTTTGAAAATCCAATTTATTTTTATCTTTCTTAGGTAACTGACTGAAAACCCAAAAGATCCTTATCTCTTTACCTCACAAAAGTTAAAACTTGCCACTCCTCTCCTTAGAAGAGCTTGCAGTGATCTTTCGTATTTAATTATGGGGTGGTCACCATAACTGATGTTACTGGTCACAGACCAACACCTATCTTTTCCTTAATACCCCTAGATGAACCCTCATGGGCCCAGCCTAAGTGTTCACCTCCTGGTCAGCCAACAATTGTCTTGGAGCTGTGGCAAAGCCCCAGGAGGAGGCGCACGCGGACAGCTGTGACAGCAATACCTCTACACAAGCATTCCCTGCACACACAGATTTGGAGAGCATAACTAGCCATGGGTTAAGGGAGATTTTTATCTAGACAATGAAAAAATACTCTTCAGGTAGTTATAGAATCTTCCTTTTCAAGGCCACTCCATTTTTAGCCAAGGCCTGGGCTTGGAGCAGCTGCAAGTGTCCGTGATAAAGCCTTTATCCATTGAACAGCGAGCACGCAGAGCATAGGAGGGAGGAATGCAGTCTTTCTCTCTGACTTTCACCTCACTTTTGCTTAGCCTAGCACCAAACGAAGTCACCTTTAGAAGGTGATTAAACTTCGTAACTTCTCCATCCCATCCCCCACCATCACTAATGTTTTTCATTAGAGTTACAGATCTACTCCCAGAACCAGCCAATCAGCTTTTTCTGGGAAGCCAGCCTTCAATGAATGCTTGTGGAGTAATAGATTGATTGGCTAGGGTAAATTTTGAGTGTTAGGCTAACTGATAGAAACAAAACATAATTTGATGGAGTGACAGTGTTAGTAGTGAAAGGCCAATGGGGGCAAGACGGGGTGCACTGTGGACTAGTACAGATTTACATTAAGAATATGAAAGCTTTGGCAGAATGTTTTCTTTTGAGGAGTAGGTGATGGGAAATGGGTTGGTTGGCCTGCAGAAGATGTGGGTACCCTCAGGCAAGAATTTTCCTGCACTGGGCTCTAAAGAAAAAAAAGAAGAAAGGCAAAGGATGCAGAGAATGAAAAGCCATTTGATGTGAGGGTGAAGAGGGAGGATTAGGGGGAGGGGAGGCGTGTAAAAGCTGTTAAGGGAAGCAAAGGAAGGAAGAAGGGAAACAGAAACATTTGTGATTTAATTTAAGGCTTAAACTCCCAGAACTTCAGTTTTTTGCTCTTACCACAATGCTATAAAGAATATCCTTATACATATAGTTCTGTGCACTTTTAAAAATTATTGGGAAGAATGGAACTATAAGGACCTTCTTCTCTACTTTTTATAACTCTGTAATAATGTTGGTATTTCATATAAGCAAAATGCATTGATTTTATACTCATAAAAAATATAATTCAGGAACATTAAGTTAAAAAACAACTCTTGGAGCTATGACTGTTCTCAAAGAGAAGAAAATCGGAATATCAGCCTGCCGGGTTTGGCTATTTAATAACAAGTTGTGACTATTAAAATGTTTTCGGTTCCTTTAGCAGTACTTACTTCAGGTTCCTGAAATGATTTGATCTCTTAAGCATATCTACTTTCAGAAAAGTTTGTATCACCTCCTTCAGGTCTAGGAGATTGTTGCTTGCCACCTCAAACAAGGACAAAACCATTTTTCCCAAGCTGGTAGAAAGACATTTCAATAATTTTTCCAGTTCCATACCTCCACAGGATGGAAGACTGTTCTTCAAAGTGAAATGGGCTGACAGAAAGCAGATGCAGGTGGCCTGGAGCCAGGGACAGGGAGGGCCCTGACCACCAAGGGGCACATGGGCACTTGTTCTGGTGATAGCAACATTCTGTATCTTGGTGGAGGTGGTGGTGGTTACATGACTGCACATACTTGTCAAAATTCATCAAATGTACCCTTAAAATGGGTGAATTTTATTGTATGTAAATTATACCTCAATAAAGCTATTTATTTCCAAAGGGTTAAATGAACCAAAAGTTTAAACTTTTTAGCTGCTTAGAATTTTGGGGGGAAAACAGTTTTAAAATTTTAAACTTTTAAATAGACTTAAAAATAAAGCGAACTAATACTCTCTTGGATGATCATTTACAAGAATATTACAAATTCTGTAAGAATCAGGAGGATTCTCTTTTCGAAAGTCCTAAAACTAGAACCAAGAGATGTGTTAGATTGAAAAGCTAAAAGGACTTGACAACCTTATATGCCATTTTTAGCTATTTGAAGCTAGCATAAAAAGAAGAAAAGAAATGCATTTTTTTAATTACAGATTTTTATTCGGTAATTCTTAAGACTTCTTTTTTGTCTTCATTTCCCTTGGTGTGGGATATCTTCATTCTGGCATCGATATTTTGATTAAGACAAATATCTACCCATTCATTAAAAGTTTCTCGCATATAAAGGAATTCAATTTTTTTTTGATTGGTGCTAGACTCACAGACAGACAGAAATAAGCTGCCATTCTTCCATTTGATAGCCAGACGCTGCCAGTTGTAGCCTGGGCAGTCATGCTGTTAAATTAGGTCTAATGAAGGAGTAATTGCTTTAGATATAGTGAACCATTTCAAAGAAAACAAGGATTCTAATTGATTTGCAATTTGTTTGGCACATTGCATTGTCTGCGGCTATTGATTAGTCTTCTGGATTTCACACTGCATGTGTTTCCCTTTATTAAGGGAATAACAGGTTACTGATTACTTTCTTTCTGGGTTTAATGTAGCGGTTAATGTCTACTTTGTTCTTGTGTCATGTCACAGGCATGGAAGGAATAATAGGCAAGTGGGTGGCCCTTTGCTAAGCAACTTCCCTGCTGCTCTGAGCTGTGTGCTCCAAGACAGGCTGAAAAGCAGATCAAGAGAAAGGGTTAGAATAGCAGGACTCACAAGTTACGGCCTGAGTCAGACTAGACCCGGCTCGAAACTTGGCTTTCCCCTCCCAGTCAAAGCATAGCATGGGACGAAGCAGCTGGTGGTAGATTTGTTCTTCTATCATTTGATTATTTGTAGACAGGATATGAATCTATGCCCATTGTTTTGTTTAATAAGTGTGCATACTAAATGAGCACAGAAAAAGAATATTTGAGGTTGAGGCCTTTTGGTTCATTTAACCCTTTGGAAAGTGACATTTTGTTGGCACCTGGGAAGCACTTGTTGCTGAGGTGTCGATATGATCATCAAAATGGCTCTTATGTTTATACCAACTGCAGGGGAGGGAGAAAAAGTTCTCAGGGTTGCAGTCATTTCATTGCCCTCAAAGCACAGCAGGAATTATTAGCTTACCCTGGCGTGCCCCTTTGTTTTCCTAGGGCTTTGCTCCTCCAGCAGATACTCATTTAAGGCGAATCCACTGCTTTCTGAAATGTGTTTTGCAATGGTGCACAGAACAGGCACTCTTAGCAGATCTAATCCTTTCATGGCTCAGCTTGTTAATATAGCAAACTGCTGAAAATGGGAAATGGATTCTTTAATGAGATGGGTCCCTTCGTGGCTTTATTCTCCCAGTCCAACCCCTAGGCATTCATTCAAGTCCCCCCAACCTCCAAGCCAGGATCAGGCACCCCCACTTCCCACCCAGCAAGCAACCCATTTTCTGGCACGCAGTCCCCCATCTCCAGGGCCCTTTCCTCCCCACGACCCTCCCAGGGCCTTGGAAGCTCACAAATAACAAAAAGGGGTGGGCAGTAAAATGTTCCCTTTCCTCTGAGTCCGTTACCTCCTTCTTAGGCCCAAGCCCATCTTTCCCTGAGCTCTCAGCATCACCAAAAAGGTTGCAGAGAGGAGTTGCTTTCAAGGAGCAAATGTCCAGAGACTGCATCTAAGCTTATTATATAAGCACAACTTTGCTATTCTCCCAACAGATTTATATATTTAATAGCTTTGTTTAATATAGTTTTTGTGCATTTTCGTGCATATTGTCATTTTATAGCGATTCTGATTGTGAAGGGTTTAAAAGTGGAGCCAAGCAGTGAAGGTAAACCTGGGCTCTGGCCTGTTTTTCTTTTACCTTTTGTACCCCTGTGAGTCTCTAACACCCATGTACTTCTCCAGAAATTTCATTTCCCCAAAAAAATTCTAGGCAGGTAAAATTCAGGTTAAGAGGAATAATGGAGGAATAATAAAGGCAACTTGTAAGTCATGACAAGGCAGTCTGAAGTTTGAACTATGCATTTAGAAGAGAAAATGAGGGTAGTTCTGCCTATTTTACTTTGGAGAGAGTTCATTTGGGAAGGTAAATGATACACACATGAGCTCAGGTCTTCCTTTAATCTGAGTTCTCGGCTTTTTCTTGTGTGCACCATGGACTGAATCCTTTGGCAATCTGATGAAGCCTGTGAACTATTTCTCAGAGTAGAGTTTTTTAATGCATAAAATAAGATCCCCAGGATTGCAAAGAATAACAATTATATTGAAGTAAAGATGTCAAAATAATAAAAGAACAAGTTTATATATAGCAATTATTTTATTATTTATTGTCAGAAAATGTATTGCTTTAAATAATAAGATCTGTGGATAAGTCTAGCAACTCCTATAATTTTGAGGCAATAATGAGTAATTAAATTTTGAATATCTGTAATAACTTTAAACTGTTATTTAAAAAATCTGTGACCTCTGTTGGTGATATAGTCACAGGAACTGGTAATTACTGTTTTTGTTGCCTGCACCTATAATTGAAAGAGGCTTTAAAAGAAGATGTATTTTTTCCCCATCCAAATTCAAATTCATGGACCACCCTAAATTCTATCCACAAACCCACAGGAACCCAGTGGCCTGTCTTTGTAGCTCTAGGAAGGGGAAAGAAAGGAGCAATGAGCATTGGAGGTGCTGAATTGGCTATACTGAATTTCATGAAGCAAAGACGTCCTCCAAGCCTTGCTAGACTTTTGCTCCTCCCAATGTCACCCCATCTATAATACCCATGTCTCTATAGGCCAAAGCCTTACACCATGGACACATGGAAAGAAGAGAGTCGGGCAAAGGCAAAATAGAACAAGTGGGTGAATTGTGCCTCTTTGTATTAGATGAGTCTGGTCACTGGACATACAAATTTACAACTTACAATATAAAAAATAAAATCTCTCTGGGAACTGATAAAATGTGAAAGTAACAAAGCCAAGATACTATTAAGGAGAACTTATTTCACATTGAGTTAACTAGGATTGCCAGATTTAGCAAATAAAAATGCAAATATTGCATGGAACATACTTTTACTAAAATTAACTAATCACTTGTTTACCTGAAATTCAGATTTAATTGTTTTGTATTTTATCTGGAAATCCTAAATTAGCATATAGTATAAGGCAAATAAATCCAAATATTGATTATAATTAAATGATGTGAGAACTTTGATTTTACTGGTCAAATAATTTGAACTGAATTCAGAAGTGGTAAGCTCTTTTGATTTGTTTTCAAATCAAAGAGAATTTTCAGGACTGAAAGGGGTATAAAGAAATGAGAAAGAGTTCAAAAGCAAGGAGGAGAAATGAGACGAATCCCAAGACCAGAGGGAAGATAGCTGGAGACCAGCACAGAACCGGGGGCAAGTCTGCTTCTGGTGGAGCCGCACTCAGGGACTCCCTCCTCTCTCTGGACCAGCGCTCTGCCATGACTCCTTTGAAATGGATGAAGCCAAGGTTCTTTGGGCTTCTTGCTTAATCATCATGAAACATAAAAGAATCAAGGATCAGGAAGGTTTAGCAACTAGCCACAAGTTGCGGAACTGGAATTCAGATCCAGGGCTGACACACCAAGGACTTGATGCTTGCCACCATACATCCCTGCCTCCCTAGCAGCTAAGACCCCAGGATTTCATTCCCCCTGCCCCTTCCATTGCCACCTCTCCTATTTACTATAGAGGACTGACACTGGCAGGGCTGGTAGGTCTGTGTTATATGTCAAAAACTATGAAAGCCTTTCCTGGGGCCTTCCGTTGTCCAAAGGAGAGCAATTAAATTAACCTGCTGGAAAGCTCACTTCCTGAGCAGAAGACACGCTCGATCGAATTCCTTATCAACAGCAAGGCAACAGCAGTGAGGCAAAGCCCCAACACGACAGCACATCCCAGCCTTTCCTTCACTCCTGGGTCCTGGGAATTCACACTTGGAGTTTTAAAATTGAGGAGGACAGGTTCAGATCCCAAGAGCGGCCTATGCCTATGTGCTCTGAAATGGCTCATTCCCCCATGCTGGCCCTACATCCCAGAAACAGCTGGGGCACCACATTCTAGAGGCTCCGAGATGAAAAGCCCTTACGACAAGGGAAGTGATATTTTATTAGTTCTTTTCATGCCCCAGAGCACAAGGGCAGAGACAACCAAGTCCAGACTTGCTGTAAATCACCTGGGCTGGCGACACTGTGGAAGCCCAGCCAGGGCTCTGCCATCCTCTCCAGGCAGCACGCCTGTGTTTAAAGCTGCTTCAAGGAAAAGTACCCCCTAGTTAAGTATCTATGCTAGACCCCCTCAAAACCTGAGATCCCATCGTCCCATGTTGATATCCAGATTTTCCCCGCTTTGTAGAGGCATTTTTCTCTTGTTTTATCACAAGTGGTATCAATAGATTATTTGTATTTTGAACTCTGTTGAAAAGGGGATTATACCAGGACATTTAATTTTAGTTAAGAAAACATAGAAATTGCTCCCATGTATGAAAAGTAGTGCTTTAAAATGAAAGAAAATAGTTCACGTCTCGCGGTCACAGCAGTAGCACCCATTAAGTACCTCAAAATTGCTCCACTTGGCTATTGTCTGAGGTCCTTGATAAGCATTCTGCATTTTAAGCTTTATCTATTGCTCATCATTAAAAAGCTCATTAGTTAGTCAGCATACTGGTACTTTCTTTACAGTTCACAAATTCAGATTATAACCTTGTGTCCTATAAATGGTGCCACTCATTAAATGATCCAAAACACTTGTGTGAAGGCATGAATGGTATGATTTAAAATTAGATTTGTATATCTAGAAGTCTCAAATGAAATTCCCTGACTACCTAAAGATTTTAAAGGGAGACATAAAATCAATAGAATTTTATTGTGTGATAGGATGCTGCTTCTCACTGTGGTATTGCAAAGGTTAGGTTAGACAGCCTGTGATCATATGGTAACATATGGAGTTAGTTCATCCAAGCCTAAATTTTTTATACCAAATTCTTCTTTTTCTTCTCTAAGTAGTATTTCCTGTTTCCACAGTGATCAAATTGCATAGTGATATCCCTTCTAATAGGGCTTTATTATGTAGCTATTTAGATTATTTTGAACCCAGGGTTCTTGAGCACCATTTGGACAATCTATATGCAAGCAGAAGCCCATCAGTCACAAACTGACGAGCCATGGATCAAATAAGAACCCAGTGACCTCCCTGACCTTGATTCCACACCGAGGCAACCTCAAGATGCAGAGAACCTTCCTAAGGATTTGGCACAGTGGTGGATATCTTGTTCTGATAGTAGTAATCAGGAGGAAGAGAATAAAGTGGCAAAGAGTATATTGGAAAAGTGGAACTCATAGACAAGATACTGCTCTGTCATCCTGGCTTAAAACCAGGAGAAAATTCAGCCTTACCAACCTATGTTCTAAATAGAAGCAGAGGAAACTAAGCTCCCATAAAAACTGGGATTTTTTCTGAGCCAGATGAAAAGAATCAAGAAAGCAAGCATTTCTGAGGGTTTCTAGAACACACACATACACACCTCTTCCTCTTCCTTCTTCTTTCTATTTGATATTTTTCCCTAGATGGGATACCATTAATCTTAATGTACCCATAATACATTTAGAGTGACATCTTTCCCTAAAGTGACCTACCCAGCTTCAACACCACTTTGTATGTTCTAATAGTGAACTATCTCCTGGTGTAGAAGGTTGAGATAATGAGACTGAAGGATGATGGCAGAGCGGTTTGTGGAGGGGGTGGAGCACGCCAGAGGAGGGTGTGGTTCTGGTTGTATACCTGTGAGGTATAGCATTCTCCAACAAAATGCTCTAGGCTGGGTATAAAGTTTCTTAGGCTGGAGAACTTTAGGAATTGCTGTCCTGTGCTGCACTTAACAGGTAGGCAAGTTAAGTAATTTTAGCATGAATAAACTTGACTCCTTATTGCCCCATTTACAAATACCATCTAGAATGAGGACAATGGTCCCTTCCCTGGCTATTAGCCCGCTGTCCTTCCATTTCTTTTATAGTGACTTGTGACAGTTTTCTTTTCCTCAGCCATCCCTGACCACAAGGTAGCATTTGGTTTAATAATTTTTATTCATTGAAGCCTGACTCTGAGAATCTCCAGTGATGCCCAAGACCTGCGGTTGTGCATTCTGTTGCCCTGTAGAAAGCATATGTGGTTCACTGTTTCCTAAATACTGGCCTCTCCCTTTCACTCCCCCATTGCTGACTCTGCCACCTTCCATGTCTGTCTCTCCACCACCTTCTGCATTTCCCTCCCACCCCCCAGATTGTTAATGTGAAGCCCAAACAGACCAACCTCAGGGTACAAGTCAGGAATTCTAGGTTCTAGTCCCACTTCTAGCAGGCCTGCCTCCAGGAACCTAAACTATTTTCTAACACACAGCAACTAGGCATCTGTAAATTTAAAAAAAATAATGTGCTGAACGCTGAATACTGGTGAGAAGCCAGCAGTGAAGAAGAAGTGCAGGATCATGTATAGTGAAGGCTTTGTGCATGTTCTAAGCCAATGGAGTGCCTCTGTGTAAGGCACAGCTGTTCCAATATGAGATAAGGAAAATCCTATGGTGAGATCTCTCTTTACTAGGACACATTTTTCCTTAAGTA
Organism: Manis pentadactyla; assembly: GCF_030020395.1. NCBI lineage: Eukaryota > Metazoa > Chordata > Mammalia > Pholidota > Manidae > Manis > Manis pentadactyla. The sequence goes on along the minus strand of NC_080029.1, from coordinate 62,985,438 downwards.
TATTGCCCAGCTTTATAGCCATGATTCTAAGGCCATCAACAACCTGTTTGATGAATTCTTTTATAGAGCAAATAATCGAACACATTTCTATTTCAAAAAATAGATTTTCTTAAGACAAATCACACCTCAATACCCCATCTCTTCTTGCTGCTTGGCAGGGACTCTGTGAGGGTTCACCTTAGTTAAACTCAGTAGTGATTTGTTCTCTGGCTGTTTGACTCCTGCCTGCCTAACCCTTCTGGGCAGCCTCTGTCATTCCAGTTTCCTCCCACTTAAGCAAACAAAATGTGTTGCTATATTTTACCACCACAAGCCTGGCCCCAGCCCCTGCCATAGCTCACTTCCCTGACCTGTCCTCTTAAGCTAGGCCCTCCTTAGCCTCTGTAGCCCGCAGCTGGTGTCCTAAGGCACAATTCCCTAGGCTTATCTGAACATCAGCCGAAGCCCTTCTGAGCCCTGACATCGGGTTCACACTTACAGGCAGACAAGGTGTCAGCCCTTCTCAGGAACCCAGTGCTTTGCCTCCCCCATCACTGCATTTTAGAAGCCAGGACTGCAGTGGGTTTGCTTCCTCAGGTGTTCCGAGTTCCTGTGGACAGTGGTGCATGTCACTCATTCTCATGGTAAGCCAGCATGCTGCAGCCCTACACTATAATAAGACACAGTACGCATGACGATAGCTCTTAGCCCTGTCAAGCCCACACTCTAAAAGGCAGCACTCTTATCAAGAGGGTGAAAAGGCCCTCCAAACTCAGAAGCCTGGGAGCGACAGGACAAAGCATGGCATACACTGGCTCCATGCAGTGGAGAGACACCTAGCATGGGAGAGCCATGGGAGTTACTGTCTATGGAAGCCATGAAAAGCCACTGCCACTGTCCCACCCTAACCCCTCCTAAATCCCATTCCCTGACATTAATGTGCAGTGACTCACTCACAACTGTAGAGAAGCACAGACTTGGCATATGTATATTTTTCATTGGTTTGTGTGACAGGCAGAGTAATGGCCCTTCAAAGATGCCCATGTCCTAATTCCTGGAAGCTGTGAATATGTTATGTTACATGATGAAAACAGAGGTTATAGCTGTGGTTAAATTAAGGGCCTTGCAATGAGGAGACGATCCTGGATTATTCAGGTGGGACCAATGTGATCACATAGGTCCTTCAAATTGGGGAATCTTTCCCAGCTGTGATCATCATAATCCCAGCAATACAGAAGGGGAACAGAAGGTAAAGAATGGTGAGAGAGACCCAGTGGTGCTGGCTTTGAAGGGGCCATGAGCCAAGAAGCCTCTAGAAGGCAAGAAAATAGAGCCTCCAAGAGGCATGTACCTATGGTGACACTGGATTTTAGCCAGTGAGACCCATTTTGAATTTCTGACCTCCAGAACGGTAAGATAATACATTTATATTGTTTATGCTACTATATTTGTAGTAATTTGTTGGCCACCATAGGAAATGAATATAGTTAATATAGCAGTTCACTAAATTTGTTACCACAATTTATCTTACTTGAATGCTTTAAGAGCTTTCATCACATTCTTCTCTCTCTCAGACCTATTCTGGAAACAAATTATTCCCTTGCCTTTTAATTTTTTCTTTCACATGTAGGCTGAGGCTTATTCAGGCTTATTCTATTGAAAAGCTCTGCAATATTATCTCAGCATTTAGCCCCCAGTAAGAACAATCCACACAGGATGCTATATTTTCTCCCTTGGTGAGGGAGGGTGGAGAGAGGTGAGGGGTGTGGGGGCAGCAAAATGCATTAACCGAAGACACACTTCCAAGGAGGAAGAATGAAAAGATGTTTTGACCATTTTGACTGTGGCACTTCAACCCTGGAGTTGTTCCCTGAGTCTCAATTGCCACTGACCAGGCAGTTTTCCTCCTAAAAGCTTCAGGATGCCCTGGGGGAGGTGTGCTGCCCTGGGGGGAGGCTCAAGGGGAGAAGACAATAGCAATGAAAGAATCAGATCTGCCCCCCACCACTCCCCTTTCCAACAATGAAAAGTTAAGCAAACAACCAAATGTGTGCCTCAGAAAAATGCCTAGTCAAGCAGTTGCTTCACCCCTGCCTGTTGAACATTTGGGTCACCCAATGCAAATGTTAAAGCTGTGTTCAAACCAGAAAAAATAAAAATAATAAGCTGTCAGAATAATTACTAAGAACATGCAAGGATTATACAAAGTAAACTGCAGCCTGCAAAAAAGAGAATTGCATGTTAGCTAATTGTTAATTTTAGCAATCGCAGTGGCTAATTACCACGGCACACATTGACTATTAGCTTGATGCCCCAGCACCTGCTTTCTCCAATGAACAGATTTCTTCATCGCTAGTACAGGAGCAAAATGTGTAATTATTGGCCATCATTGGGGCGATTTTTCAGTGATTCTTTTGTGTGATGTGAATAAAGCATAATGACATATTTTATTAGAGGGCAAATAGCTGTTTGTTAATGGAAATGATTTGAAATCCAAAAAACTAGAAGCTAGGAGCATGTTTTCGGTATCAGCGTGAATTCAAATGTATTTTCTTTTAACTCTTTATAAAAGGAGCATAGAAATCAAATCTAAACTGAGTATAATATATTTAATGATATGTACAAACACAGCATTGATTAATTACCTCAAATGCTTTCAGTGGAACACCATTTATTTTGTTTCAATCATGTGTTAAATTTTAGTATTTATTTAAATTTTTATTTCTTGGTCCGAGAGTCTTGGTGATGCTGGTCCGTGTCACACCTCACTTCTTGGAGAACTCTCTGTTTTCTGGTCTATGTGGCACTTGCAGAGAGTGCTCTAAAAGAGCAGGCTTCATTGCTTTGAGAGCTGGGCACACCAGATTCTCCCTGAGGAGACCAGTATGAATTAGGTTATCAACACCCAACTGTCAGCCACTGAGTAGATTGTACATTGTAAATAAAGTGCCCTGGGGATGAGACTGGAAGTCTTTCAGGCTTGGAAATGACATTATTTTCCCTTTCATGACAAAGTTAATGGATCTACCAGACTCTATCAAAAAATAAAAGCAACATCTATCAGCTAAGGTATATAAATGATCATATATGAGTATGTGTGTGTATTTATCCACTGGAAAACAGTACTTCCATTGGCAATGGTTCAACATGGGAAATAGGGTCTTTCTTTCAACTTTGTCCCTGACAAGGCTCTCAAACCTCTCTGCCTCCATTCTCTCCCCCACCCCAGCCTTTGTGTCTATATAATGGGATAATAGTTCTAAATATGGTGCTATGAAGCTTGACTCCAAAGAACTCTCAAATAAGAAAAAAAGAACATTTGGGAATGGATTAATGAAGAACTAATGCTAACCTGATCAACATATCCCTGTTGTGTTGATCAAGCTCAGGGGAAAATAAACCTGGCTTGAAGAGTGTTTAATTCTACCACATGTTTGTACCTTATTTGTATTTCTAACCTTGAACACAATGTGCTGAATTCTTCCTAAATCATGGCACAAGAAAATGCCCCTCTTGTTCTCTACAGGAAAGATTTAAGGGCTGTGCTTGAGATGTGTGTTTGCTGAGTTTTCATCACACGGTTCCACTCTTAGGTTCAGTTATGAAAGTTGTGTGTTTTCAAAGGTCATCAGAAGGCAACCACCTCTGTTTTCTGAGTGTGGATAACTTGCTCCTAATCACCAGTCTTATTGTTTTATTACCACTATTTACAAACAGGGAGAAACTCCTTTGAATGGGCATTTCCCTTTTTACCACAGGCTTCCCCACGATTTTAAGATGTAGATAAGTTCCGTATTCAGGTTCACTGTTTGACCCATTAAACTGGTATTGAGGTATAATTTGTGTGTTTTCCCAGTACCGTTGCACATAGAATGGGGTTCATTTCCACACGTTTGAATAAATTTATCCAGTTCAGTGAACCTGTTGTGAAGCTCAGCAAAACTCAGTAGGTGGCTTTAAAGTCCTGTAATTAGCCCATTACAGAAAATCTGTACTTTGGATTTTTACACATTGGTTAATAAGCATAACATGCTTCATATATAAATAACATTACATTAAATGATGCAATATAAAGGAATTAAAGCCAATGGAGTTAAACAAAATACTTGAAAGAGACCTCAAATTAGCATGTTTAATTCCAACTCACTGCACAGGAAAAGCCTCTTGCTCTTACTGTACCAGTTGCACACAAGCTCATGATAACAGGGGCTGTGCACAAGGTGCTGGGCACTCTGCTTACACACCCTTGCCTGCCTTCTGTCCATTCTGTGAAGCTTGGGTTGGGTTACCTTTACCTCATTAACATTCCTCTCTGATCATGCACAAGGAGTATATTTGAAGGGGTAGAAGAAAAGAGAATCAAAAAAGACTTGAGCCCAGCTGTGGCTTCCTGGGATGATACTTGCATGAGCACTTCCTCCATGGTCCACAGGATTGAGTGGACCTGGCCCTTCCTTCCTCTCTGCTTGCTTTTTTTCACTCACATCTGTTTGACAATCCCTTCAGAATGAAGTGCTATGTGAATGCCACATGCACAAGAACTTAACTTTTACAGTTTTAATCATTTTGTTAGAAATTTTACTATTAAACAACCCTATGTAATATGGTCTATTTGAAAAAGTTTTTTCACCTCTCTATGGAATGAAGTTACATTTCCATTTAAATGACCTTCAAATGTAGTGTAACACTAAAGCAAATCCATTCTGTGAATCCAAGAACAAGTACACACATAGATGAAGTCACACACTGTAGTTACAGAACCAGTAACAGAAAATAGTTAAAACTACAGTCCAGCCTAGAATGTAAGCTCCATGAAGCCAGGATCCCTGATAGTCTTGTTTCCCTGTCTGCTCCTCACCCAGCAGTTTATTCATTCATTTATTCGTCAACTATGTATTGAGTACCTTCTGCATGCCAGGCACTGCACCAGGTTTTGGAGATACAATGGTAAATAAAAGAACTGGCCCGATGGTCCAAAATTAACCATGCAAAATTAATTCATCAAGTGATCAATTTACTCAATTACTAATTTGTCAAGTTTACCAAATATACTTGTTTACCAAAAATATGTTTCTTTTAACCATTTATACAATTGACAACAATTGTATAGGATGGTTGTAGTCGATCATTTTCATTTGCTTTTGATAGCAACATTTTGAGGAATTTTAATTTGTCAAAAGCCAATGGTAGTTCCCTCTTCTGATGGGTACATTTTACATTCATAAAACATTTTGTTTTTCTCTCAAAATTTTAGTTATTTTCCTTAGAAATATTCAGTCTTATACATATGTCTTTTTTAAAGTCATTTACTGTCTTGTCAACTAGTTAATACAGGATTGTTTTTGCCAGTTTTCTACAAGAAATATTGGCCTACTACATGATTTTGTTGCTTTATTATTCCCTAGTTCATTTCTTGTTTTAGTATTTTTAGAATTATTAATAAATATTTAAAATACTTTTTTGCACATCTTAGTTTCATGGTAATATATAAACCAAATTTGAAGTTTTATCATTCCTGTAATTATGCCAATCCCTCCTGAGCCTCTGTACTTCCTTTATGAATCTTTGACCACAGTTGCCCTTTTATTTCACATCTTTTGGTGCATACAACCAGGTAAAAAAGAAACCTCCATTTCTCCTTGCTAGAAACTAAAACTTGAGCATTTCATCTTCAGCTACTTCTTATTTCTGTATTTTCTAATTTTTTCAAATTATAGACATAGTAAATATGCTTTTACAATTTGTTGGTGGCATGGTGGACTTCATTTTTGTTTCTGGCAATTAAATTTTTAGATTTCAGGATTACACATGGAATGAGATTGCTTTAATTGACTTAAAGTTTTCTCCCATTTTTCTGAATATCATTTAGAAATTCTCTTTAAGCATTTTTATATTATTTTACTGATGCCTCAAATGGCATATCAGCCTTGATTTTATATGACTAGTAATTAATGTCTAAAATCTCTGCGTGCCATGTTGATTTAGTTGCTCTGAATTCCTCTAGCAATTTCATACTTAACGGAATGATTGTCAGAATCGGGGTAGTTATCTGAAGTCAAGTTTTGGTTACTGATTATTAATTACCCTTTCCTGAATATTAAATATATGCCCTAAAAGGCTAAACCATCCTATGACTCTGAGGTGTTAACAAATGAACATTCCTTAAAAGGCTATTATGAAAACGAGATTAAAACCAATTAACTAAACCTTAACAGAAATCATCAAAAGCTGTTAAAACATTCTATCCAGTACAATTTGCTATGTAATTTATAAACAGAAAAATAATCCACTCTGTTAAAACTGGTACATTGCTAAATGTGGCACAGTGTCATTCAGAAAACTAGATTTCAGGAATTATTTTTATAAGCAACTCAGAGCTTAAAAACAAACCAACTCCTCCTCTTTTCCCCCAAAACATGGTCCCTGCTTTCATGGAGCTCACAGTGGAACAGCACTGAATCCAGGAATCCCATCGCACAGGCTAATGACTCCGTGAGGGGCATATCTGGGGGAAATGACCTTTATAGAGAGGCCAGGTATGGAAGAGTATAGTTAAGTAGGTGAAGTTGGGGGACAGCGACCTTCTAGGAACAGAGAAAAGTGTGAGTGAGTTCCCAGGGCCTAAAGCAGATATATGAGGCCTCTATACCTGTCAAATTAATGAATCAGTGATGTGTTGTAGAGACCTTAGATACTGTGTGCCATCCCTCAGAAGTGGCCCTCCTTGAATTTGTGGGGTCTTCTACTCACCTCTTGTGGAGTGTGCCTGGAAGGCCTGTCCAGCTGAGATCCATAGGGGCCACACTCTCACCCCCACACAGGGAAGGCTGCTTTGCCCCTCACCCCACTCTCAGTCCTGTCTCAAAATTTTTCGTAGGAGCTAGTGTGAAGGAGTACAGGAAACTTTTTGGCTGTACCAACTGACATAGTCAGCCATCACCGAAGATGAACATTCCTGGGGAATATTATTGGTAAGCTTCATCCTAAATAAACTCATGGAATACCAGATCTCTGCCTAACTCCAGGCTCATTTTCTCAGAATTTACTTCTCTGATAAGAGATTTATGTTCCATGAGATTTCTTTGGGTCTCAAATGCAGAGTCCAAGAACTCATCCCAACCCTACAGAATCAGAATGTTAGAAGAGGGAATACGCATTTCAACACACACACACCCTCCTTTCACTTCACACCCAAAGTTTGAGAACTGCCCTTACAAATGCGGAATAAACAAATAAATAAAATTTGAAGATAATATTGTGGCAGGGTTTATCAGATGGGGTTTTATCTGTTTCGCTGAGGAAATTCTATGGTTTTACTTTCTCCCTCCTCAGGAAAGTGTATGTCAGAGGCTGAGGGGGCATCTTGCACTGTTTGTCTCTCCTAAGACCAGGCAGAAGGCTTCTCCAGGAGCTAAGTCCTGGGCTCCATGTATCAGCAGGGATTCACCTTGCACACACTGGGGTTTGGGGTATCCTGGCCCTCAGTTCCACAGCCACAGCTCCAAGGAGAGTTGGGGATCCTCTCTCTCACCCCTATGGCCACTCCCTGGTGTAAGCTCATTTCCTTGCTTAGCTGCGTGAGAACGCCCTTCCTCTGAAGTGAAGAAAAATGTTTGTGCCTTCACTCAGTCTCTTTTTATTCCATCTCTGCCCCACACAACCCACACTACATGGAATTAAATAAAAATGGAAACTTCAAGCAATTATTTTCGGTTGTAAATGGTATTTTTTGCTGGACACCCTATGCATCTTTGCCCATAACCCCTAGGGTTTATTTTGCTCTTGGTAAGAGTTCCCATAAAGGTGTACAAACACCCCCAGTGGTAAGTTTACTGAGGAGAGCAGCTAAAGGAAACTAAAGCTGGAAAGAGGAAAGAATAAAGGTTAAGAGATCAGATTATGGATCTAGACAGGCCTGGGTCCTGATTCTCCTTTTCCCCAGAATCACGGCCTAACTTGGGAAAGCCATCCAACCCCTCGGCTCAGTCCATGCCCAGTGATATGGGGCTAATAATAGTCTCTCTCATGTGGTGGTGTGAGGATCAAATGAGATGGTGTTCACAGAGTCCTCGGTACAGCTCCTGGGACAAACTCTCAAAAAATCTTAGTTTGTTTTCACTGTTTTTCTATTTTTTTAATAAACTGACTTTTTCTGCCAGGTAAGCAGAATGGCAAACATCTATGGAAGAGGCTAGAGCTGCTTAGAGAGTGTCTACCTTTAACCAGGCATGGGGGCAAAGTGAGAAATTCTGTGATGTCACCCCATATTGTACACCAACTTTTTTGCCATAGAAAGAGGGGCACCATTAGGACCTGGCCATTTCTGAAGGAATGAGGCCCAACAAAAGTATGATGAACTTTATGTGAACCTTGGAAGTTTTGGACTCTAACCAATGTGAAAAATCAGGCTCAATAGAGCATAGAGCATAAGCATCAGGAAAGCATTGGAAAAAAAATGTTCAAGTTTATATTGTGGTTATTCAATATAAAGGAATTATTTTTTTAAATGTTGAGGGAAGGAAAATCAAGTATAGGAAATTGTTCTAAAACAAGTTCAAAGCCTGGGACACTGATCCAACTGGGAGACCGCTGATGAGTCTTCTCTGCATATATCCACAGCCTTCATTCTTAATATGTAACAGAAACTTGTTCTGACATCTTTCCAGGAATCTTACCACAGGGAAGTGGCTGGAAAGCCACAAATAAGAGAATCATCATTCTCCCCTTAGGGCCAGGAAGGAACAAGCCCAAACTATTCAGGACACTAGGCAGACTTTCTTTTTTGTGCCTCAAAGATTCACAGCCCTTCATAGCAACCAGTGGATGTTTAATAAACATCTTTTAAAACACTTTAGTCACACTAATGTATACAAAATACAAGAGAAGACTAATGTACATCAATGATATTATCTCTTAAGAATATAAGTTCAATATAAGAATATAAAATCAAGTAGGTTGTGATGTAGATGAGCTCTCAGTTTGGTGGATAAACGTGTGGATGTGATTTTTTTGTGATACCACGTCTCAGCCTGTCACCTTTTGGGTGTATTGAGAAGAAATAAGTCTCTGAAGTGTGGTGGAGATACATACTCATTTGACCAGCTTCTACTGAACAATTACTAGGTGCCAGTCCCCAGTTAGGCCCTGGGGATACAGGGCCTAACAGTGATGAATAGGATCTTAGCCCCTGCCCTCGTGCTGTACACAGTCTAGTAATGGAGACAGAAAGTGTTTTCAGATAAATATAACACAATAGGATACATGTTAAGAAAAAGTAGCCTGATTCCCATAACTTTCTCAGGTTGTAGAAATACTGCCAGACTTTCTCAGACCATTAAAAATAAGAAGGATCCATCAGCAGCAGCATCATAATTGTTACCATCAAGGCAGTGGGCCATTGTGCACAGTTGTGGAGCACAGAAGGTACTACATCCTAAGGGGGCACCTGTCTCTTCACAGACATCATCAATTGATTTGTACATTAGTATAATATTCTGATAGGTGGGAAAGGAGTGCCTTTCTCTAATAAACACAAGGATCATCACATGGCTCTTAGCAGTCCTACCATCTTTCTATCCATTAGGTAGTTAATCATTTAATCCTTAAAACAACCATATGAGGCAGGCATCGTTCCTAATTTACAGATGGAGAAACTGAAACTTAGAAATGATTACACAGCTTGTTTGATGTCACAGCAGTCCACACATATGAGGTTCATGATTGAGGGCTGGTCAAGAAGAATTACTGATTCATAGTCTGAACTGCTTTGTATAGCAGCCTGAGGGGAGCAAAAGATCCCAGCTGTTTTGCAAACTAGTTTTTCTTTGATCCAGACAAATCAGAAGCACCAAAATTGCCTGCTATCTCTAAACTTATGAGAAGATCAGAAAAGCTCAATGCTGTGTTCTTGAGAATAGAATAGATCGTTCCTGGAATGTTACATTTCTCTGGTTGTTTGGAACTCCTTGCCATATATAATAATGGATCGTGGACCAGAATCTGGCTGGTAAAATGTATTCATTCAAGAGGCATTTATTGTATGCTCACAACATGTAAGGCAATGGATTAGAGCAGGCACTGGAATTAGAGCAGATGTGGATCCAACTCCCAGGAAGCCTACAGTCAAGCAGGGGTAATGCAATGCATATAAATAATTGAAAAGTAGACAGGTAAATTGCTCTCATGGTTCAGAAGAGGGAGGAGGGATTCCTTCTAATATAATAAGACAGCAGAGAAAGCTTTATGGAGGAAAGAATGTTTGACCTAGACCTTGAAAGAGGAGAAAGAATTGGACAGCCAGAGATGGGAATAAGGAGAAAATTTCCTAAGAGGAGGCCCATTCCAAATGAAAGCAGGATGTAGGAGAGCAAAAACAGAAATGGAAATGGAGAGTCATCCAGTTTGAACTACAGTGAAGTCCTCTTCATTGAATTTTCCCAAGGAAACTCTAGGAATTTTCTTGGGAAACAGGAAAAGAAAGCTTCTTTCTTAATTTAGACACTCAAAACAGAAAGCATACCCTGCACAGATACTCTATTCAACTTTTGAAAGAGAAAGGTTGGTAAATTTTTCAGATGAAAACATTGTCATTAGACTTTGTGGCAATGATACCATAAAACTTTCAATGATGCTGAGGCTAATAGTCCAGTCTACAACAGATTTTCACTATTTGTGTCATCCTTTTTTTTTTTTTAATGAACTATAAGGCCCCCTGTTTACCTGTCAGGATGTGGTGAAGATCTGTTAGATGATCACAATGACACGAAATACCTTATGAATTTTCCAGGTGATCATCATGACTGGGCATTATTCTTTAATAATAGCAATGTGAAAACACAGCTGACATTTCTCTCAACATACCAATATCTTTTCTCATATAGTTACTCATGTGGCACTTGCATATGTCCCACAAAGATGTGGAAGAAATTTTACCCTTAGTCCACCGTATTCTTCTCCTTTGGAAAGTTTCAATAGGTGCATTTCAGAAAGGAATAATTCCAAAGAAAAATGTTGTAACTCACATTCTTTCATTTCACATACATAATTTTGAAAATTAAATTTACTTACATAGTCCAATACCAGGGTTTACTATAAATCATGTCAAATGTTGAAACTATGATTGTGACTTGTTATATCTGTCCCACTGGGAAGAAATCATGAGGCTTTAGCATAGGACAGAAATCATGTACAATTTTTTTCTGGTCAGTACCTATGCAGTTTGTTACATCTTAAGTATGACCATTGGGCAAAGACAGTAATACAGTGACCCAGCATCCTTCCTTGGGCTTTTGTGGAGTATAGCTGACAAGACTTGTTTGTAGCGTGATGAAGGGTTGGCATCTGTTTGCTATGTGAGAACATCATTTTACCCAGATTAGATGAACAATAACTAATTGGAGCTATTTTCAATTTTGTAGTAACATGGTTGGGTTTAACAGATAAGCTATGAATTTGGTAATGGAGTAGTGGACTGCCTTCATTATAGAATTTGGCAGAGGACTTTCTGGCATCACTTAAGGTTAGAAAGAAAGTTAGTTTGAGTAAAAACTTCTATGTGCTTAGGTCTTAGGTAAAATGAAAATAGGGTAGGCTGTCCTTTCATTTAGTTAAAAAATAATTCAAAAACAATTTTAAAGAGAAAAAAAGAGTTTTGCCAGAAAAGTTGCCTATAATAAAATAATTTTTGAAACCTAAGATGTAATGTAGAATATGCAAGTAAAATGTGTGAAGGAACAGAATAAGAAAGGATCTAAAAATGTGGATATGAGAACATGTAAAAAACTGCCTATAGTAGTTGCATCTGGTAGAACTTGGGATGGTGGTTAGTGGATGAAAGAAACTTTTTTTTACTGTTTTAATGGTTAACCTCTAAACTATGTATTATCTTTAATTTTTTAATTAAAACTAACTTACACTAGTCAAGTGTTCTTAGTATTTGCTTTTTAAAAAAAATATTATTCACTATGTTCTTGCCTCAAATCAATTTTTGGAAATTGTTGGCTACAAATAGTAAGTGAAAAAATACACAAAACCCTGTGAGAAAGCAGTTGGGGTGTGGTGGGCTGTGGGGGATTAAAACAATTTCATTGCTCTGACTTTTACTCATCCCTTTTTATAGTCTACATTCTAAACCACATAGAATCTCTTCAGATTTCATAATTTCAGTTTTACCCAACTCATCCACCTTATAACTATGAATATATGGACATAATTAACTGAATCACTTTGAGAGAGAAAAAAAATACCCTACTTGAGGCTAATTAGATGAATCATGAATGCCTGGAAGAATGCATTTCAATAAGGTGAAAAACTTTGGATAAAAATTTAATGAAGTATCCAATTGCACTGGACCACAGAGAATATTGATAAACATTCATTCCATGCAGATTATTAAGTTGTATCGATTCAGGATCCTAAAGCCTAAACACCACCATTGCCTCCGGAGGGGACCTGATTGCACTTACATGTCACATTCATAAAAAACATAGTGCACTAATTGGGAGTCTCCCACCATCTGCACACTTGCTTCCAGGCGCACATGAAATGATCAATGGGAAAGCAGGGTCAATCCAGGCAGACTGTGAGTGAAATTAAAATAATAAAATGTCTAAACATTTAACTGCAAATAGGAAATCTTTATACCCACCCACACCCTATTCTGTAGCATAAAGCTAAGGCACCATTATTCATATACCTCAAGTAATTTTCAGGCTCCATACAAAATCTCATTTAAAATAAGAAATTGCTATTTCTGCACATTTATTCTACCAAATGCCAGCTAATTGCTGCAATGGCCATTATAAAGAATAATTTCGCTTAGTGAAAAAAAAAAAGGAATGAAGAGAACATTTTCTGGTTTTGTTCCACTGCGAAGGCTCTATTCAGTGAATACTGAATGCACAGCGTTTCACTGCTACATTTATTATGCTGAGAGGTCAAGTATTACACAGCATCTTGTATTACGCTTTGCATGCTAAGTATTTCACTTCACAAATTGACCCTCCGGTGTACTTACTACATAATGCTTTAAAAACCCAGCTAAAACGCAGGACAATTAGCAATACTTTCACTCCCAGTTAACAATGGGAACACCAATGTAGGTGATTGCATTTACAGTGTAGCTTTCTTCACAAAACATTTTTGACACATTAAGGTACTTCGGAATTGTGCAGTACCAGTCCTCTCTTGTGAATGGCTTTCCAACATTTGCAGAGAGAAACAGTTACTGTATGTTAGAGCTTAATTGAAAAGAATTCAGCCACGGCCTATGAAGCACCAATTAGGGTGATATTATATCATAAAAAGCTGTAATATCCATTTTCAGACTTGTGCATCAGCCAATACAAAGTAGGACACAATTTAAAAGGTATACAGTTTAAACTCTTGAAACTATTAAATTTAATTAGGAGTTCAGTATGAGAAGAGAAAAAAGTCCGTTTGTGTGGGAGGGGCGGGTGGCGGAGGAAAGAAGTTCTCTGCTGAGCTGGGAGACCTGCAGGCACTAGCTGCCCAGGAGGACCACAGGAGTTGGTCCTTTCCATTCAAACCACCTTTAGTTAATGTAAGTGTGGGGTGTTTGCTTTGCCACAGGGACTAGTTTCTGAGGGCCGATGAATATTCATGCTGGTCAGGAAGTGCTGCTTTCTAGTAAATTCTGTGTCCACTGATATCTGGGAGGGAGAGAAGGCAGAACCTGCTCTGGACCATGGAAGCAAGAAGGTGGTGTCGATTCTCTTGCCCACACCGGTCAAACACAATTAAAAGGGAGTTAACTGCATTGCTTTTCATGAAGAAAGGCACAGATAATTGTGAAATAAAATGAACATGGGCCAGATTGGTATAAGTGTTTTTGCAGGCTTGGCTTTGAATGTAATATTTAAATACTGCAACCTGCATGAAATCCCACTTTGAGGTGACAGCCAGCAGGTAATTATCAGTAAAACAACATTATCAAAGTTCTCGGGTATAGCATGTTTGACTGACTGGAGTGCTTCTCCTTACAAATCCCACTAATATCCATTTCAATCTGCTTTAATATGTTCACAAGTCGGGGCTTATTTTGAATTCCACTGGGTAAATGAGGACAGCACACTTTGAATTTGCATACTATACACATTCCTTTCATTTATAGAAGGTTTCTAGAGTATTTTTTTAAAGGAAACTACTAATATCCAGAATCCAAAAATATTCCCTCACTATAACTGGAATGAAAATAGAAGGCAGCTCAATTGTCTGTTGTACTTATTACATTTGACGCTATGCAACAGGTCTAAAATGATTATTATGTTTGAAGCATGAAGTTATTTTAATAGTTTGTGATAATACCATTTGCTAAGGTATTCAAGGTTTTGAAATTAAGTTAAGTTTTTAAAAAGTCTGTGTTTGAAAAATGCAGGTGGAAAAGTCCTCATCTCTGATTTGAGAAGGTCTCTTTTCAACCCACGAGGTTACTTCGGGCCTTTTTAAATTTTTACCTCTTTCCTGTCTAACAAAAATGCAGAACTGAAGTGACATTTTACTGATAAGATAAATTTGAGGTTTGGAGCATCTAAAACCAGATATTCCATATTCATTTCTTCCTCAAACAACTCTTTATGACCTTTAGAAAATCAGCAAACAGAAAAAGGTACATCATTAAAGATCCAAGGATGTCCCATTCTCGAACCAACTTCCCAAAGTTCAGAAGACAAGTCATTACTTTGGGACAATATTTGATCTCACCTTGGTTTCTAATACCTTGAATTAAATTAGGACATTAATAAAAGGGTGATTGGTACCATGGAATTCTGCAGTAAGGTTACATTAAATTTACAGGCTATTTGTTTTTTATTGGTTGCACATGTAACAAGAAGCTTATTTTTGCTGGGAGAATCTGTCTTTAAAAACTGGGTCAGTTAGCAGACTGTAAGGGGGTAGTGGCATGAAAATGTTTTCACTTTTAATGACATGGAACCAAAATGATGAATGTGATTAACATAAGAGGGATTTTAAGGGATATGAATGTAAAGGAGTTTAGATAATGCTCAAGCAATTGCATGGGAATTATATATACACTGAACAATCTAGATTCTAGACCTTTCTATCCAATCCTTTTTCTGTGTTAGATTCCCCTTCATAAGTGAACAATATGGGGGATGTATAGTCTGCAGGCTTTATTGACAGTTCAGTAACTTGTTGTATTAAGATTCTTCCAAGGTAATGAGATTTTGCAAATGTTTTCCTAGATTCATTTTCTGACTAATGGTATTTCTGAAAATCTCACCCTATGAGAGGACTGAGAGAATTAATTATCCCATGTGGTCTGGAACTGATTTAATGATGAAAATTGCTACTGAGGTATCAAAGATTTATTCTTAGTCTTTTCTGCAGAAAGAGAAATGTCTCTTCCTCCACTAACCAGTTCTATCAAAAAGATACCAAATGGCTTCCACATCAGTACCTCAGTTTTTTTTCCATTCTAGTATGTTGTCTAGAGCTCATTATACCCTACAAGAAATAATCATATTTTCACTCATTATAAATGTCCAGGGGTCACACATTCATACACAGTGTATGTGGATTTGCAAATGGGCAACGTGGACTGGGTATAAGAAAACAAGGTGGCAGGGGGTAGGGCGGGCACTGGTGAACTAGATAGTTATTCAGCTCTGGGATTCAGATTTGGATCATGCAGAAACATAACCTCCATTGCAAGGTCTTCCAGATTTTCCAAGAGAAACCAAAGAGAGAGAGAGTGTATGTGTATGATTCAGTAATTTGAAAATACTGTGATCAAAGCAAAACACATCTATGGCCTGGGTTTGGTGCAGTGGGCCACCAGTATGCAATCATGATATAAATCATTATATTCAAATATGTTCTAAGTTTCCTTCCTTATATTAATGGATTATGATCTTATCAGTGTGAAATAGTTTGCATTTTAATAGTCATTAAACTTTTAACTACAGTGTGGAGCAGGCAAGGTATATATTTCTTCTGGTACATATATCTTCCTAATCACCTGAAATTAAACCATATGGCCAGAAAACCCTATGTCCAGACAAGACAGTAGCTTCATTATAGTTACTATTTGCTAATAATTTTAATTATATTGTTAGTATTTACTGATCTATAACTTAGTTCCAAGTTACTCTGGAATACATGTTTTTATATGTATTATCTGACTTGAGCCTCACAACAGTCCCATCAGTAAGAATGAGCTAGATGATACCACAGTAACAAATAACCCCACAATCTCTGTGACTTGACATAACCAAAGTTTATTTCTCACTCATTCTACATATCCAGCATGGATCATGAGGGTGGCTCAGCTCATTGTTGTCAATTAGGAACACAGGCTGAAAGAAGTTTCATCTCAAAAAGTGCTTCTGCCATCACAAGATAGGAAAAGAAGATGATATACTGGCCAATCATATACTGGCTCCTAAAGCTTCTTTTGTGTCCTGGAGCTTTTATTTTTATAGAATAACTTTCCAAGAGTGAGAATTCTGACAAATGTAAAATGTATATTTGAATATACAAAAGACAAATGTAAAGAAAATACCAATACTATTTTAAATATAAAGAAAACAAGAGAAATTAAGAGTGACATGCTTTTTCAAATATCAGATCTCATAAGGATACTAAAAACAAATCAGGTATTTGCACAGGAATAGACAAATAAGTACAGCAGGACATAGAATCCAGAAATAGATCTCAATATATATGAGAATTTAATACATGATGAACGTGATAGTCCAATTCAGTGGGAAAGGGTGGATTGTTTTAAAATGGTATAGAAAAATTAAGCTGAACTCATATACAAAAATAATTTCAGATGGGTCAAAAACCTAGACACAAAAATGGATAAAAATGCAAGAATGTACATGTATGGGGAGATTTCCATAACTAAGGCGGTAAACCTACAAGCTATAAAAGAAAATATGTACATTTTTAGCTATCTTAAAATATATGTATTTCAAATGATAACAAAAATAAACAGGTGAGAAATTTAGAAAAAACTTTAGAATAGATGAAAAATACAATATTATTATACAAAGAGCTCTTCTAAAATGCAATCCAAAATCAACAGAAAGGAGTAAAACCAGATGGCCTGCAAATTTGCAAAAAGATATTTAGACTCACTAATACAGAGGTGGAAAATAAGGCAACAATAAGGTTTAAATCCATCAGTCTGGCAAAAATAAAAAAGTAATAACATCTGACAATTGGTGGGGGAGATTCAAGATGGTGGCTTGAGAGGTGAGATGGAGAATTCCTTCCAAAACCACAAATAGTATGAAAATATAGTTAACTAATACAACTAATCCTAAAACAGCAACAAGAAAGAAGGCTGAACCAGACTGCACACAGACCTCAGGAATGGAGCAGACCTCACGAAACAGAGTAATGTACCAAAGCCTTAATCTAGCGGGACCTGAACCCTTCCTCCACCTCAGCTCACTGGTGGGAGGAAGAGAAACGGAGCAGGGAGGGGGTGGAAGTTGGGACTGCTGAACACCTAGCCCTGGAGATTTGCTTTGTGAGCAGAAACCTATATTGTGTGGTGCTCTAGACTTTGGGGAGCTTGGACAGGCAGAGTGCTTGCGAGACTGACATTCTGGCCGTTTGTGGAGGATGGGATCCACACCTGGCCGCTCTGTGACAGAGGAAAGGCAGGCAGTCTGAGAGGCTTCCTAGCAGCAAGAGGGCTGCTGAAGGGGCGGGGTTTGCATGGAGCTTGCTGCGCAGGGGAGGGGAGAGCTGGGCAAGGTTGTCTGGGCATGCTCTGCCCAGCAGGTTGGGAACTTTGAAGAGCTTCAGGCACTCCATCCCCCTGGCTGGCTGCCCAGCTCCAAGACCCCTACTGTGACATGCAGCCTGCTGTGCCTCCCTCCTAGCCTGCCGGCACTGGCTTGCAAACCGGCAGTCACTGCGCTGGCATCAGGCCAGTCATAGGGAAGTCCCACCCACAACAGCTAGAAACGCCAAGCACAGAGGCTTACACCTGTTTGCTCAGCCCACTGGCTCTGATACTGGAGACAGGCACTGCAGCCCGGAATCAGGAAACAGGTCTTTCCTCCCCCCAGGCACCAGCTCTGCTCCCCTATGACCCCCAACCTCACTCTAGGGGCTGAGCATCTCCAGAAACTGGAGCTTCTGGGCACTAGTGGACACCACACAGAAATATGAAACGTCAAAATATGGTTCAGACAAAAATCTCACAAACCCCAGAAAAAGGGCCAAATGAAACTGAACTCACCAATCTTCCTGAGAGTTCAAAACAAAAATTATAAACATGCTTATGGAGGTACAGAAAAATATTCAAGAACTCAGGAACAAAATTCAGTTGAAGATTCAATCATTAAGATATTCCATATCTGATATGAAACATACAGTGGAGGGATTTAAAAGCAGATTAGATGTAGTAGAAGAGATGGTAAATGGAATAGAAATTAGAGAAGAGAAATACAAAGAAGCTGAGGCACAGAGAGAAAAAAGAATCTCTAAAAATGAAAGAATATTAAGAGAAACTATGTGACCAATCCAAACGGAACAATATTTGCATTATAGGGGTACCAGAAGAAGAAGAGAGAGAAAAAGGGATAGAAAGTGTCATTGAGAAGGTAATTGCTGAAAACTTCCCCAATCTGGAGAAGGAGATAGTCTCTCAAGCCATGGAGGTGCACAGATCTGCCAACACAAAGGACCCAAGGAAGACACATTAAGACATATAATAATTAAAATGGCAAAGATCAAGGATAAAGACAGACTTTTAAAAGCAGCTAGAGAAAGAAAAAAGATCACATACAAAGGAAAACCCATCAGGCTATTATCATCAGACTTCTCAACAGAAACCCTACAGGCCAGAAGGGAGTGGCATGATGTATTTAATGCAATGAAGCAGAAGGGCATGGAACCAAGAATACTCTACCCAGCAAGGTTACCATTTAAATTTGAAGGAGGGATTAAACAATTTTCAGATAAGCAAAAGCTGAGAGAATTTACGTCCCACAAACCACCACTACAGTGCATTTTGGAGGGACTCCTATAGATGGAAGTATTCTTATGGCTAAATAGATGTCACCCAAAGAAGAGACAAAGACAAAGAGTACAGAATATGATTCATAACATACAAAGAATGGAGGAGGAAGAAAAAGGAGGAGAAAAAAACCATTTAGGTTGTTTGTAATAACATATGAGGTGAGTTAAATTAGACTGTTAGATAGTAAGGGAATTACCCTTGAAACTTTGGTAACCACAAATCTAAAGCCTGCAAAGGCAATAAGTACATACCTATTGATAATCACCCTAAATGTAAATGGTCTGAATGCACCAATCAAAAGACATAGAGTTATTGAATGGATAAAAAAACAGACCCATCTATATGCTGCCTACAAGAGACTCACTTCAAACCCAAAGACATACACAGACTGAAAGTAAAAGGGATGGAAAAATATATTTCATGCAACTAATAGTGAGAAAAAAGCAGGAGTTGCAGTACTTGTATCAGACAAAATAGACTTCAAAACAAAGAAAGTAACAAGAGACAAATAAGGACATTACATAATGTTAAAGGGGTCAGTCCAACAAGAGGATATAACTATTATAAATATCTATGCACCCAACACAGGATCACCTACATATATGAAACAAATACTAACAAAATTAAAGGGGGAAATAGAATGCAATGCATTCATTTTAGGAAACTTCAACACACCACTCACTCCAAAGGACAGAAAGTAAGTAAAGAGACAGAGGCACTGAACAACATATTAGAATAGACGGACCTAACAGACATCTACGGAACACTCCAAAAGCAACAGGGTACACATTCTTCTCAAGTGCACATGGAACATTTTCAAGAATAGATCATATGCTAGGCCACAAAAAAGTAATAACATCCATTTTGCTATGGATCCAGGGAGAAATGGTGCTTCCATTATTGCTGGTGGAAATGAGAATCGTTACAATATTTTCTAGAAAACAATCTGGCAACATTTGTTAACATTAAATAGCCACATCCTTTGTCTCAGAATTCTCACTTCTGGAAAGTTACCCTAAAAGAATAAAAGTCCCTGTACACAAAGACACATGTACAAGGAAGTCAATCACAGCATTGTTCAAAATAGCAGAAAACTGAGCACAAAGTAAATCTTGGCACATCTACACCATAGAAGTAATAGAAAATGAAGCAGAACTATATATACCATTTGACTTGGAGCCATTCTCCTGAAGTATTTCCTGGTGAAAAAGACAAATATAAGAAAAAGATAAATAATATGATCCTATTTTTCTAAAAAATTGCCCCTAAGAAACCTATGCATGGGATATATATATACTTTTATGTACAAATATATTTGCTTACATAGGGATATATGTGCATGGATAAAAATATGCAGAGACACAATCTAGTTTGATAACATGAATTGTGGGGGTGAGAGCAGCAGGAAAAAAAATGAGGGGGGAGGAGGATTACAAAAGGAAAAAGGAAAAATATAGTCTGCACAGAAAACCCCAATTTGTATTACCATAATCCCATTTATTCACTAATACAAAGATTTATGTACAGTGTATATGTGGAAATAATTTCTAAATATAATAAAATATAAATTTGATCAAAATAAAGACAAATGAAACATTCCAAATTAATGGTACTTGACTATGACAGGCTTTAGATTGAGGGAAGTCAATTACTTATCCCATCAAATACTAGGAAGGGCTTAAAAAGTTACCTACTGTCTGATGGCAGGTGGTTCCCGGAGACAGACAGCATCAATGTGGGCAAGCAGATCTTCTCAATGTTCATGAAAGGACGCCATTTAACTGTGTGTTTGTGGGATCTCCAAAGTATATGGATCTACTATCAACCACACTCACCCCATCCCTACTCTTCAGGTTCTTTCCAGAGAAAATATCCTCAAATTCCTTTCTCTCCATATGTGCTGAAGACTATCCCAACTGGCTCATTCTTCAAATTAGAGAATGGGTTCATTATAGTTGCTGTTTGCTAATAATTGTAATAATGATGGTTTAACTTGGGTTTTCTTCTAGCTGACAGGTCTGGCAAACATATCTGAGGAAAAATTTGTCATGGGAATTGATGTACATTTTGGACTGGGCCTTCTATGGAAATAAAACCATTTGTTTCACAGCAAAGTAGACTCAACAAAGCTGTTGAACCTGGTTGCAGCCTGTATGTTTTAATTAGTAGTCTTGCTGTATATGCTAAGCAATTGCTTTTCTTTAATCATGAACCTTGCTTTCTCTGAAAACCATTTTCAGCCTCTAGCCAAGCATATTGCAAGCAGGGAGACTTTAACCAATGAAGAAAACAGTTCTCACAAATGTGAAGTTTCCATTCGTAGTCCAGATATTTAGGTATCTCTCAAGGCTGCCCAGCATTTTGAAGTAGTGAAGCCAGGAAATGAGCTCCCAGATTTCTGATTTCCATCACTTAGTTTGTGCTATTGGCCTAAACTCCCACAGCCAAGCTGGTGAGACAGACAGAACAGCAGCTGATACTAGAGCCAGCTCTTCAGGGCTTGGCTCAGTGAGTTGAGGCAAATCACTTTCTCTCTCTACAGCCTCCTGCTCTCATGTATTCTCTAACATGTGATCTCAGAGATCTCTGAGAACTCTGCTCTTTTGCTTAATAGCACTTACAAAAATTTTTTAAGTATATGCTTATGTGTATGATTATTTGTTTAATTGCTATTTCCTCCACTAAAATATAATTTCTGTATGGATAGGAACAATATACTCTAACTCCCACATCTAGTATAGTAGCTAAAACACACTCAAATTCAATAAAAATGTATTGACTTAATGGATGACTGAATATATAAAGTGAGGGAAATGATCTCAGATTATCCCACCAGTCTTACACTATGTGATTCTCTAAATCCAAGAGGCTTGGTTTTTAAAAATTAGGCCATAATTCTGTCACTCTGCCCAAACATCATCTAGTGCATTAAATAAGCATGGCTTTGCTCTGTATAGTTACTCTGAAAAAAAACTAGACATGTTACCCATAGTTCCATATCTCTGTAGGGGTCTGCAAGATACCGTTTCACCCACAGCTTTGCCTCTTAGCAGAACTACAATTTTATGAGTTGTAGTTACCTGTTAGTTATCTGTGTAACAAGATAGATATTTATTGTTTATTCTTAAAGATTTTCAATCTCCTTTGCTATTTTGTTCCTATACCTTGAAATCCTAACAGTAATTGAAGAATTGCCAGAAGGAAGGAATTCATAGAAGGAAGTAGACTTAGAATTGTCAAGCCCAGTGATTTTTAAACTCCATTTTAGCAGCAGAACCCTGTTTTTCAAAAAAAGAAAAAGAAGAAGAAATCTTACCTAGAAAAAAAAGAAAGGGAGGGAAAGAAAGGAAGGGAAGGGAGGTTAAGGGAAGGGAAGGGAAAGGAAAGGAAGAGACCTGCCCTGGTTGAAGTGAGAGCGGGAGCCAGAGAGTCCCCCAACCCCACACTCAAGCTTTGCCTTGACCTCCACATTGGGCTCTGCCCCACCACCCTCTCTGTGCCCTCCACCTGCCCTGCCTGTCCATAATGCCTCCGATGTACCAAGGAGACTAATAATCTACAAACAGTTTGAAAGCCACCAGTTTAATGAATATCTCCTTTTAACAAATAAGGAAACCAGTACTTGATTGACTGAGTCACATTCTTCTTTGGTATTTCAATTCCTTCCAAAAGTGAATCCATTTTCTTTTTCATTCTTATTGGTAGATGACTGTACAATCCTCTCCAAAATAAGTGTATATGAATCCAGATCATCATTACTTAGCATATTATTCTTGTAGTTAAACTACCATAATTCAATTTTACTTATACAATTTTCTTCAACAAAATCATTTTTGAAAATAGAAAAATTTCAAGGGTACTGTTTTCATGTTATAAAAACAATATGGACCTTTCTTATCACAAGTCTAAATTTTGTTGTTTATGATGAAGACACAGATGTGAATTAGGAGATATTGTTTCACACTGTTAAATGAAAAAAAGATCTCTTTATCCAAATGAAGAGGAGGTGGATGTGATTATTCAATATAAAGTAAAAGCTGTGTATATCAAAGAGCATACATGCAGTTATTGATCTGGAATCGGCACGATGACAGACTACTCTGCAGATCTTCCTCTTCCCAATTAAGGCGTCCCTCTTGAAGTGATTGAAAGCTGTTTGATAAGTATACTTTCTTCAAGATGGTGTGCTCAGTTGGGGGTCTTTTTATTAAACTGAAATTCCATCATTAGCTTTGACTAGCACCAGCTGCTGTATAAATTTTGTGTTGATGTAGACCTCCACTGATATTCCAAATATTGCAGGCGAATCTCTGAATCCAAAATCCATGCAGTATGAATAATTAACATCTGATAAATGCAGAATAGAAAGAATTCTCATTAGAAGATAGAGTAGTGGGGTCATAATTCCATCTCAGCTACTCAGAACACTAAACCAAATAGGACTTTAGTTGTAAGGGGGGAAAAACATTTCTAAATCTCTCCACTTCCTAATTTTTCCTTCTACCTGATTAGAAATGGGGAAATTAGGAAACAAGATGAAGTATTTTATTCTTGCAGTGAAGTTAAAGACAGACTCCATAGCCAGCACATTCTAACTGATGTTTACTTGAGTATTCTAATTCCAAATCAACAGCCACAATTTTTCTCCCTTCTAAATAGTTCAAAGCCCATCACTATTTTACACAAAAGAGAAACTTTCCTATTCATGAGTCTAATATTTCTGTGAGATATGTGGTAAAAATACATCAAAAATGAATTATAGGGAAGTTCCTTGTAATGTTGAATTCATAAAATCATCTCCTTTGTGTACTAGGTATGCCTAATAGGACATTTCCTAAAAATAGTTGGTATATTCAGGAGATAAATTTTAAACCATGATAAACTAGAATCCATGAAATAATGAACTACAGTAAAATGAAATGATAGTATGTAATAGTACTATGATAGTACAGTGGTTGAGAGCAGAATGTTCTGGAGTTCAACTCCTGAGCCTCAGTTGCTTTATCTGTAACATGGGGATATTAGTATTAGGTTCTTGGGGTTACTTCAAGCACTAAGTGAGAGAATCACATATATGGCATTGAGCATAGCAGAGTATTCATTTTTTTTCTATGGCTGCATAACAAATTGCCACATAATTAGTGGTTGAAAACACCCATTTATTATCTCACAATTTCTGCAGGTGTAGGCAAGGCTTAGATGATCCCCCTACTTAGAGTCTCACAAGACTGCAGTCAAGGTATCAGCTGGACTGTACTCTTCTCTAGACGCTTAACTGGAGAAAAAATCCCTTCCAAGCTCACTCACATTCTTGGTAGAGTTCATTTTCTTGTGGCTCTAAGACCAAGGATCCCAGCTTCTTCCTGGGATGAAGGGCTGGGAGTGGGGGCTTCCCATAGTTCCTCACAATATGAGCTTCCCAAACATGGCTGCTTAGTTCATCAAGCCAGCAAGGATAGTCTCTAGGATGAATCTTCAGAGGGATAGTCTTTTATTATGTAACACATCACAGGACAGACATCGAATCACTTTTACCATATTCTATTTGTTAGGAGCCAACCACACTCAAGGATGAACACCAGGAAGAAGGGCTCATTGAGGCTACCCTAGAGTCTGTATGCCACACATAAATGAATGAATAGATGAATGAGTGAGTGACTCTTGGTATCAACTTAGGTATGAATGGAGTAAGCTATAGACCTCTTAGACATCAGACAACATGGGAAATAGTTACAAATCCATGGAAAATGGACCCTGCAGGTAATTGCACTGTTGAAGTCATACACATGTTCAGCTTTTGTAGAAATAATTTAAAGAGCTGTGGGGCCTAAGCTCTGCAGCCCAAGAATGTCAGTACAAGATTTCAAAGATGGTAGGAATGGAACCCTAAGGGAAAAATAGGGTTTTTAGTCCCACTTTAAGGTGATAATTTTCCTATTATTGGAACAAAATGGAAAATTAAAAATGAAATAAAATTGTGAAATAGTTACAAAAAATGTTTAACTTCTCAGCAATAAAAATAACTAACAATAAATACAAAGGAAAAATATTCACCACAATGGAAAATACTTATCATCTCTAAGCATGTGAAAATTTATTCAAACATACTTGTGAACACTACCACTCCCCCAGTGGATAAATGAGCAAAGGACATGATTGTGTGACTCATGTACAGAAAATATAATTAGTAAAATAAATTTGAAAATAACATTTAAATCTAATATGGATGGGACAGAAGTCTTACAAACGAAAGATACCAATCCATAATTTTCATTTTGCTAGCTGATCACTCTAAGATGAAAGAGTAAACAGTAAAATAAACTGCATTGGTATTATTCACCAGACACCTGCCATAACTTATAACTCATTTTCAGTGGATGGATATTTGATGATAATCAACTCTCAGTCAGTGGGAAAAGAGCTAGTGTGGATGACTGCAGTACCCAGATAATAAAAAAAAATGATGTTCAGACCTAGGTTCCTACTAGCATGAAGTCAATAAAGGGGAAAAAAGCTATTTAAAGTTCTTTTTAAATAGTTCCTTCTACTAACTTCATAGCTGAAACACAGTAAAATGGATACAGATCGGACTCAGGAAGAACAAGAGAATCAGGCAGAGGGACTAGATACTTCACAGGAAGAGAATCTGCCCAAGAATGAAGTCAGTGTCTTTTTTATAAAGAATATTCTTAAGACAACACCTTCACTTCTGCCGACCTCCTTCTTTGTGGGTGGCTCGCTAGACACAGCAGGGCAAGCGCTGTTCATGGGCTGGGCATGGAGGCAGTGAGACAGGCAGGCTTTCTGGTTTTCTCTCTCCCTTAGGCCTGTTCTGGGTTGACAGGGGATATCAGTTTTAGTGCCAGTAATAACTTGCTAACATGTTTGTCCTCATGGGTCATCAGCTCTCTTGAGGAGTAAGTTATAGCAATTAAATTAATAATAGTAAGAACTCACTGAATATTTGTTGTTACTTAATATTATTTACCAATGTTATAATGCCATTAATGTTTATCTTCTGTGGGAAGGAGGCAGACAAGGATGGATTTGTTCCTGGAATCCAGATAGGCTCTCTCGTGGTGTCAGGAGGCGGCACTCTCGCTTGTGGGACAGCTGCAGCAGAGGGTGGTAGGTGGAAGCCCGGCCAGATGAGCGCAGTACCTGAGGATGATGATGATAGACCGGCAGCAGATGGCGTCCGGGAGGTCTGACAGCCACGGTCTGGGCCTGTGGTTTCCAAACACGCCACCAGTCTGACTGGCTAGAGGAGACCCAGGGAGATCTTCAAACCAGTGTCACCCACCACCTTGCTGACTGAGGGCTGGGTTAGTCTGGGACTTGAGGCAGGGCTAGGGAACAAGGTCATATGGGGAAGGTGGATCGAGAGAGAAAGGGGGAAGGAAATTAAAGAACCTAGTAGGCAGTAGTCACAGTACTTTTCTGAGAGCAGCCACTTGTTACCATGCACTGGAAGGAAATAGACTACAGCAGAGGCTTTCAGAGGGAATAAGCAGACCAAATATGTGTTCTTTACATTTGGCCCAGTTGAAGGCTGGATGTCCTAGCTGGTCCCCGCTGTCTATGTAATAAATGTACTTTGGTCCTGATCCTTGCAATGTGATTGCCCTAGACTCATTTGAAGGTCCACCTATGGGACAGTTTTAACAGTTTTTGTCTGCTTCTGGTGAATCTCAAGCATGCATGCCTGCATCAGTATGTCTTTCTTGGAATGTAAAGCTTTAGGATGCAGGGATGAAACCTAAGTAGTTGTCTTCAAACAGTGAGTAACCTTATAAACAATGAGATGATTAATATTTTTAAGACTAAGCAGATAGTGCTGCTTAGAAATTGAAAAAATGAATGATTCATACAGTCATTCTTTTTTGTAAAATATCAATGGGACTTGAAAAATTAGTACTGTGCTGGTAAGAAACAGCACTATTACTTCCAATCCTTAATGTGAAACTAGCTTTCTAATTCCTCCTAACATGTTTACCATTATAATCCCACTTCTAGAAGACTAATGTGGGGAAATAATTAGCAATATGAACAAAGATTTATTTGTAAACACATGAGCACCTACAGGCCTAACTATGGCAAAATGGCCAAGTGTAGCTTTGTACATCTGTAAGGTGGGATATGTAGCAGTAAATAAAAAATAATAGTTAATGATATTAACAGGGAAATACATTAAAATAGCAAGTAAAAAAGATACAGGCAGTGTATTTTCAACCATGTTTTTCTAAAGCATAGAAATATAGGCAAGAAATATACCAAAATGCTAAAAAAGGTGTGTGTGAGGGGGAAAGGGATGGCAGAGAAATGGCTTAGAGATAAGCAATGAAGAAACAGGAACTAAGTAAAGGGAAACATTGTTTGAATACCTACTGTACACAAGCAGTGGGCAAAGCATTAACCCTATTAACTGTTTTTAATAATTAAAGATAAGCATTAGAACAAGGCCACTGGGAGAAGAGAGCCTACTGACTTATTTCTTCTGACTTATTTCTGCAACATTTAAGTGTGTTCTTCATTCCCTACTCATCTTGCAGCTTACTGAATTCCCTCACTCTGTCCTCTCCTTTAAAGCCCAAATTCTCTAAATTATCTACCACACACAGTGGTTTCCTTATCCCTATACACTCCTTAACCCACTATCATCAGGCCCCTGTGCCCACCTTCTTTCTAAAACTGCTTTCACCAGTCACTAGAGGACGCCTTGCCACTGAAAATAATTACATACTTTCCATTCCTTACTTTACTTGACTTTTTTGGCCACATTTAATCTCTGCAACTCAGTTTCAGAGTCACGTGTCTAGCTACCGAATGGATATTCCAAACTGTACTCATCTTTCCAAACATGTACCAATCCTACTCTTGTTCCGTGTTCTCTGTTAGTGACTAGCACTACCACCAAAGCTAGAAACCTTTGGGCTTTAACCAAGTCTTTCCTCTCTCCCTCACCCATGAAGCCCTGCATTTAGTGCAGATCCCCACCGTCCCTCCCCCAATTCCTATCCCACCCCTGCCCCACCACCATCTCTAATCTATCCCCTGGAATGCAGTCCCAGGGATCTTTCTAAAGTGCAAGGGTAATTATGGCTGTCCACTCCTTACATTTTTCATGTATTTTTACTGTCCCTAAGATCAAATCTAAACTTCTTAATGTGGTTTGCAAGATCCTCTTCAAGCTTCATCTTCAACACACCTGATGGTGCACACCACAGACCAGCCATACTTCTTGCTGCTCCTGCATTGTAGGTGTTCTCTTCCCTCCCTGGATGTTTCCAGCGCCTGAAAGACCATCTCCTGAATTTTCTTCTGGTTAGGTCCTTCCAAACCTTTATGCCTCAGCTTATGGTGACTTCTCCAGGTCCGGGTTAAATATCCTCCTTATGGACATCCATTGTACTGTCAGTCCTCTCCAAACTGACTTCCACTTAACCAATTTGATACACATCATTTCCCTGGTAACACACAGTAACTCCAGCCCTGGCCTCACCAGTGCTCAGGGTGGGAAACTCCTCTCGAGTACATCCACCTTACTTCTGCTTCCATTAGCTTAATTGAACTGTATGCCTAACAAGAGTCACACATGGTTGTTCTAAACTTACTTTATGCTAGTTCTACTTGCTCTTACAACTATGTTTTTTAGTGAAATATTATGTAATTTCATAAAATGTGAGTACAGAAGGAAAGTTGTTTCTATGAAAAATACTATAGAAAGATGTGTGAGCTACTAAAAAAACTGTCACATTATGCATTAATGTAAAAGCAGTAAATGGGAAAAGATCTTAAATCTAAACAGGGATGAACCTAAATAAATCTAAAAATCTGAGATTTTCAGGCAATCTCCTTGTCCCAATTTAAAGAAATTGCAACTGAAAGTCAAAATATATATATTATGGGGGATGGTTTATGCCAGAAAGATGACCTGGGACTTCAATTATTAGACACATACTTAAAGGAAAGTCTTCAGCCCTACATCAAAAGATTGACAAAATAATGTACACTTATATGATTTTTTAAATTGAGGTGAAATTCACATGACATGCAGTTAACAATTTTGAAGTTACAATTCAGCAGCAGTTAGTGTATTCACAGTATTGTGCAACCGCCACCTCTCTGGTTTCCAAACTTCCTCATCACCCAGAACACACTGCACCCTCTAAGTAATCACTCGTCATTCCTCCTCCCCTGTCCCTGGCAACCCCTCACCTGCTTAAGTTGAAACAGAACATTTAACATTTTACATTAACATTTAACATTAAGAGGACATTTTTTGTGATTTTTCTACTGACTTGTTTGATTAGTCTATTAACTACTGGTCCAGCTCAAATTGGATAAGTGTGCTATCCTTACAGCACTCTGTTATTTTTTGCCTATTTAATTGCCTGTGACTCACCCACCACCCCTGACCCTGGGTGCTGAGGGCTTTGCAGGCTGAAGTGATGTTGGAGCTGCTCATCCGTGGGCCAGCAGCACCTGGCAAAATGTCTGGCACACAGTGCACCCCATATCCGTGGAACTCATTCCCATTGCCCAGAAGCTAATTAATTTGACCAAGGACATATGTAACTAGTAAACGGTGAGTCACAATTTAAGCCTGAATCCCTCTGGTGGCACACTAAGAGGCAGCGGGGTCTGTTTGGGAAGTGCATTTAGATGTCACTGATCCTGAGGAGGCCTTACTGTGTGCTGCACTAGCTGCTTTCCCAGTGTTACACCATTGAGTCCTCCTAACAACACAATGAAATAAATAGTACCATTAGCCCAGACGTACTGGAGGGGCAGGTGGAGATGCCGAAGCCCAATACAAGTATGCCAGGAAACCAGAGGAAGGCCTTCATTCAGAAGCAGCTTAGTCAAATACCAGGAAAGGGCCATCATTTTATCACTGTGAGTACACACACACACACACACACACACACACACACACACACCTCGTGGACTGCACTTCATATGTACTTGGTGATAGTTCTTGTGGAAGGTGCCACTTCCATGCTTTCTTGCCCTGCTAGGTACCACTGCATCCTGCAGGTACAGCCATATCTACCATTGACTAGAATCCTGCTGTCACCCTGTGGGTCCCTTGCACTTCAGGGCTCCACCATGCCTTGCCTCTCTGGGAACCACTGCCTTCTGCACAGGCACCAGCCACCTCACCTCCTGGCATTGCCTCTGCTGGAATGCTGGCTACTGCCACCCAACCCCAGAACACAGGCCAGTGCGGCTCAGTAGCCTGGGGCTCAGCGGAGGAGAATGTCTCTTTCAGTTTATTCTTCACATAGGATTTGCCAGAGTTGTATTGGCTGACTTGCCGAAGCCAGAAGGAGATTGTGAAGATGGCTCTTCTGTTTTTTATTCACAGTCCACTCTCATCCTGGGATCAAATCCATAGAAATGTGGGCCAGGGGCAAATGCAACTGAGCCTGAGGTGCTTGGAGTAACTGCTCTGACAACTCAACTCAGGTGTGTAGCTGGGCCCCGCTAGTCCCACCTGACTCACCTCTTGTCAGTCCCTCAGGTAAGGTCAGATGCTTCTGAATTCTGAAAGTGGAGGCACCTTTAGCCCAGAGCTGGGACTCCATCTCATTTACTTTCAAGATCAAGTGTTGAAATTAGACATGAAAGAAAAGCCATTTGAGATCTTATAAGAGATGGAGCTCAGGATTTGGTGAACCCTTGGGACAAAGACTTTTAGCACTAATTTATATTCTGAATTTCCCTGGGGGAAAAAAATTGTATTTTGTTCAGAACTTAGGGAGTTCTGTGAAGGGAATTATAGAAGGTATTAGAGGTGAAAATTTAAAATCCATGGCTTAATTTCTATCCTGTCATATCACTGCAGGATTTCTATTAGTGGGATTATGCTCACTATGCCACTTTAAAGCCTTGGCTGAAATGCGTCTGTTGAGGAATACCTTCAGGCCGAACATCATAGTAGCCCCTCAGGATCAGACAGAGGCAGATGAAATCTGATCCCTCACAGCACTCATGACACATTTAGGACCCAGAGCAATTGACACCCCATGAGCATTCCAAATTTCTGGAGTGATGGAGTTTGGGGTGACTGTTATGTTTGTTCTCTTTTGTGCTTATCTACATTCTCTAGTTTTCTATAACACATATACATTTGTTGTGTAGTAAAAACTGGAGCAAAATTAAATAAGGATAAATACTTTTCAGTCAGAGTTAGCCTCCAGTGCCCTGACGGCTCAGTCTGAATCAGCTAATGTCTCCCTTTAATAACTAACGTTTAAAGAATTCCTTGAAAATATGCATTATGAATAAAGGGCTCTATGAGCAGTAATAGAAGGTGAAGCAGTATCCATTAAGAGAACCAGACTATGGGGCTAGATTGAAATTTTGGCTATGGCGGTTTCAAATCTGTGAGTCATCTTGCCTCAGAGAATAAGCACAGTTAAGGTATATGTCTGCCTAAGTATGTTGCATGCAATATTTGGGACATATTTATACTAAAATTATTTATTGTTTGTCTGAAATTAAATTTAACCAGGCCTCCTGTATTTCATCTGGCAGGCCTACCCTAGAGGCGAATCCATCGGGCAGTCTTAGGCCAGGTGCAGGGAATACGTGTTGAGGGACTGTTGTAGCAAGCCAAGGGCTAAAACTGAGCTGGTATGAGCAACTCTAAATATATGTCCTTGGTTGTACACATATATCTTTTCCATGTGTTTCATCATCTGCTTGGGCCTTTTGTTTTTGATTGAAAGTCTCTGTAAACTGTGCCTGAATACCATGGCGTTAATCACAAGCCTCCTGAGGTATTTTCATATTGTGTGTAATAAATGCCCATTTACTCAGGGTTTAAAGTAAGAACTACTCACCACAATATTTAGTTAGAATTACAAAGGGAGTACAAATTAAGCCATCGTTTTGTTAAGGTGTATATTATGTCTTATTTAATTTCTCATATTCTTACAGGTATGTTTGTATAACTGTTGTGTCAAGACTTTCACTGATAAAGTATTTCAATTAGCTGCTAAAAGAAATACATTTAAAGAGTTACAACTGATGTACATTTGGGCTAAATACCTATAATCAGAGTTGTTTCTCACCTGAGTCCCTCTTACTGATGTTATGTAACAAGTGGCTCTAATTGCTGGAAATAGCTTGCTTAACATGTTCACATTTGTGTGGGAGTCACATATAAATGAAGACTCACTGGTACTTCAAAAAAGAAACTGATACTAGGTTTAGGCTAGATAAGCTATAGGGCCACTTGATAATATCTGAAAGTCTCGTTCCTAAATAAACAAGATTTTTCAGACCCTTTTCCACAGGACTGATTTGAGACCAGCTGAGGGACTAAATGGTATGAGGAGGGGGTAGTATTTAAAGAAACTGGTGAATGGAAGGTGGTGAGTCACCTGCCTTCATGCCGGACCACCTCCATGTTTCTACCCACTTGCCACCAGCTTCTTAAGCAGGGCATGTCCGTCGGGTTTAGTCATGGGGACAAAAATGGCTAAACTGAGCTGACAAGAGGGGCAGTACTGGTAGCAGCTGTAGTAGTGAGGAGCTTCGTGCAGAAGTGTACAGGGAAGCAAAATTCCCCTTGCCCACCAGAGGCCTCTTCTGCCCCTGAGCGTCTTGTTTGATGATTATATCCCTCTTGAACAGTCTTCCAACACTCTCTTTTAGAATCATGAAACCATCATCAACATTTTTTCTCACAAATTACTTATTCTCTATCTCCTTCTTTTACAACTTCATAATCTCAGTTCATGAAAGTGACCAGAGAATTCTCAAGATCTAATTCTATTCCACTACCTTTCCCCAAATCACCTTAATGTGGTGTTCTGGGAAATTTATGGAGCCACATCCTGATCAAAGAAAAGTAGCATTTCTGTCCCAAGGCAGCTAATCTCTCCTATTTGAAACTCAGCATAAGACCTTGATTTAAAGCTTAAAGAAGAGACATTTTCACATTGCTGAATTTCATGACTTAAAACAGGTCATCTCAAGGTACGGGCAAATCATGCCTTTCCTAAATCCTGCCATTTGCAACAACATGGATGGATCTAGGGGGTATTATGCTCAGCAAAGTAAGCCAGGCAGAGAGAGAGGCAGATACCAAATGATTTCACTCATGTGTGGAATATAAAAACAAGCAAAAGAGAAGGAACAAAGTAGCAGTAGACTCATAGACACCAAGAAGGGACTAGTGGTTACCAAAGGGGAGGGGTTGGGAGGTTGGCAGGGAGAAGGGGATCAATGGGCACAATAACACAATCATTCTCAATCACAATATAGGTGGGTCACAGGGAAGGCAGTACAGCACGGAGAATACAACTAATGACTATAACATCTTAATACGTTGATGGACAGTGACTGCAATGGAGGGACTGAGGACTTGATAATATGGGTGAATGTTGAACCACTGTGTTTTGTATTTGAAACTGTCGAAAGATTGTATATATGATACTTTAATTTTTAAAAAATCATGTCTTTCCTACAAAGCCATCATGAGAAACCCGAGGAAGCCACTCTAAATAGCCTTGCCAGTAGGAAGTTTAAAGGATGAAATCTACTCCTGAAATTGTTCCCAAGTGTTATATATGTCCTTTTATAAGAAATTCCACCTCTGAAAACTTTGTAGGAAACAGTATTCTTCCTCCTAGCTCTGCTCAAAAGCATTTCCATGTAATAGTGGATTTAAGAATGTGTTAAGAAAAATCCAGTGGTCAATAAGGCTTCTTTCTCCTGTTCAGAGCCTCCATGTCCTGTCCCATGTAATGTTCTTTATCCCAGGTAAATATAGCTAAGCACTTGAAAATACCTCAGAGAATGCAAAGTTTTGAAAGGGGAAATTTTATAATTCAAATTTATTTAATGTGATTTTTTAGATAATATATTCACATGGTTCAAAAACTGAAATGACATGAAGGTACACTATATTTCACCCCCTTTTCCCATCTACCCCACTAGCCCCTAATGCTCCTTATCAGTTAGCACTAGAATTGGTTTCTTGTGGCGTTTTCCAATGTCTTTATGTATATACAGGCAAATGCTAATACATATTCTTCTTTTCCTCCATTTCTTATACAGAAGGCAGCATATCTTATACATGTTCTGCAGCTTGCTTTTTCCATACAAAAATAGATCCCAGAGATCACTCCATATTAGTACATAGAGAATGTTTAATATACCATCTAAAGTATTTTTGTCAACAGACACTGAGGAAGTTAAAAAACCCTTACCATCATACATACTGCTGCAGTGAACAACTGGTCCATGTATCCTTTTGTACATGTACAAGTATATCTGCAGGATACATTTCCAGAAGTGGGACTTACAGAATTTTGATCAAATATCTTTGTTTTGACACTTATCAAAGAGTGGCCTGTATTTTAGTTAGAACTGTCTGACTGTCTCCTCACCATTTTACAAGATTCTAGAAGGCATGAACTGTGTTTCTTTCATCTTTGTATTCACAGCCCCTACCGTAGCACCTAGCATGTTAATGCTGAATACAAAATAAACTTCCTGGTGTAACTATAACCTTGAGAATGTGAAAGTAACCCCTCAACTTAAAAGGCTGAGATCTAGGGTGGAGATTAAGAGGCACTTCTGAGTTTCTATTTAAGGATGAAAATGGGACTCATAAAATGTTAGGCCAAATGAAAATATTGAATAAGGAGTAGAAGTTTCAAGGATGAGGATGACTCTTCAGATCCAGGGACTGGGTCAATGTCGTGTAAATTTTCTGGGTTATTCACACAGAAAGAAGCTGAGTGGTAAAATGAAGAGGAAGCCTGAAGGGCATGTACCTGATGAAGAATTGCCAGGAGTGACAGAGAACAGCATTTCCTTAGAAGTCTGGCCCAAGCTAGGTAGTAAAAGTAAATGCATACCTGGGTTAGAATCTAAGCAGAAAGGGAGATTATGCAAGTGCTTGTGTGTGTGTGTGTAACATGGTCCTAATTCACCTTCATCTCCATTCTCACCACTGCCTGTGTGAGTGGCTCCTGATTCTGCAGCCCCGACACTTGTCAGGCAGGCTGCTAGCAAGGAACCTTGGTGAACACTCAGACCTGGTCCTGAACCAATGGCAGCCATACTTCCCAGCTCTTACCCTCACCAGGCAGGGCTGCCGCCTTCCCAGCTGTCACTGCTGTCCTAGCACATAAGCCATGGGCGTATTACCTCTCTCCACTAGGTCATCACTAACCATCCCAGTTTAGCCAAGTTTGAAGAGATTGAATGGCAACCAGATATGTCACACACACAACTCATCTCGGCCCTTTTAAAAAATCCCTGCCTCTCAAAAACTCAGTGAAAGGTAAAATAGTGCAACCCTTTTGGTTTTATCAGTAATGTAGTAATATCATTCAAAAACTGTAAATGTGTTTTTATGTAGCTATTTCACTTCAGGCAACTAATTCTACAAAAACATATTTAAAAGTACACAAAAATATACATTCGTTTGCCAAAGTATTATTTGAAAAAACAAAAAGACTAAAAAAGTCACCTAAATAGTCATTAATATGGGGATGGTTATATCCATAATAGCATATTATTTGATATCCTATGCAGCTGCTATAGGGCAGACCGTGTGTAGGGCATGGAATGATAGCCAAATACATTGCTAAGTAAATAAAAGCAAATTCAGAACAGTAAAAATATTGTAGGATTTTATTTGTGATTTAAAAGAAGATAAGCTATACAAATAAAAAATATGTTTAAATGAATAACAAACTATTATTAATGGTTACCACTGGGGAACAGGATTGAGGACGCTAGGTGAAAACAAAGGACCTGTTGTTTTTCCTTAATAACCTGTTTGTATTGCTTTTATTATTAAAATGTTCACTTGCAGTCAGTCTGTTATTTCTTAGGTTCCTGTGGCATATAGGTTATATAGGGTTTAGTGATCATTTTTGACTTGGAATAACCACTACTTTAAAAAATCTTCCCAAAGGGTTCTTTATGGCTGAGTGGAAGAACTGTGGTTTGACCTTAATTGAGGCTCACAGAACTGACTTCAGCTTTGCAGACATTAACTCAAAATCTAACTCATACAGAAACCTAAGTAAAATTTCCTGTGATTACCAAAATCAATGTGTTGAGCCTTCAGACTGTTGATGAGGTGGTCAATAATTTTAATATGACCACCCACAAGCTTCCCCTTGACACTTACCTGTACACGTATTTCAAGGAATGAATTTTAGTTTTTATCTTGTGTTTCCAGCAAGATTTCCCATGCAATAGACTTAAAAGTCAAAAAACTTTGTACCATATTTTACAAGGTCAGGGAGAAGTGAAGAAAAGATGCTCCCATATTATGCAAGTGTTCTTTTGCTAAAGGAGAGACTGCTCAGGGCAGAACTACACAAAATGGTAGGTACTGGGTTTTCACATCCTAATAATTGGAGCTATTCAGTCTCTGTGGCTGATAGTGAAGAAAGAGAACCTGAGACAAGAAGCAAGAAGATGAGAATATGTTAAGGCAAGAAAAATTTTGGTAGATACAATTAATGGACAATAGACTCAAGCATAGGTTCTCTTGAGGCAAAGATTTAATCAATAAGCTTGAATGCAGCAAAATTTCATTTGGAACATCAGTTTGCAGGTCACCTACCTTTTCTGAGACTTCCTTTTGCTAAACTGATGATGTCTTTAGTTACTAATCTAACAAAATTTTCTAGCCTCAAAAGGTTTTAGCAATTTGCCTTTCTACAAAACAAAGAAAAAGTTGCAGGGTATACAATGTTACTTTAAATGTCTTGTATGATTCCTCTTCTCTCTGGAGTTGTATTTTGTGCTTGCAAGTGTAGAGAAACCTATATTTTCTCAGTAGTAAAATGGTAGGTCTATACTAGAAGCTAATTGACATACCAAGCAGGTAGATATTTCATCTTCCTGTTACCAGGTCTAGTAGATGGAATTAATCCAAGCCTGAAATTCATAAATAGTCTTAAGAGATCTTCAGAACCAAAGCATACTTTTGAGGTTCTCCCCCAAAACGTTGCACATTTTCCATTTTCCAACAAAATGCCAAAGCACAATACCCATTGAAATAAAGAAAAGGGGTTTTAAAGATCAGCAAATGAGGAATAACAGAAATTAAGAAAAAACTTAAGAAAGCAGAAACATAGTAATAATTTTATCTTTGCTTACCTAATTCACTTATTACCAAGCAATTCATCTTTGGTTATAAAAATGAATATAACTTTCTAAGAAAAGTTTGCTTCCACAAAATGAATAGGTTCTAAGCATGTTTGGTAATTTAATTTCAGATATATGTGTTGGTGTAACTTAGGGTCTTAGGTATTGGCTTCCAGTAGCTAGATCTAAGTATCCAGAAATAAATTATCTTGACACCTAACATGAAGTCCAAATGCACATTAGCCCCAATTATTGGAATGGTGTAGGTGAGTGTATATTTTTTAATTCATTTCTCCAGAGGACTTGCACATAAATATCTAAATTCTACAGGGTTGGGATACCTCTTCAGATTCATTTTGGTATAGAATATTTTCTCCTTTGAACCACTAATCAACTTTATTATGTGCCGTTTCTACAATACTAGTCTATTTGCCCCAACTTCTTAGCATCATAGTACCCTCTCATCAGAATATTGGTAAGATTCCCTAGTGTGAATCACTTATCCAGTTGCTAGCCTGATTATTCACATGTTTTTGAGATTTGTGAGATGAGGCAGATAAACAGGTTTATGCTGTGCACAGCTTGGAGGGCAGCCAATGTCTGTCTGCCTATACGTGTATTTGCTCTCCTTCCTCAAATCTCTCTCCCACACAGAGAAGCTGTATTTTAAGACTAAAATCAGTGTGGAATGCAATCCAGTAATGTCACTGCAGAAAACAGCAGGTGCTCATTCAGTCATTTGTGGTGATTCTTGCAGTGAAGAAAGTGAATCAATGATTCACCCAGTGGACAAAGAAACATCACAGTGAATATGTGGACAAGCCGAATGCAGGAAAGGAATGTTCTCATCTAAAGGTGTGTTCTGATTTTAGAAAGACAAACTCCTGCAAGAAAAACAAGGCATTTTGTTGAGGTGCTCTGGTTGTACGTGCAGTAAGCAATGACGTGTTCCCACTCTCCCTGCTTCTTCTGTTTTATTGCTTTTGTGTTGCACTTCTAAAATAAATATCAATAAATCATTGCAGTTAGATACTCTAATATAGACAGAAATGTACTTGACTCCCTACAGTCATTACAATTGGAGGGGACTCTGATTAGGATGCTTTACTTAATTAAGTGATACCGTCTAAAGAGAGTTCTTCCCTCCATTTTCTGTTAACAGTTTTATGAAACACCAACAAAAGAACTTCACTCTGTTGTTTGCTTTCCTTATTGTAAATGTTTTCTTCTGATCCGTAGTTTACAGAAGAAGATGTCGTGTTAATGAAATGGCTAATAAGCCAAAGAATGGTTTATTCAGCTACACATAGAGCCTTGTTCAAATCTGCCTCAGCTATCCCAGACTTGAGAACATTTTTGCCTTCTGTCCCAGAAATGTATTTTAAAATTTATTTTTACAACATTTCTAACCTAAAATTAAGATGATTTTTGAAAACTTTTTTCTGAAAAACCATGCTTCATCTGGTTTATATATGGTTCAGCAAAGACCTAAAAAAATCTATTTCTTTGAAAAAATAGAAAAAATGGGCAAATAATAAGCAATCCTTTGCATAAGATGTTATTTGTAAGGCACTTTAATTTTGCTGAAAGAAGTCATTAAATTTAGATTGCCAATACAAATATGATTATATATGTTTTCTAAATAAAATGTTATTATGTCGCAACTGTACTCATCCATTTATTGTTTGTTTACCTAATGCTCAAACGCATGTTTTATTCATAGATGTCTGGGAGAAAAAAATTTGCTTGATAATCACACCAAGCATATTTAACAAAAGCGATTCTCCTTTTATTAGTGAACAAGTTTAAGCAGAATGATTTCATTTTTTTCCATTTAGTTGATTCAGACTTGCAGGATCCTTAGTATACAGCTTTTGTTTCTCCTCCTGCTGCCTTTTATGTCTTTAATGTATGCATGCCTATCCACTGATGGGAAAATATCATTTCCTGAAGTTCTTCCTTTTTCCTTGTCTATTCTCTCAGTTGATTTCTGGTTTTGGTTAATTTTTACTAGTTAGTTCTGTCAAATCAAAATCAGACAGATAAATTGAAGCCAAGTAAATAGTTCACTATCCTTTTGAAGATATTAAACTCTCTTTCATTAGAGCAAATTTGAATTCTAAACATATTTACTAAAAATAAATAATATGTATATCTTTAAAGAAATTAAAAATTTATAGTAGTCAAGAGTGAAAAGTTGTAATATCTATGAAATCATTTTCATAATCAAATAATACATTTTAACAAAATATTTGCATCTTGGGCAAAATAACAATGGCCTTGTTAAATTTAGAAAACTTTATTTCTATTAAATAGCAACATCAATGTGAACACCCAAATAAATTCATCCAGTTTACAACTGATTTTTTAACTTTAACACAATGTGCAGATGAAAGCATTTAATTATCTGAAAGCTTTAAATACAAATAAGTCTCAAAAAATAAAAATGAATATTAATGATCACATACAGGGGGCTTTTAATTAATTACTAAACTATTAACTGAACACTTTATAATATTGCTAAGAACATGAATTGTTTTAATTCCTGAACTGTATACCTTGGTAATTTTTCAAGCAAAATATTAATAGTTATAACAATAATCTATACTTGCTAAATGAGTTAATTAATGTTGTATGACTCTTAAGGTTTTTGTTCTTGTTTGTGTTTTTAAATGCATAACACTGGTCCTGCATAAAACCACTACCTGGAAACATTCTGAAGTTACATAAGTTTTCTTAACTCTCAAGTTAAATTATCTCTTCCATAGAAAACCAGTGAAAGAATGTGTCCCCTGGACATGTTACCCAAAGTGAATTCCAGAAGCTGCTCGTAATTGTTTTTATTTTTTTAAAAGATACTCTTTATAGAAGACTGGCTTTATATTCTAAAGTTCATTAGACATAATTTCTTAAGTTCATAATCTACATAGTTTTCACAACCAAAAGATTAGTTAGCCTACTTTCTATTAAACTTCTTTATAGATTTTCTTAAAGCTCTTCATTTAAAAAGGTGCCTTTGTCCTGAAACCAAACATATAACATTCCTGTCCCTTAGGAAAATTTTAAAAGAACTGAATAACAGCTAGTAAATTCTGTTAGAGATTTTATTTACTTCTGTATCTGTTTACTTAAAAAAAATCATTTTTAAAATAAAGAATGTGATTTTTTCTTAAGACTTTAAGATGAATGAGAATTGCATCTAATGAAGTACCACAGAAGTTAGAGTAGCTGCTGAATGATTTTCTGGCAGAAGAATGTGAGTCCTATTTCGCCCGAACCAATTATTTTTATCAAATTACTTTTCTATCTAAATTATTCGCTTTTAGAAATAATGATGTTAGAGATAAGCAGAAGTATTTTAATATGCATTTTTAGAGTGTTACTATTCCAATTCCTACAAATCAAACTAAATGCAACGAAGCCAATTTCAGGCTGTTATTTATTGAACCTGTTTTTCATTGAAGCAGTGAACATTTATAGCTAATGTTCTAATCCTGACAGGCAAATGTATTAGATTTAAAATTTTTAAACACAAATATTATTATGCATATAATAGGCTCTTTAGGCAAAAAACATTTACATCCTAATAGCCTTTTTTCTGTAAGATGAGTGTTCTGAAGTATTTGTCATCAAAGCCATTTGTCTCTGTAAAGCAGTAGAAAGAGTAAATTTCCCAAAGAGAACTTATCTAAAAGACACCCTCCTGCAATGAAATCGATTAAATCTATGCAAAGACGAGTACAAAGAAAAAAGTTTAATACTAGAGAGAAGAAAGTTCTTTGAAACTATTATTTTTTTCTTTTCCCAGAAAAATATAATGAGTGATCAAAAAGAAAATATTTAGCAAAAAGCTCTTTTGGAAGTGGGGAGAGAAAAAAACAGCTTGTGTGATGTGAGACGAGAAAACATATAGACAAAACACAACAAACAAAAAACAAAAACAGTCAAAATTGGACTATATGTTTTCTTCTGGAGCATGTTTTCTTTCGGCAAGAGATGACTGCAGTCTGAAGAGTAAATTACTCCTGTTAGCAAGTTGTACTTTATAAATGCAGGAGAATGGATCACAGACTCATGGAAGACAATTCTCTTATTAATAGCACCAGTTTCACAGCTGTTTTTGCCTCTAAAAAGGGCACCTGCTAGACATTCACAAATTAGCTTCTGTGAAGGAGAAAAACTTATATACTGTTTTCAAGATGTATATATTTCTGATTCAAGTTAAACGTTTTTAACAAGCCATTTTCTGAATCTGTTTTGAAGCACCTCAGTGGCCCAGAGGGAGCTCTACCTTTAATTTGGGAAGACAGCATAACAAAGAATGTGTCACTCACTCACACACACACACACACACACACACACACACACACACACCAAAAAAAAATTAGGACGCAGAGGTAAAAGAAACAGAAAACAAATGTTATTTATAATGAACAGAGTATGAACCTCATGAAACTATGACAAAAGCAGTATTTCTGCTCTAGCAGAGAAATTCCTGATGTAGAATAAATGAAACAGGTAGACTTCTGAGTAGAAACAAGTACTGCATCAATCAAAGATACATTTTAAGACATGTATGATGGGTGTTAATCCAGTTAACTTAGTTCAGTATTCTGTTAATGTTTAAAGAACTGTAAACTAGTACTTCATTATTTGTAATATACAATCAATCATTCATAATCTATGGCTCAAAAGCCCAGGATAAACCCAGTTATCTTTTACAAGTACAATAACCATACATAAATCTTGTAATAACTCAAAGTCAGACTCTAAATTTTATTTTCAAGAATTGATTATTTTCATGTTGAAAACATATAAAATTAAGACAAGGAGTGTAATTAAGATTATCCCCCTAAAACAGAGATAGAAAAACATTTGGGGACTTTCAAGATCTTATTTTCATAATAATAGCCTGAAATTAATTATTGGCAACAGCAATTGAAATACATCATATTTTTAATGAATCAAATATTTATTTCTACTGCTTTTGGAATTAAGACTGTGGGAAATTTCTATTATGAAGATCAGATGGTGCACTGATGTGAGAAACGTTGCAAAGCATCCTGATGATTGGTTCTAATTAACTGCAATGCTCTTGTGTTCTCAGTTTTAGCCGGCACACACTACACAATGCCTTTTATTTTGCTTTGAATAGATTTTTACTTAAAAACAGCTGATCTCAATATCCACAGCATTTTGGCTTTTTTATCTCTTAAAACTTTCATGCAATATTTTCTTTTCAATTTTAAAAGATAAATTTGAAAACACTTCTAAAGCATAAAGTATAATCAGTTAAATTAACAGCACTCCTGTGGTCTTTCACATGTATTTTGCATGTTCTATAGTACGTGATTACATTCTCAAACCACATTTCAATTCCTCTTTAAAAGTTATACATCTGAATGATGGTTTAAACAGGAAATTCTGAAAAGCAATTTAGAGTACACAGCTAATTTTTTATTTTTTTTATTTTTGTAAGTGGACTACTAAATAGAGCAGAGCTAAAACATGGGACCGTGAACAAGGGATGGGAAGGATTTCAGAATTAAAAGTATTAAATAAAATTCTTGGCACTCACCTTTCTCTGATGATTTAAGCTCAAGCAGCCCTGACAGAGAGAAGTCATGAATTTTCATCAACTTCACACATGTCATACATTTAAAAACATTTTGATTTGCCCTGAGACCCCTGCATGTCTCTGAAGCACAGTAACAGTGCTGTGCTGTTTTGTAGGCACAGACCCGATGAACTCCCAGAGCTCTAGAAGACATATTACTAATGTAAACAGACCCTTAGGTGAAGAAAAGAAAAGAGCATTAAATAACAAGAACTTTTCCAAGGAAATTTAGAAGCAGTACAGTTTCTGTAATTTTAAGGGCCACACTTTATCCATACACTAGTTTTCTGAGAACACACAATTATCTAACCTGAGAAGCAATCATTTTGGAAAGGAAATTCTGTATTCTAAAAATCAGAGCTAAATGATTAATTTAGCCTAGCAGGTGTTGTAAGTGATCAGATAGGCCTCTATTTTGTTCATATGAGCATAAAATGTGACTCGTAAGCAGAAAGGCCACATTTTCAAAATAGCTACCAACATCAGACTATTTCCAGGAGGGGGACTTAAGTGTATTTAAAGTGTAGGCCATAAAAACAGAATTTTGTCTTAATAACACATCCTGGGATTATCTTCCAAATATTCCTGCCCCTGTTAAAATTGTGAAAAATCATGAAGATGAGGTAAGAAATAAACTTTTGAAGAGATTAATAAGTCCAAAGTCACAAATCATAGAATGATATAAATGAAGTGGCATTACAAATAATTCCCTCACTTCACAACTGAGGAAACTGTAGCCCAGTGAGGTAAAGTGACCTCCCCAAGGTCTTACAAAGACTAAGACATAAAGCTGAACTGGTGGCAAGTCTCTTGACTCCTGGTAGCACTCTTCCTACAATACTACACAATCTTTCAATGGAGTAATAGCAATGTTGGCTCAGGTGGATGTCAATCATATGATTAAATTTTTTAAATTAGCAGTGCACCCTTGACCCTAAAAGGTATGTGCATAGTGTACAAAATGAATCAGTGATCTTTACTCAATCTAACAGTTATTTCCCTTAAAAAGATGCCTCTTTGGAAAATATCTTTATGCGTTCATTCTTGCTAGGATTTGAGGATTTGTATCTATGTAACAAAAGGTGGTTCTCCATAGCACTCTTGCACCAAGCAGGCAGGTAAAGACAACCACCATACGGTCTCACTGTCACTGATTTGTTCCCTCTTGCAATTT
The DNA here is from genome assembly GCF_030020395.1 of Manis pentadactyla. NCBI lineage: Eukaryota > Metazoa > Chordata > Mammalia > Pholidota > Manidae > Manis > Manis pentadactyla. Next base: position 62,941,509 of record NC_080029.1, on the reverse strand, counting down.
CTTCTCCAGTCTGCTGACTGCACAGTCTTTCATGCACATCTGATTATGTTTGAATTGTTTCAATGGCTTTCCATTTGCTACAAGATAGATCTACACTTAGTCTGGCATTCAAGGATCTTCAAAATATTTAACTCACATCAAGACCCTGCCCCCTTCAGTTTTACTCCCAACCCTCTCCTCACACTTCTGCTCTGGCTATACCAACCAGGTATAATTCACTGATTATGCTCAAGCATAATCATTTTCTCCTCCTGCAAAATTCTTCCTTGCATGGGATCCCACTGTATTTTGTATAGACCTCACATTACTTCACTCATTACATTGAACTGTAATTGTCTATCTACATGGCTGTCTCCCCAAACATAGCTTTTTCTCCTATTACTTTGCCTGGTGTAAGCGCTCAGTGACTGTTTGAGCTGGATAAATAAATCAATAAATAGACTGTCACATTTTTTTCTTAGCACAAAATCTTTGTCTGAGGTGATATCCTCTAGTTCTTCTATATAATCCCTAAACTGGATGTACATTGACAATAGGGTATTTGTATCAATCTCTGTTTTTGGTTTCTATCAACTATTTCTCTAAGTACAATTTTATAATCAAACAGTGAGTTGACTTTGGTGTGAAATTGGCAATGACACACCAACTCCTATGTACATAGAAATTCTTGGGTAAACAGTGGGTCACCATTGTTCCAGATATCAGTAAGGAACATTGCCTTTTAGGGCACCATTTCTTATTAGGAACACAAGTTGATGGATTACCTGTAACCCACTGTCAGGGCATATGTTGGTTGTAAACAGTAAGTGATATCAGTATCTTCATGCCAAGTGAGTGCTTGAAAAGAGGATTTTTAAATGGAATTTAGATTTAAGATTTAGCTTATTTGGGGTTCTACTGCTATTTGACTCCTTCCAGTCTTCCCCATCTTTATGAGCAAATGCTACCTAAATGCAGTATCTTCTGGGGAGCCTATTCAGCTGAAGCCAGGACTACCCCTGATACATAATCATACACTTTCCATTTGAAATAATTGATATTCATTCATTCATTCATAAAAACTTCACATTTAAAATAGAAAAGAATTTGCCAGTGTAATCTTCTCTTAGCATGTATGTAATCTTGAGCCAGGCCCCAAATCAATAAAGAGAGGCTCCAGTAGCTGTTTAGGCCAAATAACACCCCAGGGCATCCCAACTTTGAAGGTGCTTCAATCTTTTGATTCTTTCCTGACTTCTCTTGATTGCTTCTACAGCCCAGACTCCACAGTGTGTTGGGTGCTGAGTAAGAGTTAGAAGTTGGGAATACAATAATAGTAGCTACTGCGCCTATGTAATGGATTTCTCTTGGCCACCTTCTATAAATCAGCCGTATGTGGCATTACCATTAGCAATCAACATGTTTTTTAATTTTTTCCTAGTAGATGAGACCACACTGGCCAGTTTCTACCCCCACGCCCAAAAGAATGACAGGATTTGTAACTTTCTGGTCCTCTCACCATTTCAGAAGATGGCTAGCCATTAGAATTTTAAAGGTCTTGAATGGTGGGTGCTGCGATGTAAAAAGTGATTGACTTGAAGGATTTTCCAAGTCATTTATTTTGGGGGTTCATTTTGTGTTGCATCTAAGCTTTGGGGTTTTTGTTTTAAACATTACAACATTTACTTCAGCTTTCCTTTGAATAGGCAGGGAAATATAAGTAAGAGATTCCTCTCTTGCTAACTAGAATAGAATGTGGCCTCTTTTCTACCATTTTGAGTCAAACCAACCTAGAATTTTAACAATTTTTTGCTTACATAAAAAAAGGAAAATGTTAACAATACTCTTTTATCTTTAATTTTACACATCAGAAAAGATTATAATGGAGATAGTGAAGGTGTTTCATAAATTCATCCATTTAGCAAACTTATTGAACAACTATTATGTACCGGGCACTATACAAGTTACTGACAGCAGATATACAAAGGAAAAATAAGAATATGATTGTTTACAGATTTAAATTTACAAATGTGAATATGACCACATCAAAGCATGTAGGCTTGGAATTTCCTGTTGTCCACTTGCTGTCTGTTCTCTTGAAAGAAAAACTTCTCTGGCAGGAAGTGTTAGTCAAGGTGGAAAATGTTCATCAGCATAAATCCAACTTTAACACTTAATAAACAAGAAAAAATGTATCTCTGTCTCCAACTTGGGTGCAGCCATTTGAAAGTTCTTCATAAACTTATAAAAAGACATAGGCTTCGGTTTTCTTGAGGGTCTGAAATGACTCCATTACATTCAAATGGTTCTTAGGAGCAAGGGCAAGTAATGGTTTGCATTATAAGCTAATAATATGGGGGGTTAGATATATTTGTACAAGAAGATCTTTTTTATTCACTTCCATTAAGATTCTCTCCCATTTCTGCTTAAATGAACTTGGAAGATTGTTCACCATTCAGTATTGTTTAAATTATAAGGCATTAATCTGTCATCTGGTTTTTAAATATTTTTCCTCTTTGGAAATGTAGCTGAGTAGTGTCTATCCCCATTCTTTAAGAATGCACTAATGTAATGACAGTCTAATTTTGAAAAAATATTAAATTAGTTTTTTTATATCTCACATCTAGATATCTCCTGACATATTAGAAAATATTATATTCTCCCAAAAATACACCTTGAGAGCCTTCCTGAACACTCATACTTCATTGAACTGGATTTTCCTTTTCTGTTCAAAAAGTGCGATAAGGTCCCTCACACAAACAAAACTTGGAGAAGACTTCATCGGTAAAGTCAGTCTACTTCTAAAGTCAGTACATCCTAGTAAAAGTTACAGCTTTACCACCGTGCAAGTTTACTCTAGATCCCAAGCCACTTCCAATAAGAGTAGGAGAAAGAGTCTGTCCTGCTAACAAAGGGAATCCAGGAAGTTTTATTTCACCTTATTAGTCTTTAATGTTATATTCCAAGATTTTTACGTCCTCAAGGAAAGAAGAATGCTGATATTAGAGAGAGATGTGTTTTGTTTTTCCAACATCCCTGTATGCCCCTGTTTCATTTTGAGGGCATCCCCAAATCCCCTACAGGACAATCTTCCAAGTTCATTTAAGCAGAAATGGGAGAGAATCTTAATGGAAGTGAATAAAAAAGATTTTCCAACATCCCTGTATGCCCTGTTTCATTTTGAGGAAGGAAAAACTTATTTTTTTATAATTCAGTTTCACATTTCTCTGAAAGTTGAGTGCCTAAATCTTTCCAGCTTAGCAATAATTTCTCTATTAAAGCAAATGTGAAAAGCCAGATGTTTGTTCTATTGACAAGAAGCAATAATCCTCCAACTTTTATTAAAAGTGCTTCCTTTTTTCACCCTCTCTTCGATAAGGAACACGTTTCCTGATTTTGCTCCCTGTTAGTAATGAGAATCCTCTTTCTATTTGGGGCAGTTTTCAAAACTGAGACTATTAAGTAATGCAAGTACAACTTTCTTTCAAAGGAAACTGCTTGAGAGCTTCTGTACCTAAGTCACTTCTTATCATGTCCCTTCCTGCCCTTCCCAGTGGTGAATCCCCCCCGAGAGTGATGCATTACACATATGAAGTGGAGAATTTAGAAATGGGTCTTATTGATGGACCTGCCTGCTGCCACTAAGTTTTACTGGTACCTTCTAGATGCTACTGCAGGATTATGTGACTGATTCACTCCTCTCCTTGTCTCCTGGCAGCTAAATGGGAATATTGGAGAGCTGCCAGAAGGGTAGGTAGCCAACCTGCTTGCCCTTGATTGTGCCTGCCAGCTTTTTAATAACAGAAGTAGGGTCAAGTAAGTGAAATCACGAACTGAGGAGACTATTCTGAGAATGCAAAGGCAGTTAATGTCCTTCCAAGCCTCAGATGGCTGGCAACCCTTGGCAGAGAAATCTATGATTTGTGGCACCTGACCCTTCCACTGTGACTGTTATCTGTGTATTCACTAGAAACATATTTACAGCATCTCTCCATTAGCAAAGATGCCTTGTGTGTGATTACCCAATTGTCATGGTCACACTAGGGTTTTGATACAGTTCCTATTCACAAATGAAAACTGCACTGAACTGCACACAGGATTGATTTAAAGCAGGGATCCTCAACCAATACATCAAGACTTCTGGTGGATCTGGAAGAGAAGATCACAGTCTGCTCCCCTTCCTCTCTGCCACCTCTACCACATTCTCACCTCCTCCATTCATGGAAAGACAGAATCTCCTATTTCCTTGAATCCTTCAGAATTCTTAAAAAAGTTAAGGATAATTAGCTCCGAGAATTGTCCAAAGAGATGGGCCTGTTTAAAATAGACCACCTCAGAAAATATTGGAAGATAGCACCACTTGCTTAAACTAGTTAGCGTTGCTCACATTTATACAGTAGTGTCAGCGAAGTAATTTCTCCTCATTTAAAATGTTTTAGTTACAAAAGCAGACAGTTTGTAGGCTGGCATTCATTCTTGTGGAATCAAGAATATTTTTGTTTTTCTTTTCCTCTGAAACAAGTGACAAGTACACTGGCAAGTAAGAAGTTTATTAGTAAATGTAAAAAATGATATCTGCCTCTTTCCCCTCAAATAAATAGCACTGAGGTCCTCCGTGCCAGAAAATTCCTCTTGTTTACATCCTATGTTGGCTCAGACGTTAGCATTAACTGAGAAACGTGAAGCAGTGATTTAGAGAACCACCATCAAACTCACGAGGAGCAGTAAGTGATCATGAGGCAAAATTGAAAACGCGGTAACCCAGAGCCCCCATCATGTGCCTTCCAAACAAGATGTTTTGAGGGAATAAAAGTGACAAAGTCGCACCAGATAAATAAACGAAGGCGATAAGCTCACCACAGATCAAGAAATAATACTAAAAATGACCTGACTGGACCGTAAGTAATCGCAGGCGACCCTGGGAACTACATTGGGCTTAACCCCCGGGAGAATCGCTGAGATGCTAACAACCTGGGCGACTGGCCCTGAGGAGCCTAGCAGGCGACGGTGCCAAGGCCCGCGCTCTGGGCCGCTGGGGCCCGGCGAGGAGAAGCCAGAGGCCGGCCCCGGGCTTCAGGGGCCTGGAGGATGGCCGGGGCCAGGTCGCCCGAGGCCCGAACCCTGCGGAGCGGGTACTTGCGGCGAGGAAGACGCGGCGGAGATGGGACTGCTTCCCCCAACCGCGCTCTGGGCCGCAGGGCCGAAGCTAAGCCCACATCGAGGCCCAGAGCGTCCCTGGGCACAGCTCCGGGGCCCACGTCGCGATCCAACCGACCCCGCCGCCTGCGCAGTCGCCTTGCAGCTGGGCGGGCGCGGGGCACCTTATAAGTGTCTACTCCTCCACAGGAAGCGAGACACCCAACCGGCTCCGGGAGCCCACGTAGGGACTAGGCTGCCGGACAGCAAGGGTAGCAAAGGTCGGCGCCGAGCGGGACGTAGGTGTCCTGTAGGGGACTTGGGGATGCCCGAAGCTTGGGTGCCCCTGGCAGCTGGGAGTCTTCTAGACGCGGTTCTTCCCAGGCGACTTGAATTCACCCCCTGAGAAGATGCTCCGGGCATTAGTGAGCAAGGGGAAGGAAAAAAAAGAGTTATTTAAATGGGGGATGGGCGCGCGGGAAGACTAGAGGAAACCGTACAGAAAAGAAATCTCCATCACCACCAAAACCGTTCCTAAGAAGTCCTGAGGTTTTACGCCTGGAGACCTCACTTTAAAAGCTGGAAAAAATATATTACACTGCTTTTAATTGAAGTAAACAAAGTGCAACAAATCCTAACTCAAATATGATTGCAGTGAGATTAGGGTCTAATTGCTTAGGGTTCAGGTGGAATCTGCGGGCTAAATCCTACAGGGCCAATCTGAATTTCGCAATCATTCTGTCAAAAGGGGAGCGATGAGAGCCCACACGCTTCCTAACAAGTCATTTTTAACAGTTACAAGCTTCGCACAAAGACCACACAGGGCGTCTAAGAGATGCAAATCTAATCCCTGGTCATTCTACAGGCCTTCAACAAAGATGTGCTAAACCCTAATAGAAAAGAAATCAGTTCTCTGTCACCAGCCCCTGGTAAAATCTATTAGAGAACGGACAGAGACGCATCTACAGCAGTTGCTGCAAAGGTTAAGGACAAGTACAAATAAGAGGGACCCAGTTTTGTTATCCGTGTGAAATATCGGGAGAAGCTAACCCCAAAATGAGTGACGGGATTCGATCCGTGGTTTCGCATTCATTTTAATGCTAGAAAAAAGTTAACACGCACATTAAGACTTTTGAAGACTCCGTTTCTGAATTGAGGAAAGATGAAACAAATTCCCCCCAAAGTTGGAAATCTTTGCCTCCGAAATTATCGAAGAAAATTATCGAAGGAGGGCGAGTGCGCGAGTGTAAGAAGGAATATCCGGGTGTCCGGGACCGTCCAAGCTGACTTCGCGCTGTGGCGCCTTGTCTGTTGCGGAAAAAGCCCCGACGGCAGAGCCGCCGCCCGGCGAGACTCGGAATTCAGGGGCCTCTCGCCGCTGGGGCCGAGCGGCTGCATCGACTGGGAAGTCTGGGCGGCTGCCTCCCGGCCCCGACGAGCCGGCGCCCGGCCGGGTCCCTCTCCCCGACTTGCCCCGCGGGCCCCGGGCCCGTGGGACGGGGGCCTTGTGCTTCACAGGCAGGAAAAGGCCTCAAATGTGCCCTCTGCGGTCACCAACTAAATGAGGCCCTCAACGAAACAGTGTCATGCTGGGTAGGAAAAGGGTTAACGTGTTCCGGTTAAGAGGTATCACCCTGTGTGAGAGACCCTTGAAAAAGGAAGGGCCCCGGGGTTGGGGTTCCAGTCCCCTCGAGGAAGCCCCCAAACGGGCTGGGCAGGGTTCGGGGGAAATGCCCGGTGGTGGAAGGGGTGATTTCCTTCTCCTGCCTGCCGGGCGGTTGGCCCGCCAAACCCCTGCCTCCTGCGCCTCAGTCTAGGGGCTCCGAGGCTGCGAGTGCCGGGCGAGCTCGGCAGCGGGGAGGGGAGCGGGGAGCGTGCCAGCTCCGGGTACTTGGGGGGAGAGGGGCGGGGAGGCGCGCGGTGAGGCGCGGCCCTGCGCGCTGCGCGCTCGCGGGAGGAGCGGCCCCGACGGGGTCGCGGGGAACCGGCAGCCTCTGGAGACCCGCCCTCCATCACGGGAAGCGGCTCAGGACCCGAAGGTGAGGGCGGGGTGGGGGGTGGGGGGCCGGTCTCGCCTCCCAGTCCCAGCGGAATCGCCCTGCCTTTTTCTCCCGCGTCTGAGTCTGGCTCCACACCGCTCCTCCTGCGAGGTCGCGCTGGCAGGGACGAAAGGGGGCGCTGTCCAACAGCTAGGGTCGGAAAGGACCACGAGGCTCTTTCCTTTTTCAAAAGTCTCTTCAACGGCAAGGAAGAGGGGTAAGGCACTTGTGCAAAAGACAGTTTTGTCTTTTTCCACAGAAGTTTCCAGAAGCCACTGTTTCCTCTCCTGGTTGGCTTGCCCTCTGCCCCTCAGGTTCACCCAAATATGTTCCTTCTCCAGGGTGCAGAGCCCGGAGTAAGCCAGGCTGGAGGAGCAGGCTGGAGTTTGGGAGGCGAACCCATTCCTCGGCCCCTCAGCTCTGAATCCCTTTAATTTGCTCTGGCAGAATGTCCCTGTTCTTAAGGTCTAGCAGGAGACAAGGAAGAAGTTACTAGATTTGCTTCTCTGCTTACAGACACACCAACATACACACATCTACTCCCTTCTCATCCCTTTCTTTGCCAGTCCAGGCAACGCATATGCGTTTGGCTGGAGCTGTATTCCTTCCTTCCGATCTACTGACATTAATTGAATTTCTGTGTGCTGCTGCTTCTCTTTGCTTCTGTCATTTTTCTATCTAGTCCTCTATATAGAGGCTGACCTTGGCGGTTTTCTAGTCTTCTTACCCCTCAACTGGCCTCTCATATGGGCCTTACTGGCTTTCATGCTTTACGGCTTAGTGCATCCACTTTATCTGCTTTTCCTTCTAGTACTGACATTAGGAAAATGATACCGAATTGTCTCAAAGGAAGACTGCAGCTATGAGCCTGGAATTGGACAAGAAAGCCAGTAAAACATAGGCATGATATGAAATAGAAAACAAGGAGGATGAGGAAACAAATAAAAAGTAGATAATAAAGTAAAATCAGACTATAAATACAAGAATGTGAGGCTCCTGCAGGTCAGTGAAGATCTCCCGCATCTCCCTGGCAGACAGGGAGGGTGCGTGTTGAAGAAGGCAAGCTGAGGGGTTTTTGCTCCCTGATTGGGATTGCTCCTGAAGACTGGAGCCAGCAATTGTGAGCTGGTGTATCTTTGATCCCCAGGGAAGTCTAAAGGGTGGGAAAGTAACAGACAAATCAACCACCACTCTTAGAAACGTGTAGTCGCTGTATCTCTGAGGGGCTGTCAGGTGGCTGAAACTTCCTGCCCTGGGAGCCTGCTCTGACTTTCTGCTTCTCTGGGTCACATTCCTGCACCCCCTGCCCACCCAACCAAGCCCAGGCTGGGACCCTGTCCTCAGGTGGATGAGCTTCACCTAGCAGTTGGGTCCTACTGGTCCCAGCCTCATCCTCACCTGTCAGTTGCAGGAATTTTGTCCTCCAGGTTTGCAAAAATAGGGAGGCTGGCTTCCCCACCTCTGCTGGGATGGATTAGTGCCTCAGGACTACTCACTCTTGCTTATCCATAGAATGGGTTCTAGAGAGGAAAAAAAATACTGGAGAGTTTATAGCTGGTGTGTGTGTGTGTGTGTGTGTGTGTGTGTGTGTGTGTGTGTGTGTGTGTGTCTGTGTGAAAGAGGGGGGGGCAGGGAGGAGGGCTGTGGGGGGGGGCGGGAAAGAGAGAGAAGAGTGTCTATAGATCTTTGTGGTCCCTGTACTTCAATATCTGTCAAAGAGAACACCGGGGCTTTTAGGAAGAGTTTTGCAGAAAAGTGAGCAAACCGACAGGTGTGTGCAGAATTCCCCACCTCCCACTCCTCCTCTCCGTGACCCTCCCCCATCAGTGGGTTCGCCTGAGATCTTACAGCAGGCAAAAATGCTTTGCGAGGACGTCTAAAAACACAACACCTACCTAAGAGACGCCAACTTGAGATCAATAAATTATATCCTTTCCAAATAAAAATGGAATCTGCATTAAGCACATACTATTATTAGATTCAGTTTCTGCCTAGTACAAAGTTACTTAGATGTTGGTGTCTCTTTTCCTTAGGAAAACTCCTCTGGAAAACAGCAGCAGTTCGGTGGCTTTGATTTTTGTTTATTTGTCCAAAGAAAGATTGTGTCTTAAGATCGTTTTTAAAATCCCTTCAGGTTAGGGTTTGGATCATCATCGTGACCCAGGGAACTAATACCTATACATTCTGGGTTCAAAATTCACGGGAAATTCCCACTCATCTGCACACCACACTCGGTGTGGTCCGCAGAAGGAGCTGGAGGCAGGGTCGGCCGGCGGCGCGGGCCGAGGTAGTTCCGGGCGCGGGCGGGGAACCGGATGCAGAGTCGACCCGCAGGCCCGCGGCTGGGGGTGGGCAGGGTGGCGCGCGGGGCGGCGGAGGGAAGCGCGGGTGGGCGGGGTGAGGCCTGGGCCAGGGGGTGGAGGAGAGGTCGCGGGGGCTGAGGAGCGCCGAGGCCGCGGGCAGGGAGCGGGAGGGAAGTCGCGGTCAGCTGCTTCTCTTGTCCTGGAACCCAAAACTTTCTACCACGGGAGACCACAAAATGGATCGGGTTTCTAAGTGCCCACACTACTAGCTGAGACCACTGAGAACCACTGTGAAGCTCGGGGCCGCAAGGAGCCCTCAGCTCTTTGTGCAAGTGGGAGGGGGCACAGCTCTGCGCCCGGGCCCCGCAGACGCCCTGCCAGCCCCGCCACACCCGGGGTCATGGCTTCGCGGCTCCCACCCTCGCATTTTAGCCACGACGACGTTTTCTGGCAGCCCTTCTTTTAAAAACAAGTTCGAATTTTCCATCAAATCTTTTACCCATGTACCCTTCACAATGAAGAGTACCAGCACAGAGGAGAAGTATGAACATGGGTTTCTCCCCTCTTTCTGGTGGTTTTTTTGTTTTTGCTTTTTTCTCTCCAACCACAAAGTCTCCATTTTCTAAGCAATTAAGTTACATATTCAACAGAAATAGTGGATTTAAAATACAGTGGAACTAAAGACTAATGCATAAGGTCTGAGGCTAGAAGAAAATATTTAGTGCTTGCCTGCAGATTCTGTCACCCATCATCTGCTCGGAAAATGCTCTGTATCTTTCAGCGTGTCCGGCTCTCATGATTGCAAATGGCCCTGTTTTCAAATGGAAATAAGACTTGCAAACTGATTATGTGTATTGAATCGGAATCACTCCCTAGATCCTCTTGTTTAAAATGTATTGAAAAAAGGATGATGGCTGCAGACCTCTGTAACCAGCTCATTCCCTGCTCAGGGAGGTTCATCTATTTTGCAACTTTTTTGCCGTTTGAGCATATATCAGCCTAGATAATTGTTGCCATTGTGTTACCAGCCCAATGCAAGACATGGCACATACACTGCCTCCAGCAGTCTGCCCCACTCTCCCCATGAGCATCACCCCCTAAAACACCACACACAGATCCACCTGCCCCAGCACTCTGACCCAAAGACCAGTTATAACCAGCAAGACTCGGATGTCACACACACCAGTAGAAACCCACAAACTTTCACCAGGCTCGGTTGTTCCTCTCCTCTCCCCTCCCCTCCTAGCCAGTCTCCTTTCCTGTCTTCTCTTCTCTTCCCTTTTCTTACCAATGAGCAGAACTACATATACACATATACTGGCAGCTTCCACAGACACCCAACCAACAGAATCTAAGGATTTAGCCATGTCATAATTTGCAACAACTAATTTTGGGTGGTGTGGCTTTCTACTTGTCAGGAAACAGTTCTTACAGGAAGGTTAATATCAACTGTTTAGAGATGCATGACAGTTCTTGTATACTACAGAGACCTCAACTATTTTCTCTTTACCTCCATCCAGTGCTAGTTTTGGCTGTGGGTGAGTTGGCTTTTTGTTAAGTATTTCCAAAGGTTCTCCCATTTGATTTCAGTATGAAGCCAATGAATGGTACAGACAGATATCCAAGCTTTTTCTGCTGTGTGAGTTGTAGAGATGGTACATTGCAGCACTTCCAAAATTGACTACACCCTGGCCTCGGCCTCAGAGATTGTGCCAGGGAGCAGTAATCAACATTTCAGTTAATATTGCAGGTTGGTGCGTACTAATGAACTAGCTACAACTTCTGTCTGCCCTGGCAAAAGGCAGGGATGTATGCTGCGCACGCCTGTGATGCAAGTATTGCAGTTCCTTCTGAAGCACACTCAGAAGGGGTGGAAGAAGCCGTCACTGCTTAGTCCCCACCTCAGTCCCCTCCCAGGAAATAGTGCCTTGCAGACCTCGAGGCACCAGCGAGTGGCCAGGCGGAGAGGTTTAATCCTCTGCGGCTTCAGCGTCTCCTTTGAAAAAGCCTGTCCGTTCAAGTCTGTTTAGAAATCTGGGGCTCTAGGGGCGCCTGAAGGAACCCTAATTATGGCTGTACACACAGTCATAGCCAGATTCTGACCTGTTTTCCTAGGTTAGAGCAGAGCGAAAAGCCAGCTCAGAAGAACCGGCTCTCAGTCCTTTTCCTGTCATTACGGTAATTCCCAGGCTTACATTTGCGCGCGCGCCTTCAGCCGCGGGTGTGCCGGGGAGATCAGGTAAATCGGTAGCACGCGGATCAAATAAGCCCTTGTTTTCCAGAGCTTTGGATACCTTCAAACACCGGTATTGGAAGGGAGAATGTTAGGCAAGGTGGAGGCCGCCATTCTGGGTGGTTTCCCACAGAATGGCTCCAGGGCAGGGCCACTGGGGAAGGATATCCAAGGACACTTTTCAGGACCTGACATCTGTGATTTTCTAGAAATTACATTATAAAAAAATCACCCAAAGCCATAGAAATGCAATGTTTAACCCTCCACTAACAACCTGGTGTTAATGACAATTCCATCTAGAATTTAAAGACAGGATTGCTGAAAATGTACAAAATGGGAGGGGGGAAGAGGAAAAGTTTGACTTTTTCTTGCTGTGGGATTACACTCAGACCTGCCCTCTTATTTCCACTATTCTGCGAAGGCCAGAATACAAACGAGGGGCAGAAACATTTCCATTTGTTTTTGTTAGCTGTCAATAATGTTTGTAGTAGTGTTAGTGTTCATACTAACGATTTATATTAGCAGATAATGTAGGCACAGCAAATGACAACAATTTTTGTTACAGATTGTTTCAAGAAATATTACAGCTGTGTGTCTCAGGCAACAAGTTCATTCTGAAGAAAAAAATTTAATATTTCCCCAGAACATAATTAGTTCTCCAGAGGGTCACATGAAAATAAATTACTATTCCAACTTAAAGTAGACAAAATTAAAGAAAATTTTTGTTTCTTTGATTTTTTTTAAAGGGAAACTTGGTTTCATGTGGCAGTTGAGGTAATGAATGCATTAAACTTTATCAGATTGTGTAAGATCCTCTTGAAGAGAATCCTATGTTAAACTTTTTCTTTTTGAATATCATAAAATAGATACATAAGATAGATACTTATGTGTATATACTTCTATAATATATACAACAGCAAGTGTATGCAACCACTTATACCTACATACTTAGTGGGCAGACTCAGATGTGAGCATTTTGTTGGAGGAAAGAGTTATTTTTAGCACGGCGTACTACCTGTTATTTTTTTAATGTTTCTTTTCAAGTACAGCACTGATGATTGATTTATCATTCTTTGCACATTTGTTGCAGTGTCTTGCAAGTAACCAAAAAAAGAAAGCAGGAAAACGGATTTAAATCTCACACTTTCCAAAACTTTGCTACAAATCATAATAACAAAGACAACAAATGTTTAGGAAGCAGAGACCAAATGGGAAACATCATTAAATGGGAAGTCTGGGGGCCCATGCCTCGATGCCCTCGGGCATTAGGTCACTATCAGAGAGAAATGTAGCCAGCCACTTCAGCTGTGGCTTCAAATGAGACAGAAACTGCCTCAAGTTGCCGAGTCTACTCCTCCTCCATTCCTTTGAAAATCATCAAGGGAAGTTCAGAAACCCAACTACTGGAGATGGGGGTGCTGCAGACCCCGGCCTTCTCCGTGAATAAAACACATCCTTTCCTCTACTCCCTTCCATACCCAATTCCTCCAGCCACTTGGGTGGACAAGCTCACCACTGAGGGTTATAGGGGATAGGACAACACTCCTTCCAGGGGCTACTGGCTACAGAGGCACCAGAAATTGTGTTCCAAGTTGAGACAGGAGACAAAATGGGCCCCACAGAGGGTGGCCTGAAGCTGCAAGAACGTAATTGCACAATCAAAACTGCACCAGCCAGAAGGGCAAGGAAGGCCAGAGGAAGATGGTGTCCAGCATCTTATAGGAACCTGGCTGAACAAGGAAAATATTCAGCATTATCCCTCCCAATACCCATGTCTATCACTTTCCTTCCATTCTGATAGAAACTCACATTTGAAACAAACAAACCAGCACACAATGCCTTAGAGCCTATCATCTCAGATTCACAGGCTTTCTATTTCTCCACAAATAATACCCCCACTCACCCGGCTTCCAGGCTTACTCTGCTTTCCAGCTCTAATAATTAGGGGTTGGGGGTGATGTCTAGAGAGCGACTGGAGACATGCGATCAGAATTCAAGGCAGCTTCTTACAACTCTCTTGTTTATAGAAAATGAATATCTGCTTGGATAGCTTTTAGTTCTGGAAAGGGGTCAGTCTTTATCAGCAAGGTTCACGCAGATCCTGGATTTTTTTTCCCTTATCTTAAATTGACCCGCTTTTAAGATAAAGACATAATAGAGAAAGCATTGACCTTACCTGGTCCCTAATGAGTTGGAAGTCAGAAAACCCCGCTCTCATTTCCTCTTATCTGGATCGCCTGAGAAGAGACTCGCGCTACCTTTTGTGCACTCGCTCGCGCCCGGAGATAGCCCCGCACCGACGCCCTTCGCTGAACGCACTCGGAGAGTCAGCGGCCTCCAAAGTCTGAGAATTCTTCTGGGAGGTCTCAAAATCGGAGACCTCCATGGCGGCCCTAGGCCTCACCCTGCCCGAGGAGCTTTAAAATCCCTTGGAAGGCTCCCGAATAAGTCTTTCCGTTGGAAAGGCCAAGCCCTAAGCACTGGGAAGAAGAGCTGCCTATGGCGAGGCCCTTGGACTGGAGCGGGCAGGGTCTCCCCCACCTCCGAGCAAGTCCCGCGGAGCCGGCTCCGGCCTGGCTCTGGTTTCCCTCGCGGGCCCCAAGTTCCTTCCCACAGGGCCGGCTCTCTCCCAGAGCCGCTCCCGGGGCTGCTGAGGCATTCCCTGCCCCCCATACGGCCTCTGGCCTGGAGGACTCCAGCTAAACCCGCCTGAGCTCCTGCTGGGGAGGCCGCAGCCCAGGCCCCCTTATCCCCAGCTCCGAGCAACTCACTCCCGTTCTTCTCGCCTCCTCTGGACCCGGCCCAGTCCCCCGGCAACAGAGGGCTTCTTTCCTACCTCTCCGACCCACAGCTCCGGGTTCCCAGGCTGGGGCGGGGGTGGGGAGCCGCTTTGGGATGCTAAACATCAAACACGCCAAGCCTGGTGTTTCAGGCCCCGAAGCCACTAGAGCCGCTCTCCAGGGCTCTCGAGAAAGTCCCCGTGTTTACATGGCGGGGTGGGGGTGGGGGAGAGGAGGAAGGGGGGATGTTGTCTGCAAAATCTCTCCCGCTACCCGCAGCCGTCCTAGCCTAGGGATGGGTGGGGTGCTTAGGCGGGGGCGCTGAGCGTCTCCTGGATCTCGGCGCGAACTGTGCTGCCCCCACACGTGGGGGAAGCTTCTAGCTCTTCCAGGCACTTCAGCGCCCGGGGCATCCTCAGAAAGCTGATTTCTCTGCAGGGGATGCCATAACCGCCCCGGGCCAGAGATGCTGAAGATCTAGAGGAGGCCTTTTCGGGGAGAGGACTAAGATCGCCGAAACGAGACTGATCGGGATGTGGGGATGGCGGCTGACCCCAGGCTTCTGTCTTTCCCTGCGCCCAGCGCGCACCTATTTTCCTATCGAAAAGCTTCAGACTGAGTTCCAGGGCTTTTCCCGCAGCTGCAGAATTCTCCCGGCCAGGAGCGGGAGCTGGTGGGCCCCGCGTGTTGGACAAGTGGCCAAGATCCTGTCTTTTCCGGCCTCATCAGCAGACCCGGCTGAATTCACCTTTCCCCAGGACAGTAAACAGGCTTCAAATTAAGCCAGCTCTGGTTGGCGGGGAGGAGAATGTATTTGATAGCATCCCCATCCAGGGCGAGGGTACCACAGCACACTAAAATTGTGACTCAGGCGCCGACTCGGGGCTAGGATGGGCAGGCGAAGCAGCCCTGGACATTGCTCGGAACTGCCAACCGCGTCCCCGCCCAAACTTGCGCTGGACACTGGGCAGAATGAGTGGAAGCTTCCACCTCAGAGAACTGGGACCACAGAGCCAAACACCTCCCTGCCAAGCACCTGGCCTGAGCTGGGTGACTTGATCATTTACACATCTGCCAGGGACCACTGTCTGCCTATTCTAAAACAAGTGTCCAAACTTTACAGATTTTTTAAAGTTGTTTTCCAAAATGTGAGGCCTGCTGAGATTTCCCACGAACAGCACACTCTGAGATCCAATCAGCTCCGCTTTCAGATCTCTGAGTCCCTTCTGGACATTGGAGAACACATCTCAGCAGCTGCATCGGCCGTGGCAGCGCCCAGTCCTAAGGCACCGCAGGGAAGGAGCCCCAGGAAGTCCACGAAGAGGCCTGTTGGTGGGGAGCAAGGCCCCAGGTCGGGGGATTTCTTCAGAGTTTCTGGGGTCTGTGGTGGAGGTCGGTGGAGAGAGGGGGATACAAGACAGAAGGAGATGAAAGGAGAAAGGCAAGAAAGGGGAAAGGAAGAAAGCCGGGGCTCGAGGAGTGGACTGGGTCCTTGCCAAATACACCTCAGCCCCCACAGTGCGGCTCTTCCAGGCCCAGGGGAAGTGCTGGGGGCACCTGTCTCCAGCCTTCTCTGGCCACTTTCCCTGGGTAGGTTTGTCAAGGGTGACACGGAATTGGACAGCAGCCCATCTAGGGACCAGGATTTCTTTCTGTCCACAATTACTCTTTCCTCCTCCTCCCCCCAGGGCAGCCCTAATAATTCCGCAACAGTCACCTCTGGACACCAAAGAGATCAGGAAATCAGAGGTAGGAAGACAGGTTAAAAGTGATTTTGTTGTTGTTGTTGGGTGGGGAATGGCAGGGAGAGGTGGAGAGTGGGGAACAGGAGAAAGATTTGTTGTTACAAAGATTTAGGAGCCAGAGATGGAAACTGGTGGAACAGAGCGAAAGCCCAGTTCACAACGTCCTGCCAGGGTGTCCTCAGGCCAGCAGCCCAGTGGGACACCTCCTGAGGCCAGAGTCCATGAGAAGCAGGGACTTGGAGGTAGGATAGCTGTTTTAGGGCAGAGACAAAACTGGTAATGACTTCCCGCTTTCAAAAACAGGCCCCCACCAAATTCTAATTCTGACAGTCTTGGCTGCAGATTAAGAATAAAGTATTGATGTTTAAATGGACAGAAGCAATCTGTTTAGCAACAATGATCACTTATTAAGAGTTAAAATGGTCTTCCTGGCTGACTTTTAAAATGTGGGCTCATCTGTACAAGATTATGATAGATACTTAGGGCGTTTCAAAAAAAAAAACCTGAAGGCCGGTCCTGAAAACTAGTCCTTTGGCGTCATTCTCTACCTTTCTCTCTTTCCCGCCTACTGGAAGTAGTTTAGCTTTTCTCTTCTCTATTGCTGACTCCCAGAATTGTTCAAAGTTTAGTTCTACTCAATTTGGAAGCAGAACAAAACTCCCTCTTCCCATGGGGCAAGGACCCCAGGCCCAGTTAGCTTTTGAGCCTTTGAGCCCCAAACAATTCAAATCCCATCAGGCAAGCAATGAAACCCCTCCCAAATGCCATTTAAAGCCAAATCAAAACCAAACAAAAGGTGGATTTTTTAATCAGAAAAAGAATCTCTTTAATTCATATAATTTATTAGAAGCTTCTTAGGAACTATATTTAAGCCAGATATCTACATAAGTTACAACAGAAAAAAGACTGACGCTGCGAATAACAAACTGCCAAGTAATATACACAGATTTGTCAATGCCCATAAAAAATAAGATGGGCCGGGGATGGGGACTGGGGTCATTATTTTTTTTACAACAGAATGTACAGATTACTAAAAACTAGGTGTTTAGTCCAACTTTTGACAGCGTTTTACAGCTACAAGTTTACATCAAACATAAAACAATTTTAGCCAGGGCCAGTCCAGGTTGAGCCTGGGTGGCCAGAGGGCTCTAGGAGGGGACATTTCCTTTGTGTCAGTGACTAGTAGGTTCTGTGGGAGTCTTTCCCCAGCCCTCCTCTCTCCTTCGAAAGAGATCTTGGTATTTACAAGAGAGTCCACGTTGCTGGCATAGTGTAACCCAGAATGAAATTTGCGATCTTTGGAGTCCAGAGCCTGTCAGTGGTTAGAGCCCTCTCCAAACTACCCCGCCCAAGCGTGGGGAACCCATTTGAGTCACCTAAGTGACACCCCCAAAGCTGTTCTTGTTGTGTCCTTCTCTGTTTAAAGACTCCTTAAATAATTGGATTTGCTTGGTTGTTTTTATTTTCTTGGAAAAACCCCCACAAATTTAAGGAAAAAAGAAAGAAAGAAAGACGTCCAGCAGTTTGGCCTTTGTGTTTTTTCCCTTGGTCTAAACGGGGCAGGTTCTTAAGAAAAGTCGAAGCGCATGGAGCTGCGGGTGGTTGGTAGTGTGGGGCAGGCAGGAGGGGAAGCGAAGAGGCAGCGCGCTGGGCTAGGCCCGGCACGGCGTCCTCTCACCAGGTCCGACCATATAGCAAGGTGGAGCAGGACATGGTGCCGTAGTCCGAGCCCGAGGAGTTCAGGTGGGATAGGGTGGAGACCTGGCCCTGCAGCGCTGCGGGGCTGGCGGCGTGGTGCGCCAGGTCCGGAGACTGGCCCGCGCTGCCCGGCTGGTGACCTGGGTGTGCACCCAACCCGGGGCCACTGCTACCCACTGAGATCGCCGCCGCCGCCGCCTGCGCGGCCTGCGCCTGCTGCTGCGCCTGCTGTGGCGCGTGGCCTTGCAGGGTGGCTGTGCCAGGAGCGGGCGCGCCCGCCTGGCAGGGTTTGCCGTCTTTCACCAGGACCGGCACGGCCACGCGGCGCGGCGACTGCTGCTGCGCTTGCTGCTGGCATCCGGCTCCCCCGCCGCCGCCGCTGTCCTGCTGCAGTTGCTGCTGGGCCGCCTTGTCCTTGGCTTGACGCTTCATCTTGTAGCGGTGGTTCTGGAACCAGATCTTGACCTGAGTGGGTGTCAGGTGGATCATACTGGCCAGGTGCTCGCGCTCAGGCGCCGACAGGTACTTCTGCTGCTTGAAGCGCCGCTCCAGTTCGTACACCTGCGCCTGGGAGAACAGCACCCGGCGCTTCCGGCGCGGTGCGCTTGGCAGCGGGGCCATGTTCTTGCTCACGTCCCCCAGCGAGCCCAGGCCGCCCATGCCGCTCATGTTCATGCCGCTCGCCGGGCCCATGAAGCGGGAGACTGTAAGCGACAAACGCACAGGGTCGGCCGGGGCCGGGCCGGGCCAGGCCACCTGTGCCTCTCGCGCGCTTGGCCGGCCCAGTCCGCCCCGACGGCGCCCTCCTCACCGAGGCCACCTCGGCGCTGAGAGGCCTCCGCCGCCTGGGATCGCTAGCGCAGCCCCAGGACAGGCCGTCGAGGGGTTACGGGAGAGCTCCCCTCCTCAACCCCGGCTATCTCGCTTAGTCTCAATGCTCCACCCAAAACACGCAGTGGGGAAAGGCCGCTCCTCTTCCTTTCTGCCCAACCCCGCCGGAGTCTCGGGCTTAGCGGGGCCACTGGCGGCGAACGGGACCCAGACCAGGAGCTGCGGTCCTACGGTAGACCCCCAACTTTGGGGGTTCAGGGGAGGGAGGTGTTCACTTTTGAAAGCTAGAGCCCCCCCAGACGCTTTGCCTCCTGGCCGCTCCCTCCTGTCAGCCCAGTGAGGACACTAGCGGTACCGGCGGGCCGGACGCCTGAGCGCGTCGCAGCAGGGCAGCCTCCCACCCCGCCAGGCCGCGCCTCTTAGCGCCCCGCTTGCCCTGGCTCCCTTAGTTGGGGGTGGGGGGTGCCTCCCTCGGCACTCCGAGGTCTCTGCGCGGAGCGAAGCTGCCCCCAGGCAGTATCTGGGAGACGCAGAATACTAGTACCTGCCCGCAGTATTCCAACGCTACTAAGTGTCTCCTCGGATCCCTCAGCCCAGCGGAGAGGAATCCCCAGCTCCCACGCCCGACTCCCTGGCGCCGCTGCCGGGCCGCCCACCCTGATGCCCAGCGCGCAGCCTGCAGGCGCGGCGCCTTCCTGGAGGCTCTCCCCGCACCTCCCGCGCTCAGCCCGCGGCCCCGCAGTGGGGCGGCCTCACTTACTGGGGGGGAAGCGCGGGTCTGGGTTCGCGCCGTACCATCCGGGGCCCGAGGCGCTGTTCCGCATGGTGTCCTGGTACGGCGGCAGCTCGCTCATGTTGCCCAGGTTGCCGTTGCAGTAGCCCCCCACGGCGGAGTGCGAGAGCTGGGGCACCCCCGCCGCCGTCATGTGGTAGGCGGCGGTGACGGCGCTGTGGTGCCCCACGGCATGCTGTTGCATGGCCGCAGCCGGCGGTGCTGCCTGGCCCTGCCTGTAAGCCGCCAGCGGAGCCCCGAGGCCGCCGCCCTCCATGCCCACTTTCTTGTAGCTTTCCTCCAGGGGACTCAAGATGTCAGACACTGAGAACGGAGTCGTGTGCTTTGGACTCATCGACATGATTCGGCGGCGGCTGGAGGAGGAAGGAAGAGGAGGAAAAAAAAAAGGGAGAGGGGGAAGGCGAAGTCTCGCTGCTTTTTTTTCTCCTTTTGCCAAATATTCTGGTGTTACCTTAACGCCGATCTTGTTGGATGTACACGTAACCGAGTGGACCGAGTCCGCCTTAATTGGCTTGAGTGGAGGCTCGGGGGCTGCCTCGCGTTTGTTTTAGCCCGGCGCCAGGTTTTAGGCAGCCACCAGAGGCGGGGCGTAAGCGCTAAAGCAACAAGACAATAGAAGCCTACATCTTGCCCGAGATAATTAGCTTACATGCTGATGACAAGGTAAACACCTTTAAGTTTCACTTGTCAGGATTTTTAGGTCTCAGAGAGGGAGGGAGGGAGAGAGAGCGGCAGAGACAGCGACCTAAAGCTTTTCTTTCCCCCTCCTCTGGACACCCCCACCCCATTTTTTGTGGGGTGCGAGCGGTGCGCGGGGGGAGGCGGGGAGGGAAAGAAGGAGGGAACCGAGAGAGGGGAGGGAAAGAGGTGGGGTGGGGAGTAGCCGAGGAGGAGGGATGGTGGGGAGGAAGCAAGGTGAATGCTGCTTTGCAACCAACTTGCGAAGTTGCGAACCACTTTCCGAAACAGTCGGGGTTCCCCGGCGGGGACCGGTCTTTAGAGGGCGGGGGCCAAGGGACAGGGTGGGGGATTCACCTGAGCCTGCTGGGGCTGCTCCTCCCTCCCGCCGCGGCCTCCCAGCCCCGCGCCTTCCCACTGCCTCCGGACCACATCCGGCTTCGCGGCGCAGAGCCCCGGTCGCCACCGAATGAGCTTGAGAGTCTGGGGACGAACCCTGGGGCCGCACTGTTGGTCTGCGTGTCTGTCTGTCTGCCTCTTCTGTCGCCGTCAGAGGGACACCTCTGCTCCCCGCCCCCTTTCCCCTTACCCGAGGGAGAATCCCAGCCGGCAGAGGGGGCGCTAAGTAGGGGATCGGCTGCTTCCGAGAGGCTGCCCCAGATCCCGGCGTCCTCCTCCTCCCAGCTCAGGGCCCTGACAGTGGGCCCGGTCCCTCTGCATCATGACCCCCCTAACCCACACGCGGCTCCCTTTCCCCACCCCCACCCCAGGCCAAGACAAGCACACCAACTGGTCGCCAAAACTGCAAGGCTGGGGGGCACTAACGCGAGGGACCATCACTGAAGTTGCCCCACCTCGAACAAACCTGGTGTCCCCGACCCTCGCCCATCTCCCGGACACGCAGGGCTCTGGGGCTGGAGCTGACTTTCCGAGGACATCACAGCCCCAGCACCTGAGCCCAGGGCCACGCTGTTATCCCCTCTGATGCTTCAAGGAGGGCGCGGGCAGGGAGCGTCGTGAGTGCCCGCCCGCCTGTTGCGGGGCGGAACTGAGCCTGAACCCCGGCGGGACCAGCTGGCCGGGAGGGGCGAATCCGGAGGCGCGAGCAGCCTGGCGGGCGGTAGGCTGTGCTGAGGCTCGCCTCCTCCCGGAGCTCAGCCATGCAAAAGTGCACTTGCTTCCCCGGGAATAACCAAATATCTTTGTTTAAAGTGGGGGCATAAATGGCCAGTCGCTTTGTGGCCACGCTGGATATTAGTAGATGAGGATCATTCTGCTTCAATTGGGCGCCTCTCATCCGGAGAGCAAGAAACTGCTTAGGAGGAAGTGGGTTTCCTGTCCGCGCGTTCCCAGGCTTCAAGTGTGAGCCCAGCGCCTTGAAGGGTCCTTGGGAGCCTGGAGAGGGGGAGCTGTGGGCTGCGCTCCCCAACCGGGCGGGAGGCCTACGGCCGCGGATCCGCTCCGGCCAGGCCCGGGCCTCCAGCCGAGTGGACTAAGGAGCCTGAGCTGAGCCCCAGGCAGCAGATTCTGAGACCCACTCCGACTTTCTCAGTCGGATTTTAAACGTTTTGTTGTTCTGTTTTCTCTTTGGCTGTTTTAGCCTCCTCTCCGCGCTGGGGGCTGGGAGGGCGGAGCGCTCCCCGGCAGGGCAGGGGCCTCTAAGACACTGCGGGGGCCGGTTAAGGAGGCTTCTCGAATTTGGTTTTTGTTTTCACATTTTTCTTTCCCCTCCTTGTGGAGAAGGAGCTCCCGATGATGAACAGGCACTTTCGAACGATTTAATTCAGCAGGTTAGGCGCCCTTTCCATTAATAGCAATTGTAGTAGGGAAAGTTGTTTTGTTTATTGGCTTTTTATTTTAAGATTTCAATCCTCTCCATGAGGAGTGCTCTGCACTCCCTCATTACAAAGCCAACTTATATACTCATATACGCTCTCCTCACCACCTACGTCCTTTACAAGGGGGAGAGAAAGCCCAGGGCGCCCCCCACACCCCCTTGCGGGCCCACGTTTTCGTGCGGCAGCCCCCTTGGCGGCTTGGGGCAAGCAACCCTGCCTCTGGGCGCGGAGACGAGCATGTCCGGTGTGCTGCGAAAGACAGGTGCCAAGCCGGCTCCTCCCAAGGGACTTCTCTGGGGGGCGCTCTGAGGCCCCATTAACCGCGATATGGTCAATGTGATTGATGTCTAAGCCCAGGAAGCAAGGAGGGAAGACGGCGCCGTGCTCGAGTGAACAGTCGAGGAGGACAGTGAACAAAACAATGCAGATCTTGTCTGCAAGCAGCCCTGGGCCAGTGTTTGGACTGAGATCTTAATGCCTGTGTGGGGTGGGTTTCCCAGTCACCTGTCTTTGTTTTCTCCCTCCCTCTCCATTATTTCTTATTATTGGTGAGTGTAAGAAACACCAAGTGTAGAACGTTGTGTGTCTGTCCCAGTTTCAATGCCATTTAGAAATGAGGTAATTCTTTCCAGGGTTTTGTGAGATTCAAAAGTATCTGGCACATGAAAGTGCTTTGAAAGCTTTGGAAATTTTTTTAAGTTCAGCGACAACGCTGGAGATTTCTGTGTTGCTGTCATTAGTATTCCCCTACTCCCACCTTTTAAGGTCCTGTATCTGAGTAAAGGGAAGAGTTGGGTGCATCTTGCAGTCTCGGAGCTGTGCCTCCTCTTCCCTTCGCCTCACTCCAGCTCCACATCAGGCCCGGGCGCACGTGGCTGGCAGCTCCCCAGCCCCACTCTAGGCCCACAGTCACGACCAGGACCTCCGAGCTACGCAGCAGGTGATGGGTCACGGAGCTAAGCAGGAGCGGGAACTGGAGGTGCGGGTGCGTGCAAAGGCTCCTGCGCCAGCCTTTCCGCGCAACCAAGATTGGGCTGCAACCTCCTCCCACAGGCGTGCGCACCAGCACCTGCTCGCGCCCAGACCTCGCCTGAGCCTCTGTACCGCCCTGCTGCACTCATCCCTGTGCCTCTTGGACCCTTGCCCCTTCGTCTATGCACAGCGCTCCGCACTTTCCATGTGCGCTGAACTGCCAAGAATAAGCCTGAAGACCAAAGCGTCGTGAGGAGAAAAGGCAGACGTCTCCAAGCAAAGGCCTTTAGACTCATTCCTCTGACCCCAACACCTCTTCCTGACCAAAGAGTGTCCTTTATTTCAGCCGCCTCGGGACTCATCTCAGATAGAGCGGTCACCCTAGTTAAACCAGTAATTTCTCCATGGCTGCAGGGACAACTGGGAATCCTGAGTCCACCCCATGGGGTCTGCGCGTCTCCCTTTATCCCTGAACTAACTCGCTCCCGAGTGGGGCGGGAGTGGTTAGGCAGCGGCAGGAAACCGTCCATATCTGGCCTCTTAGGGAGCTTTCGCTGGCGCGGCCGCACAAGGCCCCCTCGATCCCGGCCCCGCTCTGCTTTGCTGGCTTTCGCTCAGCCCAGAATCTTGCAGCCCCGGAGGCACAGGACGGGGCGGGCGGGAGGCAGGGCATTGCCAACAGCCTTTGCTCAACACCCACCCGCCTGGCCGAAGGGAAATACCCTTCTCTCCCTCCAGGGACACTTTGAGAATTTAGAAGAGAGGGCTCATTTAGAAGGCCAGTTAGGGGTCTGTAGCTCTGACCGGGTGGGGGTTGAGAATTCCCTCTTTCCCCCGTTTTTCTAATTTTCTCCATGGTCCTTCTCACCTCTCCTAGGGCAGTGAGAACCATGCTTCCCGGTGGTATTACTTTGCTGAGTTTTATCACAACTGGTGATTTCATTAAACAAACACTTGAGTTGTGCCAGGCTCTGTGCTATGCCTGAAAATCCAGACTTAAAACAAGGTAGATGCAGGTTGTAATGAAGGTTTGTGTGTGGATTTTTGAATAATTTTTCGATCTTCAAGCACTCAGGGGTCATGCGCAATGCAATTGAGCAGCAGAGTCCAGGGGTTCCAGCGCCGACTTTACCACTTTGTAGCTGTGGTGCAGCTCTTGTAGATTTCCACCACACCCGGGAGCTGGTCCCATCACAGCCAGAGTAAACAAGGGTTTTGTGTTCTGGGTCCCTTCTTCCTGTTTTAATTTATCCTTGAATCCTCCAATGCCTTAATAAGACCCTGTTTTATTTATCCTTGAATCCTCCAATGCCTCAAGAAATGTTGGGTGAAGGGAACAAAGTCTCTTGGCATCTGACTCCTGAGCAAAAATGGTCATAACTTGCCCCGTGTATCTTCCAGGTTGTACTGGGGATCCAAATATTTAAGGATGAGATCCTCTGTGTGAATTTGTAAATCATCAAAATCGCTAGCAAATGGAAGGGGTTATTACTTCTGGTTCTGTATCTTGGAGTTATAGAAACTGTGAATTCAGGTTCTAACTAAGCATTGGGGCTGCTCCCGCGCCCAGGCCCGCGGAGGGCGTCTTCTTCAGCCAGGTGCAGGCTCTAGAGCAAGGCTGAGCTGGCTTTATGGGGGCCGTCGAGGCAACTCCAGAGAGGGGAAAGCAGAGCTCTGGGGGCTGCTGCTCTCCAATCCTGAGATGCAAGGAATGGAGACAGGACCTGGAGCCCCCTCAGAAGGGCGTCTTCCTCCCCCTGAAGGATCTCACAAGATCCCTCTGTGCACTGTTCCCAGGCACCAGAATTGGGAATCTCTCGAGGATCTGAGCAAAGTGCAGGGAACTGCAGTCAGGCGGCTTCCTCGAGGAGGCTTTAGCAGCATCACTGTGAGGAAGGGATTCGGAGGTCGGGGCTAAGGCACGTTCTTTCCACTGCTCACCGCCTCAGCTTGACCGTCTGGGGTGTTTGTGGGCAACCTTCCTGTTGGGGACGCTCTCCTCAAGCGCTGTCTTCTGGACAGGCCCTGGGGGACGAGGTCTTAGGTAAGGGCGCAGCTCCTGTGCAGCCTTCTCCCTGCATGGCGCACTCTGGAGTTTGAATGGAGGCGAGGTCCTGCACGTGAAGGCCAAAGTCCTGCAGAAGAACAGTGTGTCCCCCACTCTACCTCCCCGACTGAGGCCTCTGGTGTGAAGACCCTTTCCTCTGTTACGGGAAGCCCTCCAAGAGGTTGACACCAGTGGTCTCAAAACCTGCCTATTTTCATGTTTCACAGTTCAAGCCTAACTAACACTTACCCTCCCCTAACTCCAGAGGCGCCCCCTGGCGGAAAGGAGTCTGAGGAAGGGGCGAATTTGGGGACTGGCTTACAGAGAGATGGGGAACCCAGCGCTAGCAGCACCCTTCGAAATGCAGAGAAACCAAAATGAGGTGGGAAGTGGGGCCACGGGGGGCCTTGCAGCTGCTCGGAGACCCAGCGGGACGGATGCGGGGCGCCGCAAGACCGATGCGGTAGCTAAGCGAGAGCTCTACGGAGAACCGGCTCCTATTTCCTCCCAGATCTTCGTTACTGTATACTTAAGAGCCTCTAAGCGGGCGAAAGAGCGGATAGCAGTGATTCTGCCATACTGGACAGAGAGGAAGTCCCCACCCTAAGGAGCGGGGACACCCGCGGAGGTGTCGCAAAGAAAGTTTTTGCAGCTGTTGCTAGGACCGAAATGACAGATTCTGAAGGATCCTCGCGGTGGCGCGGCTTGTTTCACCCCAGGACCTGTGGAGCCGCACCTAGCTTTAGATGTCTGAAACCTGCAGCTCTTTCTTCCATTTCCCATCAAACTGCAGCCCCAACAGTGTGCGCCCATGGGCCCTGAGTGATCATGTTTCCCGCAGAGTCTCGGCAGAGCTGGGTTTTTTAGTTCGGCTCCTTTCTCCTCTCCAACCTCCCACTCTTCCCCCAGGCCCAGTCACTTAGCCCGAACAAAGTTTTAGGTAGCCACAATACAAACTCCAGCCACTTTTTGGAGATCGCTGCTGCTGTGGGTTCTCTGGGAAATGACCAACGCTGGCTTCCTGCTAGCAGCCGAGTACTCGGGGACTGTCTCTGACAGTTGCGGACGGAGGCGATCCGTATCGCCCTCTTCCGGCCATTACGAGAACTGCATTTTCGGGCCGCTTTGTTACCAGGTCTGCCGGTCTTGTTCAGAGACTGTGGTGGTTCATCCGTCACGAACTTGCCCACTTAAGTATTTATCATGCTATCCACCCGATCGTACTTCTGCCTATCAATCGGCCCACCCAAAGCCACTGAAATATAGGTCATGATTGATTCTTGAGGTCATTCAGCCTTCTGCTCCTGCTTTTGGAAAGAGCCCATGTGTAGATCAGGGTCGTGCAAGTTGTTGTGATACCTAACGCTGTTCTGATTATGCTTTGTTTTAAAATCTCATTGTAAGAATTTACTCTTCATATATGATGGCAGCTGGACAGGTATTTCGTGGCCAGGGATGTAGATTGCACTTTCCACATGTCCAAAGCCTGCAGAAAGCTATGGCCCTAATTGCTGTACCCAAGGGGCCTCTGCTTTGCTGTTGTAGCATAGGTGCAAGAGCCTAGAAATTAAAAGTGGAGTAATACTTCTGGACTAGTGGCACTAAGTTGAGTGCCCTCTAGCCCTCCAATCTTTGGCACCAACTCACCCAGCCAGGCTTTTACTCAAATGGTTTCTAGTCAAGATTGGATCCTCTCCACCTGCCTCCCTATATGCCTAAATTCTCTGCTTTTTAAATTTTCCACTTAGCCTAATGTCATTATTCCCACCCCCATTACTAAGTCATACCCTCCTTTTTAAAAAGCCCAGTTGCCTCCTCCAACAACTAAGTGTCTGACACACAGTAGGAGCTCAATGTTTGCAGAATAAATGAATGAATCGTTATTACACTTCTCTGTTACATTAATAAGACAACGCACCCTAATCGAATTATTTCCTAATTGTTTAATATGTGTTTCTGTTCTCTTTTTAGCGTGGCTGTAGGGTCCTTGATTTTAAGGGCCATGCCAGACACTCAGACACGTCCCCAGTGCATGGCAGCATTTGATAATGTTAATCACCTTTATTCAAAATTCTCTCATTGACTTGAGTCACCACTCATTCATGGTTCTCCTCTTCTGTATCAGGCATTTCTTCTCCATTGCTGGACTTTCTTCCGCTACTGTACACCCATCTCCATGGCTTCAACTGCCACCTATTGCTGATGGTTCCCAAATACATATGTCCAGCCAAACTCTCACCAGAGCTTCAGACCTATTATTTCCAGTTGTTAACCTCTTCATGTGAATGTCCACCAAACTTAACATATCCCAATCTGAACTCATAATACTGCCTCAATTTGCTTCTTGTTCTGTGTTAAAGGTATGCACATCTCCCCTTCCCCATTGCCCCCATAAGCTCTTGTAATAGTCAGATTGGGCTGTCATAATAAAATACCATAGACTGAGTAACTTAAACAGCAGAAATTTATTTTCTCCAGTTCTGAAAAGTCCAAGATTAAGGTTCCACAGGGTTCAGCTTCAAGTGAAGACTCTTCCTAGCTTGCATAAGCACCTTCTCACTGTGTCCTCACACAATGGAGAGGAGATCTCTCTCTCTCTTCCTCTTCTTATAGGGCCACAGTCCTACCTGATAAAAGCCTCAACCTTGTGACCTCATTTAACATACTCAACATTAATTATCTCCTAAATTCCTATCTCCAGATACTGTCACATTGAGGGTTAGGGCTTCAACATACGAATTTGGGGAAACAAAATTCGGTCTAAAGCAGCTCCCAAGTCAGATAACTGATTATTGAACTTTTCCTCTTATCCAAGTCATAAAGTTATATCAACTCCACATCTTAGATGCCTCCCAAATTCAGTCCCACTTCTCATAACAGTTTTCTTTCCTTTCACTGACTGTTTATCATCTATTGCCTAATCATCTAGCTGTTATCTCTATCATTAGGCTCAGATGATCGTTAGCATTTTTTAACAATAAAGTATTTTTAAATTAATGTACATTTTTTAGACATAATGCCATTGCACACTTAATAGACTACAGAAAACTGTAAACATACCTTCTACATGCACTTGGAAACCACTCATTTTATTGCAGTGGTCTGGAATCAAACCTGCAATATCTCTGTGATATGCCTATAGGCATTTACTGCTACAAATTTACTTATAAGCACTGCTTTAGCTGCATCTCATACATTTTGATAGGGTACATTTTCACTTTTATTTTTCAAATCAGTTAAAATATTTTCTGATTTTCATTTTAATTTCTTATTTTACTCTTGGGTTATATAGACTTACATTCTTTAATTTCCAAACGTTTGGAGATTTCCCAGAGATCTTGCTGTTACTGATTTCTCTTGTGATCTATTGTGATCAGAATACTTACTTTGTATGTCTCAAACCCTTTTAAGTTTATTGAGACTTGTTTAATGGCCCAGAATATGGTCTATCTTGATAAATTAATGGGTATATTTGAAAAGAATGTTTACTTTGCTAATGTTGAGTGGAAGTGTTATACAAATGTTAAGTCTTCTGTGTTCTTGTTAAATTCTGTCTCCCTGTTCTATCAATTATTAAGAGAGAAGTATCGAAATCTTCAACAGTAACTGGGGGTTTATCTATTTCTCCTTACAGTTCTTTCAGCTTTTGCTTCATGTATTTTGAAGCTCTGTTATTAGATTCACAAACATTTAGGATTGTTATGGCCCCTTGAATTCAACACTTTATCATTATAAAATAATCCTTTTTATTATTTTATACCATCCAGAACATGATGATAATATTACATTTTCTGAAGTTTTCTTTTTCTGATATTAATGTAGCTTTACATTGATCAGTGTTAGCATCATTTATCTATTTTCCTTCTTTTTTCCTTTTAATTTATTTGTGTCTTTATAGCTAATGTGGGTTCTTTAAAGAGCGTATAGTTGGGTCTTGCTTTTAGTTCAACAATTTTTGCCTTTAATTTGGCTATTTAGACCATTTGCATTTAATGTGATTATTGCTATTGTTGGGACTAAATTAACCATCTTGTTGCTTGTATTCTATTTGAGACTTCTTTATTCCCCTTTCCCTCTTTTTTTTTCCTTCTTTTGGATTAATTGAGTATTCTCTTTGATTTCATTTTATATTCTTCTTTTGGCTTATTAGCTATAATTTTGCTATGTTATTTCAGTAGTTGCTTTAAGATTTAATTTAACTTATCACAGTTTGCCTTTAAGTGATACTATAAATTCTAGTACAGTGAGAACCTTATGAAGGCATACTGCCCATTCTTTGTTTTCTGGTTTTTCTGTGGTTGTTGTCACACATTTTAGGTCTAAATATATTATAAACCCCACAGTAAGTGTTTATTACCATTGTTTTATATAGTTAGCTATCTTTTAAGAAGATTTAAATGCTCAAGAAAAATGTCTTTTACATTTCACAATAGTTACTATTTTTGGTGCTCTTCAGTAGATCCATATTTTCCTTCTGCCTGAAGAATTTCTTTTAAACATTTCTTGGAATGCAGTTCCAATGGTGATTAATTCTTTCAACTTTTGCATACTTGAAAATGTCCTTATTTTATCTTAATTTTCATGTAGGTATAGATTCATAGACAGACAGCATTTTTTTTTCCTTGCAATATTTTAAAGCTACTGCTCCACTGTCTCCTGGCTTACATTGCTTTCAGGGACAGCACAAAAGGGAGAAGCACTGGGATGGCTTCGCCTTCCTCCAAGAACTGTGTAACTACAACTGTTTCCCTCCCAGCCACAGATATGGAAAATTTATTTTTATTACCTTGTGGAGGTACAGTTTTATGGCTCTGCCTCCCATCTGCTCAAAAGGCCAACAAGATTGTTACCCCTCACTGTATCCTGTATGGAAATTATGGGACTGTCACTGTTCCATATACACAAAGCAGTTGGTATATTTCTATGTGGAAATAGCGGAGTTAGACATTCTCTCATCTTTATCTTAAGTCCTTTCCAGGATGCAATTGCCATTATCAGGGTTATTCTCTTTTTGCCTAAGTCTCTTATAAATTACCCATCATGACTGCATCCTTTTGGGAAAGTGTGGAGGAAACTACAATAAAAGTTTTCAAAAGGTTACCTTGTTTATAAATTGAAGTTTTTGATTAAAATTTTGCCATGTCTTAAAATAGAGCTATTAGGAGAACATAGATTGAATTCTAAACCAATCGTAAGAAATGCATTTGCCTGGACCTTTTGGGAGCAAAGCTTGGGGAACACTTAGATGAAGGGAAAGTCCTGGACATTTCCATTTGACATGTGACAGGAACTATTCCAGGAATTTTGGCATTCATATTATAAGAGAGAGGTAGTATCTGCCTAGTTTTTATGGATGAGGAAACCACGGTTCAGAAAGGTTAAGTAAATTGCTGAAGATTACATAGCTAGTAAGTAGTAGAGCTAAGTTTTGATTGTCAGCATGCCATATTCCAAAACACAAGATGAAGCATAGCCTACACAGACAGGACCTTTAAGAATTCCCTTCCTATCCCCCATTCACGTCTTCTAATTTTGTAGTTACTTTGACAGAAGGATAGTTTGAATGTCCACTCACCTGCTTAGAGAATTTCTTTGTACCACCTTCTTTTGTCTTGTTTGGTAGTTCTCAAAATTTAATGTGTATAAAAATTACTATATCAAATTATACACAAAAAAATGTTGCCACCATTTTATAAGATTTTCTAAGGTAATTTTGATGTTATTAGACTGTTTACCTTAGGCATTATCACATTTAAAACCTAACACCTGAATACTGTGGAACCACACTATATTCTTTCTAATCTATTACAATATTTCTCTCATTTCCAACAAACAGTTTCCTTGGGGAAAGTGGAGTAATAAGGAACACACTGTGCAGAAGAGTATAGTCATCACGTTTGTAAGATGTCACTGGCACTGTTAAAGGAGTGCAACTAATGTACCTGAAGAGTTGAAATTCTTCTTTTCAGTGAAGGAGATGACTTCTTAAGAGATAAAGTTAAGCACAGAAGTTTATCTAAAACAGCAGCTCTCAAATTTTGAGTGCATAAGAACAGCCTAAAAAGCTAGTTTTAAGTGTATATTCTTGAATGGGAGTTCTAATGCTGGTAATGTAGAACAGCTTACATCAGAGCAAGCCTTTCTCAGATAACAATAATAAACTCTGGACCACAGACACACACACACACACACACACACACACACACGCACGCACACACAATTATTTGAAGGTACTGGAAAGTAACCCAAAGCAGGCAGAAACTGAAGAGTGTTCTAATCTTTAGTGGATTTGTTTACTTACAGGGTGAGAATCAGGTTTATAAGGCTATTGCTTTGAGGATGCTACTCATACACACAGTACAGGGCAGACAGAAGACAGGCAGAAAAGCCCAGCGTTTTTGGCTTGAGGTATTCAAGGATGGAGTTAGAGGCTGGAAGAATATCTGGAAAATTAGGGTAGCGAAATCCCAGAACAGAGGAAGCCATGTATGGCGGTAGGGCGGGGGTGGGGAAGGTAGACCCAAAATTTGGATTTAAATGCCACTCAAATCATAGGCGGATTTCTGAAATATATGTTTAGAGTAGAGTCCAGTGAGCTTAGCAGAAAACAGTATGTGGAGGAATGTAAAAGCTGACCAGGAGGGTTTGGACTTTGATCCTGACCAAGTTAAAAGGACTCAGTGAACCTCTGGCTTTGTGTATTAAGAAAGCTTCCCTTGGAATAAAAGGAAATACTACAGGACTAACAGATTGGCTTCCAAGGTGAGGGGCAACTAGACATACCTAACAACATGTGTAACTAGTGTTCCACGAGGTCAAGGGGGAACAGCTAGTAATTTAACTGACTGGTAGAACAAAAATCAATGCTCTTCAAAGAAGAATAACCAAAAATAACAGAAACCAGAATCCAAAGACTCTAAAATGTATTATTCATAATGACCATATTTTAATAAAAATGACTAGGCATGTGAAGGCACAGGAGATAGTTCCTAAGGTCAAAAGAAAACGCAGTCAATAGAAACAGACTTCTAGATGACCAAGATACTGGAATTAACAGAAAACTACATTTAAAGAGGCAAATACATATATTCAAAGATATAAATTAAGATATTATAATAGTGAATAGTAACTGAAGACACTGGGAACCTCTCAGGGAAAGGGAAGCTATTTTAAAAATTAGATGGGAGTTCTGAAACTAAAGAGCTGCAATATATGAAATGGCAAAAACAATCACTAGATGAGTTGAAGAGGAGATTGGAAACAGCAGAAGAAAGGGACAAAGAACTTGAAAACAGATTAATAGAAATTAGTCAATCTGAAAAGCAGGGATAAAAAAGATTAAAAACCAAAGCAGAGCCTCAGTGACCTGTAAGACAATATCAAGTTATCAAAAAACATAAAGGAAAGCTTCATTTTCAGGCTCTATTAGATCATGAAAGGAAAAGCAATATTTTTTTATCTGCTGTAAAAACAAGTAGAGGGGAAATTTTTCATTTTGAAATTATTTCTATTGCTCAACGAAGATTACTATTGCTGTTGACAAGACCATCAGAATTTTTGTTCTTAAATAAAGGTACTTCCTACCATTGATTGTTTATAGCTTTTAAGAGCCCATTTACTCAACTCACCAAGAGGTGAGTGTGGTGAACACCTCACCAGCATAATCAGTTCATTAACTTATGAATGCCTTAATTAAGTTTCAACAACAGAACTTAACACAGTTCTAGACAGTGTGTCTCAACAGAGTTTCTTTTACCTGCCTTACTAGCTAACCAAGCATGGGGCATTCCTGCTTGGCTTGACTTCTTCTAGCAGAAATTTCATCAGAACCTTTATGCTATCTATATGTTCCTCTTTTTTCCAGGGGACCAGGGAGTATGGCAAAGGGAAGTCAAATCATCTTTTTTCTCAACTTCCTTTAGTTGAATCTCATATTTAAAAAATTAATAAAGTACTTCTTTAACTAGTTGGTCTAGACTGTCTTTTTGTCTTGGAAGTCCAGCTGAAGACTTCTTTCCAGTACAATGGGTATAACCATTAATAACTCCATAGTGATCTGTCTGTACTTTGGCTAGTTGCTATTTTCCAACATGTCCTCAAGAAGGAGAAAGAAAGTCCTCTCATACATGACACTATCTGACAGGTTGGTTGATATGGTAAATGCTTTCCAGGTAGAATGAGTGTTTTTTGCAGGATCTGCCATGCTTGGTCAGATAACCCAGTGGAAGGTCTACTCAAAGATTTGGTATCTGTTGATATAATCGATTTGATATCTGTTTAGTCAACATTTGCCACATTGTTAATGCTGTAAAATATCCAATAAAAGTTGCTTAATTTCACTGGGCTGGTCGTGCATGAACTTCTGGATCTAATCATCCTGATGTATGTAGCAGTAGAGAAGAACTCTCATACACGTTATAGTCAGGCTTCTAGGTCCTTCTCTTGTCATAATCAGTGTGACTATATGCCAAAGGTAAACTAAAGAGACCTTAAGAAATTGGGTGAACAGTACATAATAACTGTAACAGTGACCTTTCAATTTCAAATTATTGATTCTAATTATAAGCATCACAAGCTAAACTTAATACCTGGTCTGGACTCTCTCTGTTCCAGGGCCTTCCAGCTCACATTGGCCATGAGCCCCACAACTTTACATGTGTGCAGGCTGTTACCTTGCCATTTGATTCTTATTTGTAGTTTCTATTTGTTCATTTATTACAAGCATATTCTCCTTTATGTCCTTGAGTATACTTATAATAGCTGCTCTAAAATCCTTGTCTGCTAATTTCAACATTTGGGTCATTCTAGGGTTGCTATCATTGTGTATGGGTCTCATTTTCTTTTTCATCAGAGAAATGTTGAATTGCATCCACTGTTCTGTGGGTTTCTAGTTGAGTTTTACTTGCCACTGTGACCTCTCTTTAAGAAAAAAGCCATAAAACTCATAAACTCTTCTAATTCTGTTTCCTTCAAACAAATGTTGACTCCCTTTTAGTTTCTGTTTACTCTCTGGAGCATGTTGGTAGTTGTTTTTATAGTTTGCCTAGAATTTGTAGTTATCTGTGACAGATTTGGTTAAATAGGAACTACCTTGCCATTAAAAGAAGCAGAGTAAAAATCAACTTTTTACTTCTGATCTGTTTTACTTCTTTATGCTACAGTTTATTATTTAAAAAATAAATTAAAAAACCAGGGAAATGTATACATTTCCTTTATATATAAATAAATGTGTATTATATATTTTATAACATACACTTTATATATACTTATATATTAACCATTGCTGGCACTCTGTTCTTTTACATAGATCCTATTTTCCATCTGGTATTATTTTCCTTTAATAATTTTTGTTGTGCAAATCTGATGGCAATGAACTCTGTCACTTTTATTGATCTGAAAATCTCTTATTTTGCCTTCATGTTTGAAGGGTTTTTTTAATATCAAATTATTGATCAACAATCTTTTTTTATTTAAACCACCTTATTCAGTTATAACTGACATTACAAGAAGCTGTACATATTTAATGTATATATTTTAATGAGACAATTTTTCTTTCATAAAGATTTTATTCCATTGTCTATTGCCTTATATTATTTCAATAAGAATTCTTCTATCATTCTTATCTTAGGTTTTATGGCTGCTTTTAATATATTTCTCCTTGTAACTGTTCTCAGCAATTAGTTTATAGTAAGTCTTGGTATGATCATTTTTGTAATTATCATGCTTGAAATTTGTTGAATTTATTGGAGATGTGGGCTTATAGTTTTCATCAAATTGGAAAACCTTTGGCTCTCATTTTTCCAAATAATCTTTCTTTCCTCTCCCTTTTTGGGCTCTATTTACAAGGATGCTAGAGTGCTTGAAATTTTCCTATAGATCATTGAGAATTTGTTCATTTTTTTCTTCCTTGTGCTCTAGTTTGGAGAGATTCTATTGTTATGTCTTCAAGTTCCATAATACTTTCTTCTTCCCTCTTTAATCTTTTAAACTCATCCAGTGAATTTATAATTGCAAATATTTTAATTTTTTAAATCAGAAGTTCCAGTTATTGGTATTTGTCTTCTATTTCTCTATTCCTTATTTGTATTTTCTTTTAATTCCTTGAACATATTTATAATAGCCCTTTTAAAGTCCTAATCTGCTAATCCATCATCTCTATAATTTCTAGGGGTGATCGCAGAGCTCGCCTCATTTATTTCTCTTTTCTCAGGGGTCAAAGTTCTGAACTAGCTCTCATCCAGCGTTTCAAAAGTTGTTTCATATGTTTTGTATAGCAGTCTACTTAAAAATGGTGAGAGGCATGCTTGGCACTTGTCAGTCATGGCCAGAAGAGGGACCAGTGA
Organism: Manis pentadactyla; assembly: GCF_030020395.1. NCBI lineage: Eukaryota > Metazoa > Chordata > Mammalia > Pholidota > Manidae > Manis > Manis pentadactyla. The sequence continues at coordinate 62,906,094 of NC_080029.1, read as the reverse complement.
CCTAATTATTTAGGACTTTAAAACAGTCTCTGTGAAACTGTTGATTTGTATGTGATATTAGAGCTTGGAGTTCACAGGCAGGCAGTGGTGAAGGGAAGATGGATTTAAACTGCAGGAGAGAAAAGACAAACTGGGACCCACAAGCACAACCGGAAACCCGCAGGGATGACCTGAAAACTGTGTTAGTTTTCACTGCCTGTGATCTTGGTGGCCTGGGTATCCTGCAGGAGAAACTGGTACCAGGTGAACACACACCTGGCCTAGGAGTTGGAAAAGCTGAAGGAGAATCCAGGGGAAGCTGGAGCTGTTGCAGACCAATAAGGTGAGCCAACAGGTAAGTGACAATGATTACAAGCTGATTACAAACAAAAAATTGCTGCTGCTCATTTTGCCTTTTAAATGTCACACAAGAACGTTTCTTGCACTCTAACTAACTGGAAACATACAGGTAAGAATTCTGAGAAGTGTAGTTCAGCCTAGCCGGGTGAAACATGACAACACTAAATCCATGGAACCTACTTGGGTTCCATTTCACCAGTGCAAATCAGCGGTTATTAAAAGTAGTGGCAATGGGAAACCACCAAAAACAGAGTTGGTCAAGTGGCAGGACCTTGAGTCCTATGAAGTTGGCAGCAGTTGATAGGAGACCTTGCAAAACACTTACACTTTACATGAATAACTGGCCAAAGAAAAACACAATGTTAGCTTTATGATACAGAAATTAGCTTCTAGTATATCAGTTTCAGTAGATACAGGGTAGAGATACTATAGAGATGGAGTTCTTCTGCTTGGATTTTTCAGTGTTTCAAAATCCTTTTCATGGGCCTGAGTATTCTGGTTTGCTGAAATTTATATCAACTAGACTTCTGACTGAAAGGAAAAGTACTAACGCCTGGGGACAATGAAGGAATCATGTAGAATACACCCTCCCTGTTTATGGAGAAAACCAGGCCTGAAAAGAATTTTCTCCTTTAAGGTCTAGGTTTTTCTACTAGTAAGTAGAAGAAATTGAACTAATATAGGTGATATGAAAAGATTATAAGAAAAATATGGAGAAAATACTTTCAAGATGGGTAAGAAGAACATGTTTTTTAAAAAGATTTTCTGCAAGAGCAGGGCATCTAAGTCTGCTCAAAAAAGGCTTTAAACTTATTCTGGAAAATAAGAATAAAAGATTATATAAAGTAGCAGACTGAGTTGGAAAGGAAGCTGATTGAGAGGCAGGCAGAAATATAAAGGGGGTGGCATGGTTTAAGGAAGGACATAATTAAGCAATAAAAGAGCACATATTAAATCTGTGGTTAAAAGCACTAAAGTTTAGATGTTTTTTATAATTTTGATACTTTATATAGTGTGATACTTAAAATATATACAAAAAATATGAAAAAGTAGAGAGATTCACCATGTACTCACGGTCCAACTTCGACAGTTTCCAATACTGTGTGAATAATTTTTAAAATAGATCTTCCCCCAGTGTTTTTTTTTTGGACTAAAATATTTTAAATCAAATCCCAAACATAATAAATTTTACCTGTAATTACTTCAGTAAGTATCTCTGACACATAAACTCTTTCTTTTTTAAAAAATGTAAACACAATTCCATCATCACACCTAATCAGACTAATACTTCCTTAGTGTATCTAACACCCAGACCATGTTCAGATTTGCTCAATTGTCTCAACAATGATTTCTTCAAGTGCATAGCTTGTCTAATCAGAATTCAAACCAGATCTACACACCACCTTTAAGTGATATGTTTATAAAGAATTGAACTGACACCAAAAGAAACCAAATTGGTAATGTGGAAAAAAATTACATGAGAAGCTTGCTAAAATACCAAGGAAAGAATATAGAGGTGAAAGTGACATGCAAGAAGCAAGTGATAATGCGAGACAGAGCATAGAGAGCCTACATATGGGTGGTCAATGCTTATAAAGATAAATCATGAGCACTTGAAACAGAACAATAATCAAAGGTATAACAATGAAAATAATTTTAACAAGCTAAATAAGGAACTGTGGTTGCAGATGGAAAATGTTAACTGAAAATTAAGGAAAATGCACCAATACTTGAGCCATGGATTCTTAACTTGAGGTTCTCCATGGATAAGTTTCAGGGTATTAATGAAAATTTAAAATTAGAGCAAAAAAAATGTGTGGCCATATTTAATCTACCACATCTTGACATTAAAATTTTTTTTGAGGCATAGCAAGAGCATAAATTCTTAATCCTCTTTATAGGTCTTATAACCTTATAAAGATTTAATTAAAGTTATTGCTCTTCTCCCCAGGAAAATGTGCCTATATTTACTTTTTGCCAAATGCCACATGGTTTTGTCACAACAGCACTCTACTTCCTGATGTCAATTTTTTTTCGTTAACTATTGCTGTGTAATGAAGAGCTCACAATTTAGTAGATTACAGCAATTAATCATTTCTCATGATTTTATGGGTCGGCTAGGAGATCTGCTGGTTTTACATGAGCTAAATCAGTAACAGAGCTGACTGGACTGACAGGTCACAAATCACCTCACTCTTATGTCAGACGGTACACCTTTGGCTGGGATCCCTGTTTTCCCCTGTGGGGTCTCCCATCCTCTGATGCAGGGGTGGGCAAACTATGGCCCACAGGTTAAAGTCAGTCTTTCGTTTTTGTAAATACCTGACTTACTGGAACATAGCCACATTCGTTTATGTGTTCTCTGTGGCTGCTCTCACACTATAATGGCAAAATTGAATAGTTACAACAGAGACTGTATAGCCCACAAAGCCAAAAATACTTACTGTGGAGATATCTTTACAGAAAAAGTTTATGGATCCTGGTTTAGGTCATCAATCTTGACATCATGGATTGCCACCTGGGATGAGCCTTACCCATGTCTGAATCAGATGCAGATAATGAAACATTGAATCTGATGCTATAGTTATATCCAACTATAGCTGGAATTCTTGGGAGGGGATAAGTGTCTTACTCATGTGGGAAGAATGTGAATGATTGTGGCCTGAGGGTGGATGGGGTAAATAGAGTCACAGATTCTTAGAAGCATCTCCATGGAGAAGTGTGTTCTATTTTCCCATCCCGTCAGTCGGGCGTGTCCTGTGATGACCAATAGAACGCAATGCCAGGTTGTGCTGCTCTGAGTGCTGGAGCCTAGGCCCGCAGGGGCTGCCCAGTTCGTGCCTCACTTTCTGGAACACTGCCATGATAAGAATCTGGTCTACCCTAAATGGAGGATGAGAGGAAAACAGACTCTACAGCTGACAGCCAGGACCAACTGCCAGACACATGGGTGAGGTCACTGTGTTTCTTGGAGCCCTATGCTGTTGTGCGTGGATGCCACAGGAAACCGCAGGGAAACTGCCTTACTCTCCCAGAGTGATGGAAAATTATACATCATTGCACCTTCAAACCACTATATTTTGGGGTCTTTTGTTAAATATAAAATATTTGCTAGATATAAAACAAAAATGAAAAATTCTAGAAGCATCTAGATAGAAAAATTGAGTTGTCTTTAAAGAAACAAAAATGTTATTCCCAGGTATTAAATATCAGATAATAATAGGGTGATAGCTACACAATTTAGAGGGAAATAATTGTCAAAATGTAAAATGTGAAAAATTTTAAGAATGTATCAGGTCAACGAAATAAAGTAAGTCTGGGAAAAGCAGGATTCAGTCAGCTCTGGGAATCTCAGCAGTAAACATTTAAGACTTTCCTCTGGGGTCTTATTATTTAAATATCAGGATATTCTTATTGTCTAAAAGGAATGTACATGTCCCTCTTAGGGACATATAAAGTAAAAAATAAAAATGTACTCTTTGAGGATGAAGAACATCTTCAGAGTAACACTGTGCATACTGGCAAAATTGAAAGTTAAAGAGGAAGAAAGTTTCATTGTGAATAAATTTTTCCTCCATGCTCTACATGGTATGTAACATTCTAAAAGCTAATGATATTTTTAAAAGATGATAATAAAAATTACAGTTCTAATCTACAGTTTAAATTTTGCTTTTCTTTTGCAGACTTTTAAGAACCTTTGTCTTTTAGTTTTAAAAGATAGCATAAAAAAAGAGAGCATAAGTGATAAAGTAGTGGTTAATATGAAAATTAATAAAAGTTTAAAACTTTTTTCAGTCAATATAAAAGGCTTATTTGTAAACCCACCGAGTTTTCTTAAAGGAACATTATATTAGAGGCATATAAAACCTTAATTAGCCTGATGGTTTTAAGATAAACAATTAATTTGATTCTCTTCCTACTTTAACAGAATTTTGTTAATGTTATTCTGGACAGTTTATTTTTAAGCATTCTCAAATACAGTGTTGTTCTTGTTTTAAAAAATTTTATATCACTGCTATATAACTCAGTGAGAATGTTCCAACATTAATGAGAAATGTTGGCCATCAGTTATTATTCATAGTGTGCAAGAGCATCAAAACAGCAAACATTATTCAAAACCAAAAAGGCATTATATCATTCGGAAAAGTTTATGCAGTGATAACAAAAAACATTCAAATCTCAGCAGCTTAAAACATGTCCATCATGATTCAGCAGCAGACTGCTCATTGTAGTCACTCAGGGAACCAGGTGGACAGAGCAATGTCTCTAACATTGTCTTTCTCCATGCCAGAGGACAAGACAATTAAGTACTAAGCCCAGAAATGGACTTTCCTTTTTCCTCACAATTCACAGGCCAGAACTAGATATATTGCCTCACTGAACCATAAAGGGGACAGGATAGACATTCCCAGCATGTTCCCAGAAGTGTGGAAATATTTGGTGAACAGCGTTAATGACTACAACAGACATTCTCCCCTGTAGACTTTGGGACAGAACTTCAGTTTAAAACATAGCCATTGTCATTTCATTCAGGTCCAGTTCACTCCCTCAGGGGCAGGTGAATAGACTCTAGTAGTAGGGGCTGGGGGGAACCCAGTAGGGTTGCCTGGGAGATTGTACAGAGCAGACAAAACACTCACAAACCTTATCATTTTGGCTTCTACTTTTCTCCTTGAATGAAATTTAAGTCTATAGGGGATGAGTTTTAAAGACTGGCTGGACGTTAATTCACCAGATTGATTAACCAGAGATCTAGCTTTTCCATGGTAAGCAAACTCTGAAAGCTTAGCACAATGGATGCATAAGACAAAGCAGTAAGAGTTTCCTGGTGGCTCAACAATTGCGGCATTTCACTGTCCTCACCCTTCTCACTTCTTCAAGGTTTTTATCCTCTGTCTTTGCTCTCCTGGCCTCCTGGTTTACCCATCCTGCCTCTCTAATCTCCAGAGATTTCTCCTCCTCCAGCTATACTAGCCAAAACTCTTACCATGAAGCCAGAAGGAAAGTGGGTTACAGGAAATAAGGATGGTCTGTACAAATAGGCACCGTGATCACTTAGCAGTAACAGGGAGAAGATTTAGGGCCAATGAAAGACTCCAGGTCCACTATTTGCCCATATAGTACTTTTTTGAAAGTTAGGAAAAGATACTCCCTCCTTCCTTCAGAACTGATATAGCTACATATTCAAGGTATAGAAAATTCTTCTGATTCTGCAGTGGGAAAAAAGGGTTAGTAACCAGGTCTACAAATCAACTATCCGTGCTCAAATAAGGTGGCATCCTGTTAAGCATAGAGGTGCCTGACTTCACTCTCCGTGGATTAGTTAATCACTTTGAGCATCATTTTTTTTACTCGTAAAATAGGAGTATTAAATATCTTGTTTAGGAAAGCTGTTGTGATAAAATGAGATAATATGTGTAAAACTTCTTATCCTCATCTCCTTTAGGCATCATAGTGGGAATTCAATAAAATATTAGTTTTCTTTTTCTTCTGTTCCCCAGGGGAAAAGCTCTGATACTGCAGTGGGGGCAGGAAGGGGCATTGTCTTTAGGAGGGCAGAAGACCCTTAAGAGGGAGGACACCCACTGAAATCATTTCCAGACCAGTTCCTCCAGGCACTCTAAACCCACTAACATGGTTATTTTTCAGGGTCATTCTTGTGGGAACCATGACTTAACAAAATTTCTCCAATCTATTTTTTGGTACCTAAAATATCTTCAACAAGAGATATTTCTGTTTTATGAATTTAGAAGGGAAGGTAGAAAAAAGTAGAAATAGAAATACTTTATATTGGAAACAGTACCAGACTAGTCTAATGACCTTAGGCAAGTCACTTAATCTTTCGTTTTTGCATACATTAACACCCACTCTTCTTGGTGCATAGCTAAGTTTTGACAAAGTACAGTCATGATAGCCTGTCCAAAACCAAGAGACAGTGCAGTGTCATCATCCCCCAAGTTCCCTCACACTGCTCTTCTGCAGTCTATCCTTCTTACCCTTAGACCCTGGCAACTGTGGCTCTGTTTCCAGGCCCTATATTTTTACCTTTTCCAGAATTTCACATACATGGAATCACATAATATTGTGGCTTCATTCCTTTCGCATAATGTCTTTGAGATTCATCAACTTTGCTACATCAATCACTAGTTCATTCCTTTTTTATTGCTGAGGAGTATTCCATTGTATGGATGTACAAGATTTGTTTATTCATTCACTAGCTGAAGAACATGTGGATTGTTGCCAATTGATTTTTGTTTTGTTTTGTTTGGTGGTGGTTGTTTTTTTGTTGCAATTAGGAATAAAGCTACTAGATTCATGCAAACATAGATTTGTGTGTGTGTGAACCTAAGTGTTCATTTGTCTCAGGTAAATCTCCAGGCAGGGGATTGTATAATAGGTTTATGTCTACCTTAATACGGAGAGCCAAGTTGTTTTCCCAAAGTGGCTTTGCCATCGTGGATCCCCACCAGCAGCATGTGAGAGTTCCACCGGCTCTGCAACCTCACCAGCAACTCTTCAAACCTCAATTTCTAATCTCTGCCATGGGAAGAATAAAAGAATGTACTGACCATTAAAGTGAAGAGTAGTGGTAAAATTATTTGAAAATGATAAAAGCAATATATAAATAAGTATAGATGTATGGTGACATTTTTAAGGTGAGCAATAGTGTAAAGAAGGTTTAAAACATACTTAAATTCACAGAAAATATAATTTGACCGAGTAAAGCCTATAATATTTTGGAGGGGCTTGGTGTCCTATAAGCATGGCTATATATGTGTATAGATGAATCATTTCTTACATACTGTTTTTTTGCTCATTTTAATAATCACAATCCAAAAAATATTAAAAGTAGTCAATGCAAAATTCTATCACTCAAATTAATTTGTTGGTAGCATTTGGGAGTGATTTTTTGTCTTTTATTTTTATAAATATTTCTGCTTGATAGTAACTATAATTCACAAAGAATTTGGTATGTTTAACTTTTCACTTTACATTAAATCATAGGCATGTCACAATGTTATTCCATGATCTTAAAAAAGGACTGTATAATATTCTATAAAGTAGATGAACCTCTATTTATTTAACCATTCATTTCTGGATATTATTTTATCATTCCCTCAATTTTGTTCTCTTCTAAATGATACTGTAACAATGAAAGCCATGCCTATAGGTTTTGTTTGTTTTTTGTTTTTTTATAATCATTTCCTTAGGATGGATTTTTATAACTGGGATGACTGGGTTGAAAGGGGTTGGGGGCTAGGCAACATGGGTGAAGGGGATAGAGAGATACAAATTTCCAATTACAAAATAAATTGGCCACGGGGATGATAGTAAAGCATAGGGAATATAGTCAATAATATTGTAATATATTTGTATATTGACAGATAATTACACATGCTGTGGTGAGCTTTTAGTAATGTCTATAATTGTCAAATTACTATGTTGGATACCTGAGGCCAATATAATATTGTTTATCAACTGTATTTCAATTTAAACAAAGAAAAAAAGAATTTGAATATTTTAATGGATCTTAATACATACTTATAGTTTACTTCCCAAAACACTGCATCAATTTGTTTGTTCTGAACAAAGCATGTTTCATCACACCTTGGCAAATGCTGGATATTATCATTTCAAAACTTTTTAAATATAAATGATTAAAATGGTGCATTATCTTAATTTGTGTTTCTTCGGTTAATAGTGATGTTGGATATTGTGATAGACAGTCTGTAAGATGGTCCCCAGTGATCTCTGCCTTCTGATATTCATTCCCTGGTATAATCCCCTCATTGTGAGTGCTGGCTGGACCTACTGACCCACTTCTAACAAAGAGAACATGGCAGATGTCATATGGCAGATACTAATCATAGAACAGATTTCTTTCATTCTGGGAAAATCAGAATAAGGCCTTTAGTAACCAAAAACAATAAATTAAATATCCACCAAACTTTCTTACATAAAACTGAGTATTTTAAAAGTCTGGTTGTAGAAATTGTCTACCTTTAGCGGAGTGTTCCTTAACAAGGTATTTTTTGACAAGTTGGAGAATTATTTGTTTTCTAAGTACAAATTTAGAATAAACTAAGTAAATCATAAATCAGATTGTTGGGAGCCTCATTTCAGCCATGGAAGCCTGAGTGCACTGCAGTCAACAGAGTGCAAAATTTGGTTGAAGCTCAAGGGTAAGAAAGAACAATAACTTAGCTTTGGTTCAAGGTTGCTTCTACTTAGCTTTATTCCTAAAGCAACCAATAAGCTGAGCGATGTTTATGCACGTGATAATAGGTGCAGGTAGATAGATCTGGCTTCCCATTCTCTCCCTCACATCTCAAGGAAGCAAGTGGAAGTTTAATGCCTCTTGTTTTCCTGCCTAGAAAGTGATATTCCACCCAAAAGGAGAAGCAAAGACCATTTACCTCCAACCACACTAGCACACTGTTCTGCCACCTAGAGTAATAATTCTACTACATCAACCATCCCTAGTGTCCAGGTTCTGGGCCTTGAAGTTCTTTCTATCACAATACTGGGGAAAATCCCCTTATCAATTCCTTCCAACTGCTCATCATGTCCATTGGGCAAGTCTGGCTCTGGGCTACCCAGTTCATCCTGTTCTGCCCTGTCTGTCCCTCACCAACTCACAGTAAGCAGCTTAAAGTGATCATAAATCAAGTCTTTTCTGGACTCTGTCAGAACACTTGTACCCATTTAATGTGTATGAGATGCCTTTTAACCAAAAAATATTTAGCAGGCATGAGGTATAGTTATTTTGATTCATCTTAATTCTGACACTGATTTAGATAAATCTCTTCTTTGTACTTCAGTCCTTCTGGAGGACTGGGAAAAGCCTACCAGATTTTTAAAATATCATATGCAATTAAGGAACCTTAAACCATTTGGAAAATAAATTGAAACCAGACTTTGAACATTACTTATTTTGAACTTAAAGTTTTGCATTTCCTACAAGTGAAGGTTTATTGCAGTTGTTTCCTATATAATCCAGCTCAATGGCACAGATTCTAATAGCCTCAGCTCATCCTAGATTCAGCAGAGTTAAGTGTTACTGAGTATTTTTTGCAACCACAAATCCTGCTAGTTTGAGTGAATGAGTCTTTCTTCAAATCATATCCCTAGGTCCAGAAGGGATATGATCCCTTCATTTCATCCACTGATCTTTTTATTTTTTATAACATTATTTAAATTTAACAAATTGCTGCATGTGATTTATTTTGAATTTAATTACAGAGCCAAAATGCCACATATAATTATGGCTGTAAGGAGCAGACAATTCTTTACCCTGATGGCTTGAGAAAGGCTGTAAAGTGCAGCATAGTCATTCTACATAATCTCCTATGAGCATTTTCTCCCTGCCTTTAAATGAGTGCTGACAAAAAGTATCAGAATAGCAACTAATAGGAGGTCATGCACTTGTGCCAAGCCCACCCCTCAATCCTCATTCATGTTGATGCTAATGGGATCCCACTTAACACAGCTCAGGAAATTTCATAAAATCAGCATGCTTGGGAAGAACTTTTGATCAAATATGGACAAATCACACCATTACAGGGGTTGGTTCAAAATACGTGATAATGTGACATATTTCCCTTTGTTAAGAGCTAAAGCTCTAAAGTACATTTTTATACTCTGGGCGAAGCAATTTAGCAATCTAAAACAGAACAGGCGAACATGAAGAGAACTACCTCATCGATGGTATTCTAGATCATACAACCAGAGGGCTCCAAAATGGAAGCCCCACCTGTTCTCTGAGATTTAGGCTGCATGAAGAATTTTCTGGAGTTCTTCACCGAATGAGAGGTCTGATATCTTAACTTTACATATATGCAGGTTAGTTTACTAGCTGCGAGGCCTTGGGCAAGTTATTTAACTTATCTGAGTCTCAGTTTCTATTTGTGTTTTAGAGATAAGACCCCACAGGATTGTATGGATTAACTGAATGTGTGTAAAGCGCTTAGAACAGTGTCTTGTACATAGTGATGGCCAATCATGGAAGGTGTTATTCATTTATACTTAGCTTCCCCCTAATGCTTTTTTTCACTTCAGGTCCTACAGTCAGACAAATAATTTGCTTAAGGACTGCTTAGATAGCCAAAGTTTCTATAATAAGCAGCAACTTTGTCCCAGTGGCTATCAACCCTGGGGACTGGCTCTGCTGACGCTAGTACTCTCACTCAGACCTTAGTCCTCCCACCCAGCTGCTGTCTTGGCTCAGGCTACTAGAACAAATATACCATAAACTGGGTGACTTAAACAACAAACATTTATTTTTCTCAGTTCCAGAGGCTGGGAAGTCCAAGATCAAGGTGCTGGAAAGGGTTAGGGTTACGGTTACGGTTAGGATTAGGCTTAGGGTTAGGATTAGGGTTAGATCTTGTGTCTGGGCACACCTCCTTCTTTGTTTGTAAATGGCTACCTCCTCATATCCTCATGGGGCTGAGAATAGAGAGAAAAGCAAGTGCTCATGACTCTTTTTATAAGGGCACTAATCCCATTCATGAGGGCTTCACCCTCATTACCCAATTATTTCCCAAAGGCCCCACCTCCACATACTATCACATTAGAGATTGGGCTTCAGCATATGAACTCTGGACAAATGTTCAGTCTTAGCAGCTGCCCCATTTGGGGCCAGCTCCCTTCCCTACACCTGCCTGGTTGTTGATCACAAAATAAGTGGACCTTTATAAGAGCTTATAAAAACCTTTCATGCATATAGACATATTTAAAATTTATTAGACAAATTTGCCAACTTAAAGGAACTTGGGAAGATTTCATAAAACCAACCATAATTTTATACTTTAGCAATTGTCTCTGCTCAGATATGCCATATATTTAATACATTATTAGAAAGAATATTTGGGGTGTTCTTGGTTCTAACTGATAGGATCTGGAGTTTTAGAAGCCTACTCCAGAAGGAATAAAAATAGAAAGTGACAAAAAAGAAAAGAAGAGGTGAAGCAGAGTGGGAGCTGGTATTAGATATATATGTTTAACAGAGGATTGTATCCACTGATTTCATTTTTCTAAACACTTTATTGAGATATAATTTCCACACCATAAACATTTCCCATTGTGAATGTATAATTCAGTGGTTTTGGTACATTGACAGAGCTGTGCAATTATCACAGTAAAACAAGGACATTTCCAACAGCTGGAAAAAGAAACCTTATGTCTATTAGTGGTCACTCCTTCCTCACTAATCTCCTTTCTGTCTCTACAGATCTACCTATTTAGATATCTCATATGAATTGAATCATATGTATTGTCTAGCTTCTTTCAATTGGTGCATAATGTTTTTGAGATTGGTCCTTGTTTGGTCATGTATCAGTTCTTCATTCCTTCCACTAATTTTTTAAATGACATTTTATAATTTTATTTTAATTTTCAGGTGAAAATGTCTGATTTTAGGTCTAGGCTGAGAAATGTATGACATGAGACATAGTTACTTATAAAAGAATAATCGATAAAATCTGCACATTCTAGTGCATTTCAACCAAACCCTAGCGACTTGAATAAAAAGAGGAAATAGTTTCAAACAAATAGATGGTAGAATTGGCCATTAAAGGGTAAATAAGGTTGCTTGGCACTAATACTAAATGAGAAAAAACATGCTGGATAGAGGAATTAGAAAAGGTAGAGGAGAGAGAATCTTTCCTCTGACGGTGACGAAGGCCTCCTTGTGGGTGCTGGATAGTGAAGTCTTAGTGCTTCCACAGACCCTTGGAAGACATGTGATGAATCAATGACTGATATAAGAGGTAGTCACAATCTACCCAAGGAAGAATGGCGAGCGAAATCTGTCAAGAGGACAACCTTATCTCTCATTTTAAAATATAAACTACCTTTTAGAGAAGTTGTAGGTTCACAGCAAAATTAAGGGGAATATAGTTTTCCCATACACCCACTTCCCCTGCATAGGCACAGCCTTCCCCATTACCAACACCCCCTACCAGAGTGGTACATTTGTTATAACTGATGAACCAATATTGATTCATTATTACCCAGAGTTCATAGTTTATATTAGGGCTCACTCTTAGTATTGTACATTATATGGGCTTAAACAAATGTATAAAGGCATGTGTCCACTAATACAGTCTCATACAAGGCAGTTTCACTGCCCTTTTAAAAGTCTTCTGTGTCCACCTATTCATCCCTCTTCCCTGCCCCCCAACATCTGACAACCACTGATCTATTATCTCCATAGTTTTGCTTTTATTCAGTGTCATATAGTTGGAATCAACAATATGTAGACTTCTCACGTTGGTCTCTTTCACTCAGTAACATGCATTTAAGCTTCCTGCATATCTGGTCATCCTTGATAGCTCACTTCTAATAAGCGCTGAGTAATATTCCATTGTCTGGATGTACCACTGTTTATTTATGTGTTCACATGCTGAATGATATCTTCACTGCTTCCAAGTTTTGACAATTGTGAATAAAGCTGCTTTAAACATCCACACACAGGTTTTTGTTTGGCATGTTTTCAACTCCTTTAGGTAAATACCAAGCTCAGTTGCTGGATCATGTACTAAGACTGTTTAATTTGCAGTGTTTTATATTTAATACCCTTAGTGGCACTGCTTTCCCACTTTCTGAACAAAGTATCCAGCATTTTTGGTTTGCAGTGGGCCCTGCAAATTAAGCAGCAGACCCTGCCAGGGACCCATGTAAAATAAAAGGATCTGGGCTGGCAGGTAGGGGCCAAGGCTTGGCTGGGAGGGAACAAAAACAACCAAATAAAGATCAAGCCATGGATGCCTAAATGATAGATATGAGAGGCAAAACCTGTCAGACGTAAGCTGATGTGTGGATATGATCATATATGAGGACAGATATTGCCAGGAAACCCAGTATCACATGGATAAGGAGTCCTTTATTTGAGGGTGCATTTTATTTCATTTTACTTTTTGCAATTAAAACAAAGAAAAAAATTTTTAAGTCAAAAATGTTCTTTTAAAAAGCCTTTTGAAATGTTTTGCAAGAGATCCTGAATGTGTACAGTTTTCCTAACCCCACCTGGATCTTTCCTCTATGTATTTGTCCACTTATTTAGCAATATTTAGTGATAAAAATAACTTCTTTTTGTGGCAAAAGTAATAGAATCAAACTGTAATTGTAAGTTTGAACAATCCTTAATTCTGTACACAAATAAGTATTTGTGAGAGGTGTTCATACCATATATATATAAAAAATATATACACACATACATGATGATATTTAATATTTAAAGTATTTATTTTCAAAGGCATGTTAGTTCAGAATAAAGTCTTAAAAATCCATCCAAAGTCTGAGAGGATTCAAGATGGCGGTGTGAGAGGTGAGACAGAGAACTCCTCCCAAAATCACATATAGTACAAAAATATAATTAATACAACTAACCCTAAACAGCAACAGGAAGGAAGGCTGCACCAGTCTGGATACACCTGGAGAACAGAGCAGATCTCACGAAACAGGGTAATGTACCAAAGCCTTGATCCAGTGGGACACAAGCCCTTCCCCCCCACCAGCTCATGGGTGGGAGGAAGAGAAATGGAGTGGGGAAGGGGTGGAAGCCTAGAACTGCTGAACACGCAGCCCTGGAGGTCTGCTTTGGAACACAAACCTACATTGTGTGGTGCTCTGGAGGTTGCTGGGTTTGGGGAGCTGGGACAGGTGGAGTACTTGAAACTGAGATTCTGGCCATTTGTGGAGGACAGGGATCCACATCCAGCTGCTCTGGGACAAAGGAAAAGCAGGCGGTCTGAGAGGCTTACCGGCAGCCAGAGGGCTGCTGAAGTGGTGGGGTTTGCATGGAGCTTTCTGCGTGGGAGAGGGGATAGGAGGACAGGGTTGTCTGGGCCTGCTCTGCCCAGCAGGTTGGAACTTTGAAGAGCTTCAGGTGCTCCATCCCCCTGGCTGGCTGCTCAGCTCTGAGGCCTCCCTATTGTGACATGCAGCCTGCTGCTTCTTCCTCCTGGCCTGTCGGCACAGGCTCATAAACCGGCAGTCACTGCGATGGTATCAGGCCAGCCAGAGAGAGGCTCCACCTAGAACAGTTAGAGATGCAAAGCCCAGAGGCTGACACCTGTGTACTCGACCCACTGGCTCTGACACTGGAGACAGGCACTGCAGCCAGGAATCAGGAAACAGATCTTTCCTCCCCCCAGGCACTAGCTCCGCTCCCCTACGAACCCCAACCTCACTCCAGGGGCTGAGAAACTCCAGAGACTATAGCTTCTGGGCACTAGAGGGTGGCACATACAAATAAGAAATGTCAAAGGAATCTGGTTCAGACCAAAATCTCACAAAAGCAAGAAAAAGGGCCAAATGAATCTGAACTTACCAATCTTCCTGAAAGAGAGTTCAAAATAAAAATCATAAACATACTTATGGAGGTATAGAAAAATATTCAAGAACTCAGAAAAGAATTTAAGATGGAGATTCAATCATTAAGAAATTCCATATCTGAAATGAAACATACAATGGAGGGATGTAAAAGCACATTAGATGTAGTAGAAGAGATGGTAAATGGAATAGAAATTAGAGAAGAGGAATACAAAGAAGCTGAGGCACAGAGAGAAAAAGGATCTCCAAGAATGAAAGAATATTGAGAGAACTGTGTGACCAATTCAAACAGAACAATATTCACATTATAGGGGTACCAGAAGAAGAATGGAGAAAAATGGATAGAAAGTGTTATTGAGGAGGTAATTGCTGAAAACTTCCCCAATCTGGGGAAGGAGAGAGTCTATCAAACCATGGAGGTGCACAGATCTCCCAACAAAAGGGACCCAAGGAAGACAACATCAAGACATATAATAATTAAAATGGCAAAGATCAAGGATAAAGAGACTTTTAAAAGCAGCTAGAGAGAGAAAAAATATCACTTACAAAGGACAACCTATCAGGCTATCATCAGACTTCTCAACAGAAACCTTACAGGCCAGAAGGGAGTGACATGATGTATTTAATGCAATGAAACAGAAGGGCCTTGAACCAAGAATACTGTATCTGGCAAGATTACTATTTAAATTTGAAGGAGGGATTAAACAATTTTCAGATAAGTAAAAGCTGAGGGAATTTGCCTCCTACAAGTCACCTCTACAGTGCATTTTGGAGGGAACTGCTATAGATGGAAGTACCCCTAAAGCTAAATAGATGTCACCAGGGGAAATAAACCCAAAGTAAAGTAGAACAATTAATTAGTAAGCAGATGCAAAATCAAATCAACTACCCCCAAAGTCAATCAAGGGATAGAAAGAGTACAGAATATGATACCTAACATATAAAGAATGGACGAGGAAGAAAAAGGAGGGGGAAAAAAAGAACCTTTAGGTTGTGTTTATAATAGCATATGAAGTGAGTTAAATTAGACTGTTAGAAAGCAGGAAAATTACCCTTGAACCTTTGGTAACCATGAATCTAAAGCCTGCAATGGCAAAAAGTACATACCTATCGATAATCACCCTAAATGTAACAGTTTGAATGTGCCAATCAAAAAACATAGAGTCACTGAATGGATAAAAAACAAGACCCATCTATATGCTGCCTACAAGAGACTCACTTCAAACCCAAAGACATACACAGACTGAAAATGAAGGGATGAAAGAAGATATTTCATGCACTAATAGGGAGAAAAAAGCAGGAGTTGAAGTACTTGTATCAGACCAAATAGACTTCAAAACAAAGTCACAAGAGAGAAAGAAGGATATTACATAATGATAAAGGGGTCAGTGCAACAAGAGGATATAACTATTATAAATATCTATGCACCCAACACAGGATCACCTACATATGTGAAACAAATACTAACAGAATTAAAGGGGGAAATAGAATGCAATGCATTCATTTTAGGAGACTTCAACACACCACTCACTCCAAAGGACAGATCAACCAGACAGAAAAGAAGTAAAGAGACAGAGGCACTGAACAACATATTAGAACAGATGGACCTAATGGACATCTACAGAATGCTTCATCCCAAAGCAACAGGATACACATTCTTCTCAAATGCACATGGAATATTTTCAAGAATAGGTCAAAAAAAGAGCCTCGATAAATTCAAAAAGTTTGAAATTGTACCAACCAGCTTCTCAGATCACAAAGGTATGAAACTAGAGATAAATTACACAAATAAAATGAAGAAGAAGCCCACAAACCCATGGAGGCTTAATAACAGTCTCCTAAATAATCAATGACTCAACGAACAAATAAAAACAGAGATCAAGCAATATATGGAGACAAATGACAACAATAATTCAACACCACAAAAATCTGTGGGATGCAGAGAAGGCTGTGCTAAGAGGGAAGTATATTGCAATACAGGCCTACCTCAGGAAAGAAAACAATCCCAAATGAACAGTCTAAACTCACAATTAATGAAACTAGAAAAGGAAGAAAAAATAAAGCCCAAAGTCAGTAGAAAGAGGGCATAATAAAGATTAGAGAAATGAAATTAAGAGGAATAAAACAATAGGAAGAATCAATGAAAGCAGGAGCTGGTTCTCCGAGAAAATAAACAAAATAGATAAACCCCTAGCCAGACTTATCAAGAGAAAAGGGTGTCTACACACATAAACAGAATCAGAAAAGAGAAAGGAAAAATCACTATGGACATCACAGAAATACAAAGAATTATGAGAGAATACTATGAAAAAAAATTTTTTTTGAGAGGGCATCTCTCATATTTATTGATCAAATGGTTGTTAACAATAATAAAATTCTGTATGGGGGACTCAATACACAATCATTAATCAACCCCAAGCCTAATTCTCAACAGTCTCCAATCTTCTGAAGCATAACGAACAAGTTCTTACATGGTGAACAAGTTCTTACATAGTGAATAAGTTCTTACATGGTGAACAGTGCAAGGGCAGTCATATCACAAAAACTTTCAGTTTTGATCACGCATCATGAACTATAAACAATCAAGTCAGATATGATTATTCATTTGATTTTTATACTCCATTTATATGTGAATCCCACATTTCTCCCTTATTATTATTATTATTATTATTATTTAAATAAAATGCTGAAGTGGTAGGTAGATGCAAGATAAAGGTAGAAAGCATAATTTAGTGCTGTAAGAAGGCAAGTGTAGATGATCAGGTCTGTGCCTATAGACTTAAGTATTAATCCAAGCTAGACAAGGGCAACAAAACATCCACGGATGCAGAAGATTTCTCTCAAAACAGGGGGGTGAGGTTCTAAAACTCACCTCTGTTGATCCCCAATTTCTCACCTGATGGCCCCCCTGCAACTGTGCCTGTCTTAGGTTGTTCCTCCCTTGAGAAATCTTACCCGTCTCTGGCTAAGCAGTCATCTTTTGGGGCCATACAGGGAAATGTAAAGTTGGTAAGTGAGAGAGAAGCAATATTCTTTGAAAAGGCTAGCTTTTTACTTCTTTGCAGATTTATGCCCTGTGGCTTCTATGCCCAGCATTTGTCTTGAGGTATCTTTACCACTTGGAAGAATTATGATACTCGGTAATTTTCGACATGAGGCATGAATTCTACTAAAAGGCTGTAATTAGGAAGGAAGAAGAAAAGCTATAGAAGTAGCAGACAGAAGAAAACATGAGAAGATTGATTATTTCTTTGACATAACTTCTTGAGGAGTAACATAAGCATGTATAGGTTTTAACAAACTACTAATTAGATTGCGTACACACATGAACAGAATAGGAATACAGATACATAACAAAAGCCGACCTACAATTACCGGTCATATCCAGTGAAACCAAGAAAACCAGTTAGGTAACCCAAGCATTTGTGAAAACTTATCAATAATATGATGGATATTGTCTAACTGATTTTGAATAGTTTGAGAAAAATCACACAAATTAAAACAACACATTCCTTGGAACTGTTCACATCCCATATGTTCTTTTAACAGTAGATAGTGTATAGTCGCACGATTTTGGAGCACTGCAACTTGCACTTCTCCTAATTCTTGGTTGAGTTCCAACAGTATAGATCCAGTCAAATTTGTTGTTTTACTGTATGCACAGGCCAGCTTAGATATCTCCTTCTTCATTCCAATGGCAAGTCCAGGAACCGGTGGGATGAATGTAGCTACAACTGCAACAGCACCAGGATCTTTGTTGAAGTATTTTGATGATCATCTTCTGGAATGACTCTTCCAAAGGATGTTGATGTTGGAAGTTCTTCTTCATATCGTATCTTAATTCATTTTTTGGGTAGTGATATCAGGCTTTGATCCTCTGTATAAACACAAACAAACCCATTGCCCACACTTTGATATGACCTTTATACCATTGTGAAGAACCTATTGGAGATCACCACACAGGAATTGCTTTTTTTTTTTAAGAGAAAGGAATATTAACAGAAAAATGTACTTCCATAGCTGATCATCTGACACCCTTTAAAAGATCAAAATTAAGGATATAGAAAGCATGCATTAATCGTTGATTTACAGTTAGTTTTATCCTATCAGGGAGTAATCCCCTTTTCCTTTATCTCTTTTTTTTATCATTAATCTAAAATTACATGAAGAATATTATGTTTACTAGACTCTCCCCTATACCAAGTCCCCCCCACAAACCCCATTATAGTCACTGTCCATCAGCATAGCAAAATGTTGTAGAATCACTACTTGTCTTCTCTGTGTTGCACAGCCCTCCCCTTTCTCCCACCCCCCACATTATGCATGCTACTCATAATAACCCCTTTCTTCTTCCCCCCCCTTTTCCCTCCCTACTCACCCATCCTCCCCAGTCCCTTTCCCTTTGGTATCTGTTAGGCCATTCTTGGGTTCTGTGATTCTGCTGCTGCTTTATTCCTTCAGTTTTTCCTTTGTTCTTATACTCCACAGATGAGTGAAATCATTTGGTATTTGTTTTTCTCCGCTTGGCTTATTTCACTGAGCATAATACCCTCTAGCTCCATCCATGTTGTTGCAAATGGTAGGATTTGTTTTCTTTTTATGGCTGAATAATATTCCATTGTGCATATGTACCACATCTTCTTTATCCATTCATCTAGTGATGGACACTTAGGTTGCTTCCAATTCTTGGCTATTGTAAATAGTGCTGCGATCAACATAGGGGTGCATCTGTTTTATCAAACTGGAGTGCTGCATTCTTAGGGTAAATTCCTAGAAGTGCAATTCCTGGGTCAAATGGTAAGTCTATTTTGAGCATTTTGAGGAACCTCCAAACTGCTTTCCACAGTGGTTGAACTAATTTACATTCCCACCAACAGTGTAGGAGGGTTCCCCTTTCTCCACAACCTCGCCAACATTTGTTGTTGTTTGTCTTTTGGATGGTAGCCATCCTTACTGGTGTGAGGTGATATCTCATTGTGGATTTAATTTGCATTTCTCTGATAATTAGTGATGTGTAGCATCATTTCATGTGTCTGTTGGCCATCTGAATTTCTTCTTTGGGGAACTGTTCAGTTCCTCTGCCCATTTTTTAATTGGATTATTGTTTTTTTGTTTGTTGAAGTGGGTGAGCTTTTGATATATTTTGGATGTCAAGCCTTTATCCGATCTGTCATTTAAAATATATTCTCCCATACTGTAGGGTACCTCTTTGTTCTATTGATGGTGTCTTTTGCTCTACAGAAGCTTTTCAGCTTAATATAGTCCCACTTGTTCATTTTTGCTGTTGTTTTCCTTGCCCGGGGAGATATGTTCGAGAAGAGGTCACTCATGTTTATGTCTAAGAGGTTTTGGCCTATGTTTTCTTCCAAGAGTTTAATGGTTTCATGACTTACATTCAGGTCTTTGATCCATTTTGAGTTTACTTTTGTATATGGGGTTAGACAATGGTCCAGTTTCATTCTCCTACATGTAGCTGTCCAGTTTTGCCAGGTCCATCTGTTGAAGAGACTGTCATTTCGCCAGTGTATGTCCATGGCTCCTTTATCAAATATTAATTGACCATATATGTCTGGGTTAATGTCTGGATTCTCTCTCTAGTCTGTTCCATTGGTCTGTGGCTCTGCTTTTGTGCCAGTACCAAATTGTCTTGATTACTATGGCTTTATAGTAGAGCTTGAAGTTGGGGAGTGAGATCCCCCCACTTTATTCTTCTTTCTCAGGATTGCTTTGGCTATTCAGGGTCTTTGGTGTTTCCATATGAATTTTTGAACTATTTGTTCAAGTTCATTGAAGAATGTTGCTGGTAATTTGACAGGGATTGCATCAAATCTGTATATTGCTTTGGGCAGGATGGCCATTTTGACGATATTAATTCTTCCTAGCCAAGAGCATGGGATGAGTTTCCATTTGTTAGTGTCCCCTTTAATTTCTCTTAAGAGTGTCTTGTAGTTTTCAGAGTATAAGTCTTTCACTTCTTTGGTTAGGTTTATTCCTAGGTATTTTATTCTTTTTGATGCAATTGTGAATGGAGTTGTTTTCCCGATTTCTCTTTCTATTGGTTCATTGTTAGTGTATAGGGAAGCCACAGATTTCTGTGTGTTAATTTTGTATCCTGCCACTTTGCTGTATTCCGATATCAGTTCTAGTTGTTTTGGAGTTGAGTCTTTAGGGTTTTTTATGTACAATATCATGTCATCTGAAAATAGTGACAGTTTAACTTCTTCTTTACCAATGATGTGGATTCCTTGTATTTCTTTATTTTGTCTGATTGCCGTGGCTAGGACCTCCAGTACTATGTTGAATAACAGTGGGGAGAGTGGGCATCCCTGTCTTGTTCCCGATCGCAGAGGAAAAGCTTCCAGCTTCTTGCTGTTCAGTATGATGTTTGCTGTGGGTTTATCATATATGGCCTTTACTATGTTGAGGTACTTGCCCTCTATACCCATTTTGCTGAGAGTTTTTATCATGAATGGATGTTGAACTTTGTCAAATGCTTTTTCCGCATCTATGGAGCTGATCATGTGGTTTTTGTCCATCTTTTTGTTGATGTGGTGGATGATGTTGATGGATTTTCTAATGTTGTACCATCCTTGCATCCCTGGGATGAATCCCACTTGGTCATGGTGTATGATCCTTTTGATATATTTATGAATTCGGTTTGCTAATATTTTATTGAGTATTTTTGCATCTACATTCATCAGGGATATTGGTCTGTAATTTTCTTTTTTGGTGGGGTCTTTGCCTGGTTTTGGTATTAGGGTGATGTTGGCTTCATAGAATGAGTTTGGGAGTATTCCCTCCTCTTCTATTTTTTGGAAAACTGTAAGGAGAATGGGTATTATGTCTTCTCTGTATGTCTGATAAAATTATGAGGTAAATCCATCTGGCCCGGGGGTTTTGTTCTTGGGTAGTTTTTTTATTACCGTTTCAATTTCTTTGCTCGTAATTGGTTTGTTTAACTTTTGTGTTTCTTCTTTGGTCAGTCTTGGAAGGTTGTATTTTACTAGGAAGTTGTCCATTTCTCCTAGGTTTTCCAGCTTGTTAGCATATAGGTTTTCATAGTAGTCTTTAATAATTCTTTGTATTTCTGTGGAGTCTGTCTTGATTTTTCCATTCTCATTTCTGATTCTGTTGATGTGTGTTGATTCTGTTTTTCTCTTAATAAGTTTGGCTAGAGGATTATCTATTTTGTTTATTTTCTCAAAGAACCAGCTCTTGGTTTCATTGATTTTTTTCTATTGTTTTATTCTTCCCAATTTTGTTTATTTCTTCTCTGATCTTTATTATGTCCCTCCTTCTGCTGACTTTAGGCCTCATTTGCTCTTCTTTTTCCAGTTTTGATAATTGTGATGGTAGACTATTCATTTGGGATTGTTCTTCCTTCTTCAAGTGCGCCTGAATCGCTATATACTTTCCTCTTAAGACTGCTTTCGGTGCGTCCCAAAGAAGTTGGGGCTTTGTGTTGTTGTTGTCATTTGTTTCCATATATTTCTTGATCTCTATTTTAATTTGTTCATTGATCCATTGATTATTTAGGAGCATGTTGTTAAGCCTCCATGTGTTTGTGAGCCTTTTTGTTTTCTTTGTAGAATTTATTTCTAGTTTTATACCTTTGTGGTCTGAAAAGTTGGTTGGTAGAATTTCAATCTTTTGGGATTTACTGAGGTTCTTTTTGTGAGCTAGTATGTGGTCTATTCTGGAGAATGTTCCATGTGCACTTGAAAAGAATGTATATCCTGTTGCTTTTGGATGTAGAGTTCTATAGATGTCTATTAGGTCCATCTGTTCTAGTGTGTTGTTCAGTGCCTCCGTGTCCTTACTTATTTTCTGCCCAGTGGATCTATCCTTTGGGGTGAGTGGCGTGTTGAAGTCTCCTAAAATGAATGCATTGCTGTCTGTTTCCCCCTTTAGTTCTGTTAGTATTTGTTTCACATATGCTGGTGCTCCTGTGTTGGGTGCATATATATTTAGAATGGTTATATCCTCTTGTTGGACTGAGCCCTTTATCATTATGTAATGTTCTTCTTTATCTCTTGTTACTTTCTTTGTTTTGAAGTCTATTTTGTCTCATACTGGTACTGCAACCCCTGCTTTCTTCTCTCTGTTGTTTGCCTGAAATGTTTTTCCATCCCTTGACTTTTAGTCTGTGAATGTCTTTGGGTTTGAGGTGAGTTTCTTGTAAGCAGCATATAGATGGGTCTTGCTTTTTTATCCATTCTGTTACTCTGTGTCTTTTTATTGGTGCATTCAGTCCATTTACATTTAGTGTGACTATTGAAAGATTTTTACTTATTGCCATTGCAGGCTTTAGATTCGTGGTTACCAAAGGTTCAAGGTTAGCTTCTTTAGTATCTTACTGCCTAACTTAGCTCGCTTATTGAGCTGTTATATACACTGTGTGGAGATTCTTTTCTTCCCTCCCTTCTTATTCGTCCTCCTCCATTCTTTATATGTTGTTTGTTTTATTCTGTGCTCTGTTGTGTTCCCTTTAACTGCTTTTTGTGGGTAGTTGATTTTATTTTTTGTCTTTAGTTAGTATTTGGTTGGTCTGCTTTCTTTGCTGTGATTTTATTTTCTCTGGTGACATTTGTTTAGTCTTAGGAGTGCTCCCGTCTAGAACAGTCCCTCTAAAATACCCTGTAGAGGTGGTTTGTGGGAGGCAAATTCCCTCAACTTTTGCTTTTCTGGGAATTGTTTAATCCTTCCTTCATATTTAAATGATAATCGTGCTGGATACAGTATCCTCGGTTCAAGGCCCTTCTGTTTCATTGCATTAAATATATCATGCCATTCTCTTCTGGCCTGTAAGGTTTCTGTTGAGAAGTCTGATGATAGCCTAATGGGTTTTCCTTTATAGGTGACCTTTTTCCTCTCTCTAGCTGCCTTTAAAACTCTTTCCTTGTCCTTGATCTTTGCTATTTTAATTATTATGTGTCTTGGTGTTGTCCTCCTTGGGTCCTTTCTGTTGGGAGTTCTGTGTAATTCCGTGGTCTGTTCGATTATTTCCTCCCCCAGTTTGGGGAAGTTTTCAGCAATTGTTTCTACAAAGACACTTTCTACCCCTTTTTCTCTCTCTTCTTCTTCTGGTACCCCTATAATATGGATATTGTTCCTTTTGGATTGGTCACACAGTTCTCTTAATATTGTTTCATTCCTGGCGATCCTTTTATCTCTCTCTGTGTCAGCTTCTATGCATTCTTGTTCTCTGGTTTCTATTCCATCAATGGCCTCTTGCGTCTTATCCATTCTGCTTATAAATACTTCCAGTGTTTGTTTCACTTCTGTAATCTCCTTCCGGACATCTGTAATCTGCCTCTGGACGTCTGTACTCTCCTTCTGGACTTCATCCCTTAGCTCTTGTATATTTCTCTGCATCTCCCTCAGCATGTTTTATGATTTTTATTTTGAATTCTTTTTCAGGAAGACTGGTTAGGTCTGTCTCCTTCTCAGGTGTTGTCTCTGTTATCTTTGTGTGCCTGAAATTTTGCCTTTTCATGGCGATAGAGATAGTTTGCAGGGCTGGCACGAGTGATGGCTGGAAGAACTTCCCTTCTTGTTGGTTTGTGTCCTTCCTCTCCTGGGAGAACAGCGACCTCTAGTGGCTTGTGCTGGGCAGCTTTGCACAGATGGGGCTTCTGATTCTTGCCCGGCCGCTATGGAGTTTATTTCCGCTGTTGCTGTGGGCGTGGCCTGCCTCGGGCCGCTGCTCCGATATGTTGGAGCCATGTTGGAGGGGGAACCGCCAGGAGGCTATTTATCTCCATGAGGGGCCTCCATGCTCCCTGCTTCCCAGGGGTTTAGAGTGCCCAGAGTTCCCCAGATTCCCTGCTCCTGGACTAAGTGTCCCAGGATGCTTGTGTCCGGCTGTGGGGTCCCTGTCCCTTTAAGACTTTCAAAAAGCACTCGCTTTTCTTTGTCCCAAGGGCACCAGCTGCAGGGACCACTCACAGTTCTTACTGTCCTGTATCCCTAGTATCCAGGACCCCACGCATGCACTGTGTCTGTGCTCTGGTGCGTATGGCTAGGTCTGGCTATTTAGCAGTCCTGGGCTCCCTCTCCCTCCCCACTCTGACTCCTCTCCTCCCACCCAGAGCTGGGGCATGGGGCACTGGGGTCCCCCCAGGCCGGGGCTTGTATCTTACCCCCTTCGCGAGGTGCTGGGCTCTCACAGGTGTGGATGTGGTCTGGATGTTGTCCTTTGTCTTCTGGTCTCTCTTTTAGGAGGAGTTGTATTTGTTGTATTTTCAAAAATATATGTGGTTGTGGGAGGAGATTCCCTCTGCTCTACTCACGCCGCCATCTTGGCTCCGCCTCTGAAAAATTTTATGGTAACCAACTGGATAACCTAGAAGAAATGAACAACTTTCTAGAAAAACAGACTTCCAAGGCTGACCCAGAAAGATACAGAAAATCTGAATAGACCAATTACCAGCAAGGAAATTGAACTGGTAATCAAAAATCTACCTAAGAACAAAATTCTTGGACCAGATGGTTTCACTGCTGAATTTTATCAAACATTTAGTGAAGACCTAATACCCATCCTCTTCAAAGTTTTCCAAAAAGTAGAAGAGGAGGGAATACTCCCAAACTCATTCTATGAGGCCAATATCACTCTAAGACCAAAACCAGGCAAAGACATCACAAAAAAAGAAAATTACAGACCAATACCCCTGATGAACATAGATGCCAAAAACTCAACAAAATATTAGCAAATCAAATTCAAAAATACATAAAAAATCTCATCCATCATGATCAAGTGGGATTCATCCCAGGGATGCAAGGATGGTACAACATTTGAAAATCCATCAACATCATCCACCACATCAACAAAAAGGACAAAAACCACAAGATCATCTCCAAAGATGCTGAAAAAGCATTCAACAAAATTCAACATCCATTCATGATAAAAACTCTCAGCAAAATGGGTATATATAAAAATATATAGAGGGCAAGTACTTCAACATAATAAAGGCCATATATGATAAACACACAGCCAACATTATACTTAACAGCAAGAAGCTGAAAGCTGTTCCTTTAAGATCAGGAAAAGGAACTTTTCCTTTAAGATCAAACCACTTTTATTCAACATAGTTCTGGAGGTCCTAGTCACAGCAATCAGACAGCACAAAGAAATAAAAGGCATCCTGATTGGTAAGGAAGATGTCAAACTGTCCTTGTTTGCAGAAGACATGATATCGTACGTAAAAACCCTAAAGAATCCTCTCCAAAACTATTAGATCTAATATCTGAATTCAGCAAAGTTGTGGGATACAAAATTAATACACAGAAATCTGTTGCTTTCCTATACACTAACGATGAACTAGCAGAAAGAGAAATCAGGAAAACAATTCCACTCACAATTGCATCAAAAAGAATAAAATACCTAGGAATTAACCTAACCAGGAAGTGAAAGACCTGTATTCTGAAAACTACAAGACACTCATGAGAGAAATTAAGGAAGATACCCATAAATGGAAACACATCCTGTGCTCATGGATAGGAAGAATTAATATTGTCAAATTGGCCATCCTGCCTAAAGGAAGCTACAGAGTCAATGCAATCCCTATCAAAATACCAAAAGGATTCTTCAACGAACTAGAGCAAATAGTTCTAAAATTTACATAGAACCAGAAAAGATCCCGAATAGCCAAAGCAATCCTGAGAAGGAAAAATAAAGCGGGGATTTTACACTCCCTGACTTCATGCTCTACTACAAAGCCACAGTAATCAATACAATTTGGTACTGGCACAAGAACAGACCCATAGCCCAATGGAACAGACTAGAGAGCCCAGATATAAACCCAAGCATATATGGTCAATTAATATACAATAAAGGAGCCATCGATATACAATGGGAAAATGACAGCCACTTCAACAGCTGGTGTTGGCAAAACTGGACAGCTACATGTAAGAGAATGAAACTGGATTATTGTCTAACCCCATACACAAAAGTAAACTCCAAATGGATCAAAGACCCGAATGTAAATCATATGAAACCATAAAACTCTTATAAAAAAACAGGCAAAAATCTCTTGGACATAAACAGGAGCAACTTCTTCATGAACATATCTTCCCAGGCAAGGGAAACAAAAGGAAAAATGAACACATGGGACTACATCAAGCTAAAAAGCTTCTGTACAGCAAAGGACACCATTAGTAGGACAAAAAGATATCATACAGTATGGGAGAATATATTCATAAATGACATATCTGATAAGGGGTTGACATCCAAATTATATAAAGAGCTCACACACCTCAACAAACAAAAAGCAAATAAGCCAATTAAAAAATGGGCAAAGGGAGGGGGCGGAAGATGGCGGCGTGAGTAGAGCAGCGGAAATCTCCTCCCAAAATAACATATATCTATGAAAATATAACAAAGACAACCCTTCCTAGAATAAAGACCAGAGGACACAGGACAATATCCAGACCACATCCACACCTGAGAGAACCCAGCGCCTCGCGAAGGGGGTAAGATACAAGCCCCGGCCCCGTGGGAGCCGAGCGCCCCTCCCCCCAGCTCCCAGCGGGAGAAGAGCAGGCAGAGCGGGAGGGAGACGGAGCCCAGGGCTGCCGAACACCCAGCCGCCGCCATCCGGGCCAGAGTGCAGGGCGCTCGATACTAGGAAAACAGGGCAGCAAGAACAGTGAGCGGGCACTGGAGGCTGGGCGACAGAGGACATAAGAAAAGTGCGCGACCATTTTTTTTTGCTTTTTTGCTGTTTTGTTTTGGCGAGCGCTTTTTGGAAGTCTTAAAGGGATAGGGACCCCAATACTAGGGAAACAGGGCAGAAAGACCGGTGAGCAGAGGCCTGAGGCTGGCACCGGAGAATAAAGAAAAACGAACGACCACCTTTTTTTTTTAAAAACTTTTTTTTTTTTTTTTAATTAAAAACTTTTTTTTTTTTAATTAAAAACTTTTTTTTTCTTTTTTTTTTTTGGTGGGCGTTGTTTTGTTTTGGCGGGTGCTTTTTGGAAGTCTTAAAGGGGAAGGGCGGGTCACTTAATCCAGAGGTAGGGAATCCGGGATCTCTGGGCACCCTAACCCCTGGGCTGCAGGGAGCAGGGAGGCCCCTTACGGAGATAAATAGCCTCCCAGCAGCTCCTGCTCCAACGCGACTCCACCATTTTGGAGTACCTGCCTGAGCCAGGCCACGCCCACAGCAACAGTGGAGATTAACTCCATAGCAGCCGGGCAGGAAGCAGAAACCTTGTCTGCGCGCAGCTGCGCAGCACAAGCCACTAGAGGTCGCTGTTCTCCCAGGAGAGGAGGGCCACAAACCAACAAGAAAGGAAGTCCTTCCAGCCGTCACTCGTCCCAGTTCTGCAGACTATTCCTATCACCATGAAAAGGCAAAGCTACAGGCAGACAAAGATCACAGAGACAACACCAGAGAAGGAGACAGACCTAACCAGTCTCCCTGAAAAAGAATTCAAAATAAGAATCATAAACATGCTGACAGAGATGCAGAGAAATACGCAAGAGAAATGGGATGAAGTCCGGAAGGAGATCACAGATGCCAGAAAGGAGTTCGCAGAAATGAAACAAACTCTGGAAGGGTTTATAAGCAGAATGGATAGAATGCAAGAGGCCATTGATGGAATTGAAATCAGAGAACAGGAACGCATAGAAGCTGACATAGAGAGAGACAAAAGGATCTCCAGGAATGAAACAATATTAAGAGAACTGTGTGACCAATCCAAAAGGAACAATATCTGTATTATAGGGGTCCCAGAAGAAGAAGAGAGAGGAAAAGAGATGGAAAGTATCTTAGAAGAAATAATTGCTGAAAACTTCTGCACACTGGGGGAGGAAGTAATCGAACAGACCACGGAAATACACAGAACCCCCAACAGAAAGGATCCAAGAAGGGCAACACCAAGACACATAATAATTAAAATGGCAAAGATCAAGGACAAGGAAAGAGTTTTAAAAGCAGCTAGAGAGAAAAGGTCACCTATAAAGGAAAACCCATCAGGCTAACATCAGACTTCTCGACAGAAACCCTACAGGCCAGAATAGAATGGCATGATATATTTAATACAATGAAACAGAAGGGCCTTGAACCAAGGATACTGTATCCAGCACGACTATCATTCAAATATGACGGTGGGATTAAACAATTCCCAGACAAACAAAAGCTGAGGGAATTTGCTTTCCACAAACCACCTCTATAGAACATCTTACAGGGACTGCTCTAGATGGGAGCACTCCTAGAAAGAGCACAGCACAAAATACCCAACATATGAAGAATCGAGGAGGAGGAACAAGAAGGGAGAGAAGAAAAGAATCTCCAGACAGTGTATATAACAGCTCAATAAGCGAGCTAAGTTAGGCAGTAAGATACTAAAGAGGCTAACCTTGAACCTTTGGTAACCACGAATTTAAAGCCTGCAATGGCAATAAGTACATATCTTTCAATAGTCACCCTAAATGTTAATGGGTTGAATGCACCAATCAAAAGACACAGAGTAACAGAATGGATAAAAAAGCAAGACCCATCTATATGCTGCTTACAAGAAACTCACCTCAAACCCAAAGACATGTACAGACTAAAAGTCAAGGGATGGAAAAACATATTTCAAGCAAACAACAGTGAGAAGAAAGCAGGGGTTGCAGTACTAATATCAGAGAAAATAGACTTCAAAACAAAGAAAGTAACAAGAGATAAAGAAGGACACTACATAATGATAAAGGGCTCAGTCAAACAAGAGGATATAACCATTCTAAATATATATGCACCCAACACAGGAGCACCAGCATATGTGATCAAAGACCTGAATGTAAGCCATGAAACCATTAAACTCTTGGAAGAAAACATAGGCGAAAACCTCTTAGACATAAACATGAGTGACCTCTTCTTGAACATATCTCCCCGGGCAAGGAAAACAACAGCAAAAATGAGTAAGTGGGACTATATTAAGCTGAAAAGCTTCTGTACAGCAAAAGACACCATCAATAGAACAAGAAGGATCCCTACAGTATGGGAGAATATATTTGAAAATGACACATCCGATAAAGGCTTGACGTCCAGAATATATAAGGAGCTCACACGCCTCAACAAACAAAAAACAAATAACCCAATTAAAAAATGGGCAGAGGAACTGAACAGACAGTTCTCCAAAAAAGAAATATAGATGGCAAACAGGCACATGAAAAGATGCTCCACATCGCTAATTATCAGAGAAATGCAAATTAAAACTACAATGAGGTATCACCTCACACCAGTAAGGATAGCTGCCATCCAAAAGACAAACAACAACAAATGTTGGCGAGGCTGTGGAGGAAGGGGAACCCTCCTACACCGCTGGTGGGAATGTAAGTTAGTTCAACCATTGTGGAAAGCAGTATGGAGGTACATCAAAATGCTCAAAACAGACTTACCATTTGACCCAGGAATTCCACTCCTAGGAATTTACCCTAAGAACGCAGCAATCAAGTTTGAGAAAGACAGATGCACCCCTATGTTTATTGCAGCACTATTTACAATAGCCAAGAATTGGAAGCAACCTAAATGTCCATCGATAGATGAATGGATAAAGAAGATGTGGTACATATACACAATGGAATACTACTCAGCCATAAGAAAAGGGCAAATCCAATCATTTGAAGCAACATGGATGGAGCTGGAGGGTATTATGCTCAGTGAAACAAGCCAAGCAGAGAAAGAGAAATACCAAATGATTTCACTTATCTGTGGAATATAAGAACAAAGGAAAAACTGAAGGAACAAAACAGCAGCAGAATCACAGGACTCAAGAATGGACTAACAGGTACCAAAGGGAAAGGGACTGGGGAGGATGGGTGGGTAGGGAGGGATAAGGGGGAGAAGTAGGGGGGTATTAAGATTAACACGCATGGGGGGGTAGGAGAAAAGGGAGGGCTGTACAACACAGAGAAGGCAAGTAGTGATTCTACAACATTTTGCTATGCTGATGGACAGTGACTGTAAAGGGGTTTATAGGGGAGACCTGGTATAGGGGAGAGCCTAGTAAACATAATATTCGTCATGTAAGTGTAGATTAGTGATACCAAAAACAAAGCAAAAAAAAAAAAGGGCAGTTCCTGTGTGGTAACCTCCAACGAGTTCTACACAAGGGTATAAAGGGCATATAAAAGTGTACGCAAAGGGTCTGTTTGTGTTTATACAGAGGATCAAAGCCTAATTGGGCTACCCCGAAAATGAACTAAGATACGATATGAAAAAGAACTTCCAACATCTGCACTCTCTGGAAGACTCATGCCAGAAGATGATCATCAAAAAACCCCAACAAAGATCCACGCACTGCTACAGCTGTAGATGCACTCATCCCACCAGTTCCTGGACTTGCCATGGGAATGAGGAAGGAGTTATCTAAGCTGGCCTGTGCATACAGTAAAACAACAAATTTGACTGGATCTATACTGTTGGAACTCAACCAAGAATTTGGAGAAGTGCAAATTGTAGCGCTCCAAAGTCTTACAACTACAGACTATTTACTGTTAAAAGAACATATGGGATGTGAACAGTCCCCAGGAATGGGTTGTTTTAATTTGTCTGATTTCTCTCAGACTGTTCAAGTTCAGTTAGACAATATCCACCATATCATAGATAAGTTTTCACAAATGCCTAAGGTGCCTAACTGGTTTTCTTGGTTTCACTGGAGATGGCTGGTAATTACCGATATGCTTTGGTTATGTAACTATACTCCTATTATGTTAATGTGTGTGCGCAATTTAAGTAGTAGCTTAAAACCTATATATGCTGAAGTTACTCTACAAGAAGATAGGTCAAAGAAATAATCAATCTTCCCATGTTTTCTTCCGCCTGCTACTTCTATAGCTTTTCTTCTTCCTTCCTAACTACAACCCTTAAATAGAATTCGTGCCTCATATCAAATTTACCGAGTATCATAATTCTTCCAAGTGGTAAAGATACCTCAAGACAAATGCTGGGCATAGAAGCCACAGGGCATAAATATGCAAAGAAGTAAAAAGCTAACCATTTCAAATAAGGCTTCTCTCTCACTTACCAACTTTACATTTCCCTGTATGGCCCCGGAAGATGACTGGTTAGCCAGAGACGGGTAAGATTCCTCAAGGGAGGAACAACCTAAGACAGGCACAGTCGCAGGGGGGCCATCAGGTGAGAAATTGGGGATCAACAGAGGTGAGGCTTAGAACCTCACCCCCCCTGTTCTGAGAGAAATCTTCTGCATACGTGGATGTTTTATTGCCCTGGTCTAGCTTGGATTAACACATAGTCTACAGGCACACACCTGATCATCTACATTTGCTCTCTTACAACACTAAACTATGTTTTCTACCTTTATCTTGTATCTACCTACCACTTCAGCATTTTATTAAAAATAATAATAATAAAGAGAGAAATGTGGTATCCACATATAAATCAAGTATAAAAACCAAATGAGTATTCATATTTGAACTGACTGTTTATAGTTCATAATGCATGAGCAAAACCAAAAGTTTCTGTGATGACTGCCCTTGTACTGTTCACTATGTAACTTATTCATTATGTAAGAATTTGTTCTCCATGTAAGAACTTGTTTGTTATGCCTCAGAAGATTGGAGACTGACGAAAATTAGGCTTGGGGTGGATTAATGATTGTGCATTGAGCATTGACTCCCCTATACAGAATTTTATTGTCGTTAACAACCATTTGATCAATAAATATGAGAGATGCCCTCACAAAAAAAAAAAAAAAAGGACAGACTTCCAATGGTAAAATAAATAAGTAACCGGGATGTAATGTATAGCATAAGGAATATAGTCCAGATATTGTAACAGCTCGGTAGGGTGATAGCTGGAACCTAGAATTATGTATATAAATGTTTTATCAC
This sequence comes from Manis pentadactyla, assembly GCF_030020395.1. NCBI lineage: Eukaryota > Metazoa > Chordata > Mammalia > Pholidota > Manidae > Manis > Manis pentadactyla. The sequence continues at coordinate 62,873,576 of NC_080029.1, read as the reverse complement.
TGTGTTGTACACTTGAAACTAATGTAATGTAATACTGTGGTCAACTACCCTTCAATAAAAAATAATTATATAAAAAAAAATAAAACCTAAAAAAAAAAAAAATGGGTAAAGGAGCTGAACAGACACTTCTCCAAAGAAGAAATTCAGATGGCCAATAGACACATGAAAAGATGCTCCACATCGCTAGTTATCAGAGAAATGCAAATTAAAACCACAAGAAGATATCACCTCACACCAGTAAGGATGGCTACCATCCAAAAGACAAACAACAACAAATGTTGGCAAGGCTGTGGAGAAAGGGGAACCCTCCTACACTGATGGTAGGAATGTAAATTAGTTCAACCATTGTGGAAAGCAATATGGAGGTTCCTCAAAATGCTCAAAATAGACTTACCATTTGACCCAGGAATTCTACTTCTAGGAATTTACCCTAAGGATGCAGCACTCCAGTTTGAAAAAGACAGATGCACCCCTATGTTTATCGCAGCATTATTTACAATAGCCAAGAAATGGAAGCAACCTAAGTGTCCATCACTAGATGAATGGATAAAGAAGATGTGGTACATATACACAATGGAATATTGTTCAGCCATAAGAAGAAAACAAATCCTACCATTTGCAACAACATGGATGGAGCTAGAGAGTATTATGCTCAGTGAAATAAGCCAAGCGGAGAAAGACAAATACCAAATGATTTCACTCATCTGTGGAGTATAAGAACAAAAGAAAAACTGAAGGAACAAAACAGCAGCAGAATCACAGAACCCAAGAATGGACTAACACTTACCAAAGGGAAAGAGACTGGGGAGAATGGGAGGGTAGGGAAGGGTAAGGGTGGGGAAGAAGAAAGGGGGTGTTATGATTAGCATGTATAATGTGGGGGGTGGGGAAAGGGGAGGGCTTTGCAACACAGAGAAGACAAGTAGTGATTCTACAACATCTTACTATGCTGATGGACAGTGACTATAATGGGGTTTGTGGGGGGGACTTGGTATAGGGGAGAGCCTAGTAAACATAATGTTCTTCATGTAATTGTAGATTAATGATAACAAAATAAAATAAAATAAAATAAAAAATGGGCAGAGGAGCTGAACAGACACTTCTCCAAAGAAGAAATTCAGATGGCCAATAGACACATGAAAAGAGCTCCACATCACTAGTTATCAGAGAAATGCAAATTAAAACCACAATAAGATATCAACTCACACCAGTAAGGATGGCTACCATCCAAAAGACAAACAACAACAAATGTTGGCAAGGCTGTGGAGAAAGGGGAACCCTCCTACACTGATGGTAGGAATGTAAATTAGTTCAACCATTGTGGAAAGCAATATGGAGGTTCCTCAAAATGCTCAAAATAGACTTACCATTTGACCCAGGAATTCTACTTCTAGGAATTTACCCTAAGGATGCAGCACTCCAGTTTGAAAAAGACAGATGCACCCCTATGTTTATCGCAGCACTATTTACAATAGCCAAGAAATGGAAGCAACCTAAGTGTCCATCACTAGATGAATGGATAAAGAAGATGTTGTACATATACAAAATGGAATATTATTCAGTCGCAAGAAGAAGAGAAATCCTACCATTTGCAACAACATGAATGGAGCTAGAGGGTATTATGCTCAGAGAAACAAGCCAGGTGGAGAAAGGCAAGTATCAAATGATTTTACTCATCTGTGGAGCATAAGAACAAAGAAAAACTGAAGGAACAAAACAGCAGCAGACTCACAGAACCCAAGAATGGAATAACAGTTACCAAAGGGAAAGGGACTAGGGAGGATGAGTGGGAAAGGAGGGAGAAGGGAAATAAGGGGCATTACGATTTGCACACATAATATAGCTGGTGGGGGGCATGGGGAAGCCAGTATAACACAAAGAAAACAAGTAGTGATTCTACAGCATCTTACTATGCTGATGGACTGTGACTGTAATGGGGTATGTGGGGGGGACTTCATAATAGGGGGAGTCTAGTAACCAGAATGTTACTCATATAATTGTACATTAATGATACAAAAAAAAGACACACACACACACACACAAATCCATCCAGTGTCCAACTTGGTGCATTCCAATATTGATTTTTAGTATTTTAGAGTCCTAGCAAGATAATTTTGCTTCCCTCTCTGGTAACATACTGGCGAACCTCCAGTTCACCTCAGTAAGTTAAGGGTGGAATTCTTCAGCTTGAATTCTGCATTTTCTTAACAGTTCAAGGTGCTTCTTGATATAATCTTCCCCTAATACAGAGAGATTTATACTTATAACTCAGAATATTGTGACAAAAATATCTCTGATTTATTTATTTTTGGCTATGAAATCATTTACTGTTTTTGAGCATTTGAACTCCAATATCTCATCTTTGTTACCATGGCATAAATAACATGAAAAGAGCCATATTAGAAAATACATTTTTGTCCTTGACACTGGTCTTGGTGATGCTTTTTTGGATTTGACACTAAAAGCGAAGGCAACAAATGCAAAAATGAACAAGTGGGACTACATCAAACTAAAATACTTTTGTACTGCAAAGAAAACCACCAAGCGAGAGGCATTATTTGCAAATCATGTATCTGCATTAATGGACATTAACTCCTTATCAGGTATATGATTGAAATATAGGCAGAGGATTTGAATAGATATTTTCTTTTTACAAAGAAGACACACAGATAGCCAACAGACACATGAAAAGATGTTCAACATAACTAATTATCAGATCAAAACCACAATGAGATACCACCTCACACCATTTAGAATGGCTATTGTCAAAAAGACAAGAAATAACAAGTATTGGTGAGGATATGGAAAAAAGGGAAACCTTTTGCACTGTTGGTAGGAATGTAGAGTAGTGCAGCCACTGTGGAAAAAAGTAGGGAGGTTCCTCAAAAACTAAAAATAAGACTATCATAGGATCCAGCAATTCTGAAATTCATCTGAAAAAAATGAAAATACTGTAACTCAAAAAGTTATAACCACAGCCATGGTCGCTGAAGCATTATTTACAATAGCCATAGCATGGAAACAATCTGAGTAAACATACATGGATGAATGATAAAGAAGGTGTGGTACACACACACACACACAGGAATACTATTCAGCCATAAAAAGGAAATCTTGGCATTTGCTACAACATGGATAGACCTTTAAGGCATTATGCTAAGTGCAATAAGCCAAAGACAAATAACATATCATCTCATTTGCATGTGGAATCTAAAAACACAAAAATTAAAAAACTGAGATCAGCTGCATTTGATCTAAAAAGGAAGGAGGCACTACTTCTATGATTTTTAATTTCTTCCTGGTCTCTCTTGCTTTAACAGCCTTGATTAGTGACTTTTATTCCATTATTCTACTGCCACAGTCCTGGGGGCCCAAATGGCCAACCATGAGTCTCAAAGTGAGAGGTCCAAAACTGTGGCCCACAGGCCAGCCTCTGCTACTTGCTCTTTTTTTTGATTATTAAGGTATCATTGATATACACTCTTCTGAAGGTTTCACATGAAAAACAATGTGGTTGCTACATTCACCTATATTATTGAGTCCCCCCACACCCCATTGCAGTCACTGTCCATCAGCATAGTAAGATGCCACAGAGTCACAACTTGTCTTCTCTGTGCTACACTGTCTTCCCTATGATCCCCCCTACACCATGTGTACTAATCATAATACCCCTCAATCCCTTTCTCCCTCCCTCTCCATCGGCTCCTCCACCCCTCCCATTTGGTAACTGCTAGTCCCTTTCTGGAGTCTGAGATTCTGCTGCTGTTTTGTTCCTTCAGTTTTTCTTCATTGTTATACTCCACAAATGAGGGAAATCATTTGGTATTTGTCTTTTTTTGCCTGACTTACTTCACTGAGCATAATACCTCTAGCTCTATCCATGTTATTGCAAATGGATTTGTTTTCTTCTTATGGCTGAATAGTATTCCACTGTGCATATGTACCACATCTTCTTTAACCATTCGTCTACTGATGGATGCTTAGATTGCTTCCATTTCTTGGCTATTGTAAATAGTGCTGCAATAAACATAGGGTGCATATGTCTTTTTGAATCTGAGAACTTGTTTTCTTTGGGTAAATTCCTAGGAGTGGAATTCCCAGGTCAAAAGATATTTCTATTTTTAGTTTTTGAGAAACCTCCATACTGCTTTCCACAATGGTTGAACTAATTTACATTCCCACCAGCAGTGTAGAAGAGTTCGCCTTTCTCTGCATCCTCGCCAGCATTTGTTGTTCCCAGTCTTTTCGATGCTGGCCATCCTAACTGGTGTGAGGTGATATCTCATTGTGGTTTTAATTTGCATTTCCCTGATAATTAGCGATGTGGAGCATCTTTTCATGTGCCTGTTGGCCATCTGAATTTCTTCTTTGGATAATTGTCTGTTCAGATCCTCTGTCCATTTTTTAATTGGGTTATTTGCTTTTTGGGTGTGGAGGCATGTGAGTTCTTTATGTATTTTGAATGTTAACCCCTTGTCAGATATGTCATTTACAACTATATTCTCCCATACTGTAGGAGCCTTTTTGTTCTGCTGATGGTCCTTTGCTGTACAGACGCTTTTTAGCTTGATGTAGTCTCTGCTGTTTGTTTTTGTAAACAAACTTTTGTTGTAACAGAGTTATACCCATTAGCCTGTTTATTGTCTGTGTCCACCTTTATAGTACAACAGCAGAGTTGAATAGGAGAGAAAGAGCAGGAGAGAGACCATATGGCTTGCAAAGTTAAAAATATTTATTACCTGACCCTTTACAGGAAAAATTTGTTGACCCCTGCTTTGTCTTCTTTGCTCTGTTTAAAAAAAGAGAGGCCAACATATGGCCAGTTTCAGAAGAAAAATAATGTGAAGTAAGAGCCATCTTACGGCTTTGTCTGTTTACTTTTGTCATTCATACATGAAAATAAGTATATTCTTCTCATCATTCTATTCCTCAGGCAAGTGGAAAGAGCAAAATATTGCATAAGATGATTCAACCCAAAATATCACTTTATAAGTTGAAGGGTCCCCCTTTGGTATAAAGTCATTTTCAACCTTAAACTGTTGGAGCAAGTCAGGAATAAAGCCCCTTATTGTAAATCAGATCTTTCTTTAAATTGAAAATCAAAAGTTTGGGACTTCATACTTCAATGCACTCTAAGGAATATTATCACATTTGAGCTTCAGAAGGGGGTACAAAATGAGCTTCAAATCCCTTTGAGGTACACAGGAACAAATTACTCCCACTTTACAGATGAGGAACCTGAAAGTCTGAGTTATTGATTGTATATTTCAAGGTCAAGGTTAGTAAGTGACAAGTTTGGTCTTAATCCAGATATTGATGCCTATTTCAGTGGTATTTCTAATTGCCTCTTAGCATAATAAATTTTGTTTTACTGGTAATCATGGCATGTACTTGCCAGGTGCTTTATAAACAATGTCATCTGATCCTCACAAAAGTCTTTCAGCTGGTTGGTATTATACACACTTTATAGAGGAAAAAGCTAGAATCAGAAAAATTATGTAACTTGCCCGGGATTACACAACCAGTCAATGTGTCTGACTTCAAAGTGCAAGAAGCTCTTTCTACTCCACTACACTGGGTTTTAGTACAGAGCTAGCTTACGATTCGATGATTCAAAGGGGAAAAGGAATCTGTCTAAGGAATCTAAAGTATGATAATGTATGAATTTTTCAGCATTTTAAGAATCAAGCTTTCTTATGATTTTTTATTTATGTGAATACTAAATATAGATGATCAAAAGTTAAGTAGATTAAAAACAATAAAGAAAATGGAATGATTTTTTAAAAATTTAAGGTTCAAGATTTGGCATAGATTGATCCACCACTTATCTAGCTAGTTAGATAGCCACCTTCTGACAATTTGGCAGCCAATGTGCACAGAGAGAGGAAAAATAATGAACAAATTCACTAAACTTGGTTATTTATAAACAATTACCATTTACTTGTTTTTATATTTCTACTTGTCAGATATACCTGTCAGTTAACAGGGGCCAATTATACATGTATACTTTACTGATTTTCTGTACAGAGACTCATACTCAATATATGCCATAGTGCTGCCTGTAATTTAAAGTATTAGAAATTCCTCAAGCTGATAATGATTTTTCACATTAGAAGCCTCATCAGCATTATGGCTCAATGGTTTCACCTTTTTATTCTATTACTGTTATAGTCTGTCTTAGGTGATCACAGAGATCTTTTGTGGGATGACCAGCTGCCCAGTTGCCCAGGACTGAGGATTCTGCAGCATGCAGGACTTCCAGTGCTGAAACCAGGAAGACAATTTAAAACAGTAAGGTATTGCCTAATTGAGTGTTGGAATTTTTTAAATCTGGGGTTCTAATTTCATTTTTGTCTCCAATTATCCATGCTATTTAAATGAAATAATTTAACATTTCATCTAAAAATGAGAATGTTAGTGTCCATCATATCTTTTTTATAAGATATAAAAACATATGTGGGGAAAGAGAAGTTTCAACTAGCAAAATTCTAGCCCTGGTCTGTCTTAATTGATACTATCTATACATTTAATAGTGAAACACTGAAACTGGAGACTTCCAGTGATTAATTAGGAATTAATAAAATAACCCTAGACAAATTTAAAAAAATTTTGCAGGGTATATGATAGAGGTCTAACTTCATTTTCTTCTACATAGGAGATAAATTTTGCCAGTAACAATTTTTAAACTACTTTTCTCCTGAATTGAAATAACACATTTATCATATGACTTGGATCTATGGTTGAACTTTCTAATGATATTTGACTATTGTAGCTATGTGTCATTATCATCTTGTTTGGTCGATAGTAGCTTTATGGTAGGTGTTATATCTGGGACATATTTTACCTTTGTCAAAAATCTCTCATGGCAGTTCTGATGTTTTAGTATTCCACATGAATATATGTATATGTGTACTAATGTGTATATAATGTATGTATATACATGTATATATACGTATACATATATTTATATATATATATTTTAGTTCTAAGAAAAAATCCTATGATCACCTCCAGGACACAGTATGCCTCTACATTGCTTAATGTCTTGTTTACATCCTTTAATAAAATGTTATGATTTTTCTCTGTAGGTGCTTTCTTGTTCAATGTATCCCTGAGCATGTTTTAACTCACTGTCTGGCTCACTGACATTATTTCAACCTAACTATTCCATGACATATACCAAATCTGTGCTGTCCAATACAAGAGCCACCAGCCACACATGCTTTAAATTAGTCAATATCAAATATAAATTAAAATTCAGTTTGGTTCAATCAGTTAATTAGTAATAATTACTAGAGTTTCTTTAAAAGTTATTACTTTACCAATTTATTCTTATTAATTCTTACCATTTGTAATAGAGTATATCATCAATTTTCCAGGTATATAATCAAATTATCTGCAGGTATTTAGTAAGGTATTTGGATAACTTGGAAGTGTGGGGACAACAGTTCATATATACATTAGAAAACTCAAAAGCCAGACATGATGGGCTTGGCTACATAGGATTTTCAAATTCATACATAATAATAATGATAGCTAGCATACACTGAGCATTACATTAATAAGTTTGTATTTAGAAAATGCTCAGAATACACAATCTAAAAACTGATTCTGTTATTTGTGATAACTGTTAGGTTCAGCTAGCGTTCTTCTTCTGTCAAGAAAGCCAGAGTTTTAGGATTGAAGCAAAGATTGAATGTGAGAAGAGGTAAGAATGGCCAGAGAAAGGAAAAGGAGCCCTCGGTTCCCTGTAGAGTGAACGCATAAAGACTGTGATATGAGTGTTTACAGGTTTTGATGGCTAAAGAGGAAAACAACTATTATTGAAAATATCAGGATGAGAAATTAACCAAAAATATCAGTGAACTCCATTTTAGGAGGCACAATTCACGAGAGAGAAAAAAACTGAAATCTTTCCATTTTGAACTAATATAAGGACACCAGGTTACCTTAACTTTATGGGGTCAATTGTGTGTGGTTGGGCATAAGTGAGGGGTAGGAAAAGCATCAGGATTTCTTTTCCAACCGAGTGATCAAACAGCTGTCGTCATTTTGAGTTTAGTGTAGACTTCAGCCAAGTTATATCATCTCTTAATTGATATAACACAATCTGATATCATCAGCTATCCTGAAGAATGATTCTTGGCCTGCATGGGAACATACGACAGTCCATTACTCATGCCAGACAACCAAAATGCAGGTTTCAAACCAGTCTGCCAGTGTCCTGTTAAGCTAATGACAGAACCTTAGTAGTATTACCACAGTGAACATCAATCAGTATAATAGATTTTGGCCCCCGAATTTCTCATTACTCCATCCTGTAACTCTTAAAGAATTTGAGTGTTATATTAGGTGATGGTTTTAGCATCAAAATACGTGAACAATCCTGAAATAACTGCACCTTAGGAAAAAAAAATCACCCACCTTACTAAGTTGTGCTCCGTGGCTTGCAGATAACCGTCGCTCCACCAGGGGTCTCTAGCTCACTGACATTATTTGAATCTCACTCTTCCATGGGATACACTAAATCTGTGTTGTCCAATGCAACAGCCACCAGTCAGTCACACATGCTCTCGAACTTAAAATTAGCTAAGACTAAATGAAATTTATATGTCAGTTCCTCAGTTGCACCAACCGTATTTTAAAGGCTCAACAGTCACATGTGGCTACTGGTTCCCATAGCAGACAGTACAGATACCTAATATTGTAGAAAATTCTAGGGGACAGTGCTGTACTGAATCTCTTAAGTTTAAATCATCAATGTAGAAAACTAGTTCAGGATCATACTGTTAAAAGGGCAAAGAGGCAGCATCCTCCCTTCATTCCCTGGTATCTTGGGTGGACAATGAAAACATTTCTTCTGACCACATTCAGCTTACTTTTCCCCTGACAGACAGTATGTGTTATCATTTTAATAACTCATAGATGACATGTAATTTTTTTCTCTTACTGAGGAAGTCTGGACTGGAAAACTGTAAGAAAGAGATGTGGTTTTTAAAAAATAAATCAAAGTTCCTAATTTTATCCCCAGTTTGAACCCAATTTAGCCCCTATTAAGCTGAGAGACCTCTCTGGGCCTGCATTTGCTCTGGCTAAGGTAAGTGGGGCAGCCAGATGTTCTCTCAGACCTAAGATGCTGGAACCTAGAGAGAAGTGCAGCAGGACTGTAATGTGTGCTCCTCTTAAGTAAAACTCACCTTTGACCCATTTGAGAGGTTCCTGTACACCTAAAACATGAGTAGCTTCTGTGTCATGTCACAGGTGAGCTTTAAGGTCACAGAATAGTGTGGCTTCAACACAATTTTGGTAAATAGCTGTCTTGCCTGAGGGTTTCAGCCCTGGGATTCTGTGAGACCAAGAAATCGTGGATTTGATGAGACCAAGAAATGACAATGGAACATTCTTGGGATAAAAGGGTTTATACCACGCTTTATTCTCACAGTGGTATGTCGAGCACTAGAAACATGCCTGCCTCCAGCCGTCTGCGGGTCTGTAATCCACCTCCATCTCTACCTCTGCCCAGAGCACTGGGTGGAGCTCTTTATACAGTGACTCAGTCAATAATAGCTCATTGCCTGTGGGTGTGAAAGCATTAGCCTCGCAGTAGGCCTATTACATCACCAAGTAGTTTAGGGTCAGGTGAGCACCCTGGCTGTAGGAACTTCCATTTTCACCACACTCCACCACTCCAGGATTCTCACCTCACAATCTACATGTCCTCAGTCTTCTGCAGTGGTTCCTGTGCGAGAAAGCTGGAGCATTGTAACCAGATTCCACAACAGCAACAGAGGCTACAACAACATACAGATAACGACAAAAATAATGATACAGGTAACAAAAATTATAATAATCCTCAAGCCTAAGGCAATCAAGTGCCATCAAGTGGTTATTCCAGCTGTGTTCACACCAGTTCTTCTCAGATGAGTTCATTACTTGCACTTTCTACTGGAGAAATCAGTTTTCAGCAATGGTTCCTGTGTGAGAAAGCTAGAACCTTGTAACAACAAAAATTATAATAGGTGTCCTGAAGTCCAAGGAGATCAAGTGACACCAAGTGGTCATCCCAGTTGTATTCAAACCAGTCCCAGTTCACTTTTCACACTTTCCACAGGAGGCCAGTAGTGGTACTGATTGGGACTCCATGCACACCCAGCAAGTAGCAATTTTTGCTAGAGTATGTGCCCAATCCATAAACACATTAGAGGAGGTTAACCCTAAGGGTGATAACATACATGTTTTAATGACACTAACATAGGCAAATCTTGTCCATCGGGTAGGATGCAAGCAAGAGAGTGGTTGTGATAGGACAGTGTAGAAAGGGGGTCCCATCTGGGTCTAGTACCTTACCTTTACCACTATCAGTGTGGGGGTTACTAAGGGGTAACCCCCTTATATAGTGCCACTGGAGGCACACGCAGTGGTCATAATGATAAACCTCCCTGGTAAGATGCTCCTACCTTCCAGCTGTTTAGGATATACTACTATGGTCTTTGGGGGCTACTCTGCTGTTACTCCAGGAATACACAGGAGGCTGGCTTCCAGGCCTTGTCCCAAAGGTGCCAGGAGGGCCAGCCATTGCTGGACCATGTCCAAGGCACATCCACTGAATGGAGTCTCCAGTGCTTACTGCAGTTGGTGCAGGCAGCAAGATATTATTCTGGTGGCCAAACCTTGGCTTCAACAATTCCTCCTTGGTTTGTACTTGCAGTTGTATAGGGGAGGCAGCAGTGTGTGTTAGCATGTTTACAGGGCTCAATGCCCCCTTCTGGGCCTTCTCATTCAAACACCATAGCAATGTCCGTAAGTGGACTGACCATTCCTACAGACTATTGGTGTTTGACTTCAGCCAGATTTCAACAAACTGTTGTACCTCTCTATCATGCCTGCCTCAGTAGGGTTATATGGTACATGAAACTTCCATTTTATCCCTAATTGTTGCACCCATTCTTGTCATGCATGTCCAGTAAAGTGGGTGCCTTGATCACTTTCAGTAACCTGCAGTTGGCCATAAGCTACAAGGAGACCCTTCAGGCCTCTTCTGATCATCCACTGGTCTGTACAACATGCAGGGAAAGCAACCAGAATCCCAGTGTCTGTGTTCATACTATTCATAGCATATTGGTACCCTTCTGACATGGGAAGAGACCCAGTATTGCCTATCTGCCACTTGATGAGAGGCATCAGCCCCTTAGCTATTGTCCCATGTTGTTGTGGGACTCAGTGTCCCTTTTAGAGCATACAATGCACTCCTGCCAGGCTCTGCTAACTTCTTCAAAGGTCAAAGGCAGGTCCTACCAATGTGCTAGAGCCCACATAATCTTCTGCCTCACATGTAACAAATGCTGATATAACCTTTGGGCCACATCAGAGGCAGGCTTTCCTTCTAGCCAGCATACCTGGGCCAATTCAACTGCTTCATCATTCCCTGGGGATGCCTGCAGCAAACAGCCTGTCACATGATATACTGTAACTGTCTTAGTCTGACCACAGGTCCATAAGTCTTGCCACAATTCTTGCTCCCAAAGGGGTCTATGACCAACCAACCAGTTGGCACGGTACCATATCGGTAGCCACAGGGTCAAACCCCGATAGACGGTCCAGCTGTTGGTGCAGACAATTATAGGGGAGGGCCCCTGGGCGATCACCAGCCATACTGCCTGCAACTCAGCCCATTGGCTGCTCTTTCCCTCTCCACCCTCCATCCATATTGTCGCAAGTCTTAGGATGGAAAGCCACGGCTCTCCACTTCGTGGGCCGCCATGGCTGGAGCCATCTGTATACCATGCATCTTTGGGCATAGGGGCTCTTCCCTCCTGATAAGGACTCTCTGCTACTAATGGCTCTAAAGCAAAGTTTTCCTGCCTTTCACTGGTATATGTCACTGGTCCCAAAAAGCATTGGAGTTCTTCACTCAAGGGGCTAGTAGAGAGAGTACTACACGGCTGCAGGTACATGCCCCTCCTGGCCAGTGTAGGCCTGTGCCACACCACTCCATGGCTTTTGGGTCCAGATTTGTACCCACCCTTCAATGGAATAGGTGGTTGTTACCTTTATTGGGGCCATTCTAGTGAGGGGTTCTGTAGCCAGCAAGGCATGGTACATGGCAGCCAATTGTTTCTCTACTAAGGTGTACCGGACATCTATGCCTTTCCACAGTTGTGACCAGAATCCAATAGGTTGGCAAGCTTGTTCAACCTGTTGCCAGAGGCCCCATCCATAACTGTCTTCGGTTACATGAATATCCAGCTCACAGGACCTTGCTTGGTCTATCACACTGCAGGCCTGTATAGCCTTGACTGCCTACTTTGCAGCAGTAAAGGCAGCTTCACATGTCTCATCCCAGTCCCACCTGACACCCTTTTGTAACAAACAGTATAAGGGCTTCAGAATTTGTGTCAAGTGCAGGATGAGCACTCTCCAGTAGCCTAGAAGACCCAAAAACTCCTGTAACAATGCCACAGTTGTAGGGATAGGGAAGGCCTGGATTTTATCTGTGACTGCTTCTGGGATAACTTTAGTCTTACCCAGCCAGACACCTCCCAAGAAATTGACAAACCAGGTCCCTGAACCTTGGTGCTGTTCACAGCCCATCCTTTCTCCTCTAGATGTTGCAGCAGTCTAGGTGCTGCACCTTCTAGATCTGAAAGAGAATCAGATGTGAGCATGACATCATCAATATAACCGTACAACTGCACCATTGGTGGTTTCTCCCATGCTGCCAAGTCCTGGGCTATGAGTGCATGACAGATTGTGGGGCTGTGGAGGTATCCCTGTGGGAGGATGGTAAAAGTCCATTGCTATATTCCCATGTGAAGGCAAACTGTTCCTGGCTCTCCTGTTCTATGTCTAAGGAAAAGAAGGCATTAGCAAGATCCACAACATAATGATATGCTCCTAATTCATGACTGAGGGTATCCATCAGGTCTGCAATAGAGGGGATGGCCACATCCATAAGCGGTATGACTTTCTTCAATTATCTGTAGTCCATGGTCATACACCAAGAGCCATCTGGCTTTTTTATTAGCCACTTCAGAAAACTGAAAGGAGTATATGGGCGGACCTTATAATATGCAACTTCTCCGGTTCCTGGAGGGTTTCTTCAATTTCTTTAATGTCTCCAGGCAATTTGTATTGTGTGGTATTAGTCACATGCTGAGGCACAGGCAAAGAAAGCTACAGGGGGGTGCTTAGCATGTCCCCTCAGATCTGCCTTCACCACACATATCCTCAGTCTGAACTCACCTGCAGTGGTCTGCAACCATAGGCCCTGCAGGATATCTTCCCCTAAAATATATCTGGGGATGGGAGAGATACACACAGTATACTCCTTTGGGGGTAGACACCCTATTCCCAAGGGATTTAGGGTTGTTTCACTCTTATAGCCTTACCCCTGTATCCATCTATAACAGTGGGGGTCCTGGGAAACCACTCAGGCTTGCAATAAATCAGTGAACATTCAGCTCCTATGTTTACCAGAGCCAGGACACATTGAATGCCCAATGGTGACCAATGAATTGGTATTTTGACATATGTCTTCCAGTCCCCCCATCCCTCAGGGCAGGTACCTCAACCCTCCCCTCAGTCAGACTGTATCCTCCAGTCATCTTCCTGTGCAGGTTCAGGTGAGGTTGGCTCACTCTCCAGCAGGAAGTCTTGCAAACACACAGGCCAGACTTGTGGCTCTGTCTCCAGCCTCTGCTTCTTGGTCCTCAGTGGCTAGAACTGCTGGTCTGGTTTCAGTTGTTTCCATAGCTCCAGTAAGATTCTATTTGACTTCCCATCCAATTTCTGTCTCCTCCTGCCTCTATTAAATCAACCCACATCTGGGTCCTTGTGACCTTCAAGGAGCCTTTTAAATTCTTCCTCTGAGTAGCGGACTGTATTTCCTTCCATGCCTTCATTGTTTAAGCCTCTCCCAAGTCTGATAACATATGGGTGACCTCACTTATGGGCTGTCGTAAGTGAGGGGAAAGAAAGGCTATGAGGAGCTCAAAGAGGGACGTGGGAGCTGTTTGAAGCACCACATTTCTCATCCCTGCCGTAAAAGGCTCCTCATGTGGGCCATAATTTTCCAGAGTATAAATGGTATTTTTCATGCCTAACTCCCATAACACCCATTGGAGCTTGGCATACGTCTGCTATCTAGTAGGGGGAGGATGGTAAATCACCCTGCTTGGGCCATATAGCACAAAGCATGGCCATAACCAATCAAGGAGGGTTCATTTTCTGGGGTCTGATGTGCATTTTGTAATTGCTGCCTCAAGACAGGATGAACTGTCAGGGAAGCCAGCTTTCCCATCTCTGATCCAGACAGAACAATTCCATCCTGCTCCACCCCCAGCATCCCAAAGATGCAGGAGCCAAGTTGATACTGACTCAGGGCTTCTGCTGAAGCTGGGAGCTCAAATCCACTAGGTCAGCCTGAGTAAATGGGTGTAGCAGAGTGCTCCATGACCTGGGGAGGGGACTGAATCTCTCCCAGAAGAACCCATGGTAGCTGCATCTTTAATTTCTTGACTATAATCAGGCAGGCTTTCAATAGAGGAGGGGCCAATGCCTCCAGCGCTTCCCCTTCATCCTTCCTTGGCTCCTCCTCCATTGCCGGGGCTGACAGCACCTTTCTTGCCACTCCCCTGAGTGCCTTGTCTGCTATACCTTTTACCTTTCTTACAGTGCCTCACAGCAATGCTAGCTCAGTCTTCAGCTCCTCTTACCTTCACCTCAATACCTCGCATCTGGCCTTCTCATGTTGCCTCTTCTTGTGTTTCCCTCAGGAGTAAGTCCTTCTCCTTCATGTCCTTTGCCTCTTTCACAGTGCCTTGCAGCACCACTGTCTCATCCTGTGAAGAATCTTTTACCTCCTCCACAGCACCTCGCAGCTCATGTTCTCATGCTACCTCTTCTTGTATCAGTGCCATTTCACTCTTCAGCAAATCCACAGCACTTCACAGATCACATCTTGTGCTGCCATTTCTTGTGTCTCTCACAATAGCATGTTCCTCTCATCTGTTGACTTTTTTAATACTGTGAGAAACAGCTAACCCATGGTTCCCACTGTCTCATGGGTACTCTGTTTCTCAAAGGAACTCCTTATTATGCCAAGGGCCAGCTCTACTGCCTCAGGTGTCAGCTCCACCTCTCCACCATCCTGGGGAAGGGCCCAGTCCTCTAGGAGGGAACCCACTTCAAGCCACATGCCCACTGGGGGACACCTGAATGTTTCCCCATCCACTCCCATTCAACCTGTGGAAGTACCCCTCCCATGAGGGCAGCATGTTCCTTTCTTCAGTCTGCAGCAAATCCTGCCAACTATGCCAATTGTATTGCCTGAGGGTTTCAGCCCCAAAAGAATTCACTATGGATTCGGAGAAATGACAATGAAACATTCCTGGGATAAAAGGGTTTATATCTGGCCTTATTCTCACAGCAGTAGGTTGAGCACTAGAGTCATGCCTTCATCCAGCAGTCTGCAGATCCATAATCCACCTCCATCTCTGCCTCCGCCCAGAGTCCTTGGAGGAGCTCTTTATTTAATGATTCAGTCAATAATAGCTCATTGCCTCCGGGTGTGGAAGCAGTAGCCTAACAGTAGGCCAATTACACCATCACATAGTTTAGGGTCAGGTGAGGATCCTGGCCATAGGAACTTCCATTTTCCCCACAATAGTATTTGCTAATTGTTTAGACCATATTAGGACATAATTGCTATTTTTAGTATAAATATCATTTTCCATTTGAAGAAGAGATTATGACCTTAAGAGATAACATTAATTCTATTCTTTAATGACATGTGTCATAACTAGCACATCACTTCAATGAGAATATTTAAAAATAGCTTTGTGGCTTTATTCCAAGGATCTCAATGATAGACTTTATCTGGTTTTGTGGTCATTAAAACAAAAACAGACCCAACACCCAACAAACAAATAACCTGATTAAAAAATGGGCAGAGGACCTGACAGACACTTCTCCAAAGAAGAAATTCAAATGGCCAACAGACACATGAAAAGATGCTCCACATCACTAATTACCAGGGAAATGCAAATTAAAACCACAAGGAGATATCACCTCCCAGCAGTTAGGATGGCCACTATTCAAAAGACAAGAAATAACAAATGCTGGTGAGGAGGTGGAGAAAGGGGATCCCTCCTACACTGCTGGTGGAAATGTAAATTGGTATAACTGTTGTGGAAAGCAGTATGGAGGTTCCTCAAAAGACTAAAAGTAGAAATAACATTTAACCCAGTAATTCCACTGCTATGTTTATCACTGCACAATTTACAATATCCAAGATATGGAAGCAACTTAAGTGTCCATCAATAGATGAATGAATAAAGATGTACATATACACAATGGAATATTATTCAACCATAAAAAGAAAATAAATCATCATATTTTCAACAACATGGATGGATCTAGAGGGTATTAGGTCAGTGAAATAAGCCAGGTGGAGAAAGACAAATACCAAATGATTTCACTTATTTGTGGAGTATAAAAACACAACAAAATAGAAGGAACAAAATAGCAGTAGACTCATTGATGCTGAGAAGGGACTATGGTTACCAAAGGGGAGGAGTTGGGGAGGGTGGGTGGGGATGGAAAAGGGGATTAAGGGACACAATAATTTGCAATCACAATATAGGTTGGTCCTGAGAGCAGCAGTACAGCACGGGGAATACAGTTAAGATACTGTAACATCTTACTCCATTGATAGACAGTGACCATACTGGAGGGGGCTGAGGGTTTGATAATATGGGTGAAAATGTTGAACCTCTGTGTTGTGTATTTGAAACTCTCATAAGATTGTATATCAATGATACTTTAATTAAGAAAAAAAACCCAGAAAACAAAAACCCCAGATGGCTCCCTGAATTATTCCTTTCTGTAAGATACTGTTCCTTAAAACGGACATCCCTTTTTTAGTAGCAACATAGACATGGGCTAACTTTTGTGTTCTACCCACTCATATTTGATCAAATGGTTTAAAGAATGTTTTATTTGAAAGATAAAGATGAACTTTTTTCAGGCTTAATGTTCCTGTTTCTCTCAAACTCAAGATGAAAATATTTTTTGCCCTGGGGCTTCCCTTTGCGGGTAGCGCTCCTCCTTCAGTGAGAGGGGCACATCCTTGTCCACTTGCATGTAGTTCATTGCTTTTCATGTCTATAGTGCACAGTGGGCCAAATATGGGGAAAATCAATGCTAAAATGGAATTTAAGGAAAGAAAATTGTGGGCAGGAGAACACAGATGATTAAAATGGAAACGGTGGTCGACAGTCTCAGTTGTTTCCCCAGGTGCTTTGTTGGCAGAAGTTAAAAAAAAAACTTCTATCAAACTCCACCTGAATTCTTTCAACCACAATATGCAAAGAAAATGCACGCTAATTATGAGCAGGAACATTATCTATTAATATGTTAATGAAGCAGGTTTGCTAATGGTGAAAGACCGGAATTTTAATAAAATTTTACGAGCTTCTTGATTACGTGTTTGTTAGTCGTTAGGATCATTTAAAATTATCTCTAGGTGGCTTTACATGGAATAAAACCTACATTAGACTGTATTCTAAACAGGCTTTAATGAAGCAGGTGAGGATACCATCTGTGAAATAAACACTGTCAGCCAGAAATTCACTTCAAAAGAAATGTAAACTAGTTAACAGGAAACATGTTATCATACCTGCCAGTAACAGCTTTCACTGTAGGTAATTTATTTATGCATTTACTTGCTGATTTTTTCAAACATATTTGCTTATGAAAATAATGTTCGACTGAAATTAATGGATACTGCTTTTCAATACTGGAGGGTTATTTTTCATTAAAAAAAAAACAACTCTAGTGTCCTGTTTTGACAACATCCCATACATAGATTAAAACCGTTTTATCCACTCAAACCCAGGCATTGTTTTAGAAGATAGAAAGAGTTATCCGTAATCCCAAAGTCAAACCAGAATTAGCATAGAAACCTTACTGATGTGTTCCCATGAATAGGAGAAATTGTGTTACCTGTTCTCCAAGATGATTATGGCTTCAAAGTAACCGGTAATCCCTATCTGCCTCTCTAGAAGGTGAGGGAAGGTGCCTTCATTTTGCACAGGGGGAAGCGTGAGGCCCTGATTAGTAACTGGGCCTGGCTTACAGCCCAGGGCTTCTGAAGAGAGAGCAGACACTGAGGAGGCAGAAAGGAGCCCCAAGTGTAGAACGGGGCAAAGCTGACCTGGGGTGTCTGAGGGGTGTGTGCGGTGGGCTGTGCTGTACTGTTGTGGAGCTGTGGGCTGGGTGTGGGTGGGGCCCGTGTCTCCACCGCTGTGGCGTCCAAGCACCCACAGGCTCAGGTGCTTGAAGTGCTCACGTGCTTCACGCACCAGGTAGAAAGTGAAGGAGGTGGGCAGGTGGCATGAGGAAAAGCAAGGGCCTCTGACTCTCACCTTGTCACGCTGAGTTTGAAGAGAGGCTGCAGAGGAGAGGTTATGGTTAAATCACTTTAGAAGAAGCAACCCCACCTGAGAAACCAGAGACGTTCCCCCAGAGCTGAGTAAAGGAGCCAGGAATCACAGGTCTCTTAATTTCCTGGGTATTGTAATACTATTTATTTGATGGTGTCAATGAAATATACTTTTGTGATAGTCATTAGAATTTGATCATTCTTAAATTCTTTAGTGTTTCTAATGAGATTTTCCAGGCTCTTTTTTTAAGGTTGTTAAGGAACAATTCTAGAAGGTAATTGGCCCTGGGTGAATTTCTTTGAGTGCATGCTGCCCTCTAGGGGTTCAGGCACAAGGCATAGAGGAGTATTTCAGAAGTTTAGGAGCCTCGTTTGAGGGAATGAAGTGCTTTCCCAGATAAATTTGATTTTTCATGAAAAGGATTCAGTGTTTCATCCAATTTTATTTTAGCTCTAGAAAAATTTTATTTCATAGCAATTCTCATCTATCTGGAGGACTTAAATAAAGCATTATCAGATTCAATATATCACTGGGTTTTTTCTTTGTTTTTTACTTTTATTAAGATTTAATATTTGCCATGAGGTGGGATGGATGGGGAGAGAGAGAAAAAGTATAGGCATTTAAACAACTATAATCCCCCAATTCTTGATTATTCAGTGTGAAAGTCTCTTACCCTTTACTGGTGGGACTTTCCATAGGCCCTTCCACATGTAGCTGCATTTCACACTCCCTTCAATTTGACTGAGCTATTAAGGGCCTGAAATTAAGAAACAGCAGAACCTCTATTTAAACTCATTTCCTTATTTTAAAACCAGTGTAATTTCCATTTTGCCACCAGAAAAATATAACTGGCTATTATTTAGCTTTTAAACAACTTGTTATCTCCTTTCTTCTGTGCTTCTCTGATTTTGTACAAAGTCATGGCTTTAATATTTTTTTAAGTAAGTGAAAGGATTTATAGATAAATAAATACTATCATTTTATCATTCGCCAACACATTTGTCCAAAACCTCAATTTTGCTACCAGCCCAGAAAGAAAACCAAGTATGAAAATTAGTATTGTAGTATAGGCTCAGGGACAGAGAGAAATTTAGGTCCTAAAGATTCAGAGAGTGGCCCTGAAAACTTTGTAATAATAATAGAAAATAAAACTAGAAGCTCAGGATAGACTGTAAGAAAAATGGCATAAAATAGTTAACAGGAAAAGTCTAACTACAGCAGCTGGGGGCATCATATATCATAGGAGCACAGCTCAGAGAATTGCAGCCTTCTCCAGGCGCACATGTGCTCCCTACCTGGAGGGTGCTCCCAGCTGGGACGCCTCTCTTTCCCCTGCTTCCCCATCCCCCATCCCACTCTAAACAACATCAGCAACAAAAAGGTCAGGGCAGGCTGTAAAACACTTCTCACGGCTGCAGATGCTGCGTTAGTGGAGAGAGTTTGTGGAGTGGAAAGCCACAGTACAGAGAAGGGAATGCTCAGAGTATTAAACAGCTGCAGCTGGCATTTTAAAGTGTTCCCTACACGCACGCACACACACAAGCGCGCACACACACACACGTTTCACAGAATCCTAGATTTGAAATAGACATCACCAATTGGTTTTCTAACCCAACAATCTTAAAATGCAGAAATCCTTGACTGTGCTTCCCTAGTAATCCTCTCACTTTTAGCAAGACCTTGCTTAAATTACATTCACTTAAATCTGCTTTCATCTTGAAATCCATTAATCCTAGCTCTAACTGGTGCTGGTAGATTTGATAGCAAATATATACAGTCAGTTATATCTTTCCTAAACCCTGGTTCATTATATGTAACAAGGAAGAAGTCCAGCACCTCCCCGGCTCCTGAGGACCCTCGCCCACACTCCCAGCAGCTATCCTGATGTATTGCTGAGTGCACACACACCCATATGGCTGCTTTTCTCATGATGATCTTGATATTTTCAGTGATGTTCACTCTTTTTTTCACAACTTTTAAAAGGTCTCCTTGAAGTGGAAAAAACAGTGCTGACAAAGATCTCAACAAAAGAAATGAAATCATGTAGGGTCTGCTTCTGCAAAAGGAACTGCTAGAGAAAGGAAAAAAAGTCTGTTTTTCAATGCTTGACATTGCCTTGGGAAGGGATCTGGTATACCCTCTTCTGAATCAGAGCTGCTTTTAAACAAACTAAGTATAAATCAATTTGCTAGTGTGTGTGTGTATAGATCAAGAGACAGAGACAGAGAGTGAACTGGATCTCTCAGTCTCTTACTTTCACTGCTATTTAAAACATCCCGCTACAATTTCAGGCCACTCCCTCCAGTTCTGACCTCAATCAAAAAGAACTACAGCCACTCACCATCTTCCCTCCCTCCTCCCCATCTTTTTTTCCTTTGTAGGTGTTTGAGTAACTTTTTTTTTTTCTATAGAAAGGTTTCTTTAGTCTTTGGAGATTTCATTCTCAAATCTTTTATAAATTTTATTATCTTTTTCTGGAAGATACAGTTTAAGTTACAGGTTCAGAAAAATGGAGATATGATATTCATCACCTTTATCTAATGTTGAAATTAAGAGGAATATCACAAAGTTTATAAAGCATTAGAATTTTTATCGTTAACAACCCTGCATTTTGTATGCTTCATACTCTTCTCTCAAGTGTAGTTATCCTTGTCCTCATTTTATTCCCATTTAAGAACATTCACTGTTACTGATGAGTGTATTAAATTTGTATGGGCATAAAGAACTAAGTGATCCAGAGTGAATTACTGAGAAGAAATTTCCCAAGATAATGCATATTTCCTCTTCCTTCTTCCCCTAGAGATCAGTTTGGTTCTAACCAGGGTCAGGAATGAAGGTTTGTGATCTCCCTAATGCAGGCCCAATCCCAGTGATCCCAGTGGAAAAAGCATTAGAAGTCGGGTGCATTTCTCAAACCAATGTTGCAGCTCAGGCCCCTCTGGGAACACCTAGATCCTACCCCACCCAACCCAGTGCCCTAGAGCACTGCCGTTTCATTCATTTGTAAACATTTTACATGTATTTTCTCAAGGACTGTCATGTGCCAAGCACTGTGCTGTGTGCTGGTGGTACACAGTTTCTGTGGTCCCAAAGAAGAGAGTGCTGTGTGAAGAATGAGCAGATCCCCTGAAGCTGACCTGACTGGAAGACAGTCAGGAAAAACCTCTGCGAGGTTTTTGTTGGGATCAAGGTCTGAAGGATCCTTTGAAATTAGAAGCAGAGGGAACAAGTATGAAAGGCTAGAAAGAAGAGCCTGATGTCTTTTAGGAAATTCAGTATATCTGACTGTACTGTGTGTGCTGGGGAGCGTGAGTGCAGGGTATTGGGATTGGGGAGTAGCTCATGGAAAGAAATGAGACTAAGTAATAGCTATGCCCCATGTTAGGAAGTATGGGCTTGACTCTACAAGTAGCGGGCAGCGACTACAGGCTGATGCAGATGGACTCCATACTCGACCTGTATCATGTAACATCACTGACCACAGTGTGGAGAACAGAAGTAAAACCAGAAGCAAGCAGGAGACTGCAGTACACCAGCTAAGAGAAGACAGTGGCCCATATACTGCAATGGCTTTGGTGCCTGGCCTCTGTACCCATCACTCGACCAGAGTCTCCAGCAATCATGATCTCTTTCCTCTCATTCCCTGATGAAAATAATCTCTGTGGGGTGGGCTGGTTTGTTATTGTTGTGTATTACTAATTTTTATTATCTATAGTTTATGATACTTTGACAACTTAGGACCTTGGAGACTGCTCCTTCTCAGTTTTGCTACTTTCTAGAGATAACAAACAACTTGCCTGCATGCACACATTTCATATGCAGACGAATCAGTCCAGAGCTCATAATATAAAACCACCTCCTCTATCTCACTTGCACACTTTAGGAGGAAATATTCCTCTGCTCTAATCACCCCATGGTCAGGTGCTGGACAACTAAGGGTCATCCCTACCCTATTGCCCAGAGCCCAGTAAAACTATCCAGGACTTACCCAGCTGCTCATCTAGCCTTGCTCATTCCTTCCCACAAAACCATAATACGTGCTTTTGCCTTACTCCTTCTGTCTCCCAATTGATGCTGGTGCTTCCCCATGTGGCCCTGGGTGGTGTGGCCTGCTCCCCTCCTTTTGGAAACACTGAGTATCAAGCTATCTTTTCAATGGCAATTGTCTCCTAATCTGCTGTCCTCATATACCTGAATAAAAACAAAATCCTGGGTATGTTTGAAAAAAAGTGACATTTAGACATGTTGCCTAAGAAAGTCTTGAGAATCAAAGACTAATTTTCTTTAGACCAGTAGTGCTATACAGTTTGACTTAGTGTTCTTACATATCACCCTACTTAAGTCATCTATCATAGTTTTATGAGTTCTGGAGGAGACTTAACAGCTGTTTGTGAATCTTAAATACAGTAGCACTAAATTTACCAATCTGGATATCATTGGTAGCCTTGATGCAAAGATGCAGAGTTTCATCAGAATGGTGGGAGAGGAAAAAGCTGATTAGTGTAAGTTTAGAGAAGACATGGGGATTTCTCCTTTGACCATGAAGAATTAGCAACAACAGGAATTACCCTTCAACTATAAACAACTATAAGCTTGATAAAATAGATGAAACAATGACTTCCAGAATTTAGGCAACAGACAGCATAGGACTGTGATCACTGAGAAAAGGGAAACAAATGATGCGAGCTTTAGGACTTAATAGCATATTGTTTAGAGCCAGCTTTCAGGCCATACTTCAGGGAAGGGGAATCCAAAGAACCTAACACTTCTACTGAGTTGAAGAGATTAAGATAAAAATTTGATGATATCCAGATGGCTAGAATTTATAAGGCAACATACTGAAAAGGACAGTGCTTCATAAAGAAAAAGGTCTGAAGAGGGGTCCTCTTGAGTTTTTGGCTGAGCACTTTCCTGCACACAATGGAGAAACCTCCCTGAGGCTGAGAAAAGAGTGGTTAGAACAACTTCTGATGATCACACAGTGCTGGAAGGAGTTCATGTCCCCACCAACCAAAATGGAGAGATCCCAAAATACATTGGCTAGTCTTCAGAAGGCCCTGACTCAATGATGGAACCAAATTAATCCAAAATAAAGCCTCTTCTGTATCCACCCAAGAAAGCTTAGAATCTAGCTTCAAAAAGATCAAAATGATCCTCAAGCACCTTAACTGGATGCCAGAAAGAAAAAAAATCAATACTCTTTAAAGGAATACAACAAAATCCAGTAACAAATAAAGCAAAATTCACAATTCTGTATCAAACTTAAAGTTATTAACCTTCAAAGAAGCAGAGAAATCTGATCTATAACCAGATGAAAAGGCAATCAGTAGAACCAGAACCAGAATGACAGAGATCATGGAATTCACAATACAAGAAGCTTAAAACAAGTACTATAAATCTTGTAAATATGCTCAGGGTGTCAAGAGAAATACATACTTGGTAAGGAAAAAAATAGGAGATATGTATCTTTTTAAGGAATCAAGTAAAATCTATAGATTAAAAAAATTGAAAAGATAAGAAAACTTGAAAATCCTGCAAAAGAAAGTAAACAACATGAAGCACAGAGAAGTAAAGAAATGAAGAAAAAAAACCCACAATCTTAACAAGCTGTGGGACTAATCAAAAGTCTAATATACCTGTAACTAGAGTCCTAGAAAGAGAGGAGACTTGGGGAAGGGAAGACATAAAAATAATTGAAGAAATAATAACAAACAAAAATCCAAATTTCTTTGAAGTTATAAACCCATATATCCAAAAAGATCAAGAAACCCCAAGCCAAATAAACAAATAAACCACTTTAAGGCACATCATAATCAAATTTTTGAAATCCAGTGATAACAAGAAAAATCTTTATAACAGCCCGGGGACATGAAGAGATATAAAAATAAAGAATGACAGCAGACTTAATACCAGAAACCACAAAGGCCAGAAGACAACAGAACAACATCTTTAAAGTGCTGAAAGAAAAACCCATCAGCCCAGAATCCTATACCCAATGAAAATATCTTTGAAAAATAAAGGTGAAATAAAAACATTTTACAACTGCTCTTTCTCCCTTTCTATGCCATTGTGAGGAGTGTTCTCTGTTCCTCACCACGTTTTCTTGTAAGACTTTCAGGATCAAGTGATTCCTGGCCAAGAAACAAAAGAAAACAAGAATCATTCCATTCCCCAGTGGACTCAGGTGAAAACTGGTAATGTAATTAGGTACAACTCCAAGAGCAGACATTGGAAAAGAAGCAAGAATTTCACATGGGATGGCACACATATTTATGCTGTATCAAAGTCACTAACATCTTGTATCAAGGTGAAAGCATCACCACTATCTGGACAGCTGGACATGTTTTTTGGGAAAATAATTTTTCTCTTTGTTCTATGCTTCTCCCTAGAAGAGAACCAACCGTTTAGTTGGTTTAGTACTAAATATGAGAGACCTTTTGTTTGATAAAAATATTCTAACACTAACAAAAGCTGAGAAAGTTTATTGCCAGTAGCCCTATGCAACAAGTAATAAAAAAGGATCTTGGACCTATACAAACAAATGAAGAGTGCCAGAAATGGTAAATATGTGGATGAATGTAAAAGCTTTTTTCTTATTTAAAAAATTTCTTTAAAACATAATTCATTATTTAAAACAAAACTGACAACAATGTATTATAAGGTTTATGGCATACATAGAAGCAAAATACATGATAGCAATAGCACAAAGGATGGGGGAATTTGGAAACACTCTGCTATTATGTTCTCATGTTATTTGTCATAGGTCATGTAGCATAGTTTTTTCAAAAGTAAAGTGTGATAAGTTAAAGTTGTATACTGTAAAACCTAGAACACCATTAATTTAAAAAATAAAAATAAATATAACTAATAAACTAATAGTGGAGCTAAAATAGAATGATAAAAAGCATCCTTATTTAATCCAAAGAAAGCAGGGCAAAAGTCAAGTAGGAACACATTCAGACAATGGAAATGTTCTACAGCTTAATTGTGGTGGTTGTTATGTGACTGTTTACATTTGTTAAAATTCATCAAATTGGTGAATTTTATTGTATGTAATTTCTACCTCAACGAAGACTATAACAAGAGAATGGAAGGAGAGAAACTGAAGACTGAGCATAGACAAGCATTTAAAGAGTTTTGCTAAAAAGGGATGATAGTTGGCAAGGGAAGAGGGTCAAGAGGGTCTTTTGTTTTTAAGATGGGTGGTACACCAGTGTGCTGGTATGCCAATGGGAATGATGTAATAAAGAGAAAAAATGGTAATATAGAAGTAAGAGAGCAAAACTGCAGGAGTGATATTCTTTGAGAAGATTAAAGTAAGTACTTTAAAGTTTGCTGCCTATCTGTGGTAATGGTTGGGAAGAAAGAATATAAGAGAACACTTGCTGTTAAGGCAGTGATGTGGTGGTGGAAGTCTTCGGATTATCTGTCTTTTGGTTACTTTTGTTTCATAGTTAAGTAGCAACCTGAGTAGGATGAGGCCAGGGGAGGAGGTGGTAAGTTGAGAATCAAAATGGTATGGCTCAGTCAAGGAGGATAATGGGAGAATGAATGGTCTAGAGACAACATTTAGGAAACATTAAGAATTCATTTGAAGTCAGTTACCCTAAGTTTAAAGTGAGGCCAGTCACGTGGTTGTACATTTTTCTCCAGACACACTGCACTGCCTGAGTGCAGATGCAGAGTTGAGGGAGAGTTGGATTTAATAAGAGTTATAGTTTGCCTCTAATACAATGAAGCAAGAGGGATTGGGGGTTGCAGGTATGTTCAATGGAGAGTTTTTAATGATTGGTTGAGGAATTTAAATTTGGTAAGAGGGAAGTGAGGGCATCAAGGGACTGGGGGATGCTGAAGGGTGGGAGTACCAACGAATTGGAATCAAAAGCCTTAAAGATATACATACCATATCAGTTCGGTCAACAATCCGCAATTAGCAATTTTATCCTTAAGAAATATTAATGCAGATGCACACCACCTGTAAAAGTGTTTATTTCAGTATTCTGTTTAACAGTAAAAATTATATAATACAAGCATATGAATATTTATCAACTGAAAATTGATAAAATAAATCATTATCCTAAATTAAATACTGGTTTTGTGTGGTTATGTGATTATCTGTCAGGTAATATACAAGGCTATACTATGGGTTTTGCTGGAAGCTGGATTGAGGAAATTATTTTATGGCATTTCAAATTGCTGTTGTTTGTCCTTTCATTGTTCTGATATCACATTATAAGTGGAATAAATGAGACCCTGAGTGGTTTTTCTTAATAACCTACAGATGAGTCATGGAGAATAGCCCCCATAGAAATAGCTTTCAAATAAAGCAGGTAAACACAATGCCCTTTTTTATTCCTGATGGTCACTGCTCATGGTGTGTTCTGGCGCCCACATACCCCCTGTAAAGTTGGGTGTTGACCACACTCCCAAGTGTCACCAAAAGCCATGTCATAGGTGCTGTTCAAATTACTTGGAAAAGACATAGCTGCTACTCTTCTAGAGTCTATAGTATAAAATTTATAGTATATGTACTATACACTTTACAGTATAAAGCATCACATTGTGATATTTTTTCTTCCAAAAATGTAAAGGAATAATTAACTCTATTAGCAAGCATAGTATTTGGCCATAAATTAAACATTAAGAAGAATACAATGTGGTAGATTTATATTATGATTCAAAGTATCCACTACCCCTCCCTCCCTGTTGATATTAAGCTTGAACATAAAACTTTGTTTTAGCCAATTAAATGTGAGGAGTGATATACACCCTTTCAATCATAAAGGGTCCTATATAGGGGATTGTTCCTTCTGCCTAGATCTCAGATTGAAAATAAAATAGTACAGGGCTGCAGGGACAGGTAACATAAATAAGAAACAAATGTTTGTAGTTAAGTCTGTGAGATGCTGGAGTTCCATGTTTTATAAAACTTGGTCCAAACTACTATAATAAGCAAAACAAATTGAACGTTACAGTGGGTGTATATAACAGACATAAGTGCTTTCTGTAGAATAAAGTAGGGACTACATTTATTCAGTGCTAACTATCAGACACTATTCATGCATTTCTTACTCATAATAACCATGTGTGATAGATGGTAATATCTCTAGGTAAAGCCCAAAGGTACTGAAGCTAAAAATAATCTCACACAGTATAACAGCCAACATTCAATTTTTTCTTTTCAAATCAAGGGTCAACCAATGACCAAGTCGACATTCTTTTCACTCTATCCTTCTGCCTTCTGAGTGAAGGATTTACACGTTTAGTTGCAGCATGAGATAGGAAGGACCTAGGTGAATTCTTTACTTGTATTCCAATTAGTTAGGGAAAGCTTTATAGACAAAGTAGGAGTTCCACAACAGAAACTGTTTGCAGAAAGAAGAGTTAGTGACTTGTATAGTAGGGCATTTCCTAGCAAAACATGTAGTCTAAAAGACATTCCAAGACTGGAGTATGATGATAAAAGTATAGTGGAGTTCCCTGAGAATATCTGACAGCCCTGACTTTAACTTGTGAAGAGATGTGGGAAATGAGGTGGTCCTGGTGAAGCTCCCTAGAAATAGGTTGAAGGAAAGTCTTGAACATGAGTCATGGGGTCATGGGAAATTTAAAAAGACCATGGATAGCTATGTTCATTGGGTAAAGGGACAGTTTTAAGTAAGAGAGTTAATTTGAATTTTTTGGGTAAATATTTTGCACTTTTTCTTTCTTATATGCAGTGATGAGCTATTATCATATCTGTGCAGAAGTGGGCCCCTGTGGCCCTCTAGAGTAATTTGTTGCTAAAAAGATAGAGTTCTTACCATCCTTGCAGCCTGAATCCCAACACCTAAGTTCCTAAGTTCAGACAGCTTTCTCAGCCTCCCTGTCTTGCCTGCAAATTTAACTGGCTGAGGCATCAGTGACAATGATGAGAGAAAGTCAATGTTAAACAAACTGCAAAGGTACCTTTTCAGAGGGATTGAAGGCAACTAAACATTCTAAAATCAATTCAGGATTAATCATTCCCCTGCCCTCTAAGGCTTCACCAACATGGGCTTTGGGTAATGCTATCAGAAGTCCATGATTTACCAGAAGCTGTGGATTATAGCCTCCCTGGAAACTTTATTGCCCTGTTGGATCTCATGCCAAGTAGGCAACAGCCAGCTCCTGTCTATGTCCTTCTGTCCTGCTTCATAGTCTGGTTTTTGCCTTGTTAATGGCAGAAATGGTTGTGGTTCTCAACACATGACTCTTGATAGAGGGAACAATCTGAGGCTGAAGAGAAGAAACTAAACGATAAAGGGAATTGTTCTTTCCACACTGACATGAGCTCAATTGTTTCTCTCAGTGGTTATAACTTACAGTGATACAAATGAGATTTCCCCCCCCTGTACTTGGAATAACTTACCTGAATCTCCTATTCAACACACCACTATTACATCAATGAGAAACCAAATATCATATGAGAGTAACTCTATTTAAAAGCCTAATTTATACATTTCTGTATTTTCTGTATTATCTTACAAGAAAATGTTATTTTTAGAATGAGAAAAACAAAATATCCATCCTACATGGATCTGACAAGTTAGATTATAAATTTTTTCTTTCTCATTAAGAGAAAAACACCTGACATTTACAAAATATGCTTTAACCCATTTATATGTGTGTTATATGCATGTGTAGGCTGTTTACATACTTACAATTTAAATGATAATAGGACAGCTGAGGAATTACATTGATCAGTTGTTAGGCATACCTGAAGTATTTGAGAGTACACGTTCACTTTCTTCTCAATCAGTGACAAATTAGAAGAAAGAGAAGATTCTTTCACTGTTTTCTGAACAACAAAATTCTGGTAGCTCTATTGTATTCTGTTAGTACCCTATGCTCCCACACACCCCCAATTGATAAAATGATCAGCCTTATTTAAGATAATGCTTCATTCACAAATATGGAAAAGAAGAAAGTCCTACCCTATCTCTACATTTTGACTTAAATATGAAACATTCCCTGCAGTGAAATAGCAGCACCAGTGAACACTTGGTCAGACAAGTGATGGAATCTATCAATGTGATCAAGCAGTGAAAGGAATTTCCCAGAAAAGTAGCTACTTTTTACTCACCATACTAGGTTTCTTTTGTCTTTTTTTTTTTTGACGTTTTGTGTCTCTTGCTCTGAATTTCAATTTCCTTGTAAAAAGCTTCCTTGTCATTGCACAGATGCTTATCTGACTGTGTCAGACCTGACATGTTATGATGACTCTGGGTTGCTTCTAGATGAGAGTTTACCTCTCAAGAGGTAATTTAAACCTAAGCTGATAACTTCTTTAGGAGGAAGAGCTGCTTAACACACTATCCTTCAGCAAAGCTGGAGGAGGAAGGTGCAACGGACCTCTCAGGTGAGAGATTCAAGGGCCCTTTTAATGGACTGATTGATGCTTTTGTCTCCAGTTTAATTTGCAAAGAGCTTCCACTCTCTTTCTTAGTGAATTCTGCCAAATATCCTATCTAACCTCTGGGCAGGAGGGTGAGGGGTGGTGGGCAGTTGGTATTGGAAGGAGAGAAAAAGTCCAATTCAGAGTGTTTAGTTGGGGAAATGCATTTGAAAAACCTGTTGACTCATAAAGGACAACCTGGTCAGAATGCAGGAGGAAATTAAGCGTGACCAAGGCCCCCTCAGATGTTCTTTCTGTAACACCTTACTTGCAGAAGCTACAGTGAAACTACAGCCCTTTTTGAAATCATGTGATCTCAGTAAGGACCTAAAGATTTTTATTGGTTCATAGGGCAGGGTATTGAAGAGACAATGATCTTCTACCTCTAAAATGTCATAATGAGGCTGTTCTGGATAAACAATGACAATTCTCCACTGGACATGGCTGGAAAAAATGAGAACCCCTGTGCTTGAAATTTTGGGGTAAACGTGTGACTGTTTAATAGCCTAATAGATTCTTCTTGGTTAAACCACCACTCTGTGGGTCAGCATTGGAGGGAAAACTGCTCACTTCTTTGGTGAGCTTCTAGACTCAGTAGCATGAAACGTGGTACACAGGAGAAAGGGAGTCCCTTTAGTTATTATAAATAACTATATGTAACTTCACTTACTAGTCTGGATCAGAGGTTGGAAGGAAGTTAGCAGGTGCAGAATTGGAATTCTGAAAAAAATTAAGGTACAAGTTAGTAAATACCCTCTCACATCAGGGCTTGGAAACATGATGACTGTCCTGGAAGCACACAATTTCTAAATGATACAGTTACACACACAAAAATTATCCTTCCCTGGAGTAGTAAAAGTGCTTTTCAGCATTCTTTTGTCCATTGTTCATGTTTACAGATAACCTCCTAGGCTGGTTAAATGAAACACATAGAACAGATAAATATGGTGAACAAATTATTTAACCATGCCAAACCCATAATTATCCTGCTGGGCATTTTATTTCTAAGTCTAAAATGTTTTAAAGGTAGTAAAGTGTATGTGTGTAAAAGGCAAATTAATTGTGTCAACAAGGCAAGATAGTAATAAACATCTAACCACCATTGTGAGAAGGGAAGGTACAGGTTAACCTGAGCTCAAATAACTTCCTTCTAACTATCAGTAGTACATTATCTAAGATTCTAAAGTGCTAAATTGGTCAGATAAGAGATGTGCTAAGGTATAAGATACTCTGAACAATGAGGAAAGAAATTGAAGTGAAAATTGCAATCTCCACCCACAGAAGACTTAAGTGAGATGAAGTGAAAATGTTTACAATGGAAGAAGAGAGGGAAAATGTGAAGAGGATGATATTAAAAATAAAGGTAACAGTGGAGACCTAGGAAGGAAAATGATGACTGGAGAAAGGGCCAGGGAAGCCAACATCCAAACGCCTCCAAGGGATCTGGGCAGGGTAAGAGGGGGTGCAGCTTGGAGGCACTTTGATCAGAGTCAGCAGCAGCTCTACCAGCAGCCAGTGGGCAACCTGTGTCAAGGCAGCAGCAGATGTTCTCTGTAAGAAGAATGGTGGGATGACTGTCACAGGAAAATATTGTGACCAGTAGACAAGAGCTGTGTTTCACTGACAGCTGGACAAGAATGCACAGAAACAGACAGGGGGAAATACAGAGGCTATGTCCAAAGCTGGAGGTTTGGTAGATGTGGGGAGCATGGGTCAGGAGGCAAAGAGGGACAGAGAGTTGCTGAAGAACATGTCTCTCAGAGAAGCATCTGTACGATAACCAAGATTGTTAACTGGAAGAAATAAACTTACACGAAGAATGAGAATTCTCACCATGTGGTTAAAGGTGTGGGATCTGTAGCTAGACTCTTGGTTCAGATCCTTTCTGTAACTTATTAGCTGTGTGAGTGTGGACAAATTACTTATAACTTCTCTGGTCTTCAGTTTCCTTATTTGTAAAGTGGAAAAAATAGTACCAACTTGTTGGGTTGTTGTACAGATTGAATGAGTTAATAAGAGTAAACGAATTTAGAATATTGCTTGGTACCCAGGAAACATCAATGAATGTTAGCAACTATTATGGTAATCATGTGATCAGCGTCTGTACAGAGTGCTTTTAGCATGCACTCTCATCCTTCCAGATTATCTATAAAACTAATTTATGACAGTCGGGTGGTATATGTATATTGTCAGCATATGAAGATTACAACTGTCCTCCTCAGGGACAGCTTTTAGGGTGGCTAAATGTGGATTAAACTGAAGACAATGGTAACATGGTAAGAGGTTTACACCTGCTTTGGATAAGTCCCTTACTCCCACTCATTAGGCTTGGTGTGAACAGAAGAAAACTGACAGCCTAAGTCTCTAAAGCATGTTGTTGGTGATGGAACTGCATTTTTAACTCTTCTTCATGGCTTTTCCTCTTTAAATGAAGGGACCTAACAGAAAAAGAGCAAAAGAAAGTAACAGTTTATACATGATGGCTCCTGATGCTGTCGTAGGAAACTCCTGCCTTCCTCCTGCCTAGGACACGGGCTGGCTTGCTAGTAGGCATCTTGCTCTGACCACCTTGCTGGGAATCAGGTAAATGGTACTTCTTATTGGTTAAACCTCTGGATGAATCTGGTTGAGGATATGCTCTCCCAAAGAGCCTCCTCGGAAGACAGTCTCTCCGTGGTCCAGTTCTCTTAGTCCTACGGCCTTTGTATTTTATTAGGCTCTCTTCCACCCTGTAGACCTCAACGCCTGTTTTCTCTGGTGCTCCAAGAAAAGAAAAGGCAAGATACTAAACAGGTGGTTATTTTGCACTTTTTCCCCCAAAATATTTGTGTGTTTGTCACCACTAGTAGCAGAAAACAAAGCTACAAAACTTTACCTTTACATTATCGGAGATAACATCCCTTCCGGATGAAAAGCTTGGGAGAGCCAAGCACTCAGCCAGCTGACCACAGACAGGGGCAAGTTGGAACAGGGACTTCTTCAGAAATCCTCTCCTTTTCTTTCCCATCTGCTCTGCCAGGGCTGACCGGGAAGCCCCCAGGGCAGTTTCCAATGTCTTACAATGTCCAGGCTCCCTCCCCAGCAATCATTTATTAGAAAGCGGTTTTATGATACAAATTTGATAATCTCCCACGCACACTGGCGCTGTTCTAATTGAAGTTGTAAGCCCATAAAATTCAAGCCCTTTGTCTTCCTGAAGGCCACAAGGTTTAAAAAGGTTTAAAAAGATACTATTGTCCTCCCTAACACCCACTACATTGTCACCAGGGACTGGTTAAACAGAGTTCTGAATGAAACAGTGCGGATTTTGTCTAGGTCCTTTTCAGGCCTGACAATGCCCTTTTCACTTCCGAAGACAAAAGGAGGTTTAAGGATCGAGATTCTTCTAAGATAGACGCATCCATATGGAAGGCAAGGCGGCCAGCAGCTGAGCCCCAAGCACCCCACTCCCCCTTCTGCCCTCCTCTCTCCACCCCTGCAAAATCCCAGGTGATAACACCGCCTCAACCACCCTACCTCCTCCTCTTCCTCGTCCTGGGACAAGAAGTGAGGGTCGCAAACGAGCCCAACGCCTACTCCTCACAGACCTCGTTGGGCTCTGCTCCCTTCCCTGTGTTTGATGCCTGAAACTGCTCTCCTCAAGCTCGTCTCCCTGCAGCCAAGGAGGGAGGCCCTCACTTCTTTGAGAGGGTAACCACCTGCTTAGCAAGCCCTGCGAAAGCATATTACAAACAAATTAGCAAATTAATTACAAATTAGCATACTCCCAGGCGAAAGGCATTTTTACAAACATGAGGGGTAGAACATTGGATCCCCGAGCCTAGTACGCATTCGGACCGCCGGTCAAGTGAGCCGGACCAGAGGCTCCCACACTTACGTCTGGCCACCAGGGCTCTCCAAATCGATCCTCCTTCAGTTGGCAGCCCTGAGGCGGGTAATAATACCTCACCACCCTTTTGCTTTCTTCATTGCGTCACTCCCTCCCCATCCGACCTCAATAATGTGTGACGCCAAGAGGAGGCAGGAATCACAGCTGCCAAGCGAGGCAGTCTTAGGCTTAACTGGGGGTTACACGTTCTCTTTGGCCCCCGAGCCCCGGCTGCCGCATTCCGGAAACTGATGGCCTGCATCCAGGCCCGGCGGCTCCCGGGATGTGCGCTAGGCCCCCAGCCCCGCTGGCAAGTCTTCGGCGAATCCCTACTAAGACGCTCACTATATCTTGTCGTGGACGACTGAGCTGACTTTTGGGACCAGAGGGGCCTCCGCGTCACTTGGGGCCCAGAGCCACCTTCCGCTGATGGAAACCCCAGGGTTGTCTCTGCTCCCTCCCCGCACAGTGCACCCTCTCCCCTCCCTAATACTTCCTGAAGCCAAGTGGGACTGAGATCTGCCCTTCGACCCAAGCCGGGGTAGGCCCTAACTTAGCTCGTCCAGAACTGAACTGGCTCCCCGAACCCCGGTCCGGGAAGTATAGGGACACTGGCAGGCGCGCGGGGGACCCAACCCATTTAATTCTCGCACCACAAAGAGGAAAAGTATTCTATTTCTTTTAAAATAAGTTGCTTCTCATACAAATATCTATTTAAAAATATACATACAAGATTTGAGCAATAAAATCTAGCTCTGGGGCTGTGGCGGTCGAGGGAAGGGGAAATCGGCAAACGTTCCCCGCGCGAAGGCAGGTGAAAGCGGGACAGGAACCGCGGCGCCGGGGGTGCGGCCCGAGGAGCGCTCAAGGTCCCAGGCTCCAGCCCCCATCCTTCCGCAGAGCGCACTCCCGGGTCAGGTGCCCGCGCCCCGCAGCTGCCTCACCAGTTCCAGGAGACCAGGGCGGGGGGCGCTAAGTGCTGGTAGGCAGGGAAGAGGCCAAGCGCCGAGCCCGGCCCGAGGGCGGCGTATCCCGGCAGAGGGCAGGCGGTGGCCAGGGGCGCTCCCCTCTTGTCCCGGGCACACATCGAGCCTATGTCGCCGCTGCCGCCGCACGGCTGCCCGTCGCGCACCAGCACGGGCACCATCACGCGGCGCAGCAGACCCGGCGCGGCCCGCAGCTCGCTAGACGCTGCCAGGTCCGGCGACTCCGAGGCCCCTGGCGCGCGCGCGCGCTTCAGCTTGTAGCGATGGTTCTGGAACCAGATTTTGACCTGCGTGGGAGTGAGGCGCAGCAGGCGCGCCAGCTGCTCTCGCTCGGGCGCAGACAGATAGCGCTGCTGCCGAAAGCGGCGCTCCAACTCCAGCGTCTGCGCCTTGGAGAACAGCACCCGCCGCTTCTTCCTCTTCTCGGCGTCTGAGCCCGGAGACGCAGGCCGAGCAGACGGCCGCTGGGACGAGTCGGCAGGGCTGGTCTCTGGGCTGCTCTCGTCCGAAGCTAGGGACGGCAAAGGAGAGTCAGCCTGGTGAGACGCCGGCTCCAATGCGGCCAGCTGTCTTTTGAGCCACCACTTCCACTCACCCGCGGTTTTGGGGTGAGGCCATTTCCTTCCTTGGGCCCACATTTGGACACCTACCTCTCTCCCAATTCAGTGACCTCATCTGTACCACAACCCGAGCCTCGCCCTTAAAGAAACCCAGCCCAGAGCCCTCTAAAAACAAGTCTGCACGGCTCGCTGCGCTGGCAGACAAATTTCCCTCAAGCTGTGTTACCAACCAACACTGGCCGCAGACAGGTCGACTGCACTACAGTTTACCCAGGTTTGCAAAGCCCTGAATTCAGGGGAACTAAACTTGCCAATTGCTACCCATCCCAGACGGATGCCTGGAGAACGTAGCCGTGTTTTCAGGCATTTAAGGGCGGTGTCTTAAATTAAATATTTAAATATTCTGAACCCTAGAAACAGAAACCCAAATCCTGGGCGTTAGTGCGAGGGCAGGGGTCTGCTCTCAGGATGTGCCAACTGGGAGACGCATGGCGTAGGGCTTTGAGGAGGGCAGAGCCTCCTGTTCCAAGGCAGGAAATCCAGACTGTGGGCTGGGGTTTGACTTCCCAGCTCCGCAAGGGCCGGCCGCTTGGGTCCTCGTCTCACCGCTTCCCGACCCCCCAAATCGTCCTCCGTTCACTCACACGGGTAGTGGCCGCGCTCCGATTCTAGCCAGGTGGCGCAGGGACCGGGCCCAGCGGCACGGCGCTCCGGTTCCCGCCTCCGCAGGTGCTGCGCGTCCTGGTCCGGTAAATCCAGGAGACTGCGCACCGTGAAGCTGAGGCGTCCAGAGGTGGCCATGGCCAAGGAGGGGAAGGAGGCGGGGCAGGGCAGGCTGGGAACCAAGGGGCCGCCTAGGACGCCTCTCCTACGGGGGGACCTGAGAGGTGCACGCCCTGAGCTGACTGCCGGGATATTAGCGCTCTTACAGAGGAATCCCTGTTTATATAAACAGCTCTTCCCACCCGGGATGCTTTGAAAGCCGAGGTCCTGGTCTCCAGGGTGTTAAGTACCTAAAGGAGTGGCGGACCAAAGCCCCGGCGAGCCCGGAAGGTGCCACCTCCGCCCCCCGCTCCGCCCCGTACCCCGCCCCTCGACGCCCCGTTACCTCCCAGAGGCGGCAGGAAGCAGCCCTCAGCATTAGCGATTCTGTCTGATTAGCCCAAAGTGGGGACAGATAATGGGGATTGTTACCAATGAATAACGTCTTGGGTGGCGAGCGATGGCCACCACCCTCCCGTCCCAGCCCAGCTTCCTCCTCCTCCTGGGCTGACACCGGTCCTCGCCCTGCGGGAGCGCCGGGAAGCGTGGTGGCGGCATGGGTGGGTTTATGAGCACCCAGGAATTTATTCCTTGTTTGCTTTATTCCTCGAGCTTGTTTGCTGTTGTGTTCGTTTCCCGCAATTATCCAGAAAGTGATTTACAAGGTGGCGTTAAACTCTGGCGCTCTTTCTCTTTTTGGTTGGGCCCCTGTAAGGAGTCAGAGGCGAGAAGTTTCAGGCAGGCATAGGGGAGTGACCTGGCCAGGCCGGCTTCTGGGCCGAGGGTTTCCAAGGCCGCTAGGAGCCGCCCCATGTCTCAAACGTCTCCCAGAACTTCAGGGGTGCTGGGGAAGGGCTGGCAGCATTCGGGGAGCCTGTGCTCTGCGCGCGTTTCTCCAGACCGTCAGAGGCGAAATCTATCCAAGTATTCAGGTCCGAAGTGCCAACCTCGTCGTAGGCCCAGCCCCTTCAGGCCGCACCAGGCACTGGCCCGGGCCCCTGGCTGTGCTGGTCAGAGCTGAGCCCAGGCTCACTGTAGGGCCCCCGGGCGGCGGCGTTTCACAGGGTAACCTATGAAGGCTTTTGCAGCCTCCTTGGCATCGCCTGGCGCCACTTGTGTGTCTCGGTTCCGTGACTTCCGTCCGGCCTGGGCTCCTTGCTCCAAGGCAGCTGCGCGGCCTAGTCCTGGCTCCACCTGAGCTGAATTCGGACCTGGTTCCTGTGCAGTGGCCATAGCCCCGCTGGGCGGGCGCACCCTCCCCAGCAGCCTCCCTGTCAAGCGTGCCGGAGGCGCCGGGGTCTGAGCTGCGCGCTGGGTGGTCGGGCGGAGGCAACCCCAATACAGGCCAACTGCTAGGCCGCGGACAAAGGGGAAATGGAGCTCGACGCCCGGACCTGTTGGAAGCATTTGTTCCAGTCAAGATTTTGCATTTGTTCAGTCCGAAATAAAGCGTGATTGACGCCTGCTCACAATGCGATTTAGCCCGCTGGGATAAATCGGAGCTTGTCCCGTGTTGTCATGGTTTTCAATGGGGTTCAATGGGATCGGGAGCACGATCAACTCTGCTGGCCGTCTCTCCGAGGGCCCGGCAATAGATTTATTAGTTATGTCTTTTTAAATAAGATTAAACTGAAATGACTGGGCCGTCTTCTCTGAGATGGGGCGGAGGAGCCAGCTGGGGGAAGACTGGTGCAGCAGAAGCCGGAAACCCGCATCCACCATTCCCCAGTACCTAAGTTCTTGCTTGTTAGACGTCGGGCAGGTACAGACTGGCTCAGGGCCTCATGGACTTCTCTCTGGCTGGAGCCCAGTGCCTGGCAACCTCTGCCAGCCCATCTCCTGAAAGAGGTGGTAGGAGGCAGTGACAAAGACTGTCCTAGAGAAGAATCAGGACAGACTCTCAAGGCAGTCAGGTAGCAGGAGCTCTGGCCTGGGAGTCAGCTGGTCTCCCAGCCCTGCCCCTAATTAGCTCTAATGTCTCATCACTCTGAGCCTCCTTTTGCCTCATCTGAAATAAAAGAGAATAGAATTTGGTCAAAGTACCCTACCAGTTTTGATTCCATACCTCTGGAATTTTTCTAAAGCCATCTTCTTATATTAACCACCCTTCTCCCTCCCATTCTGGAATCCTCATCCCCAAGACTCTGCCTCCACATTCTCTAGAATGTTCTAGGAGAAGGTGTGCCATCTTTTGAGTTTTTGAAGGACCCCCCACAAGAGTGGAGTCGAGTAGATAACAATTTTGGAAAGAATCAAGTCAGGAGAAGCAAAAGAAGAGTCTTT
Organism: Manis pentadactyla; assembly: GCF_030020395.1. Classification (NCBI taxonomy): domain Eukaryota; kingdom Metazoa; phylum Chordata; class Mammalia; order Pholidota; family Manidae; genus Manis; species Manis pentadactyla. Next base: position 62,835,258 of record NC_080029.1, on the reverse strand, counting down.
CCTGGAGTGACTGACCTCTCTTAGCCTTTTAATCTATTTAACATCCTAAGCCCACACTGACATGTAGAAATAAGTAAATGGCACTCTTCAGTTCTTAAGAGCTCTTCAGCATCAAATATTTGCTTTTACTCTTAGTATTTCTTCCCAAAGAGGAGATACATCCCCCATCTAGCAGTTGTGCTCTGGAGAGGACCTTGCTCTGGGATTAGCTCCAAATACTACTTCCAACCTTACCTTACCTCATCTGGGAGCAGTGTTTCTGGGTCCCAGTCTATTTTGAATATCACCGGGAAACTGTACCTCCTGATCTGGAAAGCACATAGCTTCTCTGCATCATCATGGATTGCCCCTCCTCGTTTAGGTGCCTTTGCTCTAGTCTAATCTTCCTGTCAACTCTATTGTGAGACTTTATCTAAGTTATCTACAAGAACTAGAGCCTGGAGGCTCCAGGAGGTTGTTCCATTTAAACTATACCTTCCGAAGAAATGGAGGAAAAGAGGTGAACAGCCAGAATTATTAAAGAAAGGTGCTTTCTTTGTTCCCCTTCACATTGGATAAACTCAATGGGAGGAGGAAATTATTTTAATATTGGGTCAATAGAAAAAATAGTCAAGATGTTAAGTTTTATAGATATTGGAAGTATCTATATAAATTGCATCCAATTCCTACTAGTAAGCATCTATCTGGGTATTCTTTCCAGATTTATAAATATTTTTTGGTGTTCTGGACACTTGAACTTAAATTTTGCAATTCAAGAGAGCTTGAGAACATTATTACTTAATTAGATAAGTATTTGTTTCCCTGTAATTGGATGTAGTGCATCTCAATCCCAGTAAGAGTTTTTAATCTTTAGGCATCTCTGTTATAGTGAATGCAAGCTGTCTGCACTAATCACCCTTTCAAAAATATTATCCAAGATTATCATTGCTGCTGCATGCTTAAGACTAGTAAATCTGAAATAAAACTAATGTATCTTGATTTTTAAAAATTGATTGCTTCTATATCTTGCATTCCACTTTTAAATCCTTCCATTTTGGTTAAGTGTTTCACAAAATCCTGCAGATCTATACAGTATTGGAGAGAGGCAACATTGCAAATTCCCCTTGATAAATGGAGGGCCCTCAACTGCCAGGACATTTTTCTTTGCCTCATAGCAACTGCTCTTTCCTTTTTATTGGTATTCTGGTTAAAACAGCAAAGGAAAATAAAAGTGGACTTTTGACACTTTCAAGAAGAAGTGAATGATCTTGATCAGCCTTAGGATGGAAAGAAAAGGCAGCATTTAAAATCAGACCTCTTTGCCTTTCCTTCTGAAAACTAGTTGCCATGAATAAGTAAACACTTCCCTTTTAATGGCTAATAATCAATTGCTTGGTGGTGGTCCAGGCCTGCCTGCGATTCTTTCTTAGTTATATTGATGATATACACACAGACCAGGGAACAGCAATTACTTTCAGACTGGGAATTTAGCATATGTTTGAAATGGGCTTTAGATTTTGTTTAATGCCAAAGATAAGATTTGAAAGATCCTACCTTAAGTCCTTAAAATATTGACTTTACATGGGCTTTTTTGTTATTGTTCTTGATCTCTAGAAGTTTATCTCTCCTAATATGTTTAGCTAGTTGTTCAGGTATATAGGTGAAAAAACTAGGGGATAAAATGGTTCAATGAATTAAAACGTGAATATTTGATTATCTATAGTTTTCCATTTCAAAGAGCCAGAAAATAACTTAAAAATGTTTTTAACTAGTTTATTAGTTTATTAAATATTTCTGGTCTTTCCCACAACTTACAGTGATATAATAAGATTAGCTGTACTAACATGGAATGTAAATTGACATTAGCTGTGATAGCATGGAATGTACACTGACAATAAAAATAGTAGCAAACTCGTATTTGTTCAGAGCTGAACTCTTTTTATTTAATCTTTTTTTTAAGATACCAATTTATACTCGTTTGCTTAACTGATATAGATGTAGTTTATATAACACAGGATTTTTATTGATGTTTACAGAATAATGGTCTAGGCCCTAAGTCACCCTTAATGTCATATACAGACATTCACAGCAGAGACTGACCATAAGAATATATTTTATGATGCTCCAGTAGCTCATATGGACCTGCCTGCAGTGCATCCTTGTAATTACCAGACTTCAGTTCAAGTCACTTAATATTATTTTTTCTTAAATAACCCAAGCATTGTAATGAGGCCACTTTTTAAATATATGTTACATTGTCTGAGATTAACTTTGGGATTTTAAAAGGATTGCTTTATTAAAGTGAGGTATTATTTCTGTCTTATTTAACAGCAATTTAAATACTGAATCAGTTATTATTTGGAGAAGTATTTATTAATATTTGTTGAAGATAAGGACCACAGTCTCTCAGAGGGCTTAAGAATCAAATATTCCTTTTTCTTAATAGTAATGATGATAGCAGTAGTAATAAAGTATCACTTTATGTTTTATACATTTGAGAGTGCTGACAGTGGGCTCTCACACTTGCTATTGCATCCCGAGTCAGGGTAGATTATCTAGAAGAAGAAAAGCTTAAGGAGGGACTTGAAGGCAGATAGACTGTGATAGCCCTAGAACTGGAGAAATTTGGGGACCAAATGAAGAGGAACTAAGAGGAGAGAGAGAGTTTATTTTAATAGAAGGTATTAGAAGAAGAATGATTAAAAGGTAGAGACAGAGAGCCTGCACTAGCTTAGACTTACAGGTTCAATTTCATCTCATTAACTCAAAGAGAAAAAAATGCATGAGCCAGTAAGTTTCAGTCAACAATGGCTTCTATATGCTTTCCCAAAGTCCTTGCATTTCTAAAAATAATTATAATAGCTTCCAGCTATAAATAAGTCCTGGAAATTTACTGTACAGCATGGTGATTATCATTAACAATACTGTATTGTGTATTTGAAAGTTACTAAGAGTAGATTTTAAAAGTTCTCATCACAAGAAAAAAAATCTGTCCCTATGTGTAGTGATGGATGTTAACTAGACTTATTCTGGTAATCATTTTACAATATATACATATTTCAAACCACTGTGTTATACATCTAAAGCTAATACAATGTATATCAGTTATATCTCAACTTTAAAAAGTGGTAATAAACTTGAGCTTTCAAAGAACTTCAAGTTTTTCTAAATCTTATTCAGTTTACTCTTAAATGTTCCTTTGGAAAAATATCTTCCCCCTTTTCCAAGAGGAGGCAAAGAGTGCACAACAGGAGCATGAAATGACAACCTGCAGGAACTTCCTCACAAAAAGCAAAAAAACTATATACGTTTACTACAGTCTCTAGGAATGAGACTTAGCCAGCAAAGGTGGCTGTCTTTGTATTCTTGATTAAATGGGTATTTGCACTAAAGTCAAATACCACACAAAGGAAACAAAACAAAATAAAAATGTCCTTCGTGTTCTGTTTTTCAATCATTTGTGTGAAGAAGGTTGTTGCCCTTTAACACTGTCAGTGAAAAGTTCTTCATTGGAAGGAGACATTCCACTCACCCTGCTTCTTGTGCACAGGGAGTTTACCATGGAAACTACCCTGGAGCCATCTGACAAATATATAAATGACAAAGCTCAACACTGGGCATTTTAGGTTTAGCTTTATCTCAACAACAGGGTATGAGGAAGGGTGTTCAGAATTTCTTGAGAAATTTATTGTTCTATTTGTCTTGCTCTAAATCTTTAAATCCATAAATTGGATTTTTTTCAAGTTAGGAAACTAAGAAATGACTTTTATCTAAGGAAATTCTGAACTAAAACATGTATGCTATGTATTTAACACAAAATATGTATGATAAGGCTGCACTTTTTCAGATGATTTTTTAAATGATAGCTTGAGTATTCCCAAGATAAGAAATTCATCTTTAATATTTGTTTGTATTTTTTAATTGGTTATGACCTTTAATTAAAGGAATGAAAAAAAATTTTTTCCCACTGAACAACTTTCTTTTGTTTAACAGGATCTCTCCTAAACTGTTTTTGGCTTATCCTTCATATACAACATTTCAATTTGTAACATGAACCTGAGGAAATTTAAGAGAGTGCTTCACAAAACTAAAGTTGTATTTTCTTTCTTTCTCTCCTTTTCTTTCATTCTTCCTTCCTTCCTTCCTTCCTTCCTTCCTTCCTTCCTTCCTTCCTTCCTTCCTTCCTTCCTTCCTTCCTTCCTTCCTTCCTTCCTTCCTTCCTTCCTTCCTTCCTTCCTTCCTTCCTTCCTTCCTTCCTTCCTTCCTTCCTTCCTTCCTTCCTTCCTTCCTTCCTTCCTTCCTTCCTTCCTTCCTTCCTTCCTTCCTTCCTTCCCTCCCTCCCTCCTTTCTTTTTTGATTCCATCTGCTTGTCAAGTTATCATTTACATGGTAACCAATCCCAGGTTGGATTCCAAGTCTGTGTCCAGATTTCCACTGTCCATAGTCCACATGAACCAACCTAAAGACTGTCTGTGTCTGATACAGCATGTTTCATTGCTCATTTTCACTATCAGCTTCTCAAAACAGGGCAGTTTATAAAAACTAGATTGATATATTCCTGGGTGGCTATGGCATCAGGACATGCACATTTTGTGTGTGTGTGTATACATAACTGAAACTCAGTTCTTTTCTTAAGCACTGAAAGTATGTGTATATTTAGGTGGTTGTGGTGTAAGGAATGGATGGCCACACATTGGATTTTGGTTGCTGCTTTGGCTTTGACTGTGAAAGAAAAAAGAAAGAGAGAGAGAGAAAGAAAGGAAAGAATGAAGGAAGAAAGTTTTTTTCCTTAAGCAAAAAGATTGGGCTGTAAAACTAATTTAGATGAGGAAATCAAAGAATATGTATACCTAAAGTTAGACATGCTATTTCTTATATATTATTAAAATGATTATTAAAAGTTATAAACTTTGTGAAAGCTTAGATCCCAGAATACATTGGGTTAAACAGTATAATTAGTAGGTCATCTCTGATGAATTTAGCTTTATGGTTTCTTCTGTAATAAAAACCAAAACCACACAGGCTTTGTGAATTATCATCTTATTTCTTTTAGGAAACCATTAGGAAAAGTACATGAACATCTCTTCATGATGCATTCTTGTTTTTTCCATTATTGAGATTCAAATCCTAGAGATTTTCTATTATTCAGATTCTGGTGGGATCCTGATTCTCCCATCAGCTGATTGGTCATAAGAGCATCCTCAAGGGGCAGGCAGGGAAAGGGGGGGAAATCTTCTAGTGTCTCTAAACTAATCCAACGTGTTCACACTGGAGGGAGAAGTGATGGGTGAAGGGAGGGAGGAAGAAGAAAGAGAGTGAGTGCCTATTTCATGCTGGTGATCATCTCTCTCCATCCAGCCAAGGCTTTTGCCAGCTGGAGGTTGGTAAAGGGAAGGCAAGTGACAAAGAGCTGGTCTGATCACATCTGGAGCAGCACACTGGGAACTGTAAGGGAGAAAGCATGCTTTCATTCAGATACCAGCCAAGGGACCCAAAGACTGCAGCATTTTAAAGGTCCTTGTTGGGAAACCAGGCTCATTTCTAGGAATCTTGTGATTTGCTTTTTACCAGCATCTCAGTGACTAGCAGAGTGGGATTTCATCTGGTCTAAGTTGTATTTGTTTCCAAATGCCTAACAGTGCTAATTGGACAGCATAGAACCCCTTTGCAAATTGTGTTTTTTTAAAAAGATAACTCACCCTAGCAATGAACACAGATTGAAAACCAGTTAAAAGCAAGTGAGAACAAATGTGTCTTAAATGGAGGACGAAACAAAGGGAAGGTGGGGGCACATCCCCTAATGTCAATAGGCAGAAAGCCGCACGTGCACAATGGCCATGGGAGCGACCACCCAAGGTGATCCGAGTCAGTGTTAGAGGCGGTGGAGGGCAGGCTGGCCTCCCAGGGTCCTGCTCAGGAGGAAGCCAAGGTGGTAGGGAATTGTCTTATTCCTGTTCCATGCCATGTTTATATCCACAGCCAATTTTCTTCCTCCCAGTATAACCCTATTGGGAGAAGGTCTGTGCTGTGGCTGCTGTGGCCAACAGTTGCACTACTAGTAGATCCAGAAAGCTGTTAATGAGCACCAACTAGAATCAATTGAATTATAACAATATATAACCCCCCATCACCACCACAAGGCTGCCCACCCCCAAGTCTTATTATCCTAGCATGCAAATCCCTCAACAGGCAGAATTTCTGAGAAAATTCATTTTTCTTTCTAACATGCACCAGATTTGAGGATTCAGACAGAATTAGAAGAAAGTCTGAAGTCTGGCTCTCCCAATATCACCAGAGTGAGTTGGGTCCACTTTTGTAATTTCTTGGATCCACTGTTTCCTCAACTATTAAATGCAAATAACAGTTGATATGGGTGTTGTGAGGATTAATGAGATATTTTATGTTAAGTGCCTGGCATGGTGCTTGCCCACAGTTAGTAGGTGTTCAATTAATTGTGGCAATTGTTGCTATGATAATAATGGGTCATGGGGTGGTGGGGTACATGTGGAGAGGCTGAGTTTATGTGCTGTGATGAGTATGGGATCATCGGTCACACAGCTGTAGTGAACTTTATCCAGTTCATGGAAGAGGAAACTGAGGCATAGAGAGAGGTAGGGTAACTTGCCCGGCATCTCCCAGAGTTTGACTTGTAGTCCAGATTTTCCTAACCTAGGATTCTTTCTACTTTATTACACCGTGCACTACAAGCTCCTGAAGTAGCTTTTCTTCTTCTGAGTTAGGAAAAAGCTGCCTGTAGAAGAGATTTCCTCAAACTCAGCAGCACTACCCAGACCCTCCAGTTTCAGACCTTTGGCCTCAGGTCTGCTTGCTGCTGTGGTTCTCCAATCTCTGCTTACCGTGCAAAGACTCTCATTGCATTTCATGGAAGGATAGAGGCTCTGCTTCCAAGCCCTTATGTTTTCATTTCTGGGTGCCTCTGTGACTGCTTCAGGTGTTTTCCCCAGAGCCCCTAGGATTCATTCTTCCCAGTGAGTGAATCCTCAAAGTAGCATTTGAGTCCTCTCAATTTAGTCAGAACATCTTGCAGTCAAAGTCCTCTCTTTTTAGCACACACGAAACACCATGTAAGAACAAAGTCAGATGAATTAGAAACAAATGCATTTGCCTGAAGGCCCAGAAATTCAGTCAATGTTGACTGCTTTAAGAAAGCAAAGGGAAATGCACTAAGATTTCAAATATATATATATTTTTAAATTCTTTGCCTATTAGGAAAAATGGAGAGGCAAGAATGCTGCTTCCGAGTAAGGGTGTGTCACTCACATCAGGCCCCTGAATTTCCCTGGGAAGAAGGTTGTGGGTCAGAGTCTGAGGGTCCTGTGTCACTCAGCTCTGCCTGCCTCACAGCGGCCTCACTCTGCAGAGAAGGCAGCCAGCTCCTAGAGTCCTCAAAGGCTGGCCCCTCTCCCAACACCGGACAGCCGATTCTTTGTGTTTCCTAAGCTTCTTTAGCTCTTAGGGGCAACACCATCTGCATTTCTTCTTAACTGCTTTCTGAATATTTCAAACGTGCTGATTCTAGGTGCCTCTTCAGGATAGGCACTGTGTCCTATATTCTTCTGTATTTTCAGAAGAAATACTTGTTGATTTTTTTTGATTGACATAAAAATACAATGGTAAATGAAGACCATTGGCTTTAAAGGTATAAAACATTCCATTAGAAGGAACATGTTTCTTCTTTGTCAAAGGTGTTTCTAATCAGATAGGAATATGAGCCAAGATTAATATCCCAGGCAACCAAAGTGATATAAAATCATTTCCTGCTTGAAGTAGTGCCGAATGCTATGGCAAAGGGTTATGTTGAGACAGGTCCACCCTTATTTGAGAGAACTGGTCATCCCTCTGATCTCAGAGCAAATTAAAAGGGATTTTGCTGTTTGTAGGAAACATTCCCTTCCCTTGGTCTGTATAAGACACAATAGATGACAACAGCTGATTCAGAACAGTTACCGTCTAGTGTATAAATATGTAAAACATGGGTAAGTATGTATTTAGACAATTTAAAAGTGTGTCTCATTTACCCAATTATAAACAGCTGTCTGAGAGCAATTACGATTTATCATGTAAATGCTTATTTGCATAATTCAAAATGTGAATATTATTTGCTTGATAAAGACTGTAAATAAAAGGCAACCTGAACTTTCTCATGCTTAGAGTTTTATGTTAAGTTTTTCCTTATGGGGGAAAAAAGCATTTTGTTCAAAAGGGCACTTAATTCTAACAGGTCCATATAATAGTGAATTTAATAAGGAAAGAGCAAAAGTTATAAAGTAAAGGTAGTTGGCTAAGAAGCAATTAAAAGAGGTCACATTGCTCTGCTACATTTACTAGGTAGGGATCATGAATTGCCTTACAACTATTCACAGAATGTGTTTACTGGTGAATTCTTTCAGGGTGTTCAGTATATTATTTTATGTACTACAATTTGATATACACATGATTTTTCAATAATACATCATTATTTTTAAAGTGTAAGATTACTGTTAATGTTATCCTGACATACTCATTTTCTAGGGCTATTCTAACCAAGCACCACAAATTTAGTGGCTTCAAATAACAGAAATTTATTCTTTCAAAGATGTGGAGCCTAGAAATCTGTAATCAAGATGTCAGTAGGGTCACACTCCCTTTGAAGGCTCCAGGGAAGAATCCTTCCTTGTCCCTTCCTAGCTGCTGGTGGTTGCTGGCAATCCTTGGTATTCCCTGGCCTGCTGCCGCATCATTCTACTCTGCCTCTGGCATCATACAGTCTTCTTTCCTGTGTGTCTTCTCTTCTTGGAAGGACTCCACCCACTGGATTGAGGGCCCCTCCTGCTCTAATATGACCTCATCTTAACTAATTACATCGGCAAAGACCCTATTTCCAAATAGGGTCACATTCGCAGGTACCCAAGGAGAGAACATATCTTTTGGGAGGATACAATTCAACCTGCTGCACTCAAAGAGAACTACCATGCAAAGTAATGTCTCTGAGCACTAAAGGATCCTGATATATTATCTGAATTATGCTTCCCCCAAGAGTGATTTGTATTTTGCATGGTTTTGATGTTATAGACAGAATATATTATTTGAAAAATTGAGACTTCATGTGTGATATGTAATAAATTTCATCATTATGTAGTATATTCAATAAATATTCTTTCAGTTTGCATTATGTGATGAGAACTCTCTCTTAACCAGATTCTCCAGTTAACCAGGATACCTCATTAGTCCACTGTTTTTGATGAGCAAAATTTCACAATCTTTCCTCGATATTAATGCTTCTCTTCCAGGATCTCCTTGCTATTACTGTGCCTCTAATTGTGGATGCATGTCCCCCAGGTAGGTTAAATCTCTCTGCAGCTCTCCATTGAATTGAGGGTCCAATCCTGTGTCCCTTTTGCAATTCTTTCCATACTTCTAGAAAAAAAGCTACAATATGCCTCACACAGTGCTAAACATTTTATAAAAAGTAGCTCATACAGACCTCATAACCCTGGGAGTTATGTTTTATGATATTCCCATTTTATAAATGTAAATAGTGACTCTGATAGGGTCCAAAATCAAACAGCCATTAAGTGGTAGAACCAGAATACAGACTCAGATGAAGCTCCTACCTTTGTCATGCATCTTTGGAGGGCATGACAGCCTGCCTGGCTGCAATGCTGTCACTTCATTGGCTATCTCATGCTTCCAGGCCTGTCCAGGAATGATTTCTGTGCTACTTCAGCTCTGCAGGTCCTGCTATGCTGCTCCACTGCTAACGAGTTCCTTCAGGTCCGGGAGGATGCACCACCCAAATGACTGGGTTAAGAACTTGGAAGCCTGCACTGGTCACAAGGGAGAAGAAGGGATCATCTTTTAAAAGACCCTTCTCACTTGGACCCCTGAGAAAAGTAAAGCCGGAGAAGTCAGGGCCCCTCAGCAATTCAGATGTGAGGAAACAAGCGCTAGAGTCTGCGCCAGGAGTTGGTTACAGCCTTCTGTGAGCAAGACCAAACATTTGAATGAGAATCATCAGAATGGGGATGAAATGGCAGGTTGCGGGCCCCTTCCACACCAGGGGGTGACTAATGAAACTTATCAATCAGGAAAGAACTACTGTTGCCTAAATCTCATGCCTAAATTTGCATCTACCATGGCCCCAAAGCACTGTATCTTCTCCCAGCTTGTTTGCATAAGGTTTTACTTCTCTGCCTTTATCATGTCACTCACTGCTTCTCCCTAGATTTCCCAGAACAGTGAGGTGGTTGTCATTTCCTACCTGTCATCTTATGCATGTGTCCTGTCAGCCCAACTAGACAGCAAGCTTATTATCGTTGGTTTTTAGACAGCAAGCTTATTAAGGACAGGGTCTTCCTGTCTTGTTATCCTTGTGTTATCAATAGTGCCCATAGGACTCCAAGACCTCATCCAATTTCTAGTCCTTGACATTCAGGAAGGGCAACATCCAATAATCATAAATAAATGGGAAATTCATTCATTGACAAGCTGAGTGAGTTTTAGTTTTTCCAAGTTAAAATTTTTGCTTCTAAAAGAAAATGCACGCTTTGCTCATACCCAACACACAACAGCCTATCACTCAGTAAAAGATCGCAGGGTCCTTTTGTTATCTAATCTATCCACTAGCTTTAGAGTAGGATTCTAAAAGATCCCACAGCCTTTATAATGTATTTGGAGCTCAGATGCCACAAAATGCCAAATGACTTGTTCTGAGACAGTTCCGGTGTTAGGAGAAATATGCAGAATCAGTATTTAGTGTGACTTAGTTGAGATTCTTGTGTTTCTGTCAAGATCTCTTTTTTGTTAGTTCTAGCTATTAAAAAAAACAAATCTGATGTGGAAGTCAGATGTCTGTGATTTCAAAACCATACCTTCTAAAACCAAGGCTGAAAAAAAATTTACTTCAATGCATTGTTTTCCAACTGTACTTTTCCTTTCCAATCAGAACAAAGATGAATTAGCATTTTATGGTGCCTGTTAGGGGGGGACCAATCAGTTCATAAAAGTGCATCAGGCAGAGGAATTTCCACACTGGCATAAGCCATGAAGTTCCCTTGGGTCCTAAACTAATCCCCAAGTTAAACAAGAATCAAGAAATCCAGTCTGAATCACCATCCTGGCTCCATATTGTCTTAAGGCTACAACCTTTACCAGAAAACTAGCTAGGGAAATCCTGCCCCTCTGTTACCTGTCACCTGAAGTCACAGAAAGGGCCAGCTTATAGGGACCTGCCTCCTCATGTCACCTCCAGTTGTGCTTCAGCTTCATTTACTACTTTTCCCCCTCCCCACCCCTAATATTTTTCAATCATTTATTTCCTTTTTGGTCCTCATAGCAAGTCCTTAGGAGAGGGTCCTTTTGTTATCTAATCTATACATTAGCTTTACAGTAGGATTGTAAATCAGTTTTGATTGCTAAGTATAGCCTACCAATTTCAGGAGAATCATTTCCCCACTGAAGGTAAATTTATTATTACTAGTTTAATCGTCTATTAGTCAATCCACAAGCATTTATGGAAGGTTTACCATGTGACAATTGCTGAGTTATGTTCTTGAACATGACCTTCGGGTGTTTTATAATTTCCAGAATGTAAAAATCACTATTTCCCTTGTTTTGTTTGCAGTAATAGAAGGTAAGTATTATTACGTTCAGTTTACAGATGTAAAAACTGAGGTTCAGATCCCAGAGCCTTTATACGCCCAGGACTGTCATCCAAGGTTAAACTACAGAGAATACATAAGAATTTCAGGTGCCTTTTTATGGCACTATGCTGGAGAGTTAGAAATAAACTGTGATCCAGTCCCTGGCCTTGAGGGGCTAAATGTTTAATATACATGTGACCATAGAGTTTGCATGTAATGTATTATCCAAACAGGACAGCTGAGAGGGAAAAGATGCACTGCGATAATTTTGCCAGGGCAACTGGAGCAACCTGGGAGGGATGGCTGCTCCCTTCTCCCAGCCTGTCTGTCCAAGGACAAAACAGTATATCTCTGGAGACTTGCCTTCACCAAAGCTGGGCATAGCCAAGGAGTGTGAAGTGGGCGACAGACAGAGTGAGGCAGGGAGACGGGAGTGAGGAGGCCGGTGGGGCAGAACCTGGGCTGACTTCCAGTACCAGCGAGGTAGTCAGAGGTGAGCCCAGCCTGGGAGGTGGGGGCTGTGACGCGGCAGGCAGCTGGACCACAGCGGTCTCCCGGCTGCTTGATTTTAAGCTACAAGAGAAAAGAGGGAAAGTGAGCAGAGTCTGTATTCTCTGCACAAAATCAGTCCATCTTGTTTCACATTTCCTTCCAGTAAACCCAAGCCCATGGTGAAATTTCCCAAGATTTTTTCTTTTAGCTGGGAGTCTTTTTATGTAGTTCCCCCCTCCTCCAGGAATTTATTCTCTAGCTAAATAGTTTGATATTACTAAAAGAATCACTCCCGCTGGGTGGGTGTTAACCCTTAAAAGTCCCACAGGGCCGGGACCAAGTTCCTTGGTCATGGACACGCAGCTAAATGGAAGGGGTCGTGTCATGCTGTGTGTCAGGCTGTGAACCCAAGGTGGAGGCTCAGTGTGTTTGCTCTCAGGTCTGAACCTCAGAGCTGGAAGGAGTCTGAGGTGATTATCTGTTCAGCTTCTTGCCTCTAGACAGCCCCAAAACTCCAAGCACCTCCACGGAATTATGGATGCCAGGGTAAAGTATATCCTTTCCAGAGTATTATGAGTGGCTTCACGCCCTGACCCTCCTGCCACTCCCTCACGTGAACCCGGTGCTTCAGCTTCAATGATGATGACGACGTCGTCCGATGTCTCTGCACCTCTTACAACGTGCCAGGCAGTTTTCTAAGCACTTTATTTAAGTTGTCTCCATTTTCACGATAGCCCTATGAAGAATTTTATTTTAGCAGTATTTTTATAGATGAGGAATCTGAGGTACAGAGAAATTAAGTAACTGTCTGAGGTCACAAGCCGTCAAAGGTGCTACTGTGTGCAGGCCACTCCCGGATGTTCCATCTGTTCAGACTTGTCATCTCAGGTCTTGTGTCTGGCACACTCTTCACCCTTGAAGATACGACTTGAGAAGCATTGACTACTTGCAGTATCCACGTTATCTTTCTGTGTGTCGAATAGTAATGCTATTCATTTCTCTCTCGATGTTTTAATGTGCAACTGCCATTAGTCATTGTTGTATTTTATTTTGCCTGTAAAGCCTTCTAGTTTAGTACTTCAAATATTGTTACAGTGCAGCAATATTTGATTAGCATGTCCTCAAGGGTAGAGTCTCTGTCTTCTGCTCTCCATGTATTTCTAGAGGGGCAGAAGAGATACTCTCCTTAAGAGTTGCTGGTGCCTCGCGGGGCTGAGTTCCACGAGCCCGGGCTGGGCGTCCACACACCCTGTGCAGACATCCACCACAGAGCACCCAACTTCTGCCCTCCCTGTTGGCTACATGGCTATCTCTCCCTCTACATGAGAACAACTTGAGGCTAGAACCTCTCATACCTCTGGTTTCTTGCACATAACCTGCTGTCTGTTGCTTAGTAAGCTTTCAGATACATTTAACACAGTAAAATCTACCTAGTCAGAAAGCAAATTTTAAAAAGCTGATGACTAACCTTAGCAGGGCCATGGTAGGCACGTGACTGACACACAGGGAGCACCAGCGATCTGAAGAAACACAGTTACAGAGGGGGCTGTGGATCCGGTTTGCAATTTCAATTTAGAACTGGTGTTTGTATTATAAATGAATAAAACTGAGAGATAATATGTAATTTCTTAACTGAATGAAAACTATACCATTATGTCTAAAAAAAAAAGGATGGCATTAGAAACACAGAAAAAGAGTTACAATGAGTAGAAGCTGGATGGTTTCAGGAAGAAAAAAAGCACTTCAAATGTAAAAACACCTTGCTTAGTATTTGTGGCAGTAACTCTAGTGACCCAGGAGTCATTTAACCTTTTCTAAAGTTTCTTCATTTGTAAAAATGAATTCGTTGAATCAGATAATTTCCATGTTTCTGCCCAGCTCTAAAAAGGTGCTGGCCTTCATCCATTGATCCATCCACTGTTTATCTCACACACAAACTCCACATTTATGGGCGATTCGACAGCACTAGATGCGGTGCTGAGTGGATTCACAGAAACCTCCCTATGTCGGCAGAAAGCAGGTGACTGACTCCTGAGGTTAGAGTCAGTGTGGCTGTGAGGATCAGGGAGTAGAAAGGAGGAAAGGAAGATAGTGAAAGGCAGTGGAAAGGCATGGAGGTGATGGCAGAGGCCAGCTGGGTAGGGGAGGAAGAGGCCCACCTTGACAGCACCAGCGAGAGTGGCGTGGTGGGCCAGCTGCAGTCGGGGTTGATTGATCAGTGGTTGAGAGGCTGCCTGACAACGGTCCAAGGGAAGAGCTGGGGCTGGAGAGGGGGATGACCTTTCACCCTCAGCCTCCCAGCACAAATTCCCCAGAAACCCAGTGTCTTGAACAGCCCTGTGGAGTTAGAAGTGAGTGACTGGAAACAAAGTTCCACCCAGGAGATGACCAAAGGCTAGGTTTTCGATGTGTGGTTTAAAACAAGTGAAAGAAATGTTTTTAACCAGAAAGAAAGCAAACAAGTATTTGGCCCAAATGTAAAAGAGGGGTAAAGAGAGAGGAGGAGTCCCATGGAATTCAAAAAGCCCCATGCCCTAATCCTGGCTTTGCTGTGGTCTTGCTGGGTGGCCAGCAAGCCATTCAACCCTTCCTGCCTCACTTTTGCTTAGCAAAATGGAGACAGCAATCCCCGTTCCCAGCCTCTTGGAGGGTGTTAGGAGAATCACAGATGCCATGAATGATGGTGCCATACAAATCTAGAATGTCCAAAGTCCTAATTTTCTTGCTCCTTGGTCCAAGTGAATCTGGCAAGGGGTGGAGGGGTAGAGAGACAGGGACAGAGACAAAGAAACAGAAAGGGAGAGATCAGTTTCCTCCCAGCTGAGGCACCATCCCTTAACCACATTAATTACACTCCCAAAGATAACAGATGTTAAATAGCAAAAATCCAGCAATTTGTACCACATTGAACCCCAAATTACTGAAATTCTCCTGAGTCAAAGAGCATTGCAAGTCTAGGAGGAACACTGAATGCTTGAAATAGCCACATTACCTTTCCCTTTGGCAAACAATGGTGCTATTCGTTTCTCTCTCAATGTTATTTTAATGTGCAACTGCCATTAGTCATTGTTGCATTTCATTTTGCCTGTAAAACCTTATAGTTTAGCACTTCAATTGTAGTTACAGTGCAGCAATATTTGATTAACATGTCCTCGAGGGTAGAGGCTCTGTCTTCTGCTCTCCGTGTATTTTTAGAGGGGCAAAGCAGATACACAAGCTTATGTTTCACTTAAAACCCAGCACATCCCTTCCCAAAACTGTTCCTCCCAGCATTTGCATTGACTATGTGCCTTCAAGTGCAGCAAATCTGTCTGTAACTCCTGTGTGACAGCTGCAGGCCAGGTGAAAGTGTTGGGGTATCACTTTAGAGATAATAATGGTAGCTCAGTTCTTTTTGTGGACTTAATTGATCCTAATCCAGAAAGCTATGAAATCTGTGCCACATACCACCCATGAAGGATATGATTTAAAGACCTCTGTCAATCACCCAGCAGAGAAGATGAGTGCCCAAGTATTTCTGATTTTAAGAAGCCCCTTTAATCCAATCAATTTCAGAGAGCTTTACTTCCTCTGAGCTATGCATGGATTAATTCTATAAGAGCACCTTTTCCATTAAAGAAACTGATTGCAAACTTCCCTTCTAATTGTGAAAATGCTCACCTGTTCAAAGTAAACAGTTCTAGGAAGATACTTTCATTTTGCTTCGGTTATTTGGCTGAGGAGAGCAGAGTTTCAACAGAAGTTTAAGAAGTTAAAATTCAATACTCACCCTCACTCATGGAGCAATCTGTACCTCAGGTGAGTGCAGAAATTACAAAATGACCTTGACCCCATCAGCCAAACTTTTCAAGGACCCTTGTTATTTGGTTATGACCAAAACAGAGTATTCCCTATGTAAGGGAGCTGTGCAAATGGTGAGTGCAAGGGGGCATTGAGTTAGTTATTTAAAAGAGATGATGATAAAGAATTGAAAACAACCTAAATATGCAGCAATTGGAGAATTAGAAGTCAATTATTACATTGGTTTTAGTATATTTCTATGCTGGAATGTTTGAAACCATTGAAATCATATTTTCGGAAGAACATATAATAGAAAATATTCACCACATACGTGAAAAGAAAAATGCAGTATGCAAAATTGTATATACAATTTTTTGAGAATCTGTAGTCCTAGAGAAAAAAATGCTCTGCAGCAGTTCAAAAGAATGAAATGAACCTAAGTGCACTAATAGGGAAAGGTTCCTAAAATCTGACATCACATCATGAAAGCTTGTCTCAGAACACTGTGCAGTACCATCCTGCTTGGCAGGGACTTTGGACTGGGAAGGACAAAAGTGAGTTCAATCTCCTCTACCATTTGAATTTATGTAATGAGGATATATTCATATATTACTAAATTTAAAATCATGTTTAAAATTTTTAAAGTGGGGGAGAAAGGGAAAAAAAATACTGGAAGAAAATGTTACCCAAATATTAATAGTTGGCTATCTCCCGATGGTGTGGTTGTGGTTGATTGATGAAACTGAAGCCCTTGCAGACAAATCACTTGACAATCCATCCAAGATTCAATCCTGGTTCAGCTCCAATGTTTGTGTTCTTTCCATTCCCTGTCTCCTTTCTGGTCCTGTGTCCCTAGGTGCTATAGGGTCAGGTTACTGCTAGAGGAAAAGGAGGGGAAAACAGGCACTAGGAGCTGGGTGGCTGTCTTTATTCATGAACTTGGAGGCTGTAAGTGCAGCAGTGGGAATCAGGCACCAGGCCAGTAAAGCAGAGACTGTGAGAGAGATGGAAATGACGGCCCCAGCTGATCGAAATATTTGCAGCTTCTTCGCAGCTGTGTGGGGCACAGCCCAGTCTATGTCGGAGCTAACAGACAGATTCCAGGACACACCCCCAGTGACTGTGTCCCAGCAGGCCCCAAGTGTGGCCTAGGTATTCTGCATTTCATTGCAAGACCATTTCTTGAGAAGCCCTGCTCTATAGATGTTATAGATCCCGAAAGCAAATGCATGAAGGGCCACTCTCTCCCTTCCCAACTTACCAATCTTCTGAATCCTTTTTTCTTTCAGAGTGACCCTTTATGCTCATTTAAAGCTGATTGCACTGATTTAAAATACTAAGTGAGGACATGAGAGTGAGGGGAGGGAGTATGTACAATCTTACAGTTGGCACTGGGATGGGGAGTATGGGGAGGAGGCAGGAGCGGTTCAGGGAAGAGTAGGGGCAGCAACCACGGGAATGTTATGAAGTTTGAAAAGCAATAAAAATGCTCTTCTCTCTAGATATGACCCTGCTAAACATGTGCCATAACGGAGGAGGACAACCTGTGAAATAAGTCATTGGGAGACGATTATGGTGAAAATAATTATAGCATCTAAGAAGTGAGAGTCCAGGCCCTGATCATTAGCTTAGCTAAGAGAAAATGTTATTAGTCCACTAGGGTCAAGAAGAACCACAATAATCAGGTTTCTTCCTAAAAGATTTGCCCAGATTGCTGAAGGGCCTGGAAAGCAAAACAAAGGTCCTATGACGCCACCTAGAGTCCAAAGTCTGGAAGTACTGGCTGAAAAAATTTAAGTCAATCTGGCTCTTCAGAGATCTTTGTCCACGTTTAATGACAGCACTTAAAAACCACGGCTTCAAACTTAAGAATGCCAGTCAGCCCTTTTCTAATAGGAGGTGAATACGTGTTTAAACTCAAGCCTTCGTAATGACCACGTGATTTCAGGATGGAAAATAAAATTCTAGAACCTCGGTTAAATGTGAGAGAGAGCATGTCTATGTGTGAGTGTGAGGTGCTGGAGGGTCGTCTTAACTGTCACTACCTAACAAGATGACTAAATAAAAATCACTTAACCCCTCAGGGCCAGTTCCTCTTTTCTAAAATAAGGGGACCGAACTAATTTGACAATACTACAAGACTTCAGAGCCCTACCTTCTGTATGTCTATAATAAGTCTAGATTCTATTTTAACCCAGACATCAGTCAAAAAAATTGGCACTGAGTGCAGAATTATGTTGGTACCTTGCATGTTTTAATGTGACCGTCATCAAGGAAACTGTGTCTTTGCTGCCCTCTAGAGCTCTGCCTGAAGTCTGCATGAATTTCATACAAAAATCCCCAAATGAGAAGACTAGCTTGCTTAAGACTCAAGAGCCCAGCAGATCCCTGCCATCCCAGGCACATATTTTTCTGCCACTATTATTCATTCTTTCCATTCTTGTTTCATACACATACTCTAACACAATTCAGTTCAATTCAACCATTTATTCCAGAATTCTCTCCCAACTCTTCCTGTTTATGGCTTTTGGCTGTTGAAAGTTTAGCCCACATCATTTATTTCAAGCAAGGGGCCGATTTTTCTAAAGGATTCTCTGCTCCATAAATGCGTCTCCTCTGAGTAAGCTGTACAGTGGTACCAGGAGGATTTTCTGTTGTAATTTTTGGAGTCAATGTCTATAAAAAATAATCTGAGGCTCTTCTTTTGTGTCACTTCAAAGAAATGTGTGCACCAAAATCTCCACTGTACTGGCAACATGAGAACTCTGCTATGCCACAGCCAGAGAAGCCTGGGACCGCGGAGTGGGAGTTCAGCAGCTGACACAGTGGAGGAGCCATCTTTTTAGTCTTGTTTTGGCATTACGATTTGAGTTCTGATTTTCTCAGAACTATAACCAATCTTAGATCCTTCCAATCTGCTGGTTGATGGGCTGATATAAAGGACAGCTGAGAGAAAAGTGAGAGTAATGCTTTTCATAAGTTGCATCTTTCTTAACACTGGCAAAATCTCCATTTAAGGCAAGAGCATTACAGTTCAGTTGGGATTTTTACCCTGAGCAAGACTCCTGCTGTTGGTAGGAACAGTAGTGATATATTTCAGAATTAATGCCAGAAATTAAAGTGTTAGGAGTGACCTATTATAAGGTCAAATACTCCATGAGACCAATTCTCAGATACCTAAAGGTTATGCAATGACCCTTTAAGGGTTACTGCTGAAGAGGGGACCCAAGACCCCTCCCTACTTGATCTACAGCCTTGTTCAAAGTCTGACCCACCCCAGGGTCCATGCTCCTGGATGGTGTGAAGTTAGGCATAGTGGGGACTACACATAGCTCTTTAGGTACTAGTATATCAGAAAGTGAGGGAGGCTTTGGAGAAAGGCTTTGCAGAGCTACAAATGCTCTCTGCTGTTCGTAGTTATAAAAGGATCTTCCAAGGGTTAACCTTAAGGCATTATGAGTGTTTATTATAACTCTAAAGGTACTGCCCATAAACTTGGCTTTTCTACTTCCTCATAAAGCAGCTACTAGGAGAACCTAGCAACATAGCAGTTTCCATTGTCTAGCCAAGGCACTGCACCCTGAAATCCCCAGGGAACAGAGAATAATAATAAATAACACAGTCTGTTTGTAACAACCTGCTTTCTATTGTTGGCCATGTGTTCTGCTTTTAAGCTCCCAGAATCGTTCCTTATCTTGAAGGGTCCTGCCCCCTTTGTCCTGGCATGATCCAGGGGGCATCCTTCCTCCTACCCATCTAGACCAAGATGACCATGGAGGATCCAGTGGAGGGGTAATCCAACTGCAGAGGCTCCAGGGAATTTCTGTCCACTCAGATGTTAAGGGTCAAGTTAGACCCCTCTATTTACTTTGTCTCTTCATTGTACATGGCCTAGAAACTTGCTCCAAGTGCCAGGAAATGTAGGTTTATAACAGAATTGAGAAAAGAGGCAGAGATACTTTATGGCGGGCATCACTGCTGCTTGATGCTGTTTCCAAGTCTCCTCTTCTACCATGCACTCAGGATTGCTTCTTCCACTCCCTGCAAGCAAGGAGCCCTACTTGCTTTGGCCACTGAAATGTGAGAAGAAATGGAGACTATCAAATCTTTGTGGGACTACTGAAGAGTTGTGTGAGATTCTCCAGGTCCCTCATCCCCTGCATGGAAGCGCAGGTCAATGTCTCAATGCCACCAGTCCTGAGTAACCTGGAAGTGCAGAGCCAACATACAAAGGACAGCTGCCAAGAGCATCAGTTGGACCTATAAAGGACTTCACATGAGTGAGAATCAAACCTCTGTTGTTTAAGCCACTAACGTTTTCGGAGTTGTCTGTTACTGCGACATATCCAGCCTTCCTGCCTGGCACATGCCTTTGTGCTACTGTAAGCTGAAATCTTTTCAGACCTTGTCAAGAGAGACAGAGGCAATCAGAAGTTCACATTTCTCTCTGATCTTGTAAGAGCCTATCAACATTACATTACAACAACAGCCTACATATTTGGCCTACCTTTGCCTTGATCATTTTTGCTCTAAGAATAATTTCCTTACTTTGACATTTAAATTCCCTTTTAGCTGTTCCTTGGTCCTGAATGGGGAATATGAACAGCACACAGCAGCATCCACTGCAATTGGTATAGCTGCAGTAGAACATAGGTACCTCTAGGCACAGCACATTCTAAGTGTTGACTGCTTTGTCTGCATGGGTTTTCTTGATTCTGTGGAGACTGGTCATCACTAGAGATCTTGATGTGGGTGACATCTCATCTGCCTGAAGTTGCCTGACAAACTTCCTTCAGCTCCTAGTTTCCAAGTCCGCTTCTCTGTTGAGGTCTCCTCACACCTCCAGGTAGCCCTCTTGGGCTGAGCCCCTCTAAAGATGACCCAGTCCAGCCCCTTCTGGAGACTTCCAGCATATACTAGAATTAGTCTTAAAGACTTTTTTTTTACCATGCTATCTAAATGTTACCAGAAAGAAAGGTCAGTTTCTCTAAAGCAGACTCATTGTCCTCGGCAGACATGTTCTGTGTTTCATGTGGCTTATATCCAACAGCTCCCTGCCACTGGTCAAATCACTTCACTGTCGGAGAATATGATTTGCAACTAATTCATCTTGAAGTGTTTGACCAGAACCTATAGTGCTTAAAATTAGAAATGCTATGTGTATTTTATTGAGATTTTTTTTGGTGTCCATGGTGCGTGATTGCTAACATCTGCTTTGAAAATTGTCCAGGCTTAAATCATTATGGCCTTTTGCTATAGCTTCAAACTTTGGATCTCGATTGCCTGTTCTTCAGTGAGTCAGAGCAGGCCTCTGGATTATTTCTGAGGAGTATTTTTGACCCTGCCCGTAGTTTGAGTCTCATCCCACTGCCATGCAAAAGTGGACTTTGTTGAGACTCCTTAATTTTAAAAGGATTGTTACTTTTAGCCAGTGATTGTCTTTTCCTTTAATTAGCAATTAAAAATATCAACCTTCAGATTCCTGTCAGACATTTCAATTTTGAACTCTCTGTTCTGCAACACTTATCAAAAATTTCAAGAATTATTTATCGGGGCTAGCTTGAAAAGACAGGAAGATATTCCTCTAGGTAGTTAAAATTTTTACCTTCAGATTATACTAGACCATGTGGGTCTTGTGCTTTCCATAGAAATGTACATCTGTGCTTTGGCCTACACTGAAGGATCTTATAAGAGATCAGTTTTGAATTTTGGGGGGCTGTGATTGAGAAACCATTTACTTCATGACTGTGTTTCCTCTGTATGAAGTCTCCTGGGTGTAAGGAAAATACATATTTTCCAAGACTTAGCTTGTTGGTAGCTAGTGGAATGTATGAAACGAAGCTCAGCATAGCTTTCTCTTTGCATTGAATTACCAAAACAATTTCAAAGCCAAACTTACAATTCACCCCTAGCAATTACCAGGACTTTAGGATATACATTTTCTTCATGCTTAGCTTGTGGGTAGCTAGTGGAAAGTACGAATCTTGAAGCTCAGTGTATGTCTTTATATTGAATTATCAAAAAGTTTCAAAGATGAATTTGTGACTTTTCCCTAGCAACCATCAAGATCTTTGGATATGCATTCTTCCATATTAATGTTACTACTACTATTTTTCTGTCCATTTCCTTGTCATAGACTCCTTTGATTATTTATTTTTTTATCCTTTCATTTGCACAAATCTTATAACTTGCCTTAAATCCTTCATAGAGCAAGGCTTGGTTATAAGTAACCAAGCTGCCATCACAACTCCAGTTGCACCTCTTCCTTGCCTAATAGCACATTTCATTTGACTTCCTAGAGCATTCTTTATTGAGCCTAAGTAAATAATTTGATAATGATGATAATGGCAACAACTGTTGGTTGAGAGAATCTATGAGCTATATTCTTGACATATTAATATATGTTTCATTTAATCTTTATGGCCACATCTTAAGGCAGGTAATATTTCCCTATTTTACAGAAAAGGAAACCAAGGCTTAAGATGTTTTTAATGTGAATGTTAAAAGGTAACATTAGTAAGTGACAACATCAGTAAGTGAATACCCCAAAGCCCCTATTCTTCCTCTGTGCTCATCAGCGCACTCTGTAGGACGTAGACTTTATGAAAGTCATCAGTCTGTAGGTATTATCTGACACAATGACATGTACCAGTAAAAACCCAGTGGTACCAGTAAAAATCCAGATGGGAACATGGCTGGGAGGGGGTATCTCTTAACCATTTAACAGGTTATTGTCCTGCCTAGCCAAGTAAGTGAGCAGAGCTCCACCACCATTACCTCTCTGCTTTGAAGGAAGTGCAAGCTAGAGTTTAGACCAGAGGTGGAGGTGGAAGTAGTAAAAGGAAGCAGATTAAGACCTAAAAAAGAAACGTGTTACTGGATTCCCAGCACAAGGCTGGGAGAAAAGAGAAAGGAACTGAAGTTGTGTTTTTGTTAGCTTGTAAGAAGAGCTTGATTTTAGTTGAGTAACAAGCAGAAACCTGTATTTTACCATTTTTCTTGAAGTTAGGTTTACTGAGGTTAGGTTTACATACAGTAAACTTACCATTTTAAGTTGGATGAGTTTTAGTTAATGTGTATAGCCATGTGGTCACCATCATGATCAATAAGCCGAGTATCTCCATCACCCCAGAATGTTTTCCTCCTGCTCCTTTGGGGTTGATCTCAAGCTGCTAGGGTTGCCATTTTCACAGGAGAAGAAGGTGACCGGCAAGCAGGAATGGACTTTGTTCTCTCAGCTGACACACGCACCAACTGCCCATGAATACCTCTATCGCATCGCCATGAAAAGGCAGAAGAATCCGATCCAGACCAAAATAACAGAGACAACCCCTGAGAAGGAGCCTGGGGAGATAGACTTAACCAATCTTCCTGAAAAATAATTCAAAATAAAGGTCATAACCATGGTGATGGAGCTGCAGAGAAAAATGCAAGAGCTAACGGATAAAGTTGGGAGGGAGACTACAGAAATAAAACAGTCTCTGGAAGGACTTAAAAGCAGAATGGACGAGATGCAACAGGCTGTTAATGGAATAGAAATCAGAGAACAGGAACTCAGAGAAGCTGATGCAGAGAGAGATAAAAACATCTCCAGGAATGAAAGGATATTAAAAGAACTGTGTGACCAATCTAAATGGAACAATATCAGCATTATAGGGGTACCAGAAGAAGAAGAAGAGAGAAAAGGGATAGAAAGTATATTTGAAGAAATAATTGCTGAAAAATTCCCAAACTGGGGAAGAAAATAGTCTCTCAGACCATGGAAGCCCACGGAACTTCCAACACAAGAGACCCAAGGAGGACAACACCAAGACACATAATAATTAAAATGGCAAAGATCAAGGACAAAGACAGAGTATTAAAGGCAGCCAGAGAGAGAAAAAAGGTCACCTACAAAGGAAAACCCATCAGGCTATCATCAGACTTCTCAGCAGAAACCTTACAGGCCAGAAGAGAATGGCATGATATATTTAATGCAATGAAACAGAAGGGCCTTGAACCAAGAATACTGTATCCAGCATGATTATCTTTTAAATATGAAGGAGGGATTAAACAATTCCCAGACAAGCAAAAGTTGAGGGAATTTGCCTCCCATAAACCACCTGTACAGGGTATTTTAGAGGGACTGCTCTAGATGGAAGCACTCCTAAGGCTAAATAGGTATCAACAGTTCAGCTTTTATACTGCTGAGTAGTATTCCATTGTGGATGGAATTCACATATGTAGATATACCAAAACTCACTTATTCACTCACCACTTGATGAACATTTGGTTTGCAGCTTTTATGAATAAAGCTTCTCTGAACATTTGCTTGAAGGTGTTTATGCAAGAATACCCAGGAATATGATTGTTGGATTGTATGGTGAGTGAATGTTTAACTGCATAAGAAACTACCAGACTGCTTTTCAAGGTGCTATTCCCTTTTGGATTCACACCAGCAGTGGGTGAGATTTCTAGTTGTACTACCTTCTTGTGTACACTTGCTTTTTTGTCAATCTTTTAAGCTTTAGCCATTTTAGTGGGTGTATAGTAGTATACTGTTGTGATTTTGATTTGCATTTCCCTTAACACTAATGATACTGAGCACCTTTTCATATACTCATTTGCCATTAGTAACTTAGTGAAACGTGTGTTAAAATCTTGCATTTTTTAATTGGATGGTTTTTCTTTTTATTATTGATTTGTAATTGTTCTATATATTTGAGATACATGTCCTTTATCAGAGATGTATTTTGAAAATATTTTCTCCTACTTTGTGGTTTTCCTTTTATTTTACTTAATAGTACCTTTTAAAGGAGAGTTTTACATTTTGATGAGTTTTACATAGTTTTTGTACTTAAATTAGGACTTGATCATTTCAAATTAGTTTTTGTACATGGTGCATGGTGCAAGGACGAGTAAGAGTTGGGTTTGTTTTTTGGTTTTGGTTTTGGTTTTTGCATGCAGATGTCTAATTGTTTCAGCACCACTTATTAAAAAGTCAATACTTTCTCCATTCAATTACCTTAGCACCCCTATCAAAAATCATTTGACCAGATATAATATCTATTTCTGAAATCCCTATTGACATACATGTCTATTCTTCCCCTAATACCATACTAAAATCTTTATTATTGTAACTTTATAGTAAGCCTTGAAATCAGGAACCATAAATTTGTTTGATTGACCAGGCCATACCTGCACCCCTCTTCATCAAAACTATTTTAGATATTCTAGATTTTTAAAATCTTCATACAAATTTTAGAACCTGCTTTCAATTTCTAAAAAAAGAACAGCTTCCTAGAATTTTTATTGGGATTTGTTGAAACTATTGACCAATTTGAGAAAGAATTGCTATCCTAACAATATTAAGACTTCCAGTTCATAAACACAGTGTATAACTATGTTTTTTAGGTCTTCTCTGTTTTTTCTCATCAATGTATAGCTTACAGGTCTTATAAATATTTTGTTAAATTTAACTCTGAGTATTTCATGTTGATGCCATTATAAACTGTATTTTTCATTGATAGCACATAGAAATATGATTCATTTTTTATACTGACCTGGTATCCTTTGACTTTGCTAAACTCACATAGAAGTTCAGTAATTATTATAATTCCTTGAGATTTTCTATGTAGATAATCATGACATCTGCTAAGATAGACTTACTTCTTCCTTTCCAAGATATATAATTCTTATTTAATTCTTGCCTGATCATACTGGCTAGGACTGCCAGTATAACCTAGATGAGAAGTAGTGAAAATAGACATTCTTGCCCTCCTCCCAACCTTAGGGGTAAAACACTCATTATTTCACCATTAAGTATGATATGTCAACTGTAGGCTTTGTTGATAGCCTTTTTCATGTTTGGATGTTTCCTTCTATTGCTGGTTTATTTAAAGTTTCTATTAGGAATAGATTTTGGGCTTTGTAAAATGGTTCCTTCCCTTGCATCTTTTCAGGTGATAATACGATTTTTTCTTTTAAAGCTTATTGATATGGTAAATCACATTAATTATTTTCAAATGTTGAACCAACCTTGCATTCTTATGATAAATCTCACTTTATTGATAGTCCTGATATATTATCATTTTTATATATTACTGTATTTGATTTAATAATATTTTGTTGAGATTGTTGAGACATGCATGATCCAGATGAGGGGAGTGATTTCTGAACCCCAGGAACTGGTTGTGTGAAGTAAGCCATTCACAGGGACTCATAAGGGCCATGATCATCATGACATGTCATGGAGCAAGCAGGCCCCAGCACCTAAACTCTGAGGATCCATCACCTGTGTACCAACACAGCCCCCAGGGTGGTGGGGAAGCCAGCCTCAGAATTAGATAATGTTCCCAAACCTACTTGTTCCTCCACTGACAGCAATGATGCCCAGAAAGCCTCTGTCATGGCTCCTCCCACAGAATCAAAGGAATAAACAGCAACTCCTGGAGAGAGGATGGTCAGTTGTTGCTATGCAGGCTGCCACTTCAAAGCTGTTCATGGCCTGAACGATTTGGATTGACATCTAAGAAACCACATGGAGGATGTGGAGGGGGTGTAGATTAGGCTGTGATGACGAGGTCAATCTCAGTGGCAACTGAAGGCTATTTTGCTGATTGGAGTGTCCCCCAGGGCTAGTCACACTTCAGTGCTTGATGGTCTTTTCTCCAGAACCCAGCTGTTGAGTGGCCTCTGGAATGTGCCACATAAAGTCATTCCTGGCCTTTTTCTGCTGTGGACTGCTGGCAATTTTGTGAAGCTTATAGGCACTTCCCAGAATGTTTTTAAATGTAATAAAATCACATTAAAACTAATAGTACTTTGTTGAGGAGTATACCTATGTTTATGAGGATTATTGTTTAGTAGTTTTGTTGTAATGTCTTTGTCTGGTTTAGGTATCAAGGCAATATTACTAGCCTCATACAAACTACTCTCATGAGTTGGAGAGGATACTTTCCTTTTTTGTTTTCTGGAAGAATTTGGAAAACCTGTAGTTTCAAATTCATTTATTTCTATTCATTTTGCCCCTACGCAAGATGAGGGCATATGATGCCAAAGCAAAGCTTTTCTCTCTGCTCATGAAGTATGGTTCTGTCTACTCACATCACCCTCCAGAATCTTCTCTCTGGCAATCAAAAACCTAGTAAGCCCAAACCCTTCAGGCCTGGAGCAAACCTTCTTTTGAACTTGGGTTAAACACACAGGCTAGTTCTTAGAAAATCCTTATGTTTTTGGTATTGTCTTATAACTTGCCAGAAGCTAGAGGAGGGACAGAAAGCCATTAAAGAAGGTAGAAGAAGAAGGGGCCTGGTACCTTAGAGTTTTTCACCCTCAGCCTTTCTCTCCATTGTGGAGAAGGATCTCCTGGAGGAAGGCCACATATATATGACATTTTCTTTGGAGATTTAGTGGGGAGCACATGGGAGCCCAGCTGAGATTCCTATAGGAGGAAAATGTACTTTAAAAGGCCATTTTCACTCTTGCTTAATGAAGACAGAAGAGCAGAGATAAGAGTCAATAAGGACATGTGCCTTTACTAGGGTATGTCTAAACCCTCTCCACCCACAGGGCCCAGCACAGGCTCTAGGGTGCAGGCCATAGAAGAATGATTTGCCTGCAAATAATATTTGGTATCCAGTCCCAGAGTGGCTATCATGTGAGTCCAAGGAAGGTGTGTCCTGCCAGGGCAAGGGGATCTCGGCCCACTCAGCTTCACTGATGGAACAGGGGTTCACCCTTTCCTTTGGCATGGGGGGGTATGGTTCTTCTCAGCACCAAGGCCCCAATCCTGGCTGAGTCTCTCCCTGCTCCTGAGGGCAGACAGCCTTGTTCTTGAAGATCTGGTAGGGAAGCATAGTGCACCAGGCAAGGTTCTTGCAGGAAACAGAGGGTGCACTCATATTAAGATAATTTTAGAGTTCAATAAGCAAACTACTTGCCAAGGTGTGAGCAGGATGTATAGACACCACTCTGTCACTAGTGGTAATGAGGCTCCATTACTGTCCCATGTCTGAAGGGAAGAGGGGAGGACATGGTTTCCAGAAGCAAGCTGTAGGAAGAGGGTCTCCTGACAAGATCTTCATGGCATAGGGGCCAGGGAATGGGAACACATTCCCCCCGCCACCCCTGCCTCGGTCTCCTACTGGTGTCCCACACTGGTCAAACCCAAAGGGAAACCAGAGGACCAGGAAGCAGGCCAAGGCAGTTCACACAGGTGAGCTTCCTGGGGCCCCGAGCAGGGTGCAGGGGGGCAGGAAGTGAATCCGGAAAGACAAAGGGAAGATACCCAGCGGGTAGCTGTGCGCCTCAGAGCCTGTCTCCCATTCCCAGCCCCTCTTCACAGGGCAAATGCATCTCTCCATGCTTTTCTTAGTGTCTATTTCCTAGGAGGAAAAGCTCTGAGGTCCAACATCTCTGCAGTAGAAACAAGGGGCCCATCGTTGGAATTTGGCTCTTTCCACAGCAGCTGGGCCACCACGTGGGGCAGACTGGAAGGAGCCAGAAGCCACGGTTTTCCCCCAGAGGAAAAAAACAGGCCTCTGGAAAAGGGCTAACTGGCTGTGAGCAAAGTTCAACCCTGTTCATTCTTATTAACATCCTCTAGCAGCCAGGGGCACTGAAAGTAGGCAGAAGTCAGGAAAATTCCAAGAAGCTTTTACTAAAAATAAAGTAAATAGCTATTTCTTACAAGATGCCCAGCCACTAATTAGCTGCAGTACTTTTGTATGAGGAAAGGCCCTTTGGCTACAGAATATGAATTTAAAAACTAAGCTCCATCCAAAGTGGCAATTAAGGGCTTTACCCAATCATAATAAACCTTGGTCTTCCTTTCCTGAGCAAGCTTTATATCTTGCTGCCAGAGCAAACCCATCAGCTCATTCCTGGTTTCCTTCTTAAAACAGAGCAGACCCATGACACTCTGCAGAGCAAATGCTCCTGGCCTGCTCTCTCCAGGCTCCCAGAGTCACTGGAGCAGCTCTCAGGGCCCCTTAACAGTACTGACGTGGGCACAGCAGACCCTCAGTGTCCTTTAGCCTCTGGCCTCAGCCCAGGCTACCAGGACACTGTCCAAAAAGGCAAGGCAGCCTTCGTGGTTAATAACACAGGTTTTGCAATCACAGTCATGATGTTTGCAGGAAGAGAGCAAAATTCTCCTTTTCCTTCATGACATTTATCAAAATTTGCAATTTTACATGTAACAGTGACAAATATTTTTATCCTATGTGTATTCTCTGCCTCTTTCCCTCCCTCCATTCTGCCCCCTAAAGCAAATCCTGGCTTTAGGGGGGCATGTCCACATGGCTCGCTCCTTTCTCTTCCCTCTTGGGATCAGCATGGGGAGCTAGGTGTGAAGCTAGCACAGGAGTCACAAAGTGGGCACTTGCAGAGCAGGACAGGGATGCAGTGGTGAACGGAACTGTGCCGAAGCAGCAGAAAGCTGGGTCTGGGAAGCAAAAGTGGGTGAGGCGCTGAGCTCCGCCCTGCCCAGCCAACTGTTGTGGAATGTAGGCCCCTTGTAGCCAGATCTAACCATTTTAAAAGTCAACCCCCAAATTTGGATTTATGTATGAAATTTCCTGATGTAGGTGCCAAACAAAATACTGTAAAGGCCAGTGTGGCCCATGCCTGCCAGTGTTGTGATACCTGGGCAAGGTGATGGCCAATGGCAGGGACAGGAAAGAGGGGGAGGGACAGCAGGTAAAGATCTAGGTTTAAAGGAGTCCTCAGCTGGGTCTGGAGAGGGCATGAGGAGCAGCAGCTGCCAACAGTAGGGAGGATGCTGAAAGGGGCTGAAGTTTAGAGAGGTGATTTTAAAGATGCTTTGCTATGCATTAAGAACGGACTCTCCGCTTGGTTGTTACCTCCAGAGACAGAATAAATATTTTATTTCTTTTGGTTACTCATTTATTTATATAATTCAACAGAATGTGCTGTTTTGAGCTGAGTCTATGTCACACAGAGCTGGTGGCTGCCGGTTACTCTCCCACTGGCATATGGCGGGCTGCCTCCACTCTCACACCATGAGCCAGCTGAGGGCAGGACAAGGGTCTCTTGCTTCTCACTGTTTGTTGAGAGAGTGCCTCTGCCTTAGTGCTTGTTTTCTCCAAAAGGTGCAGATTTAGTTTAACTTCATTTTCACTTTCCCCTGGGCCAATCAACATAATCACAATATAATAAGCAGCGTAGGAGAAAGCTGACAGTCTGGCGCACCCTGGCAGAGTGGGCTGCTCCTGGGGCTGCACCCTGGCTCTGGTGACTGGCAGTCCCAGCCCCAGGGAGCTGTCTGAAGGGAACACATTTCACCCCACCAGAGTCCTCTGTCAGCTCTCCCAGCGGTTGGCTACTCACAGAGGGCAGGCTGTACTCTCCTTCCTTCCCTGTTAGGAAGCACATTAGTTATTCACGCTGTGTAAAAAACTACATCAAAACGTAATGATCTAAAACAACAAAGAGTGTTTATCTTTGTTTCTGATAGTGAGGAATCAGGGCGAAGCTTAGCTTGGTGTCCCCAGCCATAGGGTCTCTCAGCACGCTGGTGTCGGACAGGCCGCCACCTCTCAGTGCTCAGCTGGGAGAAGGTCCCCTTCCAAGCTGACTTTGCTGGCTGTTGGCAGGCCTCAGGTCCTCACTAGCTTTTGGCCAGAACATCACTTCCTTGTCAAGTGGATCACTCCAGAGGGCAGCTCACAACAGGGCAGCTGGCTTCCTTCAGAGCACACCAGTGAGAGAGTGTGTCTTTTTGTAGCCTAATCCTTGTAGTGATATCCCATCTGCTTTGCCTTTTTCTATTTATTAAAAGTGAGTCACTACGTCCATCCCACACTCAAGCAGAAGGAAATCCATTGGGCTTGAATGCCAAGAGGTGGGATCCTTGGAAATGTTAATCCAAACCTGTTGCTCAAGGCGCACAGGAGCCTGTGCTCCTGTCACGGCCACACCCCTCCGGACATAACTGGTTCATCTCTGAATGAGCTGGCAAGCACATGATCATCCCTATTAGCCATCTTCCTACAAAAGTTGTACACTGAGGCAATCACACACATGTACCATGCCATAGGCAAATCCTGAGGAAAGTTGAGTTATATTGTAGTTTGCTGAGGCGACTGAGCTTAAAACATAAATCCAGTTGAACCACTGTATTTATACTTGAAACCAATATAAAATTGTATATCAATGATACTTCAATTAAAAAAACAAACAAACATGTTTTCTACACATTCTCCTGTGATTTGTGGTTTGAGTTCTGGTTCTGCCTTTTACTAGCTGTGTGGCTCTGGGCAAGAAACTTCCATAAAGCTCCATTTCCTCATCCATAAACTGGGGATAATCATAGGATTCATGCCACTGGGTTTTGGGTGGGATTAAATTAAAGTGATTATATATTATAAAGACCTAGCATCATGCCAGGCTCATGATAGGTACTAAAAAACTTAGCTTCTATCATCATCATTATTATTCCATTATGATTATTTAATCTAATGTATTTTCTTTCAAACCTCTCTTAAAGCTTGGCTTGCCTCCCAGTTTCATAAAGACTGGTCAATGCTAAAAACTCATGGACAGTTTTTTTATGGCACCAATGTGTGTAAATTATAACCATAGTCTTTGGACATCTGATGCTGATAGTTGGCATTCATCAGAAAGAGGTGTCTCAAAATTAGAACAAGTTATCACACAAGTTTGCAATGTTAGAGATGGGAGGAACTGAGGCTGATCTTTACATTTCACCTTTTTAATTTTTGCCCACATTCTGAATGGGTATTTTCAGAGGGAATCCACACAGAAAAGGGAAATACAGTCTCAGATCCTCTTGCTGGGGTTTGAGGCCCCGGGTGTTTCAGAGGGAAGATGGCCCACAGGCACTCTGCTCACCAGTGTTATATTCTGGAGCTGAGCAGAGTCGAGTGTCTTTTACTGCCTGCCTGAGGCAGTGTTAGTTGCACTCTACAAGTTTAGAAAAGCATGGGTAGACATATGACCTATGAAGTCATTGTTGACTTTTCCATGTGTTTTAAGAGGGGGCTAAGGAGGACAAAGGCACATTTTTTCCCCCTTTTTCTCTCAACTTCATTTTTTCCCTGAGAAGCCACAGAATGTTGACCCACTCCATATCTGGCTCCTCTGCCTCTGGTTTTGAAATCTGCAGCCTGATGGCTTGTTTGCTTGTTAGCATGAAAGGCTTGCTCTGGGTCTGTGCTCACTTGTTAGTAAAGAACCAACAATCATTGCAGTCCAAAGGCAAGCATAGAATGAAATCACTTCCAGATGCCAAACCCCACTCCTGATGGTGAAAGCAGACTTTACAGTTGCAGTGGACCAGGTACTCAATGGCTCTCCCCCAATCCTACTATGGTTTTGCATATGCACACGTGTTCTCGTACTCCTCTTCTCTCTGGTCCCTCTCTCCTGCTTTTTTCCTTCTTTATCATCCCTTGCTTTCCTCAACTTGGATAAATTTTAATGTGAAGAGCAAATCAAAGCTGGATATCCCCCAGCCTCTCTTCTCCCATAAGTATCTGAGCTGCTGTGATCCTGGGATCTATTAGATAATGACAGCTGCCCCCTGTTACAGCTGCAGCCACCAGAGAGAGGGGCAGCTCCTTCTTCAGCTCCATCCTCATGGGTTCCCAGGAAACTTGTCTCAGACCAAGTGCAAACATGAAGAACACTGTTCCTTGAGCAGTTGGTAAAGTTGTGGCCAGAAGGAATCTCCCACCTGTAGAAAATGCATCACTGTCTATATTCAACTCAGAACTGGCACAAAAATGAGACTCTCTGTCAGAGCTGGAACTCAGGCTGGGGGAATATGTGGATCTCAGCAGCGATATGGGAGACTGTTTGGAGGCCTACATGCTGAGATGTGTCAGAGCTTCCCACAGAGAGTTTGAGAAAAGAAAGACAAGGAGAGAGAGAGAATGCAAGGCTAAAGGAAGAAAAAGACTTAATATTCAAAGAACACTTTTAGAGTTATTTAATTATACTATTAAAGTCAGAGAAAGAGTAGAATCCAAAAAGACTATCAAAAGAGGAATTCATTATAGATGTATGGATTTTCTGCCCTCAAAAAAATGACTACCATGAAATCCAATTTCATGTCCCATTCAGCCCAAACCCTGAAAGAACTTACGTGGCAGAATCTTTCCTTCATTTGCTTATTAGTCTCCTTCACCAGTACTCCAGTGGTAGACATGGCCATCTGGGAAGACAAGAATCTGTCTTCCCAGATGATCATATGCATATAGATAAAACACAAATGAAAGGTTTGTGTACAGCCAGTAGAAGGGCTTTTTAAAAAATTTTTCTTTTTTCACTTGTGTGTAGTTAGTATACTTAAGTTATTACTTCCCTTGTGAATAATTCATTAAATTTTAAATGCCACAGAATGTAGTTCTTCTCAGGCAGAATAGCATATAGCTCACACTCAACCATTTACTCCCAGATGTTTATATCCACAGGGTCTAAGAACTCCATAAAACTAGGATAATAGCACATTGAAAATATCTGGCCACAACCCATAAAAGTACGTGCATAATAAAAGTGCTCCCACTGCCCCATCCTCCCTCCAGTGCAAACTTTCCAAATGTTTCAAAGTAATTTTCCAAAGGCGTAGTGGGGGTAGACACTAAAAATCCTATATCCTCACGTTACTGAGACCTGAGTTCAAGATCAAATTGAAGAAGTACAAGTACCTAACCCCTTTTAAAAGAATCTCTTAAAAATGAACCCAGAAAGAAAAGTTTTAAATGGATGGTGAACAGTTTGTTTTATTGTAAGGAAAATAAAATGGGTGTGTATGTGCTTGTGAATATATGCCCAAAGTGATGGACTTATTCTCCACATGGCCAGATTTTTACCATCCTGTTCCCATCTAAACAACTGCTGTTTCCCCAACCATTTGCTAATGCTGGTTTTTTTTTCCTATTTGATTTTAGAAATATAAATTACTTTCTATCAGCCTCTCAAACAGCTACTCACCTTAGATGCATAATAATTTATGCCAGACAAGTAGCAACATGCCCTAGTCTATTCATTTACGGATTCTTGTTAGAAATAAAAGGCATCCAAAATACTGGCCATTTAGATGCCCAGTCAATATCATCTGTTAGACCTCACCTACTTAAGAGGATAGAATTAGGCATATGAAGCAGAAAACTCTTCTGCATCAAGGGAGGTAGTATGGCAATGATAGGTAACTGGTTGGTGTGATATAAATGGGAGGAAGATGTAATACATGAATGTGTCCGTAACACGCTGTTGCTACCCAGAAAGGTATGTAAAGTAGTGTAGTCAGGGAGGTGGGAAAGATGAAGGATTATGTCTGACAGCAGAATAAGGCAGAGGACAGACAAGGGAGGAGTGTAACTAGTTGTATAGTAGAAACCAAACTGTATTTGAAGTCAGAAAATATGGGAGTAAGTTAAGCTTTTCCTCTTAGTAATCATGTGGGTTGGGTTTAGTTTCCTCATTATAAAGTTGAAATAATTACTCCTACCTTGGATGGTTGCTGAAGAGACCAAGGGAGTTAAGAGGCTTTGCCAGTTGTAAAGTATTACACATTTCTGTCTGGTCAGAATGGGTAAATTATATAAAGATGAAATGAAAACATCCTGGAACCTAGTCTCCCTTTCATTTATACCTAACACATGTTTCAGTAATGCTTTCCATCTCATTTCTTCATGTGTTAAATGGGGACTGCAATATGTGTCTTATGTGGCTGTTGCATGAGCAAATCAAAGATTATACACTGCAGATTTATAAAGGGTGAATGAGACACTATTCAAACTCACGGCATTATCACAGTTTGGTGAAACACAACACATGTTCATTCATTCCCTCATTTAGTCAACCAACATTCTTTGAGCATTAAAGTATGCCAAACTCTGCCACACCCTAGGAATACTTTGGTAAATAAGGTAGACCTGAACAGTGCTCATCAATCTATAGTCAAGTTTGTTAGCAAATTACTTGCAAACTGAATAGGTAAGCCCACTTTTTGAAACCACATTTTGAAACATTTACAATATTCCACCACACTTACCCTTTAATACAAAAACACAGAGTAAAGTAAGTTTAGTAGAAAAATAGCTAGATAAGTTAGGAAATGAAGATTTAGTTTCAGATCTTCACATCACTCAAAGTCTTTGTGCCTCTGTTTTTCTATCAATAAGATTGGGGTAGTACAGATTCTATGTGCTTTAAAGGATTTCCCTTAAAACGACTGGGTAGGTGCCCTTGTTCTAAATCTGAGAGATGAAAAAAGTACTGCAAGGTAGACTACTGGACAACTGATATGGTTTCTTCAACAAGTCAACAGCATGAAGAAGAAAGAAGGAATAGCAAAGGATACTTGAGAGATAAAACAACCAAATAATGTGTAAACTTTGGATTAAACAGCACCTGCAACAGACATTTTGTAGACTTTGGATTAAACAGCACCTGCAACAGACATTTTTTAAGGTAACTGTGGAAATTTGAATATTGCTGGAGTTTTGGATGATTCCATGGATAATTTTCTATAGGTTTTGTATCTATATGTAATTCTGTATGGATAGATTTGTATGATAATAGCAGTATGAGTTTACAAGAAATGTCCTGAACTTTCCAACATATGACAGAATGAATGACAAATCTGGGACTGCTATAAAATAAAATATTGAATAAACAAAGAAATAATTATATAACAAAAGAAAAGAGATTGAAGTCTTCAACAAACGTGTGCATATCCACGTTACAGCCAAATTTTAAAGTCAACATTATCCCCCATTTTTTTTCAGTTTTCTGATGCATACACTTGATTACAAAACTGTCAAGTGGAAACATTTTCCCTCCTTACTTGAGTTCATTTTGGGGTGGGGAAAGAACATAGGAAAGGAAGTTGTCAAACTTATTTTTCTGTAATAAAATTTCATTAAATTCATGGCTGCTAGGCTCAAAGTGGGTGACTGAGGACACTTGAGTCCTCCTGTCCTGTGCCTGGATGTGGTATGTCGCAAGGCTGGGGGAGGGGAGAAGTGGGTGGAGAGAGGCAAAGTAATCAAATCCTTCCACAAATGATCTGACGCCCTAAGAGTCAGTAGACTTAAACCAGTGGGGCATTTTTTTTACTTTGTATATTTAAACTAGGCATTCGTCTCTGCTTACCTAGGGCAGACTGGCTGCTGAAATAGAGCAAGGTGTAATTCGCCGTGTTTTAAACCCTTACTACTCAAAGTGTAGGCTTCAGGCCAAAAGTACTGACATCACCTGGGAGCTTGTAAGAAGGGTTGTAGGCCTGATGCCACCCCAGACCTACTGAGTCAGAATCTACATTTTAACAAGATCTCTAGTTGGCTTTATAGTTATTCAAGTTCGAGAATCTAAGACTTAGAAAATCATCAAAAAGAGTAATTATACAGAACCATATCATTATCAGCATTTGTGTGAAAGTGAAGAGAAATGAAGCAACTTGCAACCAGAATATATCAAAATAGCATTTGGTCTGAAACTAGTCACACAATGAAAGAGTTTACCATGCATGCACAATTTTCTGAACTCGTTCATCTATAATTGCCAACATAGCTGGCCTACCAGCCTAATGGATGACAAACTGCCTCAGTGCTAGGTACTTCCACCCCAGGTTTCTTTCTTTCTTTGAAGGTTGGAAGTCACTGGCTCCTCTGAGTGTCTGAAGGTACAAGCTGGCAGTTCCAAGAGTCTCTCAAAGCCTTATCTTCTTGTGAACTTAGAGTTAACCGGGAAGTCTTCTTAAAATATCCAGATCTTCTGGCGCTGTTGCAGTTGTAGCTGCACTCATCCCGCCAGTTCCTGGACTTGCCGTTGGAATGCAGGAGATATCCAAGCTGGCCTGTGCATACAGTAAAACAACAAATTTGACTAGTTCTATATTGTCGGAACTCAACCAAGAATTAGGAGAAGTGCGAGTTGCAGTGCTTCAAAATCGTGCTACTATAGACCATCTATTGTTAAAAGAACATATGGGATGTGAACAGTTTCCAGGAATGGGTTGTTTTAATTTGTCTGATTTTTCTCAAACTATTCAAAATCAGTTAGACAATATCCATCATATTATTGATATGTTTTCACAAATGCTTGGGTTACCTAACTGGTTTTCTTGGTTTCACTGGATATGACCGGTAATTGTAGGTCGGCTTTTGTTATGTATCTGTATTCCTATTCTGTTCATGTGTGTACGCAATCTAATTAGTAGTTTGTTAAAACCTACACATGCTTATGTTACTCTACAAGAAGTTATGTCAAAGAAATAATCAATCTTCTCATGTTTTCTTCTGTCTGCTACTTCTATAGCTTTTCTTCTTCCTTCCTAATTACAGCCTTTTAGTAGAATTCGTGTCTCATGTCGAAAATTACCGAGTATCATAATTCTTCCAAGTGGTAAAGATACCTCAAGACAAATGATAGGCATAGAAGCCACAGGGCATAAATCTGCAAAGAAGTAAAAAGCTAACCTTTTCAAAGAATATTGCTTCTCTCTCACTTACCAACTTTACATTTCCCTGTATGGCCCTGGAAGATGGCTGGTTAGCCAGAGATGGGTAAGATTCCTCAAGAGAGGAACAACCTAAGACAGGCACAGTCGCAGGGGGGCCATTAGGTGAGAAATTGGGGGTCAACAGAGGTGAGGCTTAGAACCTCACCCCCCCCTGTTTTGAGAGAAATCTTCTGCATCCATGGATGTTTTGTTGCCCTTGTCTAGCTTGGATTAATACTTAGTCTACAGGCACAGACCTGATCATCTACACTTGCCTTCTTACAGCACTAAATTATGCTTTCTATCTTTATCTTGCGGCTACCTACCACTTCAGCATTTTATTAAAAAAAAAAAAGTAAGGGAGAAATGTGGGATTCACATATAAATCAAGTATAAAAATCAAATGAATAATCATATCTGACTTGATTGTTTATAGTTCATGATGAGTGATCAAAACCGAAAGTGTCTGTGATATGACTGCCCTTGCACTGTTCACCATGTAAGAACTTATTCACCATGTAAGAACTTGTTCGTTATGCTTCAGAAGATTGGAGACTTGGGGTTGATTAATGATTGTGCATTGAGTCCCCTATACAGAATTTTATTGTTGTAAACAACCATTTAATCAATAAATATGAGAGGTGCCCTCTCAAAAAAAAAATCCAGATCTTGACTTATTCAACCTTTTCTAAAGACTTTTATTCTCTCCAGTGGTTGAAATTGTGCTTCTTAGGGAGCACAACTGCAGGCTGAGAGCTGTCAGCAGGGTTCGGCAGTGACCCCCCAACCTCAACACTGGCCCCACCACTACCACTGCTTTCTCCTTACCCGCCACTTCTGGGCATTTTGCAGATTACTTCCTCAGCAGTACAGCCCCTCCATGACCTTTGTCCAAAGAGTGTGGCTGTGGTGATGCCCCAGATCTGATGTACAGAAGGGACGGCCTTCTCTGCACCAAACGAGATTATCAGATTTCACTTATTCTGCTAAACTCCATTATACAAGCTCTACACGTTATTCATTTGTCTGGTGACATTTATTAAAGTAACTATAGAGCTACTACCTCAACTACTCCACTGAAGTCTGCTTTATATTATTTAATCTCTATATT
The DNA here is from genome assembly GCF_030020395.1 of Manis pentadactyla. Taxonomy (NCBI): domain Eukaryota; kingdom Metazoa; phylum Chordata; class Mammalia; order Pholidota; family Manidae; genus Manis; species Manis pentadactyla. The sequence continues at coordinate 62,796,782 of NC_080029.1, read as the reverse complement.
AAAATGGTCAAGCATACTAAAATTAGAATTAATGCCAAGAGTTTAGAAACGAATGATAACAATGCAAACCTGATCATTTGTGTTATGGGAAAAAGCACACCCCCTTTTAAAATGCCTCAAGTCTTTTGCTTTCTGTAGTCCTGGAAATCTAGAGGTTCGAATGGTGAGTATAATAGGAACATCCTAGGCACCATAACAGCTTCATAAATATCTCCTCAGCAGAGCTCTGCCTCTCCCTGTGGACTCAAAGAGCTTTCTTTGAAGTCACGGTGCAGAAGTTGTACACGTGGAAGAGGCATGCAACTTATTATCATTATTCACCATTGCTTTAGAAGCTTTTAAGTAATACTAGATTTATCACATTTTTCTTACAGCAAATTTTAGTTTCATCTAGTGTTTCTTCTGGAGCCTGAACCAATAAACTGGTTTGTCTTTGTAGTTGATTTGCCACAGTAGTTCCCATATTTTTCTGCCAAGAAGTCCTTTTGGAATCCGATTAAATGGGTAACATGACATTTATAGTCTCAGAGATTAGCACCTGGAAGGAGGCCCAGAACTTTCTAGAGGGTCTCTTGGGGACCCTCTAGTACAAAGCAGACTGGACCTTGTTGGACAGATCTAACTCAGAGCCGACCTTCTGCTACTGTCACCTCCTTAGGTCTACCCTCATCTGGAGCAGCCCCTTTCTGCCACACTGCCTGGCACTGTACATAGTAGTGCTCAGTGAATACTTTGCTGAAGGGCTCATGTAGTCAGTGTGAATGTAAATGGCTTGCATTGCATTACATTGTAGGGGAGGAGAGGGATAGTCACAGACCAGCTGAAAACTTCATTCTGTGCAGGTTTATGCTCCTGCTTTCTATCCGTATGTGATAAAACCATCATTCCCTTCTTTAAAACACACACACACACACACATTTCTTTATCATTACAAAAGTAAAACATGCTTATTGTAAAAAAAAAACTTAGTGAAATAAACAAACATTTTCCTACTATCCGGGATAACCAGTGTTACATTTTAGCCACACCCATTCCGATATTTCTCTGTATGTGTGTGTGTGTGTATGTGTACATACTCTTGTACTTTTTGGTTAACCTAACGTGTCTTGCATTTCTACACACATACACCTACTCTGTTTCCAAAGATCCCATTGAAATAATTTTTTAAAAGATTACTTTTTAAATTCAAAGTGTTACAGCAGTGGAAAACAGGACTAAGAGTCTTCAATGAGTGAGCAGATTTGAAGGATTATAATCAATAGAAAAGAATAGATATCTGGTAAGCAGAGAATTATATTAGAGGCAACAGATGCCCATATTTTATCCAGAGATAAAGGCTGACTTTTGCAGGAAGTCCCCCAGACAATTCTAGTTCCGAATTTACAAATCATACTGTAATGTTAAAGAACTGCATTTGGCACCCCTGAGATGAGTGGGGCTCACTTTCCTTCCCTCTGTAAATAGAATGGTCAGGGAGGCAGCTCTTGTCTTCCAAAGGATGTCAAAAACATACCTGGAAGGACTACTGCTGAATGAACTGTGGGCTAAGAAGAGCAGCACTGAGTTTGATGTGAATCTGGATGCCCACAACAGCTCAGGAAAAAAGGGAGAGCTTCCCAGTGGTCAATACCCCTGAAGACGTCCACTCCAGAGAAAAGCCCTCCTGGCTGGCGATTGGTGAGGAACCCCAGCCCTATGCATGCTGGTGGCAGCATCTTGTTCCAGAAGGCAATGGAGCAGTGCCACCAAGGTGCCGAGGGGAAATGATTTTGAACCTAATTTTCTGTATCCAGCCAAATTTAAGTGTGAGGGCTAATAAAAAGGCACTTGTAAGCACACAGGAGTTCAGTAAGTTTAGTAAGCACACACTCGGTAAGAAACTCTTCTGAAGCAACCCAGCCAGTGAAAAATAAGCCAAGGAAGAGGAAAACATAAGATACAAGAAGCTGCAGCTACCTGCTATGAGCCAGGAGATTTGTGGAAGTGAAAAAGAAAATTGAAGGCAATCCTTTGGACAGGGGTGTGTGGAAGATTCTTGTTTGAGAGACAAAATATTCAAGGGTGAGGATTACATTTCCTTCTCTAGAGAAGTCAGTATTCATGTAATTTTGCAAATGTTTCACATTGGTTTTTAATTATTATAATAATTGAAAGACAAAGGACAGAAGACTGCATTATGGTTTAAGAAACTTATAATCACTATAAATACTAATGCAATAAAAAATAAGCATAAAGCAGAGGAGAAATGAGAAGTTGCAAGTTCTAAATTCCTCATATTTTGAGGCTGATGTATAATGCCTGAATTCAATACAAATAAGAAATAGAAACATAATTATATTCCTTAAGGCTTACAACGATAACTGTTAGAAGCAGAAGCTATTAGCAGGGTCCCTGGGACAATGGGGATCAGGGAAAGCAAGACTTTACTTTTTATTTTTCATTTCTTTATAGAGTATGATTTTTTTAACCATGTGTGTGCATGTAGTTATATATCTTGAGCATCCTTCCAGGTGTGACCCACATGTTACCAGCTTATGAATATAATTGAGATCACATTTATATATTTGGCCAAATTCTAATGATTCTGAGTCTTCTTTAAGTTTGGGAACTTAATTCCCACCCAGTATCTTCCTATTATTTCTGGAAACTTCCAAAGGGAGCCCTTTCACATAACTATACTAAAATCTTTTAGCTCCAGTCACCATGATCCCTTCCTTCACTGTGTTCTTTCTCCCCTGTTTATTGGCACATGATGTATTCTTGCCTCATTTTTAATGACAATAATTTTTTGATCCTCACAGAATCTCCAGGTACTTGTTGTCTCCCACTCCAAACCTTCAAATCAAAAGTAAAATTTCCAGTTTAGAGGAGGCATGAAAGGTAGAGGGACAGGCTGAACAACATCATGAGGAAAGAGCCAAACAACCGGAAGATCAACCTGCAGGACAACAGGCTGCACCTCTTCCAACAGTCTGTGCTGCAGCTCTGCTACATTCCAGTGGCAACTTAAAGGGTACAACCAGATGCCAGAGTGGTCCTGGGTTAGGTTCTGTAAAGGACATTTTGGGGTCACTGGGAAATGTGAATTTGATCTAGTTATCTTATGGGGTAAAAACAGAAACATTGTATCATGGAAAGGTAAAGACTGTTGACTAAAAAAGCAAGTACACTGTGAACTCATTTAGCACACACACACGAACACACACACACACGCATGCACATACACACATGCACATGCACACACACACACACCAGAAAAGATCTGGATGAATATCTACTAAAAATTGACAGTTTGTTGTCTCTTGTTGGTAACAATATGCTTTAATTTTTTTAATGTATGTTTGTTTTTATTTTCTAATTTACTACCATATGTATTACTATTGTAATAATAAAAGACTATAAAATTCTACCTTAGACTTGACCTTATGAACTTTAGTCTCTATTTCCTTTGCCTGGACCTTGGATCCCTTCCTCCTCTATCAACATCTAACCCATGAACAACAGAATCGGTCCTCTTCTCCGTGAGTATTTTCCCTCCTCTCCATTAATATTTTCCTCTTAGAAATGCAGAGGCTGTGTGGATAAGTAACCTGGGTAATCGAGGCTGTTGAGTCATACCACCGGGACTCATCTGAAATTCACCCTGACTTCACGTGCACACCTTGTGTTTTTAATTTCTCAGCCTCACCATGGCAGATGCATGAATATCTGAGGGTCAAGACATAGCACATTCATTCCTCGGATCATAACAATCATAACAATGTACCCAAGTTAAGATGTACTTTAACATCTTTTGTGCTTTTGCTGACAAATAGCTGATGGAAACCTTAAGGCTTCCGCTGTTGGAGAAAATAACACTAGTTCTGAATAGCATGTGAGACTTGGAGAGACGCCCCTTTCACCTCGCCATGTGAGCTGCACATGTGTACCCACACTTGAGTCCGACCCCTAAGCATTTCCAACACCAGGGATGTTAAAGGTATGCTTTTGTGAAACAGCTCTTTCCCAGGTATTCACAAAAGACACAGAGAACAAGCATATATTTATAACTCTTTGAAACCAATGGGAGTTCCACATGGGGAGAAAAAAACAGGGAAAAATATCATGAAACTAATCAGTAATTTTTCATGTTATCCATACAAATGTTTGATTTTTCTGGGAATTTGTGAAAGTAAAGTCACATAGCTGGAAGCAGCAACACATAATAAGTCCCGGGAGATGTGTGCTGGATGGTGGGGAGGCTGGAAGGGATATAGGGGTAAGTGATATTTATTCTTAAGAATGAATTTAAAAATTTAAGAAAATTCAGGAGTAAATGAAAATATGAGAAATGTGATAGTAAGAGAAAAGCACTTAAATGCTCACATTTAGAGAACTCCTACACCATGGCCCTACTCTGCCAAGTAATGTACACGGTTCCAAAGTAGTATGACCTAGCTGAAATACAGTTAACCCTGGGAGTACATCACAGCATCACTTGTCTTACCATGATTCAGGTGTATCTTGAGCCAAGCAATCGAAAGTATTTCCAGGAAAGATTTTGAAAGAATAGTTTATCAACAGCATGGCTCGTAATCCTGATGTCCAACATTTCCTTCTATTTCTCCATTCTCATGAGTAGTCATGCTTTAGGGACTTTACAAGACAAAAATGTCTTGGTGCAAATCTTCCTTTTTCCCCAAGATAATCTCAGGGTAGTGAGCCTAGAGGGTCTCTATGGATATTTAAGCCCCAGACTGATGGCCCAGAGAGGAAAAATGGTTTCCCAAAGTAACTGGGGTTCACAGCCTGAACCCAGCTTTCCAAAATCCCAAGTCCAGGGCTATTTAAAATGAACCCCAGACAATTCATGATCACTTACAGAGAGGATATCCTACATGGTGCTTACTTTAGTCCTCTTCTCAGTAAAGTAACCCAAAACAAAACATAAATCCCAAGAACCCATCCCCTCACCCCTGACACACACACACAGCCTTCTCTTAAGAACAGCCACAACACTCTGCCACAATTATATGGATCCAACAAATATGTAAGCTGGAGAACATCCTTAGATTAATGTACAGAGGCCTTTGGTTTAGCCTGTCAGAATTAATCATGTCTTCCTATACCCTCTTGGTAAACATTTAGTATATTGTTTGTTTCAAGACAATCATAGTATTCTTTACTATCCTAAATATTTGCACTCGCTGTTGTATCATTTGTGATTTGCATGGCTATTTCTCCCTGTGTGTTGGAAGACCTTGGATAACAGGTGTATGTCAAATTCATCTCTTTGCCCTCTTATGCCCTGCACAAAGAGAAAGAATGAAGGAATTAGATCAATGAGTTAACCTGCACAGCACATCTTTTGGATTGCTCTTCTTCCCTTTTAAGAGGGAAGATAATCTATTATAGTCATCAAGGAATTGTTATACAACTCCAGTTTTGCACCTTAAGTTTTTGCCACTAAATACTCTTAAAACAGGTTAGACTGAGTAGAGATTTTACAACTACGGGCATTTAAAAAGACTAAGTCACACAGAAAATTGTCACTTGAGAGTCTATCTTGTGGATTGTAAAATGTTTTTAAAATGACTTGAATTTAATTTTTATTCTGCTTGGTGTTTAGCCAAGAGGAGGAGCTCAAAATGCTGAGGCAATACCTTAGCTTTTTTTATAGGCAATAAGTGACCAAGCAAGCCGTGATTCAAATCAGGCAGTCTGTCTCCAGAAACCACATGTGTCAACCACACTTTAAAAATATTTGTTCTCATCATCTCTTAGGCTCCTGAGGCCCCACGCTTACAGGGTTGAGTGTGCAGGTCTGGCATGCTGGTCAGTGTCTAACAACTGGCCCTCCGGAGGAAAAAAAAGCCCTGTTTGGGACAATTGCTGATTTTTGTGGTGTAAATACTCCACCACAGCATATTGAATGCTACTGATGTGATGTCACTGAACATGGAAAAGGAAAGAGATACACAGTACACCATTATATTAATATGTTATTATTTAGCATTTCTACCATATGCACACAGGAGACATAAGTAACCTCTATGCAATAATACAACTAGGAAATAATGAACTTTAAATATCTAATACTTTGTTTTAAAAAGTATTTAATTGTGAACTTAGATAATTTTGTTCTTAATATTGGCTGAGTTTAACAACTGGCTTCCTAACTTCCTAAAAGTTTAATAACTAACTTGCCTAAGCCTATAGCACACAAATGGTTTTATCCCAAAATGCCAGTATGTGTCTTACATGAACTTGGACAAGGTATTTGATCTTTCTTGCCTCTGTTTCTCATCTGTAAAATGGGACTAATAATAATACCTACTCTGTAGGGGTTTTGTGAGTATTAAATACATAAAGTGCTTAGAACTGTGGCTGGCATAAGGTAAGCACAATATAAGTTCTGCCTTTTACTGCTATTATTCTTCTTATTAATAAGTCAAATACTGTATTTGGGGTTTGATAGGCTGAAGGCAGTTTGGCTGTCTTAAGACTTTTCAAACTCCATAATGATGGCCCAGGAAGAACCAGCTTCAAAGGAAACAGATACAAAACGTGATTAACCTGTATATTACTGGATCATATCTTACACTTTCTGGACAGAATTACATATTACAAAATGTGGCTTCTCAAGGCAGCTGGATCACCAAGAAATCTGACTAACTGAAACCATCTGAAATAAAATGTGACCTCCATGGTGCAAAGATATCTTTTAACAATAATAGATTTTGAAATAAAAATAAAGTGGTGGCTTAAGAACAAGGTGCACTCCACTGGTTTACATCTCTCCATGAAGTTACCCTCAGACAAAAGTAAGAAATCAGGCTGCTTCACCTGGGAATGAGGCTTCTTTGAATTATCAGCCCACTGTGTATCACCTATGTGACCTCAAGTCATTTAACTTCCCTCCTTCTGAGTTTCTTCATCTATAAGACAAAGATCATAAAAGCCTCTCCCTCAGGTCATTGTGAGGATTAAATAGGAGATGGTCTGTGTTGAGCACAATGCCTAGCATAGAGGACACACTAATAAATATCAGTTTTTATCATTATTACCACTTATGTGCCTTCTCATTGAGAAACTTATATGCAGCATTTAAGCAATTGTTTTGATAACTAATTCTGTGCTTGGGGGGAGGTGGCAGGGAGAGCACAACATACTTCCTCCTCGGCAAAGTGGGACTGTTGATGCCTCTTCTTTCTCTCCCTCAATTCTAATATCAATCCACAAGTATTTTGAGATGCTCCATAAAAAGGAAATGCTACTGCTTTAGGGGACAGACAGTGGTGGTGCTAATGTCTGACATTTCTTGACCTTGGTATGATGCAGAAATTAAGTGAGGCTTCTAAAGGCCTGGTTTGGCATTCCTTGGCAACTGGGTGACATTCCTCATCACGTCTCATCTGTCTCCATGAGTTATAAGAACCAGCAAGCCTCCAGGATCTGCTGACCAACTGCAACATAGCTAGTTTAAGGGAGATAAAACTTGCTGAAACTCTGAGTAAAGACCAATTAGAAAGAAAGCAGCAGAATTTAACTGATGAGTAAAAAATGTCCATAGTTTGAGATTTTACAAGAGCATGAAGTTCATCCCATCCAAATGGAATTTCATACTGCCGTTTGCTCAGGGTACATGGCATCACAGCGGGGGTGAAATAAGGGGGCATTATTATGGGGGTAAAACAAGCCTGCCATTTAGAGACCTAATTCTCTGGAGCCCTGGGGCTGCTCCATTCTTCTATAGTCCCACAACCAGGGTTTATTATTATCTTTTTTATATGACATGCAAATTGTCCCTTAGAAAAATGTTTGAAACTCACTGAACTAACAAAGAACAAAGCTAAACCTAAACAACCATTTCCCTAGATGACCTGGATACTCCTGGGACTACCCCTTAAGGTCTAAATTTACTAAAACCAAACAAGAGCTTATCAAGGCCCTCCTGCCCTATTCGCAAGGAGAACTTATGCATTGGTATGTCTTCCAGTTATCAAGGAGCTAGAATGCCAACCAAGGGCCATAAAGGCCAGTTTACCTCCTCTTTAATTAATATTCTTTATGCAAGAAAAATAAATTAAGGCGAATAAAAGTTCCTTGCCAAACTGGTACATGATGGTTGAATCTAAACATCTGAATCATGCATCTTTACTTACATTCATGGCCCCAATTAATAGCCAAATTAATTGACTTCATTTGTCATCCACTTTACACTTCTGCCCTTGAGTCTTAGCTCTGTCCTTTGGAGTCACAGGAAATAGTTTATTTATTCATTTCTACCAATGAAATTTTATTGACTGCCTTCAATGAGCAAGGCCCTGGGGTTACCAAGTGAGGGAGCTAGACATAGATACAAAGTATCTACCAGAAGCTGACAGTTGAGCTCATAGAGGATGGCTTGCTCCATCAACTTCTGGATTACAGACTGAGAAAACCTTGACTGTTTCTTTGATAGAGTAAGTTCAAAGGAACTTACTGTAAGTTTTCTATATGAGAGACTTTCAAGTATTTAAGGACAGCTATGCCACCCTTCCTGAGTCTTCTGGTCTCTATCAATAGTCCCAGTTCCACCAGCCATTACTAGACTGGGTTCAGGGTCTTCCACCATTCTGGTGGCATCCCTTTGTCATATACTCCCATTGTCAATCTCCCTCTTACATGTGTGGGGACAAGAACCAAGACGTGTTCCAATCCCAGTGGAGCAGAATAATTATCTTTATGCTAGGTCCTCTACTTATTTAGCACCAGCTACGAACACTAACATTTTAGGCTTATATTAAGCTTGCAATCAAATGTAGGACTTGAGTTGAACTAAGCTGTCATCCCTAACAGTCCTGTCATATATTCATGCAATTATTTTGTACCTGAATGTAGAATTTTATACTTACTCTATGTGGCTTAGTGTTAGTTATAGTCAATTATGCCTGCCTATTTAAGGCATTTTTGTATACTGATTTTGTCCTCTTTCAAATTTCTTATCCTTTTTAAGTATTGTGTTTCCCACAAACATGAGAGCATACCAATAGGCTCTCATCAGCTTGAGACCACCCTTTTAGGGCCTTTCTGCATTCCCATAGCATTTTGTATCTAACTATATCACAACACTATACTATTGCCTTACTGCTACTATTATGTTTTCACATGTCTCTTTCCTCACTCAATTGTGAGCTCCCTAAGGACAGTGGCTTATGTGTCTTTGTATATCCAGTACTGAGCCCAGTTTCTGACACATAGAATATGCTTAAAGAAAAACTGTTTATTTGGAAAAATGAATGAGTGAATGAGCCATTCAACCAATTATATCACTCAACCACATTTCTCTCTCTTAGTCTCAGGGCTGCCATGAGGAACTCTAGCAGATGCCTTCTTGAAATACAAATCTATAGCTGTACCATTTGTGCTACCTTCCTTTTCCTTCCAGGTTGGATAAAAGTCTCTGTATTTTTCCATGCCTCAGATTCCCCATACATAGACTGTCAAAGCTTATCAAGACTAATAAATGAAATATTTGTGAAAGTGCTTTACAAAACATCAAAATGTACAAATGTAAGATATAAGCATTCCTTCATTCTATCAGCTTTCTCAAAAGAGGAAATTATGTTTACTGACCTTTCAAGAGCATGTGGTTCGTGGCTTCCATCCAGGGGCAGGAAGCGAGGCCTCTGAAGAGAGTGACAAGGAAGGGTTCAGGGGATGAAGACTGGAGCCAAACAGACTACAACCCTCTGTTCCAAATTCCATGTTGAAGGGTCCAGAGAGTCTCCTGCACATCTTTGGTTGGGCCTGTGGAACATCTTTAGTAGGCTATCAAAGTTTACAGCATATGAATGGTGGAATTGTCCTTTGCCTAGGAAAGAAGGGAGAAAGGCTGAGACATAAGCAGGGAGGTGTCCCTGCCTTGCAGAGTGGGTACCAGCATGTGCAGGGTTGCTCTGTTACAACAGGACAGCATTGTGAGGAACAAGCTGCCTGCCACAGTTTATGAGTATCTGTTCCTATCTGGGCATTTCACTGCTTTTGGTATTATTGTCTTATCAAAGCTATGAAGACTGCACCATGTTGGGTGACTCATCCAAACAAGACGTAGGTCCTCAGCCACCTGGGTTCAAGAATTTGGAACTAGGTTTCAGCTCGGCTAGAGAATCTGCTTGTCTTGTGGTCTCCCTCTCCTTGGCTTACAAAGAGGATAATTGTGCTTGAGGATACTTGAGGATGGAAAAGAAAATTTGTCTTTGTCAGAAGGAAACAGCCCTGTTGAGAATCCCAAGCTGGGAGTGTTATTTTATCAGCCAAATAGTCCAGTTTGTCTATGAGGCCATGCCTCTTCCTTTGTCATTGTACCCCCAGCATCTAGCACAGTGCCAGACACATAGCAGTTGCTCTATAAATATGTATTAAATATATGAGTGTGCTATTCTAAACTAATGAGGATAGGCACCTATGGCCCCTTGGCCAGAGCTTTAAAAGGACAGCAACACTTCAGACCAACGTTAGGATGGTAGGTTAATTACATCAAGAACACAAACCAGAGCAATTGACCAGGGGTAAATTGGATGGGGGGATCCAGCTGCTGCATTCCACCTTGAGTCTGTCCCTTCACAGTCATCCTCGGCTGATTTAGTAAGGGTGGGTTCACAGTAGCTCTGTGTGGAGAAATTACCTACTGCTCAACTATTGTTCCAGGCAGATGAGCAGTGCTAACAGAGAAGCCCATGTTTTCAAAAGGAGGCAAGGATGAAGCCAGAGAAAGGAACTCAGGAATGCTGTGCCCCTGCACAGATGGGGGCTGGGGGTACTTGACCTTCATTAACATCAGGAACCTAACTCTGTAAACTGTTTTTCCTGTATTTCTGAATGCTTTGTTTCCACCCTCTGACTTAATTTCTTCTTTAAAATGTTATTTTAAATAATTTCTAGCCTGTTTGCAGGAACGGAGAGGAAAAGCTTTCTCCCCTCCCATGTCGTAGAGCAGAGAAGGGCTGGGGTGCATCCCTGGGGAAGAAGTGGCAGCGATCAGCAGACAAATCGGGTGAGCAGAGCTGCATCGCTTCCAGCTTCCAGAGGGCTTGACCCCACTGCAACCTGGACCCTGCCCTAGGGGGCCACAAACAACTCCTCACCTCGAGTCACCTCCTCCTATTTACTGCTGGAGACTTGGGGACCTGTCTCTTGTAGACGTGAGGAGGGTCCAAGATCCAAGGCCGTCGAGTCCCAGGGGAGGCTGCAGCCTCCTGCGCCTTCCCCGGGGCGGACAGAAGAGCAGGGGGTGCGTGTAGATCCTCCCGCGGAGCTAAGACTTTCCTTTCCTCACCTGGGGAGAACACCGACCATCGGCTTCTACCACAGGCATTTCTGGAGGTATTTCGGGGCTTTATTAGGGGAAATCGCCTGGATAAGGACCACTCGCTCTACCCAGAAGGAGCTGCGGCGGGGACTACCCGGGCAGCCTCACTTTCTGCAAGGGTTCCGCGGGAGATGGCGCCACAGCTCGTCGCTGAGCAGTGACTGCCCGCCTTTCCCCATCGGAACTCTGGCAGCGCAAACCGCAGGTGGAGCGAGTCGGTGGCCCTCGTATGAACCGTGACCGGGGCCCAGCAGCGCTGCCTCCCCAGGGCTCCGAGCTGTGGCGCGTGGCGATTCGGACGCCGGGCGCCTACCTCGGAACCGCGTCCCGCGGCTCCCCGGACGCGCTGAGGGAGCGCGGGGTTCAGGCACCTGCGCGCCCTTGACCTGGGCCCGCTCCCGCCCTGGTGACCAGGGCTCCGTTTGTTAGGCCACGGCTGCCCTTGGTGCCTCAGTAGGAACGCCCAGGGCAGGGCCTTGGCTGGTGACTGGCAGGAGATGAGTGTGAGGTGGGAGCCTATTCCTCCACAACATCTTCTCTGCCATGGGGAGCCCCACGTCCTCTCGCCATGACCGCCAAACATCGTAATGAGACTGCCAGGTCCGAACTTTCTAGCGATTTGGAGTAGGCAGTTCCTAAGTCCTAGAAGGTCTTCGCGATTTCCCTCGCGCAGTTTAGTAGGCGGCGGCGGCGGCGCCCCCAAAGCCCTGCAGGGTCCCCGCGCAGAGTTCCGCAGGAATGACGCACGGGGCGGCGTGCTCTCCGCCGCCCAGCTGCGGGGTCTGACGCAGCTCGGGCTTTCTCAGCTCCGCAGATCGCACTCAGGGCCGGAGTTCCAGACCCGGGGCTCTGGAGGCCTCGGCCGGCGGGGAGGCGGCGCGCAGAGGGCGCTGTAGCGTGGAGCTGAAGTCCCGCTGCGCGGTGGGTGCAGGACGCCTAGTCCGGGAAGGGGCGGATTCAGCGCGCTGGGGAGAGTTCCTGGAGATCCGCGAGAGGGCGATAGTCACCAATCCCTTCTCCCAGAGCAGCCACGAACATTGGGGATGATTAGGGGTGGGGGACCTGCATTTGTGGGTAACGAAAAAGGTCAGGAGCCTAGGGTCTTCCCACTCGGCTGCCTGCCAGACTCTGGGGCAGGCTCTTGAACTCCAATCGGGGTTTTCCAGGTTTCGTCTCGCCTCCCTTTCTCCTCCCGCAATTCTGACAACACTCCCGCCCCTCTTCTCACTCACAGCCCTCGCCCGAAGGAGAGCAGCTGTCTACAAGGTGCATACAGCAGCAGGTTGGTTTTTGTACAATTTTTCGTTGCATCTCTCTTCATCCAAATCGCAGGACATTCTCGGCCTCATATCCACCTATTTGACAGCAGACAAGGAAGCTCTTGTGTACGCGAGCTTGAACCCGAACCTGAGAGCTGACGCTGTGAATGAGACACCTGGAGTTCTTAGTTTGGCCCTGGGAAGCCTTTCTAGGACTATTTGGAGGCAATCCCGCAAGCAAGAGCGCTGGTCCCATCTTCTTTCCCTCCTTTGGGACAAAATCAGGGTAGAATGAAATGCGAGGAGTCCTAAATCGTTAAGATCTTTTGGTGTGCTAGAGGAGTCTTAAGTAACCAATTGTTTTGTCTTTGAGACCATTACCCATCCCTAAATGCCTAATTATTTAATGGCCTCCCTCTGAGGGTACGCTGATATAGAGAGCATAGCATTCACACGTGTTTCTGTAGTAACCAATTGTCATTCACCCTCCCCGCCCCCAAAGACTGTCACTTATTTTATTGAAAGAGTCCACTTAAAATATAATTTTAAAAGTCATTACATATTCTTTCAAAGTTAGTTGTGTATATTATTTAAACATGAATAAATAATTTCCACGTTGACTGGGAGTTGCCAGCCTAATGGTGGATAACAGACTCAAGGACTTTTCAACTTCAGTAAAAAGAGGAGGCCTTTATGACTGGGGTGAAAAGGGGCCGGAGAGCTAGGCCAATGGGACAGCAGGCCTTTACTATGTGCAAAAGCATTCAGACACATGGCGACCCTTTTGCAATAAAACTTTATTGATGATCGTTTGAAAGTTATGGCAACTCCAAGGTTATAAAACTTGTCATAAAATACCAAGCAGTCATTAGTTTACCTGACCTCATTTCAATATAAACTTCCACAAAACCTTTTATTTTGTTCCTTCCTGTAAGTGAGGAAAAGAAGTTGAGGAGGTTAGACACAGTGGCCTATTATTAAGGACCCAGAATCTGCAATTTGACGCTCTGACCTTCATCCCTGCAAATAAGGCACTGAAATCCACATTCTATTCTTTCCTGGAAGTATTATTGTAAAAAATATAATACTAATAATAGCTGTGTTTTTGGTGCAACCACCCATTTTTAGCACATAACCTTGGTTCACATTTGGATGGAGGGTTGTTCCTCTTTGGAAGATCTTGTGAGATATGTTTAACAATTGTTAAAGAGTATTTGCTCCCTGGGCTATGCTTAAGAAGTCGAAGAAGCAAAAGGCCACCCATTATTTGGCATGTGACCTGAGGAGTGACTGGTTTAAAATAATCAGTTGGTATTTAGAGCTACTGAGAAGTCAGGTGAATAACCAGTCCCAACACCCCCACTCCCAATCATGAGCTTAAAGGAATGCAGCTGTCCTGGTGAGATCAGCACTGAAGTTGTACTGCAGTAGAGAACCCAAACTGGTGTTTGGAGGAAGCTCCAGGAGACAACAAGCCTGAACTCTGTTGAATTATCATTGTCTCTGGTACAACTGTGTATGTGGACTTAAACCATAGACCAGAGAAAGAACCAGAAATAAAACACTGGTAAATCTGAGTAGCTTCTCATCCACCTAAGCTCCACTTTGGATTGATTGAGGCCCATGTTCCCTAATGCTGTATAATTAAGGTCACTCCACCTTCTTTTAGGGCATAGGGATTTGTGAGCAAGTACAGATGGCAAAGGTTGACTTTCTGTTAACTGTGTGCTAATTTCTCTGAAACATGTAAAGGTCTGGTATACTTTTCACTGATTGCTTAAAATGTGCACTTCAAGACAGGTCCAGCTATATATGCATTTATAGTGGTTTAGGAATCTAGTATGAAGAATGCTAACTGCTTTATGACCTCACTGGAACTTTCTCAGTGACGGTATGCTTAATTTCCTGGTGTGCCTTAAGATATTTAAGATATTTCACAGAATTTTAAATAGAAAAGAACATTTTAAAAATCAAAATCTTATGTTAAACATTGCTTTCTTCTTGGGAGTGTATGGGGGGTATATGTTTGAGAGAAAAAGTATTATATCAGACAAAGCCAGTAGAGACAGAGCTAAAGGAAGACAGACATATAAGATATAGTACAAATTAAAGAGCAAATTCTCCTGGTGTCCAAAACTCCCCTAGTTGGTGGGTACAAATTGGAGTAATTTGAGTTACCATTTCATACTGCCACATTCTTAGGCACAGTGATGCCATGCATCAAAAGATTCTGTGTTTCCCCAACTTAGCACTGATTTACAGGAAGGATGGGGTGAAAGGACTTGTGGACCCACAAGTTGGCTGAACACAGGATCTTTATTGACTTTAGAAGCAAATAAGGGATCTAAATTCAGCTCTTTGAGCTTAGGACATTTCTGAAAAGTTCACACAGTTACAAGAGAGAACTTATTAAGAGATGAGTAAGCAAATTGTTTTTTAATTTGAGTTCATCAAACTTATTTATTGTGATACACACATTTTGTTAATGTGTTGTAACAACAACACTGAATTTATGTTTTATAATCAATTATAATAGCCATTATAATTATATTTGCTCTACAAATTATAATTTGTATCTGCTATTAATCCCAACATCATTTTGCTTTTCCCAGATGCCTTAAGGGGGTGATAGCAAGGGGAAAGGTGTCCTTACTTTAATCCATGTCAGAAGTATTTCACTCTTCTTCCATTGTCCTTCTCAAAATAAGTATTCTTCACCCAAAAATGTCATTTAGACTCTATACTGATGTTCATTATCTCCACATTCATATGAATGATCCTTCAGCTTTAAGTGCTTAAATAAGCATATTTAGCAGGAAGGCTTGGTTTTCAAAGATGTACTCATTTGGATTCACCTCTCTGAGCTTCCCCCCTTATACCATATTCTGAGAAAGGCATGGAAATTACCTAAGGGGATTCAAAAAATAGTTTTTGTCAAAATACTGTAGAAGGACAGCATTTCATGCACACACTTCTTTTTCTTATATTCTACACAGTTTAGAAATGTGCAGGTCACTAGAAAATGTTCCCAAGACACTAAGTGCTCTTTCAAATTTCGTCCACACTTGCTTTCCTGGGTGATCTGATTAATTATGGCTTAACTGCATGATGAGAAGTGTGTCTTCAGGAGGGGGCTTACAAATATATTTGAAGATTTTTTTGGACAACTGGGTGATAGAGTTGTAAAATCCAAAATTATGCTTTGAGTTCTATACAGATGACATGTACAGACTGCACAGATCTGTGCCCTCATCATTTCTATTGACATAAGAAACTCTCCCTTATGAGGAAAAATATGCAGCTTTTATGTAGCATTATCCAAGTGTATGTTATTCATTCCTTCTGGATAATTCAATATATATTTTACCCCCAAGGGTTTGTGTTCCCCAATGGAACTAATTTGCTCTAATAGGGGTAATAATACCTTCATTGCACCTAATACCTTTATCCCAAGAAACCCTTGGACTTAGCAGTTCCAAGACGAAACACACAGATCTTGTGCATGTGTGGCCAGAAGCTGTGGTTCATCTTACATCTTATACATAACTCTATAAGGTTAGCCTTCTAGTTTCTGTTTGCCTTCTTTTTTTGGGGGGGGGTCCTCTTTGACATAAGCACCCTTGAGAAACAATGTCTTAGGGTGATTTTATTTCAAAGCTAACACACGGCAAACCTGATTCCGAAGGAAAACTCATGCACTTTTTCTCTACCCTTTCATTCAATAAAAGAAGACAATTTGGGGGAGACTCTGGAAGCCATAATCCATATATAACTCAGCAATGTCTAAAGTCCCAGGACAGAACTTAAGGAATACATCTTTCTATTGTATATTTCTACTCTTGGGAGAAGTATGGATGGATACGTGCATTTAGTTCTAAAACAAATATTGAGGAAAATATACCTATTCACATCAATTGCCATATAAGGACCTCATTTTATGTTAGAGTTAAATGTTTAGCACTGATTTTGTATGATAAAACTCTCTGGATTTAGTATCCAGAAGATTTGGGGTGGGGGATATGTAAACATTCATAGCATATCTCTATCTTGTTTTGTGTTGTCTTTGTGTTAACTACAAGTTTATTTGCTTTCTTTAATATTTAAACCCATTGACTAATACTGGCAGTGCAATACATTTACCTAGTAAGTAATCACTGAAATCTAATGGCATGAAGCAGTCAAACTGCAAATGGGAAGTCAGTCCAGTCCAGTAGTATTTCAGTGCTCTCCCTTTAAACACAGCAGCAGGCAGAGCCTAGTTACTGGAATGGCCATGCTGAGGAGGCTTGTAAATGTACCATGCATTATACAACCTAGGCAGAGAGGGTGATTTAACCCAAGTAACAGAATTTTAACTTTTTGATTTCCTGACTTTCAGGGGTTTTAATTTTTAGCCTTAACCTGGCATTATTGAAGGTTTTTTACATTGAGTAATGGGATCATTACTTCTCCCCCTTCCCCCAACGGTGTGTCTCCAAGAACAAAACCATGTGGCTGGGCAGAATGCAGTCCCAAGGGGAATTGTATAGGAATAGCTCAGGCAGTAAAAACTGCTAAGGGAATTTGTATTGTCAGCTCTCCAGGACATCAGCTTCACACCTCTGGTCCTGCAGGAAGGTGCTAGGGGACTTTTTAAAGGTCCCCTGTGGCCATAACCTTGGCTTTCTATCCTAAGAAATGGCTCACTGAGTGAGCCACTGTCATGGATTAGCCTTTTGCTTCCACAGGAAACACAACCAGCTTCTTGCAATCCTCTGTCTTACCTGTGAATCTGTCAAGATGGAAGCCAGGATGTTGAAGTCTCCACATTACATGTAACACCCTGGCCCAGCCCTTCTGGTGCTGATCTCTGGCTGTTTCAGTCCTCTCCCCCTTACTGAAGCCATTAAACTGACAGGCTAAATATGATGCTTCAACAGAACCGAAAAATACGCTACTATGTAAGACCTGTGATAACACAGAACTGTAGAAATTGGGATAAAATACAAAGGGTTGGTATTTTCTAAAACCCTTCTTTTTTGTTCTAAGTTTCCTCTCAAGAAACTTCTTTCTGCTCTGTTTCTATGCCCATCCTTACTAATAATGACTTTTGTTGAATGCGCTACTTAAAAAAAAGTATTTTTATTAAATGCACTACCAAAGAAAATTTACAGAATTAAGATATGCAAGCGTCTTTGTACACATTAAAAAATATGTGCATAGTTTTTAATGTGAAAATGTCTTTACAGCATAAAAAAACCTTTTAAAAGTATTTTTTCACATTTGCACAAAGGCCATAGAAGTACTGAACAAACTAATAGCACTTGGGTTTTTATGAAAAGGAATTTGGACTAATTCACATTAATTTAAAAACATTTCATTTGAATGAAAAAGAAAGTGAATCATACAAAAGCAGTACTTTTCCCACCTCTCTCTTCACGAAAAAAAATTGAAATTCGTTTACTCTGCAAAGATGTACCGTGTTTTATCTCTCTTTGCTTAGAAAAGAAACTCTTTTGATAGGTTACGTTTATTTCTTTCTTACATTTCTTCTTCTTAGCCTCTCTGTACCCACTGAAAACCACGCTGTTGGGTCCCTTGGCCATTTCCCCAGAACTACGCTCCCGTTGTGTCCGCGGAGAGGTGGTTAAACTCTGTTCTCACTGGCTCGGATACACAGCTTGTCTCAAATGCCACTGACACTGCGGGGCAGGGTGTGTGCACCAACTCTTTCCACTGTTGACGGTGTGGAGCAGAGCTTTTAGACTGACCGGACCCTGCGCGGTCAGAGGAGGAGAAGAGAGTATGCCCTGGACTCTGCAAGTGGTCCTCCTGGGGCCATCAGCCTTCCAGGAGAGGGGCCTACCTGAGACTATCCAGTCCTAGGGAAGACTTGCCGCGTAGGACCCCGTGGCCCAAGCTGTAGATTGCTGGAATACCGAGCCTTGAAACAAGAATACGGTCAGACTCCTCCCGGTCTGCAGAGCTCTGGCTACTTCAGCTAAGACTGGGCGGCCAGATTCTGATGTAGATCGTAGCTGCTATCTCAAACATGAAAACTCCAGCTTGAGATTTCGCAATCCAGGTCCTCGGCCAGGACTGGGAAGCGCCCCCTCAAGGAGCAAAGACAGAATGAATGCCGTTCCGGCCACAGCTAGATCCAGCTACAGCTAGAGAGCATTTTCCCAAATCAGTAAAAGTGACCACTGCCCTAGTAACAACCTCGGGGGTTTCCCTTCTCCTGGCTACCACCTTTCGAAGGGTGCGCTGAAATTCCCTTATAATTATTGTTTTTTAAATGAGATGGTTCATTTCTCCTCTATATACAGGTAACGAAAAGAGTTGAGCCAGACGCTAAGAAGAACCCCAGAGCGAGGAAAACGTAACTGTATTCGGAACTGCAGGGAGGGAGAGTGGTTAGGTACCACGTGTATTTCGGAGCTTCTTGGGCCCTGCTTGCTGTGTTAATTACGGGTTCTAATTTTATTGCAGCACAGCTCCTCTGGTTTGTCCCCACTATAGTGGTCTTAAAAAGAAACACCCACAGGCACACACTAGAATGAATCCCCAAGGAAAACAAAGGTGGGTTTCTCTGCCTGTCGGTTAATACTCTGAGAGTGCACAGGGAGCCAGATGGGCACAGTGCACAGGGAGCCAGATGGGCACGTCTCAGCATCCGGCAACAAATCCCAGCGAAAAGCGGGTCATTCCCGACTCTTCCTTCCAGTCCTCGCCGTGATTTTCTCTGCAATTTGGCTGCGGTGCACTCCGGGGAGACGCTGCGGACCCCTCCCCCCACAGTCGCTGCCACCCGCGCCCCGGGATAGCCTGGGCCAGGAAGGTACAGGGCAAGCAGCTGGAACCCTCACCTGTCAGCGGACCTCCGCGTGGAGTGGCCCAGAGGAGGAGTAGAGTGCAGGCGCTCTTGGCCTCAGGTTCTCAGCGGCCCTAGGGGGCGGGGGGTTAATCCCCGAAGTGATGGGGGCGGGGATGTCCACTCTCCGCGCAGGCACCTGCGGTAAGGGGCCTTCATTTAGTGCTTCAGCTACAGTCATTCCTGCAGAACAGGGAAATAGGAAGAACAACAGCACTGCGGGGGGGGGGCACGGCACGGTGGGGTTCGCACCCCAGTCTATTTAATTCACCGTGTGATCTTTAATGTGCGTTGTGTGCTCTTAATATGTCTGTTTAATCTGTTGTGAAACTGGAAAGATAATAATACCACCTTTATATGGTCATTGTGAGCGCTCGGACGTGTGAGCCCTCGGGAAATGGTAGAGTGAGCTGGAAAAGGGTAGCCCATCATTCCCCTTCCCCGCGGAGCCTCTTTGTGGTTTCAGGCTTTCCCGCACCAGCTCAGGGACAGCTTATCGCCCAGTCCTTGAGGAGCGCCTGGGGATCGCGAAAGTATCCAGCCAGGCAGCGCGTGGAGGATGGGTTTTCGGCGAATCGTGAAGAGTGATGTTGGGGTTTGCTTGAAGCATGGTGGAGAAAGGTACGGGAACTGGGAGCTCAGTGGAGAGTTGAGGGTGGAGAGGAAATGATAAGGGGAAATAAAAGTTCTGTGGATGTTCAAAGACCTTTCCCAACCTTGGCAAAAATTGGGACCTCGGGACCGCGACCAAATGTGGTACCTGTAGGTGGCGCTATGACAGGTTGACCTGGCAGCGAAAGAGGTAGCAAAGACTTTAAGACCACGGGAAATTTTTCATGAGTCTGACCCCGACTCACTGCTCCCAGCTACCGGTTCCTGTTCTTGGACGGATAGAGAGAATAGTGCAGCATGAGTCTCCGCTTTTGCGGGCAGAGCAGAGCTGATTGGTGGTGGAATTAGTAGGAAAAAAAGAGACAGGTTGGAAATCTTGTGCCTCGATCTCATTTGAGCCGAGCAGCCCCCTCCGAGCATTGCCGGGGTGTGAGTATTCGCGGGGTGGCGCGGGTCTGGGCGATTCGCCAGGGCACCGTGCCACCAGCAGTCCGAGGGCACCGCGATGTGAGCGAGCCCCTGCCACTCTATATCACTAAAATGGGAGGAATGCCCGAGCTTCGCACCAGGACCCTGGCCCACAGGTTGATTCTGCCTCCTCGAAGCCTGCAGGCAGCACCAGCCTAGCAATAAAGCAGCATTCCACATAACCTGGACCACGGTGGGGGCCCGAAGAGCTCTGCATTTGCCTGAAAAATCAAGGTTTAGAGGCACCGCCTGGTTTGCGTTTGTCTTTTCCAGGCAACCTCTGGCCAACTGTCTTCTTAAGGAGATAGCCCGCTGCCCTCGCACGGACCCTTCAGGGTCTGTAAGAATCCAGAAATCCTGCTTTTCCCACACGCAGCTGCAATTCTCTTGGCCGCCGCAGCTCAAGCTGTAGAGTGACCGCAGACGGTGTCCTCCTCTCGTCACCGAGCAGTGCGGCTTCTACAGATGCTTGACCCAGGAAGTCCCCGTTTCTCTGGCTAGAAACTCAGCCGAGCCTTCTCGCCGCGATCCTTGCTGGCCCTACCCCGAGCCGAGATCCAGTCTTTAATCATACTTGTCGCACCACAGCCATAAGTTTTTCCCCTTGCAAAAAAATGTGTTCTCTTTCATTTGAGGATTTAATTAACAAATGTAATCATATCACATGGGGTTCCGCGCCTTCCTTCTGAAAGCAATTCCGTTGTTGAAAACTGAAAAATGGGTGTAATTTGCATTCAGAAAGTGATGTTAGGGTCATGGCAATTTCCCGGGCCGTTATTTATTTTTACTTTAAAGTCTTTAGGGAAGATTTGCTTATATACTCGGAAGACTTCCAACGCCAGGGTACCAGCAATCCCGTTCTCTTTCAACGCTGGGGGGAGCGGGTGGAGAACAATTACCGAATGACGCTAATATGGGGAAACTGGAAAGAAATGTCGATTGTTTTTATTGTAACAGAAGGAGTGAGCAAACAGAAAAACCAACCCCGGGTGATCGGTAACAGGCAGGCGAAGAATTAAAAGCGGGTTTCAGGAGGGAACAGGCCCCTCCCTGCCCTCGCTTGGAAAAAGCGGGCGAGGAGCGCTCGCAGCCCTGGGGGGCTATCCCACCGCCTGCAGGGAGATTTCCGCACTCTGCCCACCCTCCACCTTCCTTCCACCACTCCCCGCCGCCGGCTGCCCTCTGGGGAAACGGTCTGGAATTGGGAGCAGCGTCGGCGGAAAGGCGGAGAGGCCGCGGGGAAGTCCTGGCAACTCTGGAAGAAGCTTCTGGGCTCCTCCTGCGGGCCCCTGCGGCCTCTACTTGGGTTGGTGCGTCGCGTGGCGTCCGCAGCCAGGCTAAGTGTAGGCCTGCAGGTCAGTGTGTGGGCGCTCCTCCTCCTACCCGCGGGGCCTGGCTGGGACTGAGGGCCGCCGCTGTCCCGCCCTCAGCCTAGGGCTCTTTCCTCTAGCCGCCGCCTCCGCCCCCGCCCGCGGCCCCACTGGCAGATCCGTCCAGGCCCGCAGCTCCGGGTGGACCCTCCTTCGCCTTGGGCACGGGGTGCGCTTCCGGCTGCCACGTGCCGCAGCAGTCGCAGGAAGGTCGAGTGGGCGTGGGAGCTGCGGCTGACCCTGCGGGTCTCTAAGTCCCGGACAAAGCAATGCGCCAATCGGGGTTGGAACCCGCAGCCCCGGCGTTGGCAGCGCAGTCTGGCGGTGACTGGAGATGTCCGGCCCCTTTTTCTCTCTACGCCGCGCGCCATCCTTCGCTTGCCCCGAAAGAGGTGCTCCGGTGGGGAAACCGAATACGAGATCCTGCCCCTATCATTTTACCCCAAGGATGGCTGGAAGAAGTCACTGTGCTCTGGAAACCCGTTCCGGAGCTCAGGCTCCTAGCTGCTCTCCATTCCTGGACTGCCCGAATAGAGCGAAAGGCGGCCATCGTCGCCTGGGCCTCACCAGAGATGCTGTCTGTTCTCGGCAGGGGGGCAAGCTGGAAGAATCTGCTCCTTACTAGTCTCCTCTGCAAACTATGCTCTTCACAAAAGCAAATGAGAACAGCAGAACCCCTCTCCCACGCTTGCACATGCTCCCTCTCTCGCTTTATCCCCGTATCTGCAGTCGCCGCCGATCTGCAGATCCCGGGAAGCAGGCGTCCCACGGAGCAGCTAGGGGCGTCGGTCAGGGTTGGAGAGCTGGGGGCGGCTCATCGCTCCCTGCGTGGCCTGTAGCACTGGAGTCCAACCTCTGCAGACCCGGGCACGGTCTCCAGGCCGCTCGAAGGCGGCCTCGGAAAGCGCTGGACTGCAGTTCCTCCTCGGCCTCTCTCCTCAGATCGCACTACAGAGCCGGGAGGAGGGCGCCACAGGTGATCGCCAGCGGCGCTGGGACCGCTGACAGATTTATGAAGACTGTACAGCAGCATCTGGCTTGGGCCCGCAGGGGCAGGGCAAGAGTCCAGGCAAAGAGACGCGCTGCGGGCTAAAGTTTCGCGAGGCGCGTGCCCGAACCGAGCCGCCTCTAGAGTCTCCGGCCTTGGCACCCCTCGGCCGGTGTACCTGTCTGTCCCCGCCAGTGCTGAGTGAACGAATTCTCTCCACCCCGTGTAGCCCCCTCCTTCACAGCGTCCCTCCCGGCCAGCTTCCAGTCTCCCACTGAGTAAATATTTACCCAGAGAACGGGTCGCCCCTCAGAGGAGGCCTTGACAGCGCCCTGTGAAGGGTTTTCGGCTTTTCCCCGGCCTGTGTCAGCTGCAGGCCTTAATGGTTGGTTGTGTTTTGGTTTTGGTCTTAAATTTCTTGTAGTCGAAATTCTTCCGATCTCTGGGTGATCTCCCAGATCTAGAGCCGGCAGTAACCAGGGGGCGCTGACCCCAGCTGACCCTTATTCTTTCTCCAAGTCCTGCATCCCTTTACACTCACCGTCGAGGCTTATTGGCCCTTAATTTCCACCCCACCACGCTTCCCCATTTCCGTCATTCCCTCCTTCAGGTCACTGCCTCTCGCTGGGGCTCATCAGGTCGCCGGCTACCTGGTCACAGCACTCAGTGTGAGTCCCGGGAGAGTTCAGCACCAGCCCCTTCCTCTAGGATCCTGTGCCTCTATCTGTGCCCTAAAGCTTCACTCCTCTTGCCCGGGGAGCCTCAGCCTCAGATTTCCGTGCATACTTACTGTCCCAAAACACCGAAGATTCTTCGTTTGCTCTTGGGAACGCGGTGAGATGAGAGAGCAGAACATCCGCGCACACCGGCGTGATTGAGGGCCTGCTGGGATCCTAGGGAAGCTCAGCGGGGGATGCACCGCAAAGGCCAAGTTCAGCAGGTGGAAATGGAGAGCTAGCAGCGGACCTCTTTGAAACCGTGGGAGATAGGGGTCAGAGGAAGGAGCTGGGAGCGAAAGACAGGGAGTTGTATATTATGTCCACCTAGCCAAAACTTTAAACATTACGAGTCTCTGGATCACTTCGGGCTGGTGCTGTAGAAGTTACAGCCCTCACAGAGCGCATCGGGACACCGGGTCTTATCAGCCCCAAGGCGGAACAGCCTTTTACCGACATCGCAGCCGGCAGGGTCTGAGAAGCACTCGCTGGAAGCAGTCCAGCAGAATTTGCGCAGAGGTCGCCGCTCACGGTGTCTTTTGGGGGAGGGGTCTGGAATTCTTGATGAAAATGCTCAGCATGCTCATTCTTCCGCACTAGCCTAAGGCAAAGTCGTGAGCTCCCCTCAGATAGCAGTCTCAATATGCACCCCAGCTCCAAGAAGGAGCTGCTGCTTTTAAAGTCTTGGATTTCTAAAGGACCTCCGCGTTGTAAAGCGTCAGGAGGTGCAACATAACAGGTATTAGGGGTCAGACCAGGGTGAAATCACTATTAAGTCAAACTTCGAGACTTTAAGCAATTGAAACAAACCAAAAAGACAAGTTCAAAGATTTCTGGTTACGAGAATTTTCACAAGAACCCAACTGTAAATAATTAAAGGTGTTTGAAGTAATCTTTCCTTTACCTTTCAAATCCTTCATACCTGTAATTTGAGCTTAGAGTGCGCCCCCACCAGAGAAGCGTGAGGATCTGGAGATTGCTGGTCGTTCAAAAATGCACAGCTGATCATTAGTTTTTCTTGGGTTCTTGTCACTTACTGACCCAGTTATCTTCCCTGTGTGTAGACGGAACCACACACTTCCTTCAGGACTGTGGGAGAATCAGTTCGAATCCTGTATGCACAAGAAAGAGCGTTATGACTGTCAAATAGCAGTAGCGGTGTCATTGACCTGAAACAGTACAAACTCCCAAATTCATTAAAAATGTTCCCTATCTATCTTGTTTTTTATTTTGATTAGCATTTTCCACTAACCAATACTCAAAATGTGAATAACTGGCCACCAAGAAAAGTATTGTATATTTTAAATTACAGGTAAGAGTGAACGAAAGTGAAAAATCAGAAGTAGGCTGAAACGCAAGGCCTCTGATAACTAAACGGAAGATGCGGGTATTACTTGTATCGGCGTTCACCTTGGGACCAAGTGTCTTTCATATTTAAACAAAACCCCTTTGCAGTGGTTCATTGGTAAGGGGAAACCGGCAAACATTAGCACGGAGGACCGGCAGACCTGCACCGTGGCTGAGCGGTGCCCATGCACAGGCAGTCAGTCGACGCTGGCTTTGCACTCGCATTAGCCATGTGTGGTTATGTTCTTTGCACACCGCGCGGTCACTACCTGGAGCCTGCGTGGCTAACGTTTGGCTCCACGCTCCTAGATGAACACAACAAGAAACTGCTGTGGGAAGCTAGTCGTGGGGCAGGGGGAAGAATCTCCATCCGGAGGTAACAGGGTCCTCCACCTGTGGCTCCGTCTCCCCTAAACCTCCTTGCCTCTCGGGCAGGCCTACCTTCTCATACCTGTTCTGCGCTCTTGTCGTCTGACGGAGGGTGGAGTGAGGTAAGATCGGCCCGGAACAGCGTTCCTCTGACAGCCCCTGGAGGCCTGTGTGACAGGCTATTCTGAGAACTCCCCACCCCCCATTGTCGGTGGCGCCCACTTTCCACCTAGAGTTTTAACTTTAATTCTGAGACGTCTTTCTATCGCAAACAGATCTTTTTAGTCCTTTCCCCCTTCGAGTCCCTCATATTACGACCAAAGGCTTCCTTTTGCTTATTCAGCATTTTTATCAGCCTGATTCTGCTGTCTGTTTGCGCTGCCTCTGGGAAGGTGTCAAACACCCATTTTCATTGTATTTAGTCACCCAGGTGCGGATCAATCTTGAAAGAGACAGCGGAAGGACTTTCCCGGACTGCGTTGTCGCTCAGCGGAAAGCACCAATCACCACGCAGCTTGCCCTCGGACCCTCCTCTTTGGGGGCGTGTCCCTAGTGAGTGATAGACGGAGCCGCCCGGCCCAGCTCAGGCCAGCCCACGTTGCTGCTTAGATTGAAATGCAGAACTCAAGCCTCTTTCATCAGGGCACAGACTTCCTTTTACTCCTTCCTTTTGCACTCTCGCCGCCTCCTCCAGGGGAGAAGCCGAGGCACCGGCGACCCGGGGCAGCGACAGGCCTGGCCACTGAAGCGGTGCGAAAAGTTTCTTTCTGGGAGTGCGGAACTGGGGCCCGGTTGGTGTACTGCTCGGAGCAATGGGTGAGTGGCGGCGGGGGACGCTGTCAGAGCTGGGAAGGGAGGGAGGGAGCGAGCGAGCGAGCGAGGGAGGGAGGGAGAGCAAGGGCGCGCACCACTGAGCGCTCATACTCTCCTTATTGACTTTGCTCGCGTTCCTACAAGTTGTAGGAACACGCCAAGGGTCATCGGCATACAGCAGTTCAGTCTGAAACACTGGCTACTGGGCTGCTGGCGATGCCATTTTCTGATTTTAAGAGAAGGGAGAGGTAGCATCAAGCAAGCCCTGCAGTCCCAGTGGCGGGCCAGGTTTTGTTTCATCTACACGCAGACACACAAACGAAACAGAAAAATACCTAGTTTCCCCTAGAACTTGTCAAATTGCGCAAGTCCCCACGCGGGGCTCTGGGGATCAAGGGGGAAGAGCCCAAGAACTTTTGCGTGGAGCTGGCGAGAAGGAGCCGCTTGCAGGCGTCATGCCGGATTTCCTAGCCTGTTTCGGAGACATTTGAACTCTCGGAGCAGCCCTTCCTTTTACCATTTTATTTGTTTGTAGCGGCCTCAGGCAGCACCATAATAAGAGAAGGGGCTCGGATTCGACAGCGGTAGTTTTAGCGGTTCGGCAAGGCTAGCGATCTTATGGCTGGGGAAAGCTGGGTCCTTAGTCCTGGGTGGTTTGTAGCCAACCTTCCCCTGACACTCGCGGAGGCCGAGTGTCAAGCGACTGTTCCAAACTGCGGGTGCGCGTTCCCGCGCGCCCTGTCCCCTTTGCAGAGCCAGCCTTTGGGGAGGTGAACCAGCTGGGAGGAGTATTCGTGAACGGGAGGCCGCTGCCCAACGCCATCCGGCTTCGTATCGTGGAACTGGCCCAACTGGGCATCAGACCGTGTGACATCAGCCGCCAGCTACGGGTCTCGCACGGCTGCGTCAGCAAGATTCTAGCGCGCTACAACGAGACAGGCTCGATCTTGCCAGGAGCCATCGGGGGCAGCAAGCCCCGGGTCACTACTCCCACCGTGGTGAAGCACATCCGGACCTACAAGCAGAGGGACCCCGGCATCTTTGCCTGGGAGATCCGGGACCGCCTGCTGGCGGACGGCGTATGTGACAAGTACAATGTGCCCTCGGTGAGCTCTATCAGTCGCATCCTACGCAACAAAATCGGGAACTTGGCCCAACAGGGCCATTACGACTCATACAAGCAGCACCAGCCTGCACCGCAGCCGGCGCTGCCCTATAACCACATCTACTCATACCCCAGCCCCATCACGGCTGCCGCGGCTAAGGTGCCCACGCCGCCCGGGGTGCCAGCCATCCCCGGCTCTGTTGCCATGCCCCGCACCTGGCCCTCCTCCCACTCCGTCACCGACATCCTGGGCATTCGCTCCATCACCGATCAAGGTAAGGGCTCAGGGAGGGATGTGTGGACGTCCAGAGCCCCCTCCACACCCGCGCTGGGGTCTTTGTGGTCTCCGGTTCTCGAATCTATCCTACCACCTGAGGCTTTGTCCTTTGGAAACTAAAGAGTCCTTCCAGGGAGTGTCCTGATCTCATTAACTTGAAATTCGTGCCCTCCGTTTTCTTGCCACACACAGTCTCCTGCCTCATCTCAAACTACCAGACCCATAACATTCCCCCACCCCCAACACATGGTTCGCATTTTCCACCCTCCCCCGCCTCTCGCGCCGCAGCAGCCTCAGACCGGCTTGCTCACTTGGAGAGCGCGGCCCCGGCCGGACTTGGGGAGCAGCCCGGGAGGCCCAGGCAGGCGTGGGGCTGCCGGCTGCAGACACTGCTGCGAGCAACTAGTTTGGGCATCAGATGCGGCCGTGAGGAGTCGGGCACCCTATGGAAATTGCAGTATTCTTTTTGGATTCTGGCAATCA
This sequence comes from Manis pentadactyla, assembly GCF_030020395.1. Lineage (NCBI taxonomy): Eukaryota > Metazoa > Chordata > Mammalia > Pholidota > Manidae > Manis > Manis pentadactyla. The sequence continues at coordinate 62,768,790 of NC_080029.1, read as the reverse complement.
GGTCAAATTTGCTCAGGCAGGAAGTTCAAATGTCACCTAATTGGTTTCATTCTTATGCTTCACTTCATTTTCCTCGGAAACGGAGGTCCCGAAGTTACTACTAGTAACTTGCATGTTACTGGGACTAATTCCCGTTGCTCATTCTGGGACTAATTTTCTGCTTTATTTCTCTCTCCCTCTTTTTCCCCTCCCTCTTCCCCCTTTACCATAACAGACTTCACTATACGTATCTTAGGAAGTGGTACTAACCACCTCTTTGAGGGAGTCAAATGCATGACGATTTCATGTTGTCCTCTCTTCTTTGCCATTCCGCCTGCCGCTTCCCTTTAGGGTCTCCCTGTCCCCGGGAATTCGAGTAGACATCTAGTCATTGCACATTTTCAGTGGTGTCACCCCATTGTTCCTTTCCTTTCTCACCCTTGACCTTGCTGTGTCATGAGAGTCTTTTCTGCTTGCTAAGAACGATTCTCCGAACCCTTCTGCTCAGTCTGGCTTCCGCAGGAGACCTGAGTTTGTTTTCTTTTACTGTGTATTATAACAACACAACACAACACAAACAAACCGGTGTTAACTTCTTTCTAGAGGAGAAAAGAAAATCAGATCTAAATTCCTGGACACAGAAATAATGCAGAGATAAAGAGCCTACTTTCTTAATTTCTCCAGCAAAAGTTTAAAAAAGTGCAGAGGAAAAAATAAATGGAAAAGGGGGGAGGGATAGTGCCTTTAATTATTTCCTGCGTTTCTGGGTTGCCACCACATTGGCACAATTATCTTTTCAAGTAATTAAAGCAGAGCACTGATTTCTCATCTTCTTGTTTTCTGACTGTGAGTTTACAAGATCCTTTTAAAAGCTCAGTTTTGTCTTATATGGAGCTGGTTGGAGCTTTAGTTGGAGAGAGTTTGCCCTTGATTTATAGGATAAACTGACCTCACTGACATTTAAAGGAAGCCCCTGTTCATGGGAAAGTGTGAGATCAGCAGAAATGGGGGCTCGTAGGGGGATCTCAATTTCTTAAGATAACTTGAGGATTGTGCCCACCGATTGCCTTCTGACTGAAAAGGCAGAGACTGGCAGTTCTGGGCCAAAAACGGTTTCCTGGTGCAAATTGGAACACAATCTAATTCTTTGGAGAGGGAGAGGAATAGTGAAAAAAGACTGACAAGAGTTGAAAAGAAAACTTTTCTTCTCTAGGGATTCTACAATCAGACCAAATGTCAGTTGGAAAAGTATTGGATTATATGGAGAGAAGCAACTCTTCATTCTAGATGTCGATTCTGGATGCCAGATTTAAACGACCTGTTTTCTGACAAATCTGTGACTATAAAATGTTTATTTCTATAAATGAACAGTTCTACAAAATGACTGCCCCTAAGAAGCACGGTCAGATGGAAGTATTTATAATCAAGTTGTAGAGGCTTTGTAAAACATTGGTCCTCCACCCATAGGTCCCAAAGACAAAAATACATTGCTCAAACTCTTTAAATATCTTCTCTTTAAAATTGCACTTGGTCACTTAAAGATGCCAGTGATTCCATATGCACACTCCTAGGTATTGTGGTAATCAGTTTACACCCTATAATTTTCTTTGCAACTCTATTAAGAACATAAAGGTAACTATGGCTTTACACCTTTTTTAGCACACTTAATTCTACTTTCATTTTCTTAACCTTTTTATTTCACTAAAAAAACCCCATCTCTCTATACCTCACTACCAACACTGGAGGTATTTACAGTGGTAACTGTCATATTTATTTTTTGAATCATGCACAAAACCTCACATATTTAACATGTAGACATAGAGCATTAAGGGTAGTCACACATTAAATTATGAACACACAAGGCAGAAACCTATGGATGTACATTTTGCATGTGTGCTGTGATCATTTAGTTACTTGTTTGCAAAGGACTTTTGCTCCATCTATTGACAGAAGTACTAGGTCCCCACAGTGCAGTGAACACTTAACTGGATGTCTTTGAGCACCAGCACAGGCTCCATTAGGCCAGGACGCTCCCCTCTCCCTTTTCAGTCCTCACCAATGCAGGATTTTTGTCAACTCCCAGACGACCCTGGGTCAGGATTGGGATGAACAGGGCATCCAACTTCACGGGTTCTTTCCTCGATTTGGGAAAACTCAGGTTCCTTCCACTCGTTTCCCTTGGGGGAGCGAGGAGGGGAGAAATCAAATGCAGGCTGAAAAAGAAAAATAAAAAATGAAAACCTTCCCGCAGGCGTGGGTAAGAGAGCTGAGAGAGGCCTACTCTGGGGCGAGCAAATTTCACCCGGGGTCTGGGCTGGAAGCCGGAAAGGCCGCGCCTGGGCCCGGCGCCCCGGGAGGCTGAGGGCAGGGGGCCGACGAGGTCGGAGCCCTTGTGCTCACAGGTCGCGGGTTCGGGTCGTGTCTCAGGAGGGGGCGCTCGGGTTGGACCTCCAGCGGGTCTTCTTCTCCCCAGGAGTGAGCGAGAGCTCCCCCTACCACAGCCCCAAGGTGGAGGAGTGGAGCAGCCTGGGCCGCAACAACTTCCCTGCCGCCGGCCCGCACGCGGTGAACGGGCTGGAGAAGGGAGCCCTGGAGCAAGAAGCCAAGTACGGTCAGGTGAGGAGGTGAGGGCCCCGTCGGGTGGGCAGCAGGGCAGCGGGCGTTTGGGCGATGAGGACACTAGTCCCTTTCTGAGCTTCCACCAAGGGGCAGCCCAGACCGGCTACACGTCGCCGCCGCTCTCCAGATCCCGGTTGACGGGGGCGGGACGGAGGCGGCGACCCCTCGCCAGGGAACACGGGCCAGGGGCGACGGCTCCCGGAGCCGCGGCCCTGGAAGCGCCTCCAGGCTGGCTGGCCCCTGGAGGGGCGGAGAGGCCGCGCCTGAAACCTTTGCGCTGCGCCGCGGGGACTAGAGCTACCCAAGGCAGGGCTTCGGGAGCGGAGAGGCCGGGCAGCGGCCTGGGGTTCCCGGAGCAGCGCTGCGCGAGCGGCTTCCACGTCCGCGAAGCGCACGCCCGAGGGTGCGGCCCTGGAGGCCGGCGGGCTGCGGAGTCATCACGCTCGGAGTTTGCCGAACGTGGCTCCCCGAAAATGAGCAAGTGTGGCTTGTCCTGCGGTAATCAGAAGAAGGCAACCAGATAAACTTAATAAAGTTACCATTCCCCGATGAAAGGTCACGTCGTAATCTCCCCGGGGAGGTTAGTGAGAAAACCTCAAATTATACGGACTGGCGGTGCACCGTTTTTCTTGCTCTCTGTCCCTCCCCCGACTCTCCGAAAGAAAATTTAAAACACCCGTGTTTTGTTTTGTTTTGCTTTTTCCTGAGAAAAAATAAGCAATTACAGCAATAAAAAAGCCCACGAGTTTTGAGTCTAAATTCTTCATCACGCTGGAGTCAGGAGTCCAAAGCTCTCAAAAACCAAAACAAAATGCAAAAACAAAACAAAACAAAACTGGACCTTAAACGAATGGAAGTTTCTTAGAGTATACCTGGGTGAGTTTGCTGATTGTTTCTTACGAAACTCCAATTCCAAAGCCTCAAAATATCCAGTTTCCGTTTTATTATTTTGAATTATTAAACCTTCCAAAGTTTTATCGGTTCAAATCAGCTTTTTAGGTGAAATTACTTTTATTTACTTGGGGAAAAATCCTAATCGTTATTTTCTCTAACGAACACTATTTCCACTTACTCTTCTTTCCATTATTTTGTTGAAACAGAGTCAGATACACATTAGTAACAGTCTCAAGAAAATGTCACAGAAAATAGCAAGGAAAGAGGCCCTTTCCTGAATTGGTATCTATAGTAAAGAATGCCAATGAGCAATTATAAGAAAGGTTGTCATTTTCTTTTATAAAAAGGGCCCTAATTTGTAAAGAAGAAGCATTATGTACAATAATAGTTAGGAGCCCCTATCTTCTGGTACCACCACCATTTAAGCAAGTTATTTAACTTCCTAGAGCCTCCATTTCTTCATCTGTAAAACAGCAAAATAATAATCCTAACCTCAAGAGATGTTGGTTGAAAGATTCAGTGAGTTAGTGCAACCATATGGCACATAGTAAGCATTCATTGAATTTTACCTGTGGTTATAAATGGCAGTTAGAGATTGACTTTTAAAAACAAACAACTTGTGTGTGTGTGTGTGTTTGTGAGGATATACTTTATTTAGGGAGCTCATAGTCAAAAAATTTCAAGGCATTTTGTTACAAACAATAGAGGGAGTGTATACAAAGCACCTAGCATAGTAGCAAGAATTCAATAGGTGCTCAGTAGTTTTTATTAAGTCATCATTTCTTGGAATACCATCATGAAGTATAGAGTTGAAAAATAGTTTCTAATTCCCACATACAGGTGATGAACCCAGTTTATATATAAAGCAGCATCATAATAAAAAATCTTTGATTATTTTAATTTTTACTTCTTGAATTATAGGTCTAGCATTTGAACTTGTTTAGAAGTACTTAATTTATACCAACACTTCAAAACAAAACCGATAAATTTAAAATAAAAATAGAGCAGTTTCAAATAATTTACTCTATATATTCTGAACATTAAAAATATATACACTTTATACACTAATATTTAATTACCAAATTGTCAGATTTATAAAAGCAAGCAAATTAAAGAAATAAGTGGCTGGATAAGTATTGTTCTAAATACTCAAGAGAACAAGTTAAATATTTTTCTAGAACCAAAAAATATATTAAACTTAAATTTGCAAAGTTCGTAATTGCAATGTGTTGACCTTCTACATTGCCATATAGTAAGGTAATTAAAATGATGTAAATTTTCAAAACTTCAAGTTTCTAAGCACAATTAAATCAGTGGTTATTCTATTATAATTATCAGAATAGTGCTTAACGATGAAGGTGTGCTAATTAGGCACATAAACTTAGGCCGTGCCATTTTGTGAGCAACTTTGGAATTTAGACTTTGATTTCCTTGAGGGTAAAATTATATATATATACATATATATATATATATATATATATGTATATATATATATATTAAAAATTTAAATACTTGCTCATAAACATACAAAGGTAGGGTGTGTTTGTGTGTGTGTGTATATATATATATGTATATATATATATATATATATACACATTTCTCTTACCAATATTCAAAGGGAAGTTATTATGAACAAAATTATAAAGTGTTTGCCAAAAAATGTCAAATTTTTCTTGCATATTATACTTTCAGGGCATTTATGCTTATTAAATAGTTCAATATTATATGATCTCAGCTTCATTTTAGTACACAAAGGAGGAAGTTGAGAATTCAGAATCATAGGATTTCAAGCATAATCTTTTTCCAGAAGACATCTGTAAAATTACCAAAGGGGCTGAATTGATAATTGATTGTAGGTACTATTGATTACCGTAAACTAGAGTTTCTATTTTCAGCTTAAACTGCAAAGAAAGATGCCTGAACGCTAGTAATTAGAACCTTATGCACATTTCAGCTATACGCACACCTATCTTTTGTTTTTAAAATGCTAGTTTAGAATATTCAAACTTGTCTTACACATTAATATTACACTGCCAAGGATATTTTATAGTGCCATGCAGAGGTCCTATTGTCTACCTCTGGGGATAGAAGAAAAAGAGTACATATTTATTTTGGCTTTTTTCACCTACATTTAATATGTGGCTAAAAATCTTTACTCTCATCTAATTCTGATGGCAACAATGCTCTCTGGTTCCTAATGACTAGTTCTCTTCTGTTGAAAGCATAAATCCTTGACTGAATGCAATTGCATGGCAAAAAACCCCATGGAGGAACATGAGGTTGGGATATATCTACCCTTTACATTGTACCTAGTGAATTAATGCTTCAGTTTATTTAAAGAGTTTATAAATAGTTGTACGATTTTTGAAAACTTTTTTGCAATTAGGCATACTTTCACAGAAAAAAAAACTTGCATATATGGTTCCCTAGGGTAATCTGAAAAGTAGATTTATAAGCTTTGAGTATCTTCATTTTTGGGTAGTGTATGTTAACTCAGACAGCAAGTTTAATATAACATTAGCTACAAATTTAGATGTCAGAAATGGAGAATAGTCTATAAATACTTGAATTTAAGAAAAAGCTCAGAGTTAAACAAGTAGTGAAAATGGTTGAATTTGGGACATAAATTAATCTGAAATTCTTATGAAGCATTCATTGATATACTGTATTCAGAATCCTGAATATAATTATCTAGTGCATTATTTTAAATACTGGCTGTCCTTGCAGACATACTGTTCTCATGAAACTATAAATGAAACTGCACTGGATTTTTCATCATATCAAATAAAGTTAATTCTGTGTTAAGTAATTTATAATTTTGTAGAGAATGCAGTTGTAGGCAAATACTAATAGAGAGTTCTTGAAATTCATCATGTTATTTATTATGAAAAACATTCTTTGACCTGGTCGACATTTAATTATTAGTGTCTTAAAGCAAAATTAATGATTATAAATAATTATGTTTTTGGAAAAATAAAATTTAGAAAAAAATTTAAATAGCAGCTTACCATTACCTAGACACATTTAGATCTGCAACATAAATAAACAAAATTAAGATCCTTTTGGATGAATGTTGAAATCATATTTACAACTGTCATTTTATCAGATTTGTTTTACTAGTTCATTGCAGAATGAATTAAAAGGGTAGAATGACAGAAAAGTTATTTTACCAAAAAAAAGAGAGAGAAATTCTTGTTTATTTTCAGATCTGAACCTTTTTCTTGGTTATGATACCGAGATTGAAATTCTAGGTGAAGTACTTCTCTATTTGGGGCTAAATCTACTTTATTATAAAGCCAAGGTAAACTCATTTTACCATAAGAGGAGGACCAGGTAGAACTGATGAGAGGATGAAAGGTTGTGGGTAGAGGATTTGGCACTGTTACTTGCATTTTCTCCAAGAGAGAGAATGTTGAGAAGACAATTTCCAGAATTTGTGAACTAGTTTACAACCTCTAATTGTCAGATATTTGTCATACTAAATTATTTCTTGGTCACAAGCATTTAGGTACTAATGCATTTCCATTTTCTTGGGGGTTGGGTTGGAGAATAAATGTAATGACCATAAACCAAATAATGAAATGGCTAGGTTATACTTTTCAATTACTTTTTTCAACAGCTTTATACATTTGCTTACCTAAAGGGTAATGCTTGTTCAGTGATTAAGGGTGCCTAGTTGTGCGTCTTTTTTAAGCAAGAGTATCACATCTTTTGCTTTCAAAAGCCTGCATTAACTTAAGCATACATATAATTATGAAATGCCCATGATGTGCCCTCTTTTGTGGGGCTATGAAATGATTAAGGCAAGTTCCTGTCCTCAGACTGTTTATAATCTCGCTCTCTGTCAATACAACTTTTCAACATACTCATTTAAAACCTGAATTTAAAAAAACTTGCAAATCTGTATATCTAACATTTTAGAACAAGTAAAATAAAAATACATGATTTCACTTATTCTTGTGATAACCTTAGCTAGACTATGTTACAGGTTATGTATTTTTTTGGGACAATTTCCTTTAATGTCGGGGGATAAAAGCTTTCTTTTTCTAAAAATTTCCAACAAAATAAGTAACTTACTTTATCCAGGGTATGCAATTTGGTCTATTTTACTTTGTATTAGCAAATCTAATCCTCAAAATTAGACAGACAATAGTTTGCCTCAGGGAGGACCCTTGTAAAGTTCTTTGGAGGAAAGGATTCTCATGGCTTTCATGGAAGATTCACATGAAAACAGGGTGATGGATTGAGGTCTTATTTATGGAATCTTTAGGTAAAGTCATTTTCAAAAATGAGATTTCCATTACATGCCCATTGCTAGGGTTTCATTTGGAAAATTTGTTTACTCTTCTCTGGGGATTCCATATGTTGGTTGATTTATAAATCATATTTACAATCCAATTAAATAGAGCAATTTAGCATGTTTGCCCAACCATATTTATGATGTACATTTGGTAGTCTCTACTCAGCCTAACTAGCTTTTCAGATTAATTACATGCCCTTCACTGAAAACATTAAACAGATTTGGGAAGTTCAAGTCATGTACTTTTTTACTGGAAAGAATAAACAAACACTAATGCTACTTGTAGTTGTTTTCCTTTGAGATGGAAAATTTTACTCCTTCGGTGACTGCTTCATAAATAACAATTACTCTACCCAGTGGAGATTTATGTCTTTTACCAACATCATGTTTCAGAATTAATAGTGAGAAAAATTGATGTGCTTACTGAGTCACTAGAATGAATGAATAGTAAAGGTGGCAGGTAATTTTAAAACATGTTTAGTCTCTCATCTTGCTTATGCCACTTATTAAAAATTTCTAAATCTGAACTTTAAAAGTAAAAAAGGGAAATTAAGACAAATTTTTTCACCCAAACTCTAGGTCATAATTTAACCTGAGGTTAAGCAAGAGCTATTGTTATACTATTTAAAGGTTTTGTTTTTTTAAGCAAGCACCTTATCCTCCCCTCGCGTCTTCCTGCAAGATGAAAGGACCAAACAAACCTCTCTGAGCTTCCCTTCCTATCCTTCCTTTCTGCAATACAGAGGGGACGACAGCACTAATGCGACTCTATACATATATTGTGGATTTTAGAGAACTTTGAAACATCTAAAACTAATAGTAATAATACCATATAAGCAAGTATAGTGCCTTAAGTATGAGATATTGGACAAATGCGGGGAAAAAATACTAGTGTGGTTTTCACACTTGACAAATAAATGTAGTCATGAAATAAGTAAGGCTCTTGAAGGCAACACAGGCCTAAATCCAATGTCTGCCTCCCTCTAAATCCCAGGAGCATTATCTAAGATGAGAGACCAGTCCGGCTTAGTTTCTGAGGGGGGACGTTTCTGGGCAAAAAAGAAATGGGTCCATGTGAGGGGATTGCAGACATTGCAACAGAATAGCTGAAGAGTCCCAGATAAAGGGGGCACATGAGGGAGCAATGGTTCCAAGGGCAATGGGGTGAAGGGAAAGGATAAAGCAAGTATTTCAGAGGGAACTGTAATTTTGGATAATAGAAAAAAATACAAAGAAAAAAGAATGGGCAGGAAAAACTTAGCTGGGATAAAAAATAGAATTCACCCACACATTCTTTCTGATAACTAGAACATTTTTCCTGTCATGCATAATATTGAATATTCTAACCTTATGTACCTGTGAAATGAGCAAAGGTTTTCATTATTTTTAAAGTAATTTTAACCTTAACATTTTATTCTTAACATTCTTCTTTTATGATTCTTGGTGCACATTAGCATCAATAGTATAAAATATTAATTTACCTAGAAAAGAAGAGGCCAAATACAGATGAGGACACCTTTCCATAGCTGAATTGGAACAATTCCTTCCAAAACTAATTTCTTATAGGTTATTGGGAAAATCCTAAATAAACATAATCATAATTATAATCTCCATGCAATGCTAAATTTCTTCTGCAATTTGATAGCAATTTTCATACTCATTTGCTGAGAGCCTTAATGTGTGTCTCTTCTGAACCATTCTCAGAAAAGGGGGGAATTTCTTTTTTTTTTAGAAGTTAGGAAACTGAATGAGGATCTAACAATGAGAACAGAGTTCTAGCAGAAGAAAGAATCTTTTACCAGATGTTATCTAAAAAGATGCTCTAGTTTGAATTGTGTCCATCTTTTAATTGTCCAGGGCAATTAAAAGATTTGCTACAGAGGACCCTTTGTCAGATAGGGGTGATAACTTCTTTTAACACCTAGCCATTGACTTGCCAATTGACATAGGGTAATCTACATTATTTAATCTACATTATTGCATATAAAAAAGAGATAAGATATCCTTTATATTTAATACTGATATGCAGTGGTTCTTCATTAAATAAATGCAGGATCACCTTTTGGTACTCTGGTACTACATTTTAATTTCAATTGAACATTGTGCTGTACTCATTATATATTGTAATTATTATAAGCCCTAGCTTGTAATGAGCTACAATTCATCAGTCATCATTATTCCATAAAATACATTGGCTATTTCTTGGCGCCTGGGACATAGGACACACTCAAGAAATCTGTTTCCTTCCCCCTTCCCCCTTCCCCATTTTTCAAAGAACAGGCACTTTGATAAACAGAACACAAGGTGTATGTTTGTATGTTCTTACATATCAAGGACACAAAGTTAATCCCATTACTTAATTCTTATTTTTTCAGAAATCCATGAGCTGTGTTAAATCATACCAGTGTATATTCTACTTCACGTATTTCTCTAAATTGAGAAATTTGTTGTTGGGATCCCACCATTGTATTCTCATAAATGTGGAGGTAAAAATAATAACCAAATGAATTAAATTAGAAAACAATTTCCAGGTTGCTACTGAATTGGAAAAAGTATCTAATTAACAAATGCTGTTGTTCTTACCTCTAAGGATTAAGTTGGTTTTACTACTACTAATTCTAGTTTTTACATTATACTTTCACTAGGATATATGCTGATATGTTAATTCATTCACATCACTACCAGGAAACAGGATTTACTCTTTATTTCTAAATCATGTAGAAGTTGAGGGGAAAAATTAAGTTACTTGAAGAAAGATGACGGGTGTTCATGCCAGAATCAGGATTACAAATCAGGGTGTTTTGGGTATTGTTAATAGTAATGATAAGAACAACAATTTATTGGATGCTGCAAGAACACTGGTTTTGGGGCAGACTTGCCTGCCAGAGCTGCTTGCATTTTGTTTGCAAACTAAGATTTTACATTTAAATTCATGTGGATTTTAAAAGTTCACATCACAGGGTCCCCAAACTTTGCGAGCAAATTTCCCAATTTCAAAACCACCCATATGCAGTTCTGTATATTCTGATTGTTTCCTTTTTGATAAAATAGCTCTGGAAAAAAATACCCCCAATTTTCATTTAAAAATCCTTATAAGACAAACTGCCTGATTTTTCATGTCCTTTGTGCATTTCAACTTGACATTTTAAAACGCAGCCCATATTTTACTTAACAAAGGTCGTGCTCATTTTGAGTTTCTAAGTGACAGCCCACACTCTGTGCCCTTCTTTACTGGAAAGGAAAGCTACACCAGCCAGGTCCGTCCCAAATGCCTCAACAAGAGCCAAACAAAACGGAGGTACAGGGAAGGCTGACAAAGGCATATGGATAGCTAAACAGAGTCTGAGAGTATTTAATTTCCTCACCTTGCATTTCCTTCCTATATGTAATTCCAAACAACAAAAGTAAATACTGTGAATTTTTCTGGTTGTAGCCTCCTCAAAACTTTTGTGGGAAGAATAGTGTCGTGTCCTTTGGTGTTAAGTTTGTTTAAGGAGCAAGACTGTGAATGCATTTGGAATGTAATTAAGGTCAGGTCTTTAAAAAATCAGAAAATAGAGTCAGAATATTGTGAGTCACTACTATTCAGAACTCACATTATGAAGCTTCTAAGAAATGTCAGCTCCTAAAATGTGATTATTTTCAGCTCTTCTCGTTTCCTATTCCTCTTAGGCACCAAATGGTCTCCCAGCTGTAAGCAGTTTCGTGTCAGCATCCAGCATGGCTCCTTACCCTACCCCGGCCCAAGTGTCGCCTTACATGACCTACAGCGCAGCTCCTTCTGGCTATGTTGCTGGACATGGGTGGCAACATGCCAGTGGTACCCCACTGTCCCCCCACAACTGTGACATTCCCGCGTCGCTGGCATTCAAGGGAATGCAGGCAGCCAGAGAAGGTAGTCACTCTGTCACAGCCTCCGCACTCTGATGGGAAATTCTGTCCGCAGCAGCTTCACCCCCACCCCTCCTTCCCTGGTCTCAGATCCCACCCTCCTGCCCGCCAACCCTCCTGCCTTGAAAGCTGGCTTTATGGACTCACATCCTTTGTGCAGATGACACTTAAATATTTCTTGCCATAACTTCTCTTTCACAGAAAACCTGACATGACTTTAGGATTTAAAAACAAAACTATGTTAAGGATTGAATGAGACATTTGTGTTGCCCACACACTGTTTTAACGTAGCAAAGAAACCTGCACCCCTCAAAGGGCTTAAGGAACTTTTAAAACTAGTCTTTGGTAAAACCACATGTGTATATTTATTCTAAATCAACCTGAACTTTTGAAATGTGCAATTGTTGAGATTTTGCAAAATCAATAAAGGAAAATACATAGAGAAAAAAGTTATACTACACCCTCTAATCAAATAAGATGACCAAATAAGCCTTAATTCATCATTAGGAAACCAATCAATAATTGACTTGATGATCCTTTATTTTTAAGAGATGACCTATTTTGTTGGAAAATATATGTGTAACACAAGCGGTATCTGAATTTAGCTCCTCCTGGTGTTTTGACATGGTTCCAAATCCAGCAATGTTTATATTTTCTATTGGTTTGTAAATATGGTCTCTGGCTGGTGCATTTGTGTTTTCATTCCATGGGCTATCCCCTTCTTCCCACCCCTATCTATTTTTTTCTTTCTTTTTGCAAGGTGACTTTCTGGCAATGTCTTTGTCTCTGTTTGGTGGTGGGCGGCTTAGGCTCCGGGACCTGGACTTGCCCCAGATTTTGTGTGTGCAGTGAAGGCTTCAACATCTTATGAAGGACATCTTCTTCTACAGCAGAGGACTCAAAAAACAGATAAAACAAGCCAGCCTTCCATTTTGTATCCCAAACAACACACATGCCAAGCATATAAAGACAAGAGGGTGGAAAATACCTGAACAAGAAAGCTCTGAAAGAAGTCACTTAGAAACTTAAGTTTAATGTGAAATGCTTTGCAAAGACACTTAAAATGAACTTTATGTTAAGAAAACCACTGTGAAACTAAATTGTACTGTTATTGTTGGCTTACCTGTGTGTTCAGCAATCTCAGCCCAAAATTATGTTGTAACTTAAAGAAAATGGAAAATTCTCTAAATGAATGTAAAAATGGCTCGCTGTGAAGTTTACATTGTTGTACAGAAGCATGTTTCATGTGTAGGTAAACTGGTGGTGGTATTAGAAATACAAACACTATTTAATTTTTTTAAAATTCCCTTTATTCATTTCTGGGGTTACAGGACACAGTTTAACTGATAAGTCTTTCTAGACCAATTTGTTTTACACTTTAATGCTAATCATAGAGCTGTGGGGGTAGGGGGGCAGACATTTGTGTGAGTGTGTGGTTTTGTGTTGCATTTTAAAACATTTGATTTTCTTGGGCAAAATTCTACAGCTTTTAATCTCTTCTGTTTAGAAAGTTCTTCCTCCTGGGCAATATAGGCCTGAAAATACGTTTTTAAGACATTGGTACAGTTCACCTATTGGAAAATTAATATATTGTAGGGTTTTTGGTATTAATTCTGTGCAATAACTCAAAGGGCACATCACTAGATATGGATGTTACCGATGCGTTCATTAGGTCATTTTGACTTCCTCCTATCTGTGCTGTGCACAGCCTACATCGCAATTAGGTTCCGTCACATCAGTTTCATTTAAAATTCAGATGGCTAGATTACCTAGGTTTTCAGATCACTAGGATATAAACAGTAAGCAGATTTCTGACACACAAGTTATGTTCGTGGAACTGCTTTTTTCAAGCAGCAGATATCTTATAAAGAGCTTTGAACTGCATTTATTTCTAAAGGAACTGAAATTCAGTGCTACAAACAGAGGATTATAACTTCAGGAGAAGAATAAGCAGAAGGAGCAGAAGAATTCTCAGGGCCATAGTCTTCCTTTGATCTTATGAAACTCCTATTGACATCTGGAGTTCCCAGTCTGGTGAAAAAATAGACTATAAATCGAATGGAACAAAGATACCAGTCCAATATTTTGGTGGAGACTTTAAAACCGTACTGTACAGGGACTCTCCTGCTGTCCAGAAAAGCTGACATAAGGTACAGAATTATTCCTTATCAGACGTTTTTAGGTGGCTATTCAGAGTCTTTAAAAAGAGATCAATCATTTGTAATGGAAACACAACTAAATGTTATTTTCTTTATCTAAATTAAGAAATCTCTTGTTATGCTATTTATAATTTTTTTCTGGTTCTTGTGTTTTAAAAAATCTAATGTTAATGGTATCAGATGTTTTTCCTCCTCTTTTTTTCTCCCTACATGTTTCCTTAGTAATAGCGAATTCACGTGGAATACCTTTAAAAAGACAACAGAAAGCCCAAATACAATTTGCTACTCAAAGCAAATTATGATTTAGAGCTACTTTTAAAAATAAGAGAAGGAAAATGGGATGGGACATGGGCTTAGGATTGTTTGATTTTTAAACATTATTATTATGGGTTAGTGTTGACATATTTCCTCTCTTTCTTAGGGGGGTAAAAGTGTTGTTTTTAAATTGGCTAGTGCACTCTTCAGAGATCTGTTTCCACACCATCCACAGGGAGAGGTTAAAGGTTCAATTTCATGGCCTCTTTGCAGGCCGTGCTCACTCCCGCGATGCAGTAGTATTACCTGCAAGGATAGAATGCAGTTGTACAATGGACACATTCTTATTTCTCTTGTTTCTTTTCCCTTCTTTTAATGACCCTCTTATTGATATTGGGCTGAAATATAAATTAAAAAACACGTTGGAAAGGATGTACAACTGAAGGCTGTGTATATATATATATATATATATATATATATATATACAGTATGTCAAAAAGCCTTTATTTTTATACTTCAAATGCTCTAAATTAATAAAAAATAATAATTACCATGTTATCTTTTATTTTTTTGTTTTCAAAATGTTCCAATGACATAGCCTCATAGTAGAAATATTCCATAGTAGTAGTTAAGGACAGGTATCATCTAGAACATGCACGTATTTTTATTGACTTTCATTACTGAAGTAACAATTTCAGGATGCAGATGTAAAATCAAGTTGGTTATATCAAGGCTAAGGAGATATTATTTGGAGTGCATGTTAGTACAGGAATCTTTGGAAATGCTAAGAATGTACTTTTATTTTGAAATATTTTTCCCTTCATAATACATTTTACCACTGTAGATAGAAGACTTCACTCCTGACGCTTTCGCTTAAAACTAATAATCTGGAAATGTAGTTTTACTCTAAACATTCTGTTTAAGAATGGCATAGATAAGAGTTCTAAACAAAGATATCTGGATGCAAATACAGTCAACACAAATGGGCCCAAGGGGTGGCTCCAGTTTGTGATATAACAAAGGAACATTTCAGCCACAAAACTTGTTTTCAAAGGGAACTATCTGAAGGAAAGTAGTTAATTATAATTTCATGTTTTCTATCTGTCATAAAAGACTTCAAATATCATGATTTAAAAATCTGAGTTGCCTTAAACAACAGTGCAAAATATAAAGTAGATTTAGGAAAATACAGCTGAGGTGTGTATTATTACTAAAGAAAGACAAGAGATTTAAATTTTGACATAAAATTCAACATTTTTAAGAAGCCATTTTAGTGCACTTTAAAAACATTTTCCTTGTGCTTTTAAAATTTCTTATGGGAGAATTTAATTCCTTATAAAAACAAAATTTTGGCTTAACTTTTTTTTGTACTTTAAGCATTTCTTGGACTCTTGGGAAAAAATAATTATCAATACAATGAAATTTCATGGTGAAGCAGGATCAGAAGAATATGTTATAAAATATTTGTTGCTTTTTATTTTATGAAACATATCTTATTTCTAGGCTATTTTTGTATATTCAGTCTATATACCTCATTGCTTCATATTAATTTTTTCTTTCACAGTTTTATGGATATGGCCAAAACTATAGTTGCAAGTTGTGTAGAGATAATTTCTGAAAGTATCAAAGTAGGTTTTGTTCTTGAACTGTTTTCCTCTTTACATTTGTATATAATTTTAATTTATAAATGCACCAGCTTCGCTAATTGATAATCTCTCTTCATGATGCTGTATAGCAAATATCCATTATCTCAAAGGGGGAAAACACTTCATAGGCAATCACCAGTTCTCCTGAAGCCATGAGTAGGTGTATTCATAAACCAGTAGCATCACTGCCCCACCTAGAAAAGAAAAGAGCTGTTTTTTTATCTGGAATTCAGTGCAACATTGTCATCTTTCCCACTGGGTTTCTGAATCCACGAAGCCCTATGCAGCTGTTGGGCAGAGGCTGTTGGGGATCATCGGTTCTCGAGCTCCAATACAGAGATGTTAAACTATTGTGGAAAATTCTCAGAGCAAAACCAAGACCACCTTGAGTCTCCAGATACATTTTTTTCCCCCATGAGTTTTGGTTAACTTTCACCATTTCTCATCAGATTGTTTTTCAGGCACTTCTAGTTTTTAAAAGTAAATAAATATAGACACATTTGGTCATGTAAGGGCATGTGGCTTTCCTGCGAACAGAAACTTCAGATTCCTCCTATGCAGGAAAAGGATTTTATCTTTCTCAGTTCACAATTATCATTGTCATCATTGTGTTCACGAAAGGAAATCTCTAAGATGGTGCTTGACAGATGAGTCTGGTTTTCTCGTATAGCTTTCAAACTGGATTGCAATGTGAAAAATAGTTGCTCGATATTTAAAAAATCTGTATTGCAGAACTTAGCTGGCTTTCAAGCTCCTTTTGTTTTCATTCATTTGATCCACCTCAGATATACATGGATTGCATTTGAAAATGTGGCAGTGGGGACTGGGTATCATAAGACCACCATTTGTCTTGGAAGAGAAGAGTTATACATCTGGCTGCAGAGGCTTGCTATGTAATATGCCAACAGGAATATGGTACAGAAAAATAGATGCCGATGCTGCTGAACACCTACACATCAGGAGAAGCATCTGTATGTGGTGGATTTTGTGTTCTGTCTGATATGGTAAATAGCCTATGTCCCATGCCCTTCAAGATAATCTCTATTTATCCGCTCATGTCTGTGTGAAAAAGATTATAAAATCAAAATGTGGACAAATATCTTGAGCACGGCTTAGAAAAGACTTGGCTGCATGAACAGAAGATTGACTTCTGACGGAAAGAAATTGAACTTGATTTTGATTTCAGTTATTTTGTACACACTGCCATGTGTTTTTTTTTTTTTAATCTACAGGCTGCACATGTTTGTGTAACCTTACGCCAAAGATAATTATGCGCCTGTAATTTTCGTTTTTAACCCATGAAGATACTCTATTATACCCCTCTCAGCTGCTGTAGCCTTCTTGGTGCTCTGGAAAACAAAGAGGGACACACTATAGAGGGTTGTTAATATGTGTGTAATTGTTGTGTTTACTCTCTTCAGCTGTTCACAGTGTAAGACAAAAACATGCAGAATTGGGTTAGTTTTCAGCCTAGTGATATTTGGAGTTTAAACCTTACATGGGAGGTACCTGATCATTAGCCACATAGAGCTGCTAGGGTTGTAAAAATAAGATGACATACTTCCCTGTCACAGCAAGGCTGAAAATTCCAGGTTCACCTTCCTTTTCTTTTTTACTGTTTCTGTCTCTCTGTCTTTCTGTCTCTCTCTCTCTTTTAAATAAAGCTTATCCTTAACTCAAAAGTCATACCTTCTCTCGGCCTTTCTTTCCTTTGAAGTTGCTAGGACTTGCATGTTTGGAATGTGAGTGGAGACTAGGTCCTTGAATAAGATTTCCAGTTATTCACAGTTTTGTTTAGCTTGGACGGTATGTTCACAACAACCCTTTCCATTGTATTGAACACCTCATGCAAAAACATTTAAAAAGCCAACTAAACATTTGCAAGCCTCTAACAAAATGTGGGATCAGATTATTTAAGAGTTTTGGATTAACATTCTAGTCAATTACTGTTTTAGCTAAACTCTCCCCAGTCACCACCCTTTTCAGGCCCATTCCATCCTGAGGAGGTTGGATTGGGGTCAGTCCTGTGATTTTCTTTAATACTAGGTCTGCTAGCGGGTTCTTACCATGTGGTGAAGGGAAAACACCACCTATCTGCTGAGAGAGTTGCACAAAATCATCAATATTCCTTATTCTTAAGTTTGTTTTTACATGCAGGCCAATGACTAACAGAAGGCAGGTCTGAATCTCACAGGTGAAGCAAAATCCATACTTAAGCCTAGAAAGGTTGGGATAGAGGGACTGGGAATTGTGGCAGTGTTTTCTAAATACTTGGAAGTGTGAACTGTTCACCAGCTTCACTTATAGACAGTTTCCCCCTATCTCAGGCTGGTAGAAATGCTGGTGCACTGGGTTGAGATCTAAAGGTAAATGTGCATGTGTGTGAGTGTGGTAGGGGAGAATGATATTGCTGTTAAAAGGGAGGAATGGGAAGAAGAGAGAGGAGAGGAGGAGGGAAGGTTCTGAGGAAGATTACCAGGATGTCTAAGTAGGTGAGTGTGGCCTGGTGAAAAGTATGTGTAGTCTGGTGCATACTTCTGCACTTATTCACAAGGTTGCTTATTCTCCAAGACTATTTGCCCAGGCGGTTGAGTCTGCAGCAGTTAAACTTTCTTATCTATTTACATAGAGGCAGCTGACTCTCCCTGTGGGAATGGCAGCTGGTTTTTGTGAGCTGGTGTCCTGAGGTAAGGCCCTGAGCCAGGAGCCTCCACCACCATACTGACAGAGGCCGGGGAGGTGAGTGCTACCTGCAGCTTTGCCAATCCCCGGAGGTGACTGTGAAGATGGGTGGCCCTTGCTGTTCTTGGAGGCCAGCTGTCCTCCTTTGCTCTTGCTGAAATGAAGTTGAGGCAGGAGCAAGAATGAACTAGGAGCACCAGGAAAAATTTTACTGGGCTCACCCAGTGAGAATCCTCCCCTTTTGCCAGAAGCCACTCTGTTATATACACCTCAGTGCTCACTCAAACTCCAACTGGCTGTGGATCCTTTCCTATTGACCTATGCTAGGTTTTGGCTTCTGTCAGTCTCCAGCAAGGCCATAAATAATGCTTTATAAACAAAGGTAGAACATTTCTAATGGATGCCTTCAGTATCTTAATAGTCACAGACAACATTACATCCTCAAAGCTTCTGTCTTTCACAGGGTGATAAACTTCTATGTTGTTGATAGACACAGATAAGAAAAAAAGGGACACTAGAACAAGAAAGATGGAAGGATATAAGTAATAAAAACATCATTACCTGGTCCAAGTCTCATAATTTTGGGAAGCAGACCTTTGTACAAAGCTAAAATCCTGTAACCGGAAGGAAAAGAGCATCATTCTTCTGAAAATAAAATGGAGCTGTACCTCAGCTTTATTGAGACGCTGACTCAGCATTTACAAAAAATTTATTTGAAATGACATCCCGCACCAGGCTGTATCTGGCTAAGTATTCTTTGTGGCAAACGGGAGGAGGGGAAAGAGTTAAATCAATTCTTTATTCCCCAAGCTATGCTGATCTTGTCCAATCAGAAATATGACTTTCATCAGCAAGATGGTTTTTGCTTTCAAGGCAAGTCTTACTTTCAAGACAGCTGTGTATATGGACAAAATGACTTTTGTAATTGAATTTAAAAGAGCTGTCTTCACATAAGGAACTATGGTGCAGTGTAGATCAAAATAACGAAGTATTACTTGTTTACTTGAGAATAAGACCTGGGTGAGGAGGGATGAGGAGACAAAAGTAAGACTTTAAAAAAACAGCAGGAAAAGGCACATACTTTAAATTTTTAAATGAAAACAACTTTCATAGAACTCTCATGTTTAATTCTCCCAGGGGACTATAATTAGGTGACATTTTGATGAGATTTACAGTTAGAAGACATTCTCCTGCCCATGTGTTAATAGGGTAAATTCTATACAAAAGCATATTATGCAGACTGACAAGCAAGAAATTCATTTTAGCATTCTAGGACAAAATGCAACATATTGTGTGATGGTGGCTCTCGGTTCCTGATGGTGTGCAAATGTTTTGCCAACGTCTCACTATTGTGTTGTCACACAAAGTGTGACATCTGTTCCCTAGAGCTTCTCAGACACACACCCAATTTAGGAGGGCTTAGTGGCTCTCATCAACATGGAAGTACAGTATGGCTTTGACATGCTTGGGTCTTGCACATGTAATAAAAGAAGACGGTGTTACCCTTCCTCCTGATAGACTGTTGCCATTGTTTTAAAACAGGTTCTGTACTTGATCTCTCCAGGAACTGGCTGAGGCCCTTGAATCCTACTTTTGGCAACATCAAAAGGGATGTTAATGACTGAGGCTATTGTGCCGGAGAGAAGACCAATCCCAAATTTTCTCAAAAACTCCAAGGTTGGATCCTAAAAGAAAAGAAGAATAAAATAATAGAGAGGGAAGCGGAAACCCCTAAGTCGGCTAAACACTCCAAAGTACTATGTATTTAAGCAGAGCACTGCACCCCCGGCACCCTCCTGTTATTCCAGCGGAACACATTAGGATTTCCTAGGCTGGAACTTGTTTTCTTGACAATCCCATTGGCTATGTTTTTACACATGGTCTAAATTGCTGAAGTACACATTTCCTCACACAGGATTTATAAACACAGTTCATAAAGAAAGACTGGTATGGCATATGGGGATGATTTGTATAATTGGGCTTCACAATGTACTTAGTATTACTGTATCAAAACAGGAGAAATCCAAGCACACTATTAGCTAATTGGCCAGAATATTTTACAAATGACAGCAACTTCCACCATGAAACCTACTAAAATGCTCATTTGTGTGTGGACCCCCAAATGTTAAATTAAATCAAGGCTACTCTCGGTCTGCTGCTATTCCCCTCCAGGTTTTTTGCATTTATTTTCACGTGTAGCTGATCCACTGTACTGAGAAGTGCTAGCTTCCTGTTATTAACAAACCAACTTGGGGAGGCTGCAAAGCAGCCTGTGACATTCTGTGCATTATAAACAGTAGTAAGTCACTGGACTAATTGGCTGAAGAAATTACAGCCCATTGTTCCTACATCTTATTCTTCCTTCATGGCAAAAGAAGAAAAGAAGAGACAGAGACAGACAGACAGACACAGAGACAGAGAGAGAGTGAGACGGAAATATGTCTTCTTTCCATTTGAATTTAGGCCCTTCACTTTGGTCTGATTTGATTTTCCACCCCTCCTTATTCTGCTTTCTGACATCAAAGTATTTAATTGGGTCTTATGTGGGAGTCACTTTGCTTCAGCCTATTTTTGTGCCCAGTGAGCTCACATTAGGCCTTGTTATAATGAATTTGCTGGAAGTTCTCATTATGTTTCCAGCATCAGTTCTTTTCCTGAAGAGAGGTCATCTCACAAACCGTAAGCTGCTGATGGAGACCCCAACACCCGCCCCCATCTTCCCCTGCCCTCTCTCTGGTCAATATTTCAGAAGGATTCACAGAGGAACAATCCAGGGTAGTGCCATGATACTCTTTTATCCAGCAGGAGAACTAAAGGGAGGAACCATATCCTGCTTAATTAAACAAAAACAAAAAAATTAGTTCTGAGTATTGCATGTTTCTAGCTTCTACAAAAGAAGAAAACTTCTGGAAGCTCTGAGATTTTCAAATGAAGCAAGAGCCAGATACCATCACAGAAACTCCTATGTGGCTAAATACAAAAAGTGAGGGTTTGGTAATAATTCTTGGATCTGGGCCATCCAGGTGCCGGGTGGGTTTAAAGGGATTTAAAAACCAACAGGGTGTTTCAACAGGAAAAACAATGCAGTGATTGCAGCATGAGTGAGGTGTGTTTAAATAATTCCTCCTCCCCCCTTTTTTTCTCTTTTACAAGGAGAGAAAAATGCCTTTATGTTACCCTTCTCCCTCATGGCACAGAAGCAGAACTGGAGCTTGGGAGGACGGCAGATTGAGGACCAGCTCTGGTGTCTGACCTCTCACTACACTAGGGACTGCATCTCACAGAGCCCAGGGTGTGGAAGGAACTTTTTACCTGCCCCCGCTTTACCTTTGTGCTGTGTGATTTCTTCTGAGAAATAAAAACAATAGCAGTAAAAGTGCTATGAACATTGTACAAGCCTGACGGAAAATGGAGAGTATTATTATTGGAGCCTGCTTTCTAGGTCTCCAAACACCCTGTAATAAGACTCATGGTATTGCTGGCACACAGCCAAGCTCTCCTCTTTCAATCGAGGACAAGGGTGAATGTGATGACTTGTGGGCCCGTTGTCCTTTTGGGCAGTTCAGGGGACCTATGAGGAAGGCAGCCTAGCCTATCTCCTGATGTGTTTGCTGAGGGTTAGAGCTGGAGAGGGAGGGAAAGCTAAGACACTCAGGGAAGGTCACTGAGCTCAAGACACTGTTGGACGTCAGAACCTAAGGTCTTCAAGCCCTCATCATGTTCATGAACACAAGTATGTGCTAAACATGTGTACTTCATACATTTCCCAGCCCTGTTGGAAGGTCCCACAGTAGTTCCCAAACCCAGCTATGCATCAGAATCACCTAGAAGCTTTACAAAATAGGGATGTCTGGGCCCCAACTCAGACCTACTTCCAGTTCCCAGATCAGAATCATCTGGGAAAGTGCCTGGAAGTCATTTTAAAACATCTTCAGGACTTCTGAAGCAGCCAGGCTGAGGACCCATGTCTGGAAATCAGTGGTTTTGATATTCCATGCAGGTGAAGCCAGTGGCCAGAGCTACCCTTTTGGTCATTCTAGGGAGGTGAAAAGCCTTGAGATGGCCAAGAGGTATGCCTCCCCACCTGGCCTCTGGGCCCCTAGCCAGTCTTTTCCTCTTAGCTCTTGGTCTGCTTCCCGTAGCAGCCTGGCCTGGGTTTGGATGTGCCAAGGAGAGCCCTCTTGGCTCAGCTCTGCTTTCTTTGCTACGTCGTCCACCATCCACACATGAAAATCCAGCCTCTCAGTGTGCCACTCCCCTGCACCCCCTCTTGACCTCTCCCACTTCTTTGGATTTAGTTCAGGCTCCTATTACCTTTACCAGGTCTTGCTTTCTTTTCCTTCTGTCATCTATTCTTCACAGTAACACCAGCATCCTCTCTTTATAAAAACAGATCTGCGTCTGGCTTCTCCCTATTTAAGGACCTTTCATCCTTCCCCACTGCATGGAGAGCAAAGCCAAAGTTACTCTACTGGCCTTTGGTTTCCTTCCCACAAAATGTTTCAACTTATCTTTCTAGCTTCAAATTCTACACCTGTAACCCCAACTCATACTATAGTCACACTGGCTAGATCATAATTATACAAATTTATACCAAGCACTTTCCTGACTCCACACTTTCCTTTAGATTACTTCCACAGCCTAGAGTGCCTTTCTCCATCACATTCATCTAAAGCAGTCCACTTCTCTTTGAGGGTCAAGGTTAAATCCCACCTTGCCCAAGAAACTTACAGATCCCATCAAAACTGGTTTCTCCCTTGCCTGTACTCCTGCAACACTATCTGAACTACAATTATTGTCCTTGCTACAGCTCACTTTGTGCTTGTTTTATTATTGTGTTATATCTATCTTCCCTCCTGGACTGTGAGTTGGCACAGCATAGGAGCATGTGTTAGCTTCTTGTGCCACCCATTGCACAGCATACACAGTAGGTGCTAAATAAATGTCTGCTGATTGGCCCTTCAATGTATTTATTTATTTTTGTAAAATCAATGCAAATCGGGCTTAACCCTTAATCACTATTGCCTAAGACTCAGTGTCTTCTAGCCTGGAAATGAACCCCTATTAGAAATTTACATTTCCGTCTTTCTGCCAGGAGGCATAAACACAGGGACATGATGAGGCATTGGACATTTGGAAAGTAGAATATTTCAGGGAAAATGAATTGAGACTCTCTGGTCACAGAGCCAGGCCTAAGCTTTCTAGACCTCATTGCTCAGTGACTCACAGAAATAACCACAATATGGCTTGTGACCAGATTTTAGCAAAAAAAAAAAGGTCCTGAAATATTACTCTTCGGACCTTTCTTTCTACTAAGAGAGAGAAAAAAGTAATATTTAGTGTTTTTTGTTTCATTAGGCTTTCCCATGTATTACATTAGTTAATCTTCACAGACTTTGAGGTAAGAACTATTATTATCATCCTATTTTACAAATGTGTTAACTGAAGAGAATTTTTGTTACACCCAAGTGAACCCAAGACTTTGCCTTAGAGCATAATTTTCCTTCTGATACTCCTGAGGGTCAGTGGGTGGGCTGGTCAGGAGGTATCCAAGTCATGCTGAAATTATGAGCAATGCTTCTGTGTATTTGGGTGTGGGCTTTTCTGGAGAGAGTGCCTACAGATTTTTATCAGGCTCATGAAATCATTTCCCCTACCAACACATTTATAAAGTAAGAAAAGGGTAGTACGGGGTTGAAAATATAGGGGTTGAAAAATTTTGACAGGGCTTATCAGGCAATTCACTTTAGTGAAAAGATTTCTGCACATATTCCCACTTTGGAGTCAGGTTACTTATACCTCAATCATATCTGTGAACTCAGTGGTTCTCAAAGTGTAGTCCCTGAGCTACCATCATCAGTATCATGTGCAAATTTACTAGAAATGAAATTTGGGGTTCTATCCCAGGCCTACTGAATCCAAAACTCTGGGAATTGAGGCCAATAATTTGTTTAAACATGTCTTCTAAATTATTTGGGTGGATGCTAAAATCCGAGAACCACTGCTTAACTGAAGTTCATGGTTCATCTCTTTGGATCCATGGGCTGGGTAGGTGATGTCTAAAAGACTCTGGATGTGCTGGGAAGCATTTTAAAGCTTTCTCTGGTGGAAGCAGGGATTTGTTTCTTTAAGGTTGCAGAACTAAAAGCAATGCTGTTATATCTGTTCAAACTCTCCTACCCCCAGCTAGGTCCAAAGTAAGAACACACAATTCACTTTAGTGAAACCTCTGTGAGGTTTTCAGGTCAGAGTAATACCCATTCACATAGTCTGAATGAATCATTTGGCACTGGCCATCAGCGAATCATTCCAGCATTTCTGTCAATAACCACAACAAATAACAATAAAATTAATAGCAAAAATAAATAGAAGCAATAATATACATGTTATGTCATTTGTATTATTTTTCATAACTTTCACTATGATCAATAATGGCACTATAAGTAATAGTTACTTATTACTAGACACAGTGTTATATGCAAGAAATATAAAAAATACATTACATAAGAACTCTATGAATTAGGAACATAACACCATTTTACAGATAGGGACATGAGACTTAAAGAGTTAAGTCAATTGTCCAATATCACACAGCTTATAAGAGGTGGAGTCTGGATTTGAACTCAGGTTCTTCTGACTCCCAATGATATGCTGTTAACCATTACATTATATTGCTTCTTGTCTATCATTCATTGTGTATTCATCCAACATTTACTGGATGTCTATATGTGCTTGGTCCTACGCTGGGTGCTAGAATTGAATGTGAAGGAAAATGATCCAGAAAGGGGGCGGGGTGGGTGTATAATCAAGTACAGTACAGTGTGATGAGTACTGAAGTGGGGGTGTGAACACTGTGCGAGTACTGAAGTGCAGGGGGAAACATGCAGTAGGGGGAAGAAAATTATTCCTGGGCCTTCATTATCAAAGTCCTGTGGGATCTATCTTCTGCCTCTTAAAAATGTAGTCACACTGAGTGTTGGGTGTTTAGGAAGTCAACAGAAGACACCTCATTATTATGTCTCTATGCATTAGCTGAACAGCTAGCCCTCTGACTTGAGAATCATATTACCTAGAATGTTATTTTGCCTTTTCCATTCATTTATTGTAAAAGCTAGGAAAAGATGATGACAACAATAAGATACTTGTTATGTGTTAAGTATATTTAAGCATCACAACATCCCTGAGCAAATGAGGTAACTGAGGCTTACAGGAATTTCTTACCTTACAAGGTATATAATTTTGAATTAGTCAAAACATACCCAATATTCTATTATTTAGAAGTGAAGAAGGCAAAATATCAATGATCCCTGAGACTGTCAGGTATCAGCCAGTAGAATTAGAGACATACACTTGCCTCTCAGGACTGTACTGTAATTCAATATCCAAGATCACCTCTCAGTCCAAGGGAAGACCTAAGTGGTAGAAAATAAAATCCTAGGATCATTAGAAGTGAACTCAGAATGTCATCTAACCTAAGGAGTGACATCAGCAAGATGGCAAAGTAGGAAGCCTTAGACCTTCCTTCCTCCTAGAAACACACGGATTCACCCAATTCATGGACAAATTCTCTGTGTGAAAGATCTAGAAATTAATTAAAAGTCTCCTGTACCCTGGGTGAACAATAAACCAGACTCATGGAAGTCAGCAGGGAGATTCAGTATACCTTCCTGCCAGAGTCCTTGCTCCAGTGTAGAGCCATACAATCAGGAAGACTCCCTATCTCCTAGCGTCTACCAGGAAAGGGATGGAATTAGTTTGTATATAAAGCATTCCAACTTTTTTGAGGGTACTCCCCAGAGGACTGACTTCCACCATACCAGGATTGGAGCTCTGATGGGTCTGGCTCAGTCTAGACACCTGGGGAAGAAGAGAGACAGTGACATAGGCTGGTAGATGCCACAGATCCTCCCCTCTGGCTTAAGAATCATATTACTTAGAATGTCATTTTGTACAGAGTAAGCAAATGAAAAATTCTACTTTCAGCTTCTCCCTGGGGTGGCAGGGTTGATCTGTAAGTCCAATACTCCAGCTTCTCTGGGTGTTACCAAAGAACTGGCATCTTACTTTCCATTCTTAGTGTTCTAACAGATCCATTGCAGTCTAGCCACCTAGGGGAGAATTTAGGTCGATGTTCGGATGAATAGATGTCATAGCTCACCCCTTGCTCAGCACAGAGTGAGTAGACAAAATTGGCAGCTGCTTGCTCTTCCCTGGAGAAGGAAAGAATTGGTAGAGGCCCTCAAAATATCTAATCAGACTGAATCAAGGGTTTTCTCCTGTATGAGGCAGTCCATGAATATTGGGAAAGGTGCCTGCCTTATCTAATGTATAGACACAAACACAAAGAATCAAAGAGAATGAAGAATCAGGTAAAGATGTCCCAAATAAAGAAATAAGGTATATCTCCAGAAACTGATTATAATGAAACAGAGCTGTATGATTAAACTGATAAAGAATTCAAAATATCTATCCATAAAGATGCTCACTGAGATCAAGGGAAAAATGCATGAACAAAGTGAGATTTCAATGAAGGGACAGAAAATAAAAAAATTATGAAACAGAAACCACGTTGCTAAAGAACACAATAACTGAAGTGAAAATTTTATTATGGGGATTCAACAGCAGATTAGATCAAACATAAGAAAGGATCAGTGAACTCAAAGACAGATCTCTGGAAATAATTTAGTTAGAGGAGTAAAAAGACAAAAGAATGAGAAAGAGTGAAGATAGCTTGAGGGATATGAGACATACCAAGTAAACCAAAATAAGCACTATAGGGGTCTCACAAGAAGAGAGAGAAAGGACCAGAAAGTTTGTTCAAAGAAATACTGGATAAAAACTTCTCAGATCTGGGGAAGAAAATGGATGTTCAGATCCAAGAAACCCAAAGTATACCAAAAAAGATAGACCCAAAGAAATCCACACAGAGACATAGTATAATTAAATTGTCAAAAGCCAAAGGCAAAGAGAGAATCTTGAAAACATCATGAGAAAATTGACTTGTCACATAACAAAGGAAACCCCATAAGACTATCAGCAAAATTTTTAACAGAAATTTTGCAGGCTGGAAGGGTATGGGATGACATATTCCAAGTGTTAAAAAAATGCTAACAAATTATACTATATCCAGGAAAACTTTCCTTCAGAAATGACGGGGCAATAGAGATTTCCCTGACAAACAAAAGCTGAGGGAGTTCATCACTACTGGACCTGTATTACAAGAAATGCTACAGGGAGGTCTTCAAGTTGAAACAAAGGACACTAAACAGTAACATCATAGCTTAAAAGTGTACAAAATTCAGTGGTAAAGGTAACTATGTAGACAAATACAGAATACATATTACTGTAATGGTGGAGGTAAATCACTTTTAAGTCTAGGATAAAAGTTAAAAGACAAAAGTGTTACAACTATAAAAAATACACAATATGAATTAAAGCATACTGATGAAAAAAATAAACAAATACAAAGGAAAATGGCAAGAAAGGAAAGGAGAGACAGAAGAACTGCAAAACAGCAAAGAGTATTTAACAAAATGGCAAGAGTAAATTCTTCTCTATCAATAATTACTTGAATATGAGTGGGTTAAATTCACCAATCAAAAGCCACAGAGTGACTGAATGAATTAAAATAAAGAAAACAAGACTCCACTATATGCTGTCTATAGGAAACTCACTTTAGAGTTAAGGATACATATACACTGAAGTGAAAGGATGGATAAAGATATTCTGTGCAAATGGTAACCAAAAAAGAGCAGCAGTGGCTATACTTATTCCAGACAAAATAGACATTAAGTAAAAAACTGTCACAAGAGAAAAAGAAGGATATCATATAATGATAACAGGGTAAACCAAGGAAATATAACAATTATAAGTATATATGAACTCAACATCAGAGATCTAAATATATTATAAAGCAAAGATTGACAGAACTGAAGGGAGAAAGACAATAATAGTAGGAGACTTTAATACCAAACTTCCAATTATGGATAGAACATCCAGACAGAAGGTTAATAAAGAAACAGAGGAGTTGAACAACACTATAGACCAAATGAACCTTTTGGTATAGACCAAGAGATATATACAGAACATTCCACTCCAAACATTAGATTGCATATTCATCTCAAGCCTACATGGATCTTCCTCTAGGACAGATCACATGTTAGATCACAAAACAAGTCTTAACAAATTTAAGAAGACTGAAATCATACTATCTTTTCTAACCACAATGGAATTAAACTAGAAGCAGCAGAAGAAACTATTAAGCAGAAGGAAAATAGGAAAATTCACAAATATATAGAAATTAAACAACACACTCTTGAATAACTATTGGGTCAAAGAGATAAAGAAGGAAATTAGAAAACACCTGAGGCAAATATCTGTGAAAATACAACATGTCAAAACTTATGGTGTGCAGCAAAAGGAGTACTAAGAGGGAAGTTCACAGTGATAAATACCTGCATTAAGAAAGAAAGATTTCAAATGAACAACTAATTTTACAGCTCAAGGAGCTAGAGAAAGAAGAACAAACCAAGCCTAAAGTTAGCAGAAGGAAGGAAATAGCAAAGATTAGAGCAGAATTAAAAGAAAATAGAGACTAGGAAAACAATAGAAAAAAATCAGTGAGACAGAATTGGTTTTATGAAAAGAAAAAACTCACAACTCTTAGTGAGACTAAGTAAGAAAAAAAGAGAGAAGACTCAAATAAATAAATCAGGTATGAAAAAACAGACATTATAACTGATGCCACAGAACTAAGGACCAAAGAGACTACTATGCACAATTATATGCCAACAAAATGGATAACCAGGAAGAAATGGATAAATTCCTAGAAACGTACCAAGACTAAATCATGATGAAATAGAAATCTGAACATATTCATAGTATGGAGATTGAATTAGCAATCAAAACTTTCCTAACAAAGGGAAACCCAGGACCAGATGGCTTTACTGGTGAATTCTATCAAACATTTAAAGAATTAACACCAATGCTTCTAAAAATCTCTTAGATCATCAAAGAGGAGGGAAACCTTCCAATTCATTTTATTAGGCCAGCATTACCCAGATATCAAAGCCAGACAAAGATACCACAAGAAATGAAAACTCAAGGCCAGTATCTCTAATGAATATAGATGAAGAAATCCTGAATAAAATACTAACAAATTCAATCCAATGGCACATTAAAAAAATTATACACCATGATGATGTGGAATTTATCCCTGGGATGCAAGGATGGTTCAACATATGAAAATCAATGTGATATATATACCACATGAACAGAATGAAGAATAAAAGTCACATGATCTTCTCAATAGATGTAGAAAATGCATTTGAGAAAATTCAGCAAGCTTTCATGATAAGCATTTTAAAAATACTAGAAACAAAAGGAAAGCACCTCAGCATCATAAAGTCCATATATGAAAAGCCCACAGCTAACATTGTACTCAATGGTGAAAACCTGAAAGCTTTTCCTCTCAGATCAATAACAAGGCAAAGATGACCACTCTTACCACTTCTATTCAACATAGTGCTGGAAGTCCTAGTAAGAGTAATTAAGCAAGAAAAAGAAATAAAAGGCATCCAAATCAGAAGAAGTAAAATTTTCCCTGTTGTAGATAATATGGTCTTAAATATATATATAAACCTTATATATGTAAAAAAAAAGGCTGTTTTTAAAAATGTTTAGACCTGATAAACACATTCAGTAAAGTTGCAGGGTACATACAAAAATAATTTGTGCTTCTATATACTAACAATAAACAATCTGAAAAGGAAATTAGGAACATAATCTCGTTTACACTAGGATCAAAAATAATAAAATACTTAGAAATAAACTAGGGAGGTGAAAGACTTGTATACTGAAAACTAGACAGCATTGGTAAAATGAAGAAGACATAAATAAATGCAAAGACATCCATATTCATAGGTTGGAAGACTTAGTATTATTAAAATTTCCATACTACCCAAGGCAATCTACAGAGTCAATGCAATCCCTACAGATATTACAATGGAATTTTTCTTTTCTTTTTTATTTTTTTGTAGATAATTATTTTTTATTGAAGGATAGTTGACACACAGTATTACATTACATTAGTTTCAGGTGTACAACACAGTGATTCAACATTTATATACATGATAATTCTAGGTACCAGCTATCACCATACCAAGTTGTTACAATATTTTGACTATATTCCTTATGCTATACATTACATCACGGTTACTTATTTATTTTACAAATGGAAGTGTGTACTTTTTTTTTTTTTTTGTGAGGGTATCTCTCATATTTATTGATCAAATGGTTGTTAACAACAATAAAATTCTGTATAGGGGAGTCAATGCTCAATGCACAATCATTACTCCACCCCAAGCCTAATTTTTGCCAGTCTCCAATCTTCTGAAGCATAACAAACAAGCTCTTACATGGAGAACAAATTCTTACATAGTGAATAAGTTACATGGTGAACAGTACAAGGGCAGTCATCAAAGAAACTTTCGGTTTTGCTCATGCATTATGAACTATAAACAGTTCAAGTATGAATACTCATTTGATTTTTATACTTGATTTATATGTGGATACCACATTTCTCTCTTTATTATTATTATTTTTAATAAAATGCTGAAGTGGTAGATAGATACAAGATAAAGGTAGAAAACATAGTTTAGTGCTGTAAGAGAGCAAATGTAGATGATCAGGTGTGTGCCTGTAGACTATGTGTTAATCCAAGCTAGACAAGGGCAATAAAACATCCACGGATGCAGAAGATTTCTCTCAGAACAGGGGGGGTGAGGTTCTAAGCCTCACCTCTGTTGATCCCCAATTTCTCACCTGATGACCCCCCTGCGACTGTGCCTGTCTTAGGTTGTTCCACCCTTGGGGAATCTTACCCGTCTCTGGCTAACCAGTCATCTTCCGGGGCCATACAGGGAAATGTAAAGTTGGTAAGTGAGAGAGAAGCCTTATTGTTTCAAATGGTTAGCTTTTTACTTCTTTGCATGTTTATGCCCTGTAGCTTCTATGCCCAGCATTTGTCTTGAGGTATCTTTACCACTTGGAAGAATTATGATACTCAGTAAATTTGATATGAGGCACGAATTCTATTTAAGGGTTGTAATTAGAAAGGAAGAAGAAAAGCTATAGAAGTAGCAGGTGGAAGAAAACATGGGAAGATTGATTATTTCTTTGACATATCTTCTTGTAGAGTAACTTCAGCATATATAGGTTTTAAGCTACTACTTAAATTACGCACACACATTAACATAATAGGAGTATAGTTACATAACCAAAGCATATCTGTAATTACCAGCCATCTCCAGTGAAACCAAGAAAACCAGTTAGGCACCTTAGGCATTTGTGAAAACTTATCTATGATATGGTGGATATTGTCCAACTGAACTTGAACAGTCTGAGAGAAATCAGACAAATTAAAACAACCCATTCCTGGGGAATGGTCACATCCCATATGTTCTTTTAACAGTAAATAGTCTGCAGTTGTAAGATTTTGGAGTGCTACAATTTGCATTTCTCCTAATTCTTGGTTGAGTTCCAACAGTATAGATCCAGTCAAATTTGTTGTTTTACAGTATGCACAGGCCAGCTTAGATATCTCCTTCCTCATTCCCATGGCAAGTCCAGGAACTGGTGGGATGAGTGCACCTACAGCTGTAGCAGTGCGTGGATCTTTGTTGGGGTTTTTTGATGATCATCTTCTGGCATGAGTCTTCCAGAGAGTGCTGATGTTGGAAGTTCTTTTTCCTATCGTATCTTAGTTCATTTTTGGGGTAGCCCAATTAGGCTTTGATCCTCTGTATAAACACAAACAGACCCTTTGCCTACACTTTTATATGCCCTTTATACCCTTGTGTAGAACTCATTGGAGGTTACCACACAGGAACTGCCCTTTTTTTTTTTTTAGTATCACTAATCTACACTTACATGACGAATATTATGTTTACTAGGCTCTCCCCTATACAAGGTCCCCCCTATAAACCCCTTTACAGTCACTGTCCATCAGCATAGCAAAATGTTGTAGAATCACTACTTGCCTTCTCTGTGTTGTACAACCCTCCCTTTTCTCCTACCCCCCCCATGCATGCTAATCTTAATACCCCTTTACTTCTCCCCCCTCCTTATCCCTCCCTACCCACCCATCCTCCCCAGTCCCTTTCCCTTTGGTACCTGTTAGTCCATTCTTGAGTTATGTGATTCTGCTTCTGTTTTGTTTCTTCAGTTTTTCCTTTGTTCTTATATTCCACAGATAAGTGAAATCATTTGGTATTTCTCTTTCTCCGCTTGGCTTGTTTCACCTGGCATAATACCTTCCAGCTCCATCCATGTTGCTGCAAATGGTTGGATTTGCCCTTTTCTTATGGCTGAGTAGTATTCCATTGTGTATATGTACCACATCTTCTTTATCCATTCATCTATCGAAGGACATTTAGGTTGCTTCCAATTCTTGGCTATTGTAAATAGTGCTGCGATAAACATAGGGGTGCACTGATCTTTCTCATACTTGATTGCTGCATTCTTAGGGTAAATTCCTAGGAGTGCAATTCCTGGGTCAAATGGTAAGTCTGTTTTGAGCATTTTGATGTACCTCCATACTGCTTTCCACAATGGTTGAACTAACTTACATTCCCACCAGCAGTGTAGGAGGGTTCCCCTTTCTCCACAGCCTCGCCAACATTTGTTGTTGTTTGTCTTTTGGATGGCAGCCATCCTTACTGGTGTGAGGTGATACCTCATTGTAGTTTTAATTTGCATTTCTCTGATAATTAGCGATGTGGAGCATCTTTTCATGTGTCTGTTGGCCATCTGTATTTCTGTTTTGGAGAACTGTCTGTTCAGTTCCTCTGCCCATTTTTTAATTGGGTTATTTGTTTTTTGTTTGTTGAGGCATGTGAGCTCTTTATATATTCTGGACGTCAAGCCTTTATCGGATGTGTCATTTTCAAATATATTCTCCCATACTGTAGGGTTACTTTTTGTTCTATTGATGGTGTCTTCTGCTGTACAGAAGCTTTTCAGCTTAATATAGTCCCACTTACTCATTTTTGCTGTTGTTTTCCTTGCCCAGGGAGATATGTTCAAGAAGAGGTCACTCATGTTTATGTCTAAGAGGTTTTTGCCTATGTTTTCTTCCAAGAGTTTAATGGTTTCATGACTTACATTCAGGTCTTTGATCCATTTTGAGTTTACTTTTGTATATGGGGTTAGACAATGGTCCAGTTTCATTCTCCTACATGGAGCTGTCCAGTTTTGCCAGCACCATCTGTTGAAGAGACTGTCATTTCGCCAGTGTATGTCCATGGCTCCTTTATCAAATATTAATTGACCATATATGTCTGGGTTAATGTCTGGATTCTCTCTCTAGTCTGTTCCATTGGTCTGTGGCTCTGCTTTTGTGCCAGTACCAAATTGTCTTGATTACTATGGCTTTATAGTAGAGCTTGAAGTTGGGGAGTGAGATTCCCCCCTACTTTATTCTTCTTTCTCAGGATTGCTTTGGCTATTCGGGGTCTTTGGTGTTTCCATATGAATTTTTGAATTATTTGTTCCAGTTCATTGAAGAATGTTGCTGGTAGTTTCATAGGGATTGCATCAAATCTGTATATTGCTTTGGGCACGATGGCCATTTTGACGGTATTAATTCTTCCTAGCCACGAGCATGGGATGAGTTTCCATCTGTTAGTGTCCCCTTTAATTTCTCTTAAGAGTGACTTGTAGTTTTCAGAGTATAAGTCTTTCACTTCTTTGGTTAGGTTTCTTCCTAGGTATTTTATTTTTTTTGATGCAATTGTGAATGGAGTTGTTTTCCTGATTTCTCTTTCTGTTGGTTCATTGTTAGTGTATAGGAAAGCCACAGATTTCTGTGTGTTGATTTTGTATCCTGCAACTTTGCTCTATTCAGATATCAGTTCTAGTAGTTTTGGGGTGGAGTCTTTAGGGTTTTTTATGTACAGTATCATGTCATCTGCAAATAGTGACAG
The DNA here is from genome assembly GCF_030020395.1 of Manis pentadactyla. Classification (NCBI taxonomy): domain Eukaryota; kingdom Metazoa; phylum Chordata; class Mammalia; order Pholidota; family Manidae; genus Manis; species Manis pentadactyla. Next base: position 62,734,382 of record NC_080029.1, on the reverse strand, counting down.
TTTAACTTCTTCTTTACCAATCTGGATTCCTTGTATTTCTTTGTTTTGTCTGATTGCCGTGGCTAGGACCTCCAGTACTATGTTAAATAACAGTGGAGAGAGTGGGCATCCCTGTCTAGTTCCCGATCTCAGAGGAAATGCTTTCAGCTTCTCGCTGTTCAATATAATGTTGGCTGTGGGTTTATCATAGATAGCCTTTGTTATGTTGAGGTACTCGCCCTCTATTCCCATTTTGCTGAGAGATTTTATCATGAATGGATGTTGAACTTTGTCAAATGCTTTTTCAGCATCTATGGAGATGATCATGTGGTTTTTGTCTTTCTTTTCGTTGATGTGGTGGATGATGTTGATGGACTTTTGAATGTTGTACCATCCTTGCATCCCTGGGGAATCCCACTTGGTCATGGTGTATGATCCTTTTGATATATTTTTGAATCCGGTTTGCTAATATTTTGTTGTGTATTTTTGCATCTACGTTCATCAGGGATATTGGTCTGTAGTTTTCTTTTTTGGTGGGGTCTTTGCCTGGTTTTGGTATTAGGGTCATGTTAGCTTCATAGAATGAGTTTGGGAGTATCCCCTCCTCCTCTGTTTTTTGGAAGACTTTAAGGAGAATGGGTATTATGTCTTCCCTGTATGTCTGATAAAATTCTGAGGTAAATCCATCTGGCCCGGGGGTTTTTTTCTTTGGTAGTTTTTTGATTACCGCTTCAATTTCGTTGCTGGTAATTGGTCTGTTTAGATTTTCTGTTTCTTTCTGGGTCAATCTTGGAAGGTTGTATTTTTCTAGGAAGTTGTCCATTTCTCCCAGGTTTCCCAGCTTGTTAGCATATAGGTTTTCATAGTATTCTCTAATAATTCTTTGTATTTCTGTGGGGTCCGTCGTGATTTTTCCTTTCTCTTTTATGATACTGTTGATTTTTGTTGACTCTCTTTTCTTCTTAATAAATCTGGCTAGAGGCTTATCTATTTTGTTTATTTTCTCGAAGAACCAGCTCTTGGTTTCATTGATTTTCGCTATTGTTTTATTCTTCTCAATTTTATTTATTTCTTCTCTGATCTTTATTATGTCCCTCCTTCTGCTGACCTTAGGCCTCATCTGTTCTTCTTTTTCCAGTTTCAATAATTGTGACATTAGACCATTCATTTGGGATTGCTCTTCCTTTTTTAAATATGCTTGGATTGCTATATACTTTTCTCTTAAGACTGCTTTTGCTGTGTCCCACAGAAGCTGGGGCTTACTGTTGTTGTTGTCATTTGTTTCCATATATTGCTGGATCTCCATTTTGATTTGGTCATTGATCCATTGATTATTTAGGAGCGTGTTGTTAAGCCTCCATGTGTTTGTGAGCCTCTTTGCTTTCTTTGTACAGTTTATTTCTAGTTTTATGCCTTTGTGGTCTGAAAAGTTGGTTGGTAGGATTTCAGTCTTTTGGAATTTTCTGAGGCTCTTTTTGTGGCCTAGTATGTGGTCTATTCTGGAGAATGTTCCATGTGCACTTGAGAAGAATGTATATCCTGTTGCTTTTGGATGTAGAGTTCTATAGATATCTATTAGGTCCATCTGCTCTACTGTGTTGTTCCGTGCTTCCGTGTCCTTACTTATTTTCTGCCCAGTGGATCTATCCTTTGGGGTGAGTGGTGTGTTGAAGTCTCCTAGAATGAATGCACTGCAGTCTATTTCCCCCTTCAGTTCTGTTAGTATTTGTTTCACATATGCTGGTGCTCCTGTGTTGGGTGCATATATATTTAGAATGGTTATATCCTCTTGTTGGACTGAGCCCTTTATCATTATGTAGTGTCCTTCTTTATCTCTTGTTACTTTCTTTGTTTTGAAGTCTATTTTGTCTGATATTAGTACTGCAACTCCTGCTTTCTTCTCGCTGTTGTTTGCTTGAAATATGTTTTTCCATCCCTTGACTTTTAGTCTGTACATGTCTTTGGGTTTGAGGTGAGTTTCTTGTAAGCAGCATATAGATGGGTCTTGCTTTTTTATCCATTCTATTACTCTATGTCTTTTTATTGGTGCATTCAGCCCATTAACATTTAGGGTGACTATTGAAAGATATGTACTTATTGCCATTGCAGGCTTTAAATTCGTGGTTACCAAAGGTTCAAGGTTAGCCTCTTTAGTATCTTACTGCCTAACTTAGCTCGCTTATTGAGCTGTTATATACACTGTCTGGAGATTCTTTTCTTCTCTCCCTTCTTATTCCTCCTCCTCGATTCTTCATATGTTGGGTGTTTTGTGCTGTGCTCTTTCTAGGAGTGCTCCCATCTAGAGCAGTCCCTGTAAGATGTTCTGTAGAGGTGGTTTGTGGAAAGCAAATTCCCTCAGCTTTTGTTTGTCTGGGAATTGTTTAATCCCACCGTCATATTTGAATGATAGTCGTGCTGGATACAGTATCCTTGGTTCAAGGCCCTTCTGTTTCATTGTATTAAATATATCATGCCATTCTCTTCTGGCCTGTAGGGTTTCTGTCGAGAAGTCTGATGTTAGCCTAATGGGTTTTCCTTTATAGGTGACCTTTTCTCTCTAGCTGCCTTTAATACTCTTTCCTTGTCCTTGATGTTTGCCATTTTAGTTATTATGTGTCTTGGTGTTGTCCTCCTTGGATCCTTTCTGTTGGGGGTTCTGTGTATTTCCATGGTCTTTTCGATTATTTCCTCCCCCAGTTTCGGGAAGTTTTCAGCAATTATTTCTTCTAAGATACTTTCCATCTGTTTTCCTCTCTCTTCTTCTTCTGGAACCCCTATTATACGGATATTGTTCCTTTTGGATTGGTCACACAGTTCTCTTAATATTGTTTCATTCCTGGAGATCCTTTTGTCTCTCTCTATATCAGCTTCTATGCGTTCCTGTTCTCTGGTTTCAATTCCATCAATGGCCTCTTGCATCCTACCCATTCTGTTTATAAACCCTTCCAGAGTTTGTTTCATTTCTGTGATCTCCTTTCTGGCATCTGTGATCTCCCTCCGGACTTCATCCCATTTCTCTTGCATATTTCTCTGCATCTCTGTCATCAAGTTTATGATTCTTATTTTGAATTCTTTTTCAGGAAGACTGGTTTGGTATGTCTCCTGATCTGGTGTTGTCTCTGTGATCTTTGTTTGCCTGTAGCTTTGCCTTTTCATGGTGATAGGAATAGTTTGCAGAGCTGGGACAAGTGACGGCTGGAAGAACTTCCCTTCTTGTTTGTTTGTGGCCCTCCTCTCCTGGGAGAACAGCAACCTCCAGTGGCTTGTGCTGGGCAGCTTCCTGCAGACAGGGTTTCTGCTTCCTGCCCGGCTGCTATGGAGTTTATCTCCGCTGTTGTTGTGGGCGTGGCCTGGCTCCGGCCTCTGCTCCAAAGTGGTGGAGTCACATTGGAGGGGAATGGCTGGGAGGCTATTTATCTCCGTAAGGGGCCTCCCTTCTCCCTGCAGCCCAGGGGTTAGGGTGCCCAGAGATCCCCGGATTCCCTATCTCTGGATTAAGTGTCCCGCCCTGCCCCTTTAAGACTTCCAAAAAGCACCCGCCAAAACAAAACAACGACCACCAAAAAAAAAAAGTTTTTTAATTAAAAAAAAAAAATTTTTTTTAATTAAAAAAAAAAAGGGTGGCTGCTCGTTTTTCTTTATTCTCAGGCGCCAGCCTCAGGCATCTGCTCACCGGTCTTGCTGGCCTGTTTCCCTAGTATTGGGGTCCTATCCCTTTAAGACTTCCAAAAAATGCTGGCCAAAACAAAACAGCAAAAAAAAAAAAAAATTGGTCACTCGCTTTTCTTATGTCCTCCGGCGCCAGTCCTCCGGTGCCCGCTCACCGTTCTTGCTGCCCTGTTTTCCCAGTATCCAGGGCCCCCTGCACACGTACTGTGTCTGCGCTCTGGCCTGGATATCTATGGCTGGGTGTTCGGCAGTCCTGGGCTCCGTCTCCCTCCCGCTCTGCCTATTCTTCTCCCGCCAGGAGCTGGGGGGATGGGCGCTTGGCTCCCGCCGGGCTGGGGCTTGTATCTTACCCCCTTCGCGAGGTGCTGGGTTTTCTCTGGTGCAGATGTGGTCTGGATATTGTCCTGTGTCCTCTGGTCTTTATTCTAGGAAGGGTTGTCTTTGTTATATTTTCATAGATATATGTGGTTTTGGGAGGAGATTTCCGCTGCTCTACTCACGCCGCCATCTTCTGCCCCCCCCGTACAATGGAATTTTTCATAGAAAAAATAATTCTACAATTTGTATGAAATCACAAAATACTATGAATAGTCAAATCAATCTTGAGAAAGAGGAATAAAGCTGGAGGCATCACACTTTCTGATTTCAAAGTATATTACAAAGCTATAGTAATCAAAACAGTATGAATGGAACAGAACAGCGAGCCCAGAAATAGATGTAAGCATATATAGTCAACTAATTTTCAAGAAGGCCCAGGAATACACAATAGGCAAAGGATAGTCTTCAACAAATGGTGCTGGAAAAAATGAATATCCACAAGCCAAGGAATGAAATTGAACCCTTATATCATACCATACACAAAAATCAACTCAAAATGAATTATAGACTTGAACATAAGACCTGAAGCTATAAAACTTATAGAAGAAAACATGTGGTAAAAACTTTATGACCTTGGTATTGGCAATAATTTCATGGCTATAACACCAAAATGCAGGCAACAAAAACCAAAATAGATGAGTGGATCCACATCAAACTAAAAAGCTTATGAACAGCAAAGAAAATAAAAGAGTAAAAAGGCAACCTATGGAATGGGAGAAAATATTTACACACCATATATCTGATAGTGGGTTAATATGTAAAATATATAAGGAACTCCTATAACTCAAAACCAAGAAAAGTAATAACCTCATTAAAAAATGGGCAAAGGATTTGAATAGACATTTCTCCAAAGAAGATATACTAATGGTCAAGAGTATATGTAAAAAATTCTCAGCATCATAAATCATCTGGGAAATGAATATCAAAACCATCATGAGCTATTACCTCATATCTGCCAGGAGGGCCATTATCAAAAACAAAAGCCAACAGTGTTGGCAAGGATGTGAATAAATTGCAGCCCTTGTACACTGCTGGTGGGAATGCAACATGGTATAGCCTCTATGGAAAAACAGTATGAAGTTTCCTTAAAAATTAAAAATAGAACTACTATATGATTTAGCAATCTAACTTTTGGATATTTATCTAAAAGAACTGAAATCAGGAAATCAAAGAGATTTTATCACTCCTATGCTTTTTGCAGCACTATTCACAATAGCCAAAATGCAGAAGCCCAAGTGTCCATTGACAGATGAACGGTTAAAGAAAATGTGGTATACACATACAACAGAAAAAGAGAATCTTCCCATCTCATGTCAGCCCAAATTACATTTCCTATGCTCTCTGCAATTCACTCACCTGATACAACATCAAATCTGAGATCGTTTTAACAGAGTTCGTAATGACCTAACTTGAAGTCAGTATACCCTCGTTCCTCAGGTAACCTTAAAATGAGCACACAGAGAGGCATATTTTCTATTCAGGACTGGCCTTGGATGATCCTAGAGTGGATTTAATGTTGCTTATCAAATATTACTAAAATAGGTTTGCACCTTTAAAATTATGAAGATTCCACAATGTGTGGTAACATGGATGAACCTTGAGGATACTATGTGAAGTGAAATAAGTCAGTTACAGAAAGAAACATAACACATGATTCCACTTATATGACATAAGTAAAATAGTCAAATTCATATAATCAAAGAGTGGAATGGTGGCTGCCAGGAGGAGTTCATAGGACGGGGAAATGGCGAGTCACTCATCAACAGGCATAAAGTTTTAGCTACCAAGATGAATATGCTCGAGAGATCTGCTTTACAACATGGTACCTATACTCAATAATAATGCATAGTACACTTAAACATTTGTTGAGGGTAGATTTCATGTTAACTGTTTTTACCATAATAAAATAAAATTTTTTTTTAAATTGATGAAAAAAAGGAGTGCCACCTAGCCTAACTAAAATATCGAGGATAGATCACACCTTAATTATGTAAATGGGTATTAATGTGATGAAAAATCTGTTCTGTTATTAAAACATCCATAGTTTGTTTCAACTGTCATCAATAAGGAAACTTCCTTTGTTCCTAACCCACATTCCTCTCACATAAGCCGATTTTTCACTCAACTGCAAGAGCAGTAAACTGTCACCTTTCTTGATGTCATTCATGATGATTTAAAAACCGTTATTGAAATAACTCCTTTTTTCTCATGCACACAGTTCCTTCTAAATATTTATTTATAAGTAGTATGTATTATTTCTCTGCTACAGACTTAATTTGATTCTTTTCCTCTAGATATTTTCAAATTTTTCTCACAAAATGTGAGACTTATACTAAACTGGAACTGAGTTGCCTTAAATGTTAATGAATATGACATGTGTTGACTTTATTGTGTGACAGCAATACAAAATCCAATATTCATAGTTTAAACAATTATTTAATTCCCCTACAAACATCTGAAGGCTGATGTTAACATTCATCCCACAAATGAGAAAGCTGAGACAGACAGAAAACTATAACTTGCCAAAGAGACATGGCTAACTAGTTAAGTACCAGAATTAGGAATTAACACCAAGTCTCTTACTAGAGCTCTCTGGCTGTTTCCATCACATTGCTATCTTTGCCTGAGTGCAGAGCTGCAGAGAAGTGTTTACCAGCCCCTCTTCAGGAAGATCAATGAGTTTCTACAACAGGACATATTAAGTATAGACTCTCCACCACGTGACAAGAGACAGTGATGAGTGATCCCCAAACACTGGCAGCCATGATGTTCCACAACCTCTAAAAAGTTCAACAAAAGGCACCAAGTCATCAGAAATAGGATCATATGACTCAAACAGTTAACAACACCACATATTTGTAACTAAGCTAGCCATCTAATGCAAACATTATATCCAACAGCTAAAGACAGCACGAGCAATGTCAGGCAGTGGCATTTAAGGAGTTAACATGCAGAGAGGCACAATATCTTGATCAAGAGAAGCATATGCCTCCCCTTTTACCTTTCCTGGCATGGGCTTTGACACCTTGCTTAGTGACTGGCCAGCTGGCTGCTAGCTTGATAAACAGAGAACCTTCGCCCATTTCACAGGCCTTTGTGATTAGGGTCTGGCATCTTTAGGAAGACATTCCACACAGAGACATGCCAGGAGGAGGGGCAAAGGAAGATGGGGGAAGCAGGATTTGTTAGCAGGGGAGGATGAGGGGTGGTGGGGGAGGATGGCCAGGAAGCCTGCTGCTCCCCACAAGGCATTGTTGAGCTCAGTGCAGTGATAGGTTTTTCATTTAAGGGACCACAGCAGCAGTATACACATTAAAGCCTGGTCTTAGAATCTTCCTATCTCATGTTCAGCCCAAATCACATTTCCTTTGCTCCCTGCAATTCACTCACCTCCTGACTCCTCCTGATACCACATCAAATCTGAGATCCTCTCTGATTTAGCTTCGAGTCATTTTACCAGAGTTCCTAATGACCTAACTTGAAGTCAGTATACCCTGGTTCCTCAGGGAACCTTAAAATGAGCGCACGGAGAGGCATATTTTCTATTCAGGATTGGCCTTGGGTGTTCCTAGAGTGGATTTAATGTTGCTTATCAAATATTGCTAAAATAGGTTTTCCATTTAAAGAACTAAAATTATTGTTTAGAAGTGACTGAAAGCACCATAAAATGTGTTGGATAAGAAAATGAAAGACAATATAGTGGTCCTACAGGGGGTCACATGATATCTAGGGTATCACTCAGTATTTCTTTGTAGAACTCTTTCATTCTGCTCCCTCCTTCCTCAGTGAGTAAATTGCTTGATGACAAGAATGCCATGACCATAACAGGTGATTCAAAGGAAGTGAACCTTTTGATAAATCTATTAGTAATTAGATTATATATGAGCATGTGGTCAAAACCAGTTTTCATAGGATCTATCAGTTATTTCCATAATCTTACAAACAGTTTGTATTAACAGTGCACATTACTTCTGTATGTTAATTCATTCCATCCCCTTTGTAGTACATCATGGTTAAAAGCAGAAGGGGTCATCCTGATGTGGGCTTTCATTTTCTCAAGGCTGCCAGCAAGAGGTGATATAAATGTAAAGTTTGTGCTGTACTCCTACACGATGAACCTGCAGAAAACTCAGTCTAGTAATACATTTTTGAAAGTTTCATTTCCTTTTGAATCACTCAGCACACCTTGATTTCAGAAAACCATTTAAAAAGTCTCCCATGTTATCCTGATTAATCGTAAGGCATTGAATTAATAAGATACTTAATGGAAGACAGATGAGAGTATAGCTGGAGATCTGTCATCTGGCTAAACAAAATGATTCTTCTGTGGAAGACATGCCCAGAGGGCAGCCTGAAGAGGGACTGGATGAACCTGGGTGAAGATGTGGAAGGCCTACTAAGGACCCAGGCTGGGAGGGGAAGCTGGAATGACAGATGAGGCACTCCGCAGTAACAGGGATCACTGAGGCTCTAGCACAGCCCTCAAACCACAGGACTGAATTCAAGCATGATGAACACAAGCTGCACAAGTTCAAGATGAGGGAGACTTGACTTTACTACAGTTCATGTGATCTGGGGATTTTAATTGACCATAAAGATTTATACAGACCAATATCTTGGTGAAAAAGGAACACTCATTCTCCCTCCCTCCTGTCCCTGCCAAATCCCCCAAGAATTCATCTTTGTACAATCTTTGGCTGCATTAAAAAGAGGTGTGCGTGCAGATCACAGCAAGGGTTGATTCTAGTGTACTCTGAATGGACCACCTAAAAACTTCCTCTACTTCTGACACTGACATAGACAAGTCAGATGCATCTCTAGTGGGAGAGAGACTGCCCAGAGGACCAGAAGCCATGTCTGTTGATAAGGGATTGAGGAACTGTGGATACATTCTGGAGAAAGACTCCAAGTCTCACGTATTCATACATTTGAAGAAGTACATTACAATGATTAAGAGCATGGGCTCTGGCCTCAGATTGCCTGGCTTCAATCTTTGACAGGATCTAGTGGAGAAGGACACCAAACTGATGCTCTTTGTGAAGATTCTTTCAGAGCCTCTCAAAGGAAAGGCCATGCCATGTTCCTCTCTGTATGTATACTGGGCCTGACACATCATTGATATTTAATAAATGCATTAACTATGCATTATAAAGACAAAATACACAAAGAACCCAGGTCTCAGAAGCAAATTACAAAGGAAGTACATACACACCCCAGTTAAGTACCTGGTAGCAACTGCAAGGCGAATAATAGCCACTCATCATTGCCATCCCCGCAGCGGGCCACAGTGCTCATGAAAATGATGTGGTGTGTTGGAATCAGTTGCTTCCTGGTAACTGAACAAGGAGGTGGCCTGAGTGAAGGTGAACTGTCTTCTTCTTTTTTAAGGAAGAAATTTGCCTTTTAGATATTGTTAATTTTAGTGGGTCCCAGTCAACTAGGAGTAGAGTCAGCTCTCAGTATAGACATTTCATTTTAATCTTAGCTCTCTTCTGTTATGTTTATAAACTTTGACAAAAGCATTCCCCCCTCCCCTGCACCCCCTGCCCAATGTCATGGCATCTTGTTGTTTTGTCCCCCAATGAAAATACCTGCAACTGAAGCTTAATTAAAAAATAGTTGTTTCCACTGCACAGCTATCAGAAGAATCTTTTACAGTGTTTGTTTTCCCTTCATGTGAGATAATTTGGGGAAATGCTAGCTCCTCACTCCACAGAAGGTCACTAACTAAAATGAGATGGTTTAATTGATAAGCATTCTTTAAGGAATGTGGAGTATTCCCAAGATCCTATCCTTGCAGGGCTCTGGGCTTTGGCATGAAATCAAAGTCTTGTAAAAGCTCAGCATCTAAATGTAGCCATTCAGAAAATAGCCATGAAAATTCCCTTTTCCCCCTAAGCTATCTGTTCTTTAAAGTGTTGTGAAATGTAAAATAATTTTAAAGGTCTTACTCACTTAGCTCAAATTATAAAATACATATGATGTCAAAATGGGTTAAGATTTAAGCATAACAGTTATCACTTAATTCCATATATCTTTGTGTATATATATACACACACACACATCTCTCTCCCTCTCCTCTTCTCTCTTGCTCTATATATTTACATAGGTAGATAGTACCTTCTGAGAGTCACTTATATCACAGTACGTTCTCATACAAAATGTAGGGAAATATTAATATATTTCCTTGGGAACCCAGTAGGATTTTTCTGTTTTGATGTGTTCTATTCATTGCCTCAATAAAAGCATTGACCCCAAGGAAAACTAACAAACCAGGTTCCCAAAACAAAATTCTAAAGGTTGAGAAGTCAGGGCAAAGACACACTGAGATGCTTTGATATGGAGGTAGACAGATGATTAAGGAAAAGTCTTTGAACCAAGTTTGTTTCATGTGATTCTACTTCTGGACTTCTATAAATGAAACTTTCCCATGCCCATTTAGGTCCACTTCTGTAATATGTTTAACATGTCCCCTCAGTTAAGTCATTTAAGGGGAATCAACTACCTTACTCTTACATGTGTAAAACATTCCGGCCCAGTTACCCCCTGCAGCCTCCATGCTGCCTTTCCCCTGGTTAACCGCACACCAGCTGCTGTCATAATCTTCTCCCAGGTTCCCTGCACCTCCCTCTGCCTCAGGGCAGTCACACATCCTGTTCTCTCCATCTGTCTCTGCTCATCCTCTTCATCTTGGCTAATCTTCATTGATGAGCCCCAGCCTAAACACTGTTTTGGAAGGAAGGTCTTCCTATATCCTCACCGTGGCCCACGGTGGGTCTAGATTAGGACCCTTGGCTGTAAATTCCCACAGCTTGGTAGTTGTCTTTCAGGGCACTTATCATGATCACCACCATTTGGTTGCCTGTGTACTGACTTATTTCTTGTCTGTCTCCTCTCCTTGACTGCAAACCCCATTAAGGCAGGAGCAGTGTTGACACTTAGTGAGAGGGTGTCTGGCACACGGCAGATGTGCTATGAACACTTTTGGAATGAGTGAATAGAAGGAACCCGCTTAGAATCCAAAGCTATTTGTACCTCATTTCCATCCACTTGGTGGTGCCTAACTGTAAACGTTTGGCCTGAAGTTTATTTAAGAAAGTACCTGAACCTCTGCCTGCCATCTCTCTGCCCTCCTCCTCCCCATCTGCCCCCACGCCCAAGGGAGTCTGTGAATACTGCCAATGAGAGATACTGTCTTTTACTGAGGAATCTTGTCACATGACCTGGAATGTTATAGATAATATATACTTGTAGTCTTACCCAGCAGTTACCAGAAAGGAGAGTTGTTCTTAATGAAACTTTAATACGCCTGCCCTTCCCATTACTGGATGATTGGTAAGACTAATGATCACATAAGAGAGAATCAGAAAAATAAATGGTCATAAATTAAATCCTACTATGATCTAATTCTACTGAGATTCTTCTTTTCAAAATACAAACATCTCTGTCTAAATTCTCCATTTGAACCCAAAGGTACATTTTCATCTTAGAGAAGGATAGAGCTCTAAATTATGAAACTAACATATTTTCCCATTTCTTCTGATAAACAGAAGTGCATCTGGCACCACCCTCAGACTTTCTACATAATTTATGAAACAAAGAAAATAATAAAAATCAAAAGAAAAAGAAAAACATTTGCATTTCTAACAGGCAATCTTTTATGAATATTACCTTAGAAGAAAATAAGTATGTTTGACTTAATGCTGTCTGTCATAAAATGACCACAGGGACAGGTCTAAATGGCTTACTAAGTAAGAAAGATTGAACATATGAGAAGTTGTTCTCTCCTAGAATATTTCTAAACCACACATGTAATTTATATCACAGCAAAATTCAACACAAAAGGGCTATTGTTTTTGGTAAAATAACCCGCAAACATGTTCAATGAAGATACAAACTGAGAGCACAGTTGAAAACTGTTGACGGCCATGATCTTCAGACGGTGATTCCTACTGATTATTTTACCCATGGAAATATATGAAAAGCAGTAAATATGGAATAAAAGGCAAAGTTATGGAAGAGATGTAATGTTTTAATCTCTCAATTTTCATTTCCGTGTCAACATCACAAATAATATGCTCTGAACATTCCCCCTTGTAATGGGAATGAGAGAAATTCGTTTTGCAATGAAAGCTTACGCCCATGGATATTTGAAAATGACATCAGCATTGAAGTTAATTGATATCTATTTCTATTGGGTTTTTCTTTGAGAAGTGACAGACTCTTTCAGGGGAGAAGGGGTAATTCTTTATACTGATATTCCATTCCATTTACTGTATGATGTAAATGAATCTCCCATTAATGAATTCAAAGGTCAGCTTAATATCCAAAGCAGTCTTTATTGCAGGCATGTATTCTGACTTGAGGAACAGCTAGATCCTAAAAAATAAATCTGAAAGAATATAACACAGGGCACATTTTCAAACTGGTAATGCCCAGTTCTTCCAGGGCCATGTCTTATAATTCTTTGTTTCCACGGCTTATAGACTAAAGGATGTGAAAAGAAAGGAGCAGTTTATAGGTCTGAATGAGGTAGAAGAGGAATCTGGCTATATTACCTGAATACTCTAGCTATTTCACTTATTTAAAGTTTAGTAACCATTTTTAAGTGATAATGTATGCATGACAAAACATAAGATAAAATGTAGAGTTAAAGCATTAAATGGTATAGTGGAAAGAGTCCTGGACTCTGGTTCTTTCCTTCCCTCTTATTGTATAACTTCAGATAAATTACTTAAGTAACTTACAGCTCTGGCCCTAACATCTCATTTGGTTTCCTTATCTGAAAATGACAGTTATTATGATGAGGATCAAGCAAAACCTTAGAGTCTATGCAAATGGTCAGGATATTTCAGTGCTAACTTGAAAAATGCATCCAGCAGCTATTGCCAATCCAAAGAGTTACAGTTAAAAACTTTAGGGATGAATATCTGACCTGAATTATCTGGGCTTACTGTTTCAAGTTCTTATTTTACCTCTATAGACATAGCCTTAGAGTTGAATAAAATGTGCCAAAGGTAAGTAGGCACTTTAAGAGATTCTATTAAAATTTTCACTGATTTTCTGTTATAAAATTAATACATACTTATTACAGAAGCTTCCAGCAGCTCAGAACGGTATAAAGAAAGAGTACTTCCCCTCCACTGCTTGCTTTCTCCTGCTCTCCCTCTCCTTCTCTCTCTCACACACTCACACACACACATGCACAACTCTCCATTTCCACTCCCCAGAGATAACCATTATGGACAGTTTTTTGTAAAATTAAATACTTCAAAAATGGAACACATTGCAAAACAATGTATGGATTTAAACAAAATATATTAAAGAAAAATCTAAAATTATCCCATGGCAGTCAGGATTGGTGAAATCTCAAATTCCCTTGGAACTGAATGACCAATTGCTGGGGTGAGGAAATTGAAACAATAACCCTTTAAACAAACTATATAAAGACTATGGCTAGAGTCAGTCTACAGCAAAGGTGGAATAAAGCCTTCAAGGAACACCACCTCCTCCTCATGGTTAACAGCTTGATGACGTTCTTCAACATGTTTTAATGATTATCATACCTTCTCTTTCACAAAGGATTGATTTATTATGGTTTAAATTTAAAGAATACTGGTTTCCCAGTTTTGAATCAGGCTTAGGTTACAGAATACATAAAATCAATGACTTTGTTCTAGGCAAGAAAAAACACAGTGTTCACTTAAGTGCAAAAGGAACAGTCCTGGGGAAAAATTCTCCATGCATTTCTATATGGTAATTATTTCCACTACCCGCCTTGCCACCTCTACTCCTTTCCTCATCACTGTCATCAGCACCATCACATTTAACACTTTTATGGCATCTTAAAATTCACAAACAACTTCATATATTGTTTATTTTAATCCTTAAAACAATTTTGTCATGTAGAAAGAATACTCTTAGCTCTTCAATTTTCAGATAAAAAAAGGGAAGCTCAGAGCAGTGAAGTGACTGGCTCAAGATCATTCACCCAGTAAAGGTATGCTCACCCAGACATACTGATGACCCCTAAATGACTATCTCCAACTCACATCTCTCCTCTCAAGCCCCAGGACCCACGTCCAATCATGACTGAACACCTGCGCTTTGCAGTTCCAAATGAAATTAAATTCTGTTTCCAGGCTCAGCCCATAACAGTCTCCCATAAACTTGCTTCTTTCAATGGTTTTCCTTCTCAGTGGATGGCACAATTATCTTGTCAGTTATTCAAGCCAAAAACCTAGACATCATCCCTGCCCGCCACCCCTTTTCTCATCATGCATATAGACTTCATCATCACATCCTACACATTTTGCCTTCTGAAGATTTCTCAAATTTGTTTACCTCTTCTGTAACCCAAAATCCCAGCATCTCGCATTGACTCATTTCTGTGTCATGCTCTGCCCTTCTCTCACCACCCCCACTTGAAGGATTCTCAGCTCTGCAGCCAGAGTTATTGAGTAATTCCTCTGCTTAAAATCTTTTGTTGGCTTCATAGTGCTCTTCAGATAAAGATGAGAATCCTTACAGGGGTCTATAAAGGGCAGTATGATCTGACCCCTGTAAACTGGCAAGATAAATGAATTCTTTCCATAGTTTCAGGATACCACAATGTCTTTTAAAAAATAAATGGATATTTATGCTTCCTTTAATGATATAACATTTAATAACTGAAGCACATTTATTGTAAAGTTTGCACTTGTGAATTTTTTAAGGCATTAGTAATAATATGTGACCATATATCAACCTTTATGAATTTCTTTCTTAAATATAACCAAATTCATTTTCTTACAATAACATATGACTTAAAATGCATGCACAAATATATGTAATAAAATATATAATATTTATGTAATTTATATAACTTACTTCATTGTGCATAATTTGTCTTGAGCTTTTGGAGAGCTTTAGAAACGGAGGCATGGACACTCCCATGTTGTATGGATTAGTCACCTCAGGGTCTAACACACAGGGTCAGCTTCCTGGGTATGTGGCTTGGGTAGTTACCCAGGGGCTGCATTTAGAAGAGCCCTGTGTTGGTTTATTGCTCTACTGTTTTGGTCTTGAAATTCTTAATAATTTTTGAGCAAGTGGCCCTACATTTTCATCTTGCCCTGGCCCTAGAAACTGTTTAGCCCATTCCTGTTAAAAAGAATCTCAGTGTATTAAGATTTGAACTCTCTCATGTCATCCAGGACCAAAGTGTTTATTGCATTCTCTTTCCGTATTTCATGAACTCAACAGGAAGAAGCTCTGAGGACCCTGGAATCATAATTGTGAATCACTGGGGTGGGATGGGGGAGGGTCTGTATATATTATATCCAAACATAGATTTCAGACCAACTAAACATAAGCTTCTACTCAATAAATGAGATTTACAAATACAATGAAATCTGGTTAACAATTTGGGCTAGTGAATGATGCAATGCCAACAGATACTCTATATGGAACATGCCTTAGATTTAGCTGTTACTTGAAATTAGTCCTGGCCTAAAATATGGGGTAGAACTGGGCAAAGACAGTATAACCAACTTTACTGAAGAGTCTGGTGATAGCCATATTAGAAAATTTTTTATGTTTTAGAATATTCCTTTAATACTTTGTACATAGAAAAATTAAAAACTAAATTCCTGTGGGAAACTGCATGTGAAAAATGTTTCTCCAGCTGGTACTCCCAGGATTGCAATTTTCATTGTGAGCAATATGATGATGAGGGAAAATTCTGTGTTGCTATTGCTTAAAAAATACTCATTTTAAAGCACATCTTCTGCTACTTTTATCTTGTAGAAGTTGAAAGGCTGCTATCAGCTGTAAGTTACTCTTAAAAATATACAATTATTACTATTTTGCATTAAAAGTGAATGATACTAGAAGAGTTGATTTACTACTTATCCTAACTAACTTAGATGAACTTAACAATTAATATCTAGGTAACATTTAAATTTTAGGCTGGCAGTTTTCCCCCATGAACTCAAAACTTACTTAGAATATGACAATTCTGACACATAGTAACCACACTAGAGGGGTGAGGATTTAATAATATGGGTAACTGTGGAACCACTGTGTTGTATATTTGAAACCAATATAAGATACTGTGTATCAATGATATTTCAGTAAAAAAAAGAATATGACAATTTCAACTTTTCTGACAGAGTTATGTTTCTGAGATAAAAGTTAAGTGATATAGTTTCTAGAAATTCCTTTTAGTGATAAATGGGAAAAATTCAGGTGTAGTGGTGTACACTTCAAGAAGATGAATTTTGGTGTCAGATTGGGGTTCAAGTCTGTATTTCGCTAACTATGTGATAATTTACTATGTGATGTTTCTAAGCCTCAGTGTCTGCATTCAAAATAGGAATAACCATGAATGGGACTGATGTGAGGCTCAATCAGATAACACACGTAAGTCTTTAGTACAGTGGGTGGGGCATATTGAACACTCTACAGTTGTAGCTACCATCATCAATAGGACTTTTCCTCCAGGATTTTAATCTATCAAATAATTACCTTATTGACTGGAACAATGTTTTTGACATTGTAGTAGAAGCCAAAATAAAGCATGTTGAAGACTCCATGACGTCCCAGAGTCGCTGTGAATCCTTTGTTGAGGCCCCGGAATCCCAAGCCTTCCTTCTTAATGATGTGTCTTGCATAACTCAGAGTGGACGGTTGCTGCCAGAGAAAGAAGCAAAGCCAGAAAGATCATCTTTGAGACTGTGAAACAGAGTAAGTCACCCCTGCAGCTTCCCTTCAAGCCAGAATTCTTATGGACTTTTTTCCCCAATAATGAATGAATAATCATGCTGAGTTCTGTATTTTTAAAATTAGGAAACCCAGAAAGTAAACAAAATTGCATGCATAACAAGGGGGCTTAAAGGGAAGATTGTTGGCAAAGAAAAAAACATCATTGGTGGAATTAGTAAACCTAATGTCATATATAAACCATCAACACAGCAACATGTAAACAGTTGTATATAATTCTGGATTATCCACACTAATGAAGGGGATTAGCCATATAGATAAACTGGCCATCCATAACTGTGCATAACCCAAAAGGAATTTGTGTTTGGTTCCTCAATCCAGCATACTTACTTTTCTAATATGTTTTTCTAAAGAGAATGTTACAATTAGTCTTGATTCTATTGCCTCAATAGTTTAAACTGGCACTAGGTTAGAATCAGGCATGCATCGGTAGCGGTTGACTGCTGACTTTCTCAAGAGGGCAGGCAATCAGTGTGGGTATCACTTGCTGTGCTAAATGATACATCAATGGTGCTGGGAGTAACTTTACTTCTTCCCAATCCTCTGATGATCCAAGGTTACAATATCTTGAGACTTGTGGAATCCAGTCTGTAGCAACTTTTGGAAAATGTTAAAAACTCACTATAGTTTGCCCTTAGGTTTATAATTCATTACAATACAAATCACAACAATTCACGTGGGTCTTTAAAAAAACAGTTGAGTGATTGTTTCCTTTTCAGAATTAGAGTACAAAGGATATATCTCCTTCTTAAATGTTGACTGAATAGTAACTAGGAGGAAGTGTTCAGTATTTAATTTTTTTTCCTGCCCATGAGGCAAGCACTGACATGACGTTTGGGTAATATTTCAGTGGAGCAGGTTGCTGGGGTGGTCATGGCAGTCTGATGCACTTTCTTACCAAAAGTGTTTTCTTGTCATGTGCAATTAAGGTGCATCAGCAGAACAGAATAGAACAAATCCAATCAAGGCAGTTCATCCAACTTGTATTTGTAGCTGTATAATTAAACATGATACATCTAAATGAGCTTGGTTTATAGAGTAAATCCTATAGGTTTTTCTGATAAAAGTTTTAAAAACTCTAACTGGCCACAAGTCTACACCTAACTTCATCTTTTCATTTTAGAGGATTAATTAAAATAAATTGTATTAAGCTTAAGGAACCCCTTTTTTTGTAACATGAAAAAACACACATGAGAATTTATCTTCAAACAATTTCATATTTCAAAGATATTTCATATTGGGCAATCAAAATTTTCAGAGGATTAAAAGCTCACTCTGTTCTATAAAATGGGACTAATTTGTGTTCTGGCACAGTAACTATCAACCCAAATTATTTGTTTTGGTTTTCAAAATAGACTCAAGGACAAGGTGAGCAGAAATTCATTTCTGTTGGAAAGATTCTAGAAGCGCTGAGCACACTGTGTAGACACCGCTCTCTTGCTCTGCGGAAGGCAGCCTGGAGGGCAGAGGAAAGGAGAGGTGGCTTTCCTGGGGATGGAAGGAATATGGATGAAGTGAAGATGTCTGGGTCCAGGCTGACCATCGCTGGTGCTCCAGGCACCCAGCCCAAGCTTCTCCATCCACAGCAACTCTGAGTTCCTGAAGGCAGGAGGGCAAAAAAGCCATCTAGATTCTACCGCAACGGAAGAACCAGTGGTTTTGAATAAAAGTGTAGATTAACATGGCTTTCCCTTAATAAAACAGGTCTTTTTAAAGATTGTATTAAAATCCTTGTGTACTAAATCATCAGAATTAATAAAGAAGACTTCTACTGGGTCTTGGTGAGGGTCAACAAATATCCAAGTGACATTTACTAATGGTCCATTGCCTGATTTTCACCCGGTTGGGTATTAGGTGGGTAAAGTGAAGTGTAATGAACTCTACTTGTGAATCATTAAGTAAATCAGAGGTAGTACAGTAGTGAGAAATAGGGGGTTGGAGCTGGACAGGTCCAGGTTTGAGTTTCAGCGAGGTAAGTGCACCCTAGTAATACCTGCTAACTTGTGTAAGTATTTTATCCTCTTTGGATTTATCCTCAGTCTATAAGGCTAGTAGTAGAATCATCCTCCTAGGATTGCTGTGATGATAAATAAGTCAATGAACTTTGTCCTATAAGCATTCACTATTTATTGGCTGTTAATAGTAACAGTAATTATGCTGATAACAATAAGAATAGTTATAATGACAACAGGTCATTTCTTTGTTAGTTGAAGGCAAAAACAATCAATGGAGGCTGATTCAAGGAAAGGAAGGACGTGCCTAACTGGTCTCTTCCTTTCATTCCTCTGGCTGTCCTTTTACCAGAGCCCTGGACCCTTGTGACAAAGCCCACCAGAAATGCATCCAGAATGAAAGTAGACAGGTCTGCTTCCTCCAAGGTCCAGCCAAATCAAACCCTTGGACTAGAGATCTCCTTTGAGGGCTAGTTCATCTCAGGGGCTTTCCTCTCCGGAGATCCTGTAATTGGCTTCTTCCTTAACCCTCAGTCAGCATCCTTGGTAGGAATTCGCCACTTGATAAGTCTATGGCTGTGGAAGCAAGGCTACAGGAGAGCAATGGCTGGGAATGGAAAACACACTAACGGGTCTCCACCTTACATAGTTTACAGCCTATAGAGCACATCCCCGTAGTTACCAGGTCCCCAGAAGACAGTAAGTGCTTGTCAATATTAGCCATTATCACAGATGCTTGGTATTTTACATATATCACCCTATTTAATCCTCCTAAATGTGTGAGATAGCTGTTATCATTACCCCCATTTGACAGGTGAGCAAACTCAGGTTAAGTTACTTGCCCAAGATCACAGAGTAAGTGGTAATGCCAGACTTACATGCTTTTATACTCAGCATGGTTTTGCCATCCTAACATATCTGATTGCATCTCCCAATGGCCCTTTAATGTGGGTGGCAGGTATATGCTCCTCATTTTGTAGCTCATTTGAGGAAACCAAGCATTGTTAATAATATTCCTAAGGTAAAAACACTGCTAAATAGCTCAACCTGAATTCTGTACCTCATTAGTGTTGTGCCCATTCTTGTTATACATATAAGGTAAGATTTTTCAGAGCTCGATGATCAAACTGATATAGATAACAGATACATAATAACACAAATATATTTCTCTGGCAACTTAGGGTATGGAGATAAAGAAAAACCTGAACTCTAATTCCCATACAAATTAGAAGTGTGCTCTTTGCTTCATTCAGCAGCATTGCGCCACACACGTAAGCAAATATTTAATTAGACAGGCAAAACACGACTTCCACTAGGATGCTTAAATAAGGAAAATATAGAATCATTTTGACTAGATCTCTGTAAACATAGGAATTTTACTAAACTTATTTGATTACTGGGCTTCCATTTCAGAACAAAATGGTGACTGATCAGCATCCTCAGCCAAGTGATTCCCATAGTAGCCAATGCAGCAGGTTCCCTTCTAATATTTAATTCACTCCAATTTTCATATTTAGTTACCAACTGTGGGCCAAATTGCATTATAACTTCCCTGGGGTACTTTTCGTTGACAGCACCAGAACTGCAAGCATGGAAGAACAAGTGGACTGAAATGTAGCTATTATTGTGATATCACACTGCTCTCCCATTGATTGATAGAAATCTTCAGTTCACTGGCACCTGCCAGAAGTATTTCCATTCAAAACAACTCAAAGTCTTCCCTAACTTTGATTTTAGCTATTGCCAACTGCTGATTCTGGGAACTCCCTGTTCTTTGATGCTTTCATTTATACTGAGTGTCTACTAGGTGCCATGTACTATGCTAAATGTCTAGCACAGTACTTTGCTTTCTATCCTAGGAACTCGAGTATTTTTGCTTTTATGTGGAGAGGTAGGCTCATAATTGTTATATCTATCCATAAGAAACTCCATGATGGCTATGAAATGACACTTCTGTTTTAAAAGTCCTTAAGAGGCTTAACTAAAAGAGAAAATCCTTTGCCTATACAATGCTCCCAGGCACCACTCTGGAGCACTGACTGATTCTTTGCTGTCTGAGAGCCCGGTATTACCAACAAATCACTGAGATGACTTATGGCAGCTGAGCTATTTTTTCTGGAGTTCTTCCATCCAACTACTGACCGTGGCTGGCTCTGATTAGCTTGTGAGATCACAGAGAGAGGTTTAGGCAGCAGGCATTGTTGCCTGGGTAAATAGCTGTCAGAGTATGGCCAATAGGTACAGGCATGGGGTGTGTGTCATGGATTCTCTCCATCTCTAAAGCCAGAGAAGAGCTCTAGGCGCACCATGTCAAAAAAGCACGCTCCACATGTGTTCCTTTACCTGCTCCCTAAGGCAAGGTGAGTTTGATTGCATTTTAGAGCCAATGGAATAAGGATGTTGAACTGAATTTCATCACATGGCTGGAAAGTAAACCAGATGAGACCTTTACACAATGGAGTGAATGTCCATATCTGGGCCTTCAGAAAAATACTGCTTTGTTAAAAAAGAGGAGATCCAGTTGCTACATTTTGGTAGGAACATATCCTTGCTCTTTGGCAGATAGAAGATCACTGTGCTTCTTTTCACTACTCAAATGAAGTCTTGAAACATTTTTGTAAATTTGAAAAAAAAAAAGAAAAACAAAAACTTTCCTCTTAGCTGAGAACAAAATATAAGTGAAAGAAGAGGAATCAGTTTCAAAATCTCACATTTACACATTTCTTTTAGCTTAGATATTTCACTAATTTGTCATTACAGCTTATTTTAATAGAGCATGATTATGGACAAAAAGATATCCCAAATATAATTATATTCTATCTAGAGTTTATATTTGATGAGCAGGTCTATTTTCAAGCAATCTGTGAGTGGAGAATAATTTGCTGTAAACAAACTCTCCCAGATGCTGAGCCACAAAGCTATATCAACACCAAGATGCTGCCCAATAACCATCCCTGGAGGGACATGGGGCCATCCAGGTGACCAGATCGCTGACACTGTGCCTTGCTCCTGCATTGCTGTCAGAGCAGGAGGGCAGGTGACTGTGCTGTGACCACAGGGCTGACTGACTAGAGGAGACTGGCAACATGCAAGCAGTCTTTGCTTTTTCAAGATTCCTGAAACACTTTTGATTTTCCCTTTGGCTTCTTAATTATCCACATTTCTTTATCCCTATGAAAGCAGTGTAGTTGACTAGCAGGAGACCTCTATGCTAATGCTCACTTCTTTAGAGCAACTCACTTCATTGGGCTTTATTTTCTCTATCTATAAAGCACAGTTAAGTCATCAACTTCTAGGGGTAATGGGAGGACTTGAAGTATCAGGTGTGTGTGTGAGCACTGGAACAGGTGGAAGGATGCACAGCAGTGACCAAAGTGATGGGATTAGAGGGAGGTATAGGCAAAAATCACCAAGTGTTTTTTCCTTGTAGCTCTGTATTACTTGATTTGTGAAAAAATTAATATTTTGTAATTTGTAAAATTATATTTATTTAAAAATCAAAGGAAAAACCATTAAGGCATCTTGCATAGTATCTGGCATACAGTGGATGTTCTGTAAATGGTAGATATTACCATGACATTAAAGTCTCAATTCTGAAAGTAAAAATCTAGGGTTCCTGGTGCAGCAGAGTGGAAGACTGAAGTCTATTTTCTGTAAATGATAATAGAGAGGCAACCTGACTGCTGCCTTAGGAATTGTTGAAAGATAACTATAGGAATGGATTCATATACATAATTCATTTTCCTGCCCACAAGAATCATAGAATGGAAATAAATAATTTATGCACTGAACAGTTTCCAGGCAGTGTCTCACAGAGTAATGCAGGAAAAATTTGAACTTAACTCAATATGTCATCGCGAATGCTGACATGTGCTTGAAACTGGCTTCTCACACTCTCTTTTAAACAGCCAGATCTTCTCTACGTGACTCAGCTTCTCTCTTTCATTGAAAGAAACGGTCATAAAATAACAGTTCTTCTATTCACTTTATGCAGTCTCTACATAATACAACTAAGCTTAAACATGTGTTGATTGTCAGTGGAGACAGTAATCATTGGGCTTTGCGATAAATATGATCTAATTGGTCTCTATTTGATTATTAAGCTCTCAGGATAAAGTGTGTAAAACTGTATTTAGTGGTGTTATCCAAAACCGGAATCAAACCGTGAGCTAACTTTTAAAAACTCCCTCTCTTTAAAGATTCTATCATCAATCACACATTTGCTATCTGTTCATCAATCCTTCAAGTTATAACCATAGAGCAGAGGTAGAAAATTAATTATTCCTTTCTTGGGCTGAACATCTTTAAAGACTAAGTAGAGGTGAACTTGGCTTTTGCAATTTCCTAAAGGTTTAGTTTCATATGGGGTGAGAATGATTATGTTCATATATAATATAGATAAAAATGACAGAATACAAGGAAAACCTGTGCCCCATCTACACATCAGAGACAAATCCTATAGACCTCAAGGGAAGGAAAACATAACCCATTGGCCAAATAATAACTTTGAAGTAGATTTCAAAGTGGAGAGAAAAACTGGGAAACAATTCATACAAGATTTTGCTCCTGGGGAGGAATTCACATTTTCCAGGCTTTCAGAGAGCATGCCAGCCGAACACTGCTTGGCTTAGCACAACTGATAGGCAACTTCTAGTTCTTACAAATATACAATATAAAAAAACAATGCACCCAGTTAGAGGGGAGAAAGGTCCTATAAGGACAACAAGCTACAAAGTCACACCTTTGGCAAGACTGGATGTGCCAACCAGGTCCAGTAGAGAAATCCTCGGGCAAGCCTACCCCTAAGCCAAAGAGGCTACAGACCAGAACAACACTTTGCTTGGGTTTAGTTTGAAGGACGGAGGCAAATTCGGGTCTATCCCGATTTTATTTGAACATGTTTTTACACCCACTGAACCAAACCGGAGCATGACAAAGCTGTGATTACTTTGCTCCCCACAGAAGGTCAAGCATATTTAAATTAGAGACCGGTTTTCTCTATACACTGTGAATTTTAAGATGCTGGCCAAGATTCTGGTATTGGTATTGGAGGAAGTGTGGCAGGGATTATAGTCTTTGACTGATATGGTGGTAATTTAAAAAGTGGAGGCGAGACAAGCAGACCTATTGAAATACTTCAACAGAAACTGGAAGGATATGAGGGAAGTATCAGGGACCAAATTATCACAGTGTCCTTTAAATTTCTGGAATAGTTTATGGCTAACCTAGGAGGGAAGGCATAGTTTAAGGGTACTGTCCTGCTGCCTGGCTAGAATCGAGGGAGAAGCCAGCCAACTGGAACCAGCAGAGTACTTGCCATTCCTGGGAAATGGGAATTGCACTTGAGGCTCCAAGAACATAACAGACGCAGCCTCTGCTCTCAGCCAGTACTGTCCTGGGACCCCAGCTAGAGGGGTCCTTGTCCTGGACCCCATGATTCTGAGGGTCCCATTCTGGTCCTTTGCCAGCCATGTTCTCCCTCCAGGGCCAAAGGGGTATCTACCACATCTCATAGCCTCCTCCTCAACGATGCTGTGTGTGCTGGGGCCCTGGCAGCCCTCTGGCTCCATCTTTATCACTCTACCACTGCCTGCAAAACTTTAAGAGTCATACTGAGCACTGTTGCTCTAGGCTGTCTTCCACTGCAGAGGCTCTCTGAGCTGCAGCAACTTCTTGGGAGACTTTCGTGTTTAAAGGACCATGTTGACTCACCTCCTCAGGCTAATGAAATAGGAAAATCCACAATTACATGTAGGAAACCATGGTGATTCATATCTAAGACACAGGGCAGAAGTGCTGAACAGTAGACAAGCTGACTGAGAAATGCACACTACTGGCGGAACAAGAATCATCCACGTGCACAACAAGCCTCTCGGAGAACTGCTCTGCTTTTCTTTAAGGTGCTGTCAAACCATCTGGCTCTTCCATGTGTAGCCCCTCCGTTTAGTGTCCCACCACAACTGGTAGCTACACTTGCATGAGAAGGCTAACAGTGACAGTGAAACTCCAAGTGAAGTGACTAAGAAGGCTTGATCAAGAATCCATGTTAGATTTATATGATTATTCCCGAGGAAGAATGTCTTGATTGTGGTAGAATTCTTTCCAAAGTGGCTTCAAATGTTTTTAGTTTCATCTCTAACTTCTGCTACTGTATGCTAGTTATTTACAGCAAACAGATACCCAGCTGCTGTTGTGGATGACAGGCGGCCTGCACCTGAGCTTGAAGACCTTGCCAACAGGCACTGTTCCTAGGCTGCCAGCCCTATGGCTTGATAAAGAATTCTGGCTGAATGGATTGTATTGGCAGCTGAGAATGGTCTGAAGTGGACTGAAGGAAAAGACTGACCATTGCTCAGGAAGCTGTTTTTTGCACCCTGAACTGGAGTCAGCTGTGACTACTCAGTATTAATTGGGGCAGTATCTTGAGATAAATCTGTCTTTACTTAAACATACGGTTTATAAGATCATATAAAATACAAGTGTTTCTTGCATCTAGAAATACTTGTCATTGGTTGAGTGCCTACCATGTACCAGGCTCTGTTCTAAGACATTTATATATATTATTACACTTAAAATCTCATAAAAACCACATTCAAAAAATAATACTGTTATTTTTTTATAATACTAACCATAGTAACCACTAACACTTATTAAACTGTCACTACATGTCAGACTGTATTGACAGCTTTACATACAAGTCTCAGTTAACCCTCATTATCCCATTTGATATGGCTGTTAATATTACTCTTCCCTAACTAAAGAGGAGACATGCAGCTGTCACATAGTCAGTAACTGAGATTGCCCTCCAGGGCCTGCGTTTCCAACCACTTCACAGAAATGCCTTATTGCAAGATATTTGGACTGATCACCATCATTTTACCATTGAGGGAAATGCGAGTAACTTATTCAAGGCCATATCACTAGGAAATGGTAAAGAGCATGATGGCTCTATCTTTCCCCAAACCCTGGGCCTGCTTTGCCAGTTTGTCAGTTGCCTTCCTGTTCTAGACAGCTCTGTTTATATATATGTTCTTCAATAATTTGCACCTAAGGTTTAAACTTCCTAAGAAAGTAGAGTGCAGGGAACGATGGGGATTTCTGCTATCATCAATGAAGTAACAGAACCTGAGTCTTACAAGGCTGAGCCCTCAGATAGGCCAGCGGGTCATTCCCACTCGATCAGCTGAGAAGGTTCTCCCCAAAGGCGGGCTTGAGCTGGCAGAGCCATGACAACATTTCTTTGGATGACGTACTTTTCTTTATACTGTTCTATATTTTCTAAATTTTCTACAATGAGCGGTATTACTTTTTAAAGTAGATATTCACAGACAATACTGAAAACATTCTCATGTCAAACACTCAACTACACAAAGCCTTTCCCTCAAATGTTTCCTTTCCACTTCCCTTCCAATCCTCTCTCCAGAGGTGACCACAGTTAGGAAGTTTGTATGAATTGCTCTAGACCTGCACTGTCAAATAAGGAAGTCACTACCCGCGTGTGGCTATTGAACACTTGAAATGTCCTAGTTCAAACTGAAATGTGCTTGTAAGCCTAAGATGCACATGAGACTTAAAGACCTGGTATGAAAAAAGAGTGTAAAGTATCTTATAATTTTGATCTTGATTACATGTTGAGATGATAATATTTTGGATATATTGGGTTAAATAAAATATAATATTACATTAATTTCACAAATCTTTTTTACCTTTTAAAATAGCACTAAAAATGTGGCTCACATTCAGTTTTTATTGGCCAGCACTGCTCTAGAGTCTAGACCACTTTCAGTACACTTATATGTATATATGCTTATGTGAATGTACACAAATACAGTTTTTGTTGTTTACCAACACAATATGCATTATGTTTATACTTGGATTAAAATTTTCTTTTTTCTTAAAAAATGTAATCTTTAAATGCATGGGGCATTAATTCCTTTCTTTTTCTCTTTCTCTTCCTTTTCCTCTCTCCCATCCCCCCTTACTTCTTGACAGCCTACAAAGGCTCAGAGCGAGAAAGCAGTACTTATTCTTGGCCATACAAATGCTGAAGTGGGCACAACTACTATTGGATTAATTCAGCACAGATGCAGTTTAACCAAAGGGTATCCCCTTGTTGGATAAAAGAAAGTTCTAGTCAATGGAGGAAGACTTCAGAGTTAATGGGTCCTAGACAAAAGGCATAGGAAATAGCTACATCTGCCAAAAATGACCGTTAGTTACTTTGAAATAACTAGATCCAAACTTGTTCTTATCATGTCATCTCGTCCTCTCAGTTGTTTTTTGCAACAGGCACAGTTCTGTTACTTTATGCTGGGTGATCATGTACTAATCGCTTCTTTTCTCTTTGATCAGTGCTGCCCATAAGATGCCACCTCAGTTCAGCCACTGAAACCTGACAGTTGCTGGAAATAAATGTTGACACGGTGACTGGTGTGGGGTCCCTGCTTTGCTAAGTTCTGAGTGGTTGAAGTAATAATGCAAATATTTTATCATGTACCAAAAAGATTTTATTTTGTCTAAGTAAATGTCTAACAGTGAATCTAGTTCAATGGATTCTACAAAAGGAATGACCCAAACAAGACTCCCTTTTTCCCCAGCTTAAAAAATACCTGCATATACCTAAATAATGTACTCAGACTGCACTCATGTAAAGGAACTGGGAACGCACACATCAGCATCCGGTGTGGGGATACCACCTCATGAGGGGCGTTTACCATGTTCTAGCAAGCCTTAGCACATGCAAAATATAAGTAGCTCTTACTTGGCCTCAATGTAGAATCTCCTTGAGGAAAGAGGAGAGAAAAAGAACATTAGGAATGAACAGGGGTGCATGATAGCTCATTATTTTCACTCCTGTGAATGTTCCTTGGTGCTCTGTCCCCTTTGCGTCCCGCTGGTTAGACGCTGCCTTTATCATGGACTGTGGCTGAAGGCCTGTGTATTCCTTTGCCCGCTCCTTGCTGGCCCAAGACAAGCTTGCCAATGGGTACAATGAAGCACGGGATGAGGAACTCCCAACTTGTCTTTTAGCTGGTCATTTTCCCAGTCTAACAAATCAAATTTTCCATCAGCAGATTCCACGGGAGCTGTTTTAAATGCACCATGTTGACAGGGCATTTGTGAAGTGTTTCTTTTCCTCCTAATCCTCCCACCTTTTTCCTTCATCCAAGGAAGAACAGAGAGAAACCAATAGAGAACCAAAGACAAGGGTGACACAGGGATTTCAATCTTTTCTGAAGTGCTCTATCAATTAAGACATTTTGAAGCTAAAAAAAAAAACTTCTCCCTTAATTAGGATTGACTTCATCTGAGTAGAGAACATCTGCTGTAGCAGCCCAGCCCTGTCCTCCTCAGGCCTTGCAGCCACGGGTGACTGGAGCCCCTTTCTCTTTTCCCCCTCAAGCCTGGTCAAGAAGCCTCTGGGCGCTCTCAGAACTCGCAGGCAGGAAGTGGGTGGGAGCGACGGGGGTCTCCACCCATTAGCAGCTGCTTAATCAGTAGGCAAGGGAACTATCCTACAGAGAGGTTCAGGACAGCAGATACACCAAACTAATTTACACTGCATTGTGGAATCATAGTAAAATGCTAACAAAGGACCTGGAATGCCAATGCCTGTATTTTTTCCCTGCCTTGTGCTGGGTATCCAAAAGATAAAACAAGAACAGTTGGATTTGGTGGTTTGAAGAGAACTATTAGGCCAGTGGAAGGAAGTGAAGGCAGCACACACCCAGGGAAGCTGTCTTCATGGAACATCATGCACCAGTGACTAAATGTCAGAACCCATCATCATCCAAGTGGTGACGTCCATACAGGTTTAGTGACTTGCTCATTTAGACTTAACCAAAAGACAAGCTTGACAGACTATCTGAATCTTTGGGGGAGGGTAACAGGTGGGGTGGAGAAAAGAGTGAGGTAATTTAAAAAAATGACTTCACAATATTTTTTAAAGCACAGTATTATCACCTCAGTGGTTTTTACTAGTCTATTGTAGTATGTGAAATAGAAGTTTTGCCAAGAGTAGGTAAAACATTTCCAAATAAGTCATTATAGATTACCTTATAACTCAAAAATAAAAATGTGTAAACGTGTTTGTCCATCAGACTTCAGTGCATTTATTTATGTTAACCGTTTCCTTGTGGAAGACATTTGACTTTTTCTTATGCTACTTTCTTAATAATTTATTATGGCTTTAACAAGTGGATAAGAGCTGGGTTTATAATTTTATATATACATACTTAAAAATAATTGTTTACATTGCCTCACCAATAGGAAAATGAATGATTACCTCTGTAAATTTGTTCCGATTGGCTTGCAAGCCAACTTTTACTACTTCAAAAGGGTTAACCACGATGGCTTCTGTTAGTCCAGATCCCAATCCAGCAATGGCGAATGTCTAGAAAAATTAAATCAATCAATACTTGAAAACAAGTTATCATGTGTCCTGGGTTAAGCATCCTTCTCATTCCATGATGCAGCTCAATGTTATGTTGAGAATGGAGTAATATACATAAACGCACATATACCATTACTAAACAGCTTCAGTTCTTGATTAGATGCTGACAATTCATGAAGAAGAAATTACAGAAGCCACAAACCACATCCTAACAATTCAAAATAAAATGTCATAGCCCCATCAACGACTTTTCCTTTAATGAAAAGAAAAGTTGTTTCACTGATTTAAGGTGGATACTAAAACATCTGCACATGTAACAAATAGAAGACAATTGGACCTTTAACAGGAGAACTTCATTTTTAAAACATCTACTTACATACATTTATTGAGCATATAAAAAAACCCAAGGAGCAGAACCACAAATAAAATGTTTATAAAAGTTAGATTTCAGGTAACCAAATACAGTAGCTGAAAACTTTCAAATATATAGCTGTATTCTTAGAGTCACAATCACAAAAAAATTTATTTTTTATGCGTTCTTTGCCTGTTTTTAAAAAACTGATAATTACCCTATTCTTTTAGACTTAGAAGCTGAGGAATAAAAGCTGAGCGCAGAAATGGCTAGGTTGTTCTAAACGGCTCAACTAAAATCTGGCATATTTATCAAAGGATAACTATATGTCAGGTTCTTATTTGCTATCTATTAAGAATTTCTGCAACTGGAAAGAACTTTCTAGAATTTTCCTCTCAGTAGATTGCATAAGGGTTTTTCAGAAAATCTGTATAAAAATAAACCACAACAATTTAAACACACACACACACACACAAAATAAATAAATAAATAAAATGAAACAGAGCCTTGAATCTCCTAAACATGCTGAAAAAAAAAATAATTCTTTGGTATTGAAGCTGTAATACCAGAAGACGTAGCATTTTTTTGACTAAGAGAAAAAAAATCCAGTGAAGAGTAAAGAACAGATAACATAGTAGGAGTCTCTAATTTCTTCAAAGTAGGAGACTGAAAGAGAAAAGAGAAAGGAATGTTCTGTAACCTTAGAAGGGGAGGCAAGATGGAACAAGGGAAGATCCAGAGCCAGGAGGTCTGGGTTGAGGTCCCGGTTCTGCCACTTACAGGCTGCGTGACCAGAGCTGCTGTGTGTGGTAGTTTGTGCCCAGATAAAGGTGTGTATGTAGGCTGAAATCCAGCCTGCGCCTCCCTTGCCAAGCCGCTGCCCTGGGGAGGCATCAGCCAGGAGAAAGGGGCATCTTTTCATAATTCACACAAAGGCACCGTATGTGCTAGCTGCAGCCCTATGTCTAAACCACTGAGCCTCTTATAAGCCACGGTTTTCTCATCTGTAAAATGGACACATTAATATCTAATTTCCCTACCTCATAAGGCTATTATGAGGATCAGAGTAATGTGTGGAAGCC
Organism: Manis pentadactyla; assembly: GCF_030020395.1. Classification (NCBI taxonomy): domain Eukaryota; kingdom Metazoa; phylum Chordata; class Mammalia; order Pholidota; family Manidae; genus Manis; species Manis pentadactyla. The sequence goes on along the minus strand of NC_080029.1, from coordinate 62,703,815 downwards.
CTTTGTAAGGTGCTATATAAGAACCACTGTTCTTGTAGCACATAAAAATGTATAGAATGGTATTGTATACAGTTCTAGGAGAGAGAGAATAACTAATGATGTTTTCCTTTCATGCCCCTTCATTATGACTTTAGACATATTTCTTTAGGGTAACAGACCAAATATTTTATTCATTTATCTCAGGCTTCCATCATGGAAGCCAAATGAGGGGAAAAAATATACTAGTCCCAAACTCTTCCGACTGAGAAAGCTAAAATCCAGATGTTCGGGTTTTTATTACTTACTATATGTGATATTCCAAGTAATTCACTTTTTTGTTCTTTTATAAACTCAGCTACATTTGTTGTCAGAACTAGTGTTCAGCAGTCCCTTGTCAAAAGAATTGATCAGCTATCAGCAGATCATGTTACTTAAATTGTTCCAGAGATCAGCAGTAACTCTTGGCTTCCCAGCCTCCTAGGCTTTTCTTGTGAGGGCACCAGGGGACATTTAACAGCTGCTTAAGTGTCTAGCTGTACCAAAAAGAAACTGAAATAAACGAGTTTAAGGAAAGAGAGAAACTGTCCACAGTTTGCACGCCCTTGGTTATAGTAGCTGGAATGGCCAAATGCTTTTCTGATTCAATTCTCAGGAGAATCTGAAAAACTGCAGTGTCTCATGTGGCTGCAATGCTCGACACAAGGACAACCAGTGGGCCCTCTGGAGTCCAAATTTTATTGTCTCTTGCTAGACAGTTTTTAATCCTCTCATGGCCAAGATATTTCCAAAGTTAAGAGTGACATTAAGGGAAGATACTGAGGAATTAAAAAATAGCTAATTTTAGGATTCATGCTACCATGTCTTCCCTACAAGGCCACCTCACAGCCACCTTGTTTAGGCAGGAGGCTGGACAAGATGTTTCTCAATAGGATCCTTGCTAGAAAAGGGACATGTATGGTTTAAAAATAACAGGTACTTCTTCTTGGACAGACTATTTGGCAGAGTAAATATTCTGAAGTGAACCTTTACAAGTAAAGTAAATAAAGAGCTGGAGCTCAGAACACTGCTTCTCTGCTTGAGTTTTGAGGTACATTTCAGCAGGTAAATGGGGCTTTTCCCAGAGGCTGGAAGGTACATTGCAGATTTTGTTTTGTTTCATTTTGTTGTGCAGATTTGGAGGGAGAAATTAGTGCACTTACTTTTTCTGGAGCTCTTGCTGCACAATATTTATACAACGTATTTGGTCAATATAATTTCATTTGTTTTGTGACAAGCAGCTAAGTCACTAAGGAGAGGAGTGGCACTGGGAAATGTTCAAATTACTGAGTGATTTTCATGTAATAGCTGAGATATGTCATTGTAAGATCACCATTCTCCCCAACTATAAAAGGCCCTTCAGTCTGCATCTGACCACCGAGTGACTTAGAGTCTTATTTTTACTACAGCTTAAGCAAAGGCTGGAAGAGTGAATGTTGGGAAATAATGTTAGGTATATAGGCTTTTGCATAAATAGGTATGTGTAATATGTATGTAAACATATGCATGTTTTGGCTTTACAAGAGTCTGACAAATGTACTCCTTATTTTATATTTTATATAAAGGTCCATATCTCATATGGGCCTTTCTACACATATCATTATTATCATAAATTTATCACTGGGAGCTATAAAATAGCCAAATTGTGAGTTATTAGGAAGATGGCTTTCAACAAATAGTTGAACACTGAATAACTCAAATTCATATTTTAGTAGCTGGGCTTGGGGAATCAAAAGGGTTTTTGTTTCAGATTTTGCTTTATGAAATAACTCACACACTTAAGTATAATAAATACTCTTACTTACCAATGCTGGTGACAGTGACACATATCCTAGCAATTTCTTGTATTGCTCAAAGGTGAAAAACTGTGAAACAAAACCAAACACAGAGATTTATAATAATTTCCTGCAACAAAACCTTTAATTGACTCAAATTTCTTTAGTAAATCATTATATTAACCAGCACTTAAAAAAATGGTAAGCCATCAAACAGAGATTTTTATCCAGTCTTGGACAGTTGCTATTGGATCTTACCTTAACATTCTCATGTTCAAATGCAGCTATAATAACCTACAGAAGAGTTGATGGAATCCTTTGCAGCAGTAAGTGAACCATACAGCTTCCATTTACCATGACCATTTCAGTTTCCCCAGACATCAATAGACTTCTTTTTTTATGGCAGTGATTCAAAATTATAGGCATGGAGACCTGAAATCTTTGGTCTCCTATGTTTTCTTAATGGACTGCTTTCCTAGGGAAGGCCCAGTTTTCTAACCCACTTGTACGAGACATCCACTTCTCAGCTTTAACTTGCATTTACATTTCTGTGTATCTCTTCTGTTTCATGGGATTTTAAAACACTCAGTGATGATGATACTGTGATAAAATAGAGAGGGAACCAATGAGGTCATCTACTCCATCCACGACTTGGAGCAAAACTGTCCTCAACCTGAATGAAGAGAGATGCTTATTCCTTCCTTTAGAATCTGATGACGGTGAAGATTTTCTTGGTTCCTTCAGTAGATGATGTTTAATATAATGTTCTCTGCAAATGACTTTCTAGGAAGGCAAATCTAATCAATCACTTCATATAATATGCCTCCAATATATTTTTTTCTTCTCTTTTCCTATATCCTAGATTTTGGGCAACTCTGCTTGATCATGATGTTTTGCTGCTGTGTGTTCTGCTGGCAGCTGCCATTGCTGCTGATAAGGCCCTTAGGTCCTCCTGGGGGCCCAGAAATGGCATGAGTGGTTAATGGTCTTGGAGGTCTTCTACCCTATTACTTTTTTGCCAAGTAAAACGGGGAAAGAAAAAAAAAAAAGGTACATTTGGGAGCCACATAATACTCTGTTGTTAGAAAGAGGTAGTCCCATGTAGACATGGCTCTAATGAATCTTTGGACAGCCCCAAAATCATTACATCACCAGATAGATTTTGATTCTTTTAAAGACCTAGGAATGACTTTTGGGCCATGCTTCTTTAGATCAACTATGGATGTAGACTTTTCTAGAACAGAGATTCATTTATTCACTTATTTAACAAATATTTATTGGAAGCCTCCTATGTTCTAGGGCATGGGGCATGGGGGGGAATGCAGCAGGAAACAAGCAAGGAGAAACCCTTGTTTTTTTGGTCTAATACTCTGGTGGATGGTAAAACCCAGAAACAAGCCTGGTGTTAAAATAATACCAACTAGGAACACTGCTGTTTTGATGATATATGCACTAAAAACCATTAACCCTGGAAGGAATGTGGTCTTTAATGGTAAGTCATTTTTTCTTCCTTTTTATGACCATCATTATCACTATGCCCTGATGGTCACTTGCTAGGATTTTGACAGGAGCAGTCCTGCAGCTGAATCCTGACTATACGGCTTAGCTGTGAAAGTGTGGGCAAATTGCTGATCTTTCTAGCCCTCAAGAAGACAAAACCTACCTTCTAGAATAATCCTCAAATAAGCAAACTCAAGTAAGAGTACCTGACATGTCTGGAACATAGGAAGCTTTCAGCAAATCTTAGTTTCCATTCCCCTTCTTTGGTTACTAAGGAAACCATAGACACCATGGTTATTTGTATCATGCATGACAGCCTGTTGTGGTCCTGGAAACATGGTAAGGCCTTTGTGCATGCTACTGCATTTAGTCCACACATCATCAGGTAACAGGTGGTAGAAAACCATGATTCTCATTTTATATATATGTCCTTGCAGCTAGTGAGCAGAAGCACTGAGATTTCCCCCTAAGTCTAACTCTAAGGCCTGTGTGCACCCTCAACAGTGATTCTCTGCTTACTTACTTCTGAGCCATAACTGAACGGTTTGGGGAGAGATTCTTTGCCCTAAAGTTTTCTTGCTGCTGAGGTCTTCTTGCTTTCCCTATCCCTGGAAGCCCAGTGTCCCTCAAAGAAAAGGATTTCAAATGCTTTTGACCACAAACTACATAAAAAACATTTACCCAGTGCATACACACATGCAAGAATGTAGTCGTTTCATATTTGTAACTGAAACAAAACATTGCCATAAAGCAATATTTACCCTTACTATGTGTAATGCACTCTGTTTCTACTCTATTTCATTAAAAAAATTTCTGGTCATGACCCCTTCCACCTAGTGACCCACTGAATTGATTTCATGACTCACAGCTCATAAGCCTCATTTGGAACCACTGAACACTAGGTTCAGGGATGTTCTGGGAGATGTTGGGCCTCACAAAAGGCCACCCTGCCTTGTTCCCTTCCAGTGTGAGGATGTGTTTTTGTGTTTTGTTTTCCTTTCTTTCTGACTTTCTGTCTTTACCAGAGATTAAGGATCAAACTGGGATATCAAAGGAGAAGCCTGGGGACACAGATTCGGTCTGTCACTATGGCAATTCCAACAGGGAATCCCAAGTTTACACTGTGGGGCAATTCCAGGTTTCTCGTTTTCCCATCTCTAAAATTGTTATAAAACCTTGTCTAATGTCCAGTGCCTTGAAAAATATAGTTCCATGTATTGGTTATTGCCGTTTCAGGCAGAAGAGTAAATCTGGTCCCTGTTACTCCATCTTGGCTAGAAAAGGAAGTCTTGGACCTCTAGAAACTTTGAATAGTAGATGTGGGCATTTTGGGGAACAGGACAAAATGCCTTGTTATGAATGAATAAATTTTCTTTGTTTCTCTTTCTGTATGTTTCATTTACTTACCTAATAATGGTTGGCCATCTACTCTGGGTAGACACTATGGTGTGTAGACATACTGGTGAACAAAATGCCTTTATAATCTCTTGTGAGTTTGGTTGGCAGTAGACAGTCCTTGAGAATGTGACCATGAGAAAACAGTGTTTCTGGGCCTGTGAAGCTCAAGACTAGGCCCTGGAACCTGGGAGGTGATGCCTCCACCTCTAAGGGACCAGAGGGTCTCCTTCTGAGGTCTTCATTTCCTTTTCAAAACTGCAGTAATAATTCCTTCTTAATTTGAGAAAGGGGGAGTTTCATTTACTCAGCATCAATGAGTCTTATTATTTTAATGATGAATCTTATTTTAAAGAATAAAGTACAGAAAGAACATTGTCTGTTTTTGATTATAGTAGTGATTGTAACTGAAGTGTCAGTACCGAGCAATATATATGTAAAATATTCACAGACCACACATATGTATATGTATATATGCATATATATATATTATACACATATATATGCCCATACATATATATATATGTCTCTGAATATTTTTCTGAAGTAAACTTTGATGACATACAATGCAGCAGTTTATGATGTGTGAAATTGTTACAATCAGATGATCGCTTTCTTCACAAATCTTAAGATAAATATCTATAAAATGAATGTTTTCATAAATTGTGTTGAAAAACTAGTGCTATCCATCTGGCAAAGATATACTTAACTCTCCAAGATATTCTTTAAAAGCCAACATACTTACCATATGTCTCAATAATTTTAAGGTAAAATCTACTCAAAACAAGATGTCTGGGACACATACTCCATATCCAGTTGCCCAAAAGTTCATCTGCTAACCATTGTTCTGGCAGGGGGCATTGCTTTTTTTAAGTAGAGACTAACTCAGTTCTCTAAAGCTCAACCTTTTTTTTTCCTTCAATGAAAGACTGTTCAACACTGATAAACCTTAATCCTCTTTTAATCCTCTTAAAGTTTAAATTAAATTGTCTCCAATGTACAGAATTAAGGAAAAATATTCCAGGCAAAAGTTTAATTATAATTTACTTATACATGTACAGCACCAAATAAATGAATATATTATTCTATGGAGACAAAGTGACTTTCCTTTTGAAAAGGAACTCTGCTCTGTTTGTTTACTTGGGCAATCTTTTATCAAGTGAAGCTATTTCATAATTCAATTCAGCCCTCTTGTGTACTTTGGTGAACTTTTTCCAGATTCTCTACTGCGATTCAGATCCTTATAATAGAGAAAGTATGTTTTAAAGCTTTGTTTTCTGAATTCAAGACCGGAGTTAAATCCTACTGCAGTCTTATTTTAACATAATATAAAAGTTTGGTGTCTCTGTATATATGCTGGTCATTTTATCATGAATGTTAACTTCACCCTCTTAGACTTAGTGAGTGAAAGTATGTAAGCTGCCTGTTCCTATCTTTCAGGAATATTGGGAGTACAAATTGAGTAATGAATGTGAAAAAAGCTTTATGCCATTAATTGGAAAGGAAGTCTTTCAGTCCAAGTTTATGCCATCCTTATTATGGGAAGACAAAGCCATTTTGGGGGACGGTGCTGGTGTGGAGGCAGGAGCAATGCCAGTCAGTCACTGTGATCTGGATTTTTGTCTGACAGGATGTATAAAGGAGTGATCAAATTTAGTTCTTTCTACCCGGGAGGTCCTGCCAGATCTCTGTGTTCCTGTCCAGAAACAGAACCAGCAAGTAGTATATAAAGCTCCACAGTTAATGTGGTTAAAGAATGGAAATAAGCACAGTGGAAATAATAATTCTATAAAAACCAGAATTTTAACAGAGGAGACCGAGGTGGGGGAAATGAAGTTAGCATGCTAAATAAATGTGCTATGTGAGAGTCATATACAAAGAAATAGAGTGTATTCATTCGCTCTGTTCATAAAATGGGAATGATTTGGGGAGAAAGGAACTTCTACTTCTCTATTCTCCTCTCCTTTTTTTCTTTAATAATTATTGTACCAAAGGAAAATTTATGCATTTCCTTGAAAAAAAAGTCCAAGCTATTTTGTGACTGCTGTGGTTTTGTTACATGAATTTAATTCACCACTCGACTTTTTGTATAATTTCCCCATTAGAAGGGAGTGACTTTATCTGAAAAAAAAAAAAAAGACAAACCATTGTTTGAGAAACTGACCAAGTCTAATTACAATAAAAATTATGCTATACTTTCTGCATTAAAGTATCTTATGTGTAACTCACACTCGTGTTGCATGGGTGCCGTGGGATGGTTTCATGCTGCAGCTGTTACTGCAGTCTATCATCACTTGGTGGGAAGGCATACACTGCTTACCTTCACTGCCCTTTTTGGTGTTTCAGCCAAGATGGGTGGCAGAATTCCTTTGTAAAAACCAAACAACCTATTGGAGAAATAAAAGGTTTTATATAGGTAAGGGAATTCATAGGTAAGGAAATAACAGCTAATTCTGCCTTTGCTTATGGATAAGGCAATTAATCTTAAAATATTCCCAATTGTTCACTGTAGCACACCAATTGTGGAGTCTTCCTTTGTTCTAATTTTAAAATGGAGAGATTGTGAACTCTACATTTGTTAACAGTATGATATTCAGAAGAATACATGATGCTGAGACTGGAATCTCTTGGGTAAGTTGCTACATACAACCATGAGTTGTACCTTTAAGATGAAGCTGATGTTCCTCACTGTAAGCAATCTTTATTTTCTCAGTTGTGTGTTAGGTTAGCTTTAAGCTGTTTATACAGTCTTTCATTTCCTCCGTTATAACCAAATGAGATCAGGGTTCCAGCGGAGCCCGCTAGACTCAAGCTTTCTGAGGCTAACCAGGTGCTGAAATCCTCAATTTTAGCTTTACCAACACAACGGAAATAACAAGCTGTGTGGATACAGAACTTGGGCTCTGGTGCTGTCCTGAATTAGTCATCATTTTTTAACTTCTCTGATGGAGATAAAGGTCAGGGACATATTGCTGACAGAAGAAAAATTAAACTCCCTTGCTGATATGCAATCTCACAGGGCCTAGGACAGCTATTGTTGCCAACTATTATTGAGGAACTTGTCATGAGTTCAGACATTTTTAGAAAAACAAACGACAATGGGTGCCATATACTTATGATAAGATTTGTAAACTATCACCACTTATTAGGTTTTAAGATTCAAAATCTCAAATTTGTCTGCCCTGGAATCCTTATACACATATGCCATACTCTCACATTAAACCTGAAAGTTCAAAAATAGAAGAAAATATTCAGTATTATTTTCTGAGATAATCAGTTTTTCTGATGAATCAGTAAGTGACTACAGATTAAGGTGGGACTCACTGTGTCCCCATTTTAGGATGTCCATTTAACATAGAGCTGGAGCCTCTCTGATTAGCCCTTTAAATGTCACTCTAACTCCCTTACATTGGGTTCTGCTCTGGCTGTGTTTCTGGAACAAGAAAGTTTAAAGAGTTTGTTCAGACTAATCCCTGGGCCACCTAATCCAACATGGTGACCTTTTGCTTTTCTTGGATTCACTGGCTTACACAGCATCCTTCAGTGACGGAAGCAAAGGTCTTATGGTTTCTAATTGCTAGCTCCTTGAGGGCTAGGTGTGCATTAGCGTGCTTACCCCAGTCTTTTTTTTTGTGTGTTGTTTGTGTATATGCAACAAGGACACAAATGTTTGTCAAGCCTATGGATTTCACGAAGAGGAAGAAAGGAAGCAAATGATCCCCTGATATGGGCTGACTCTGCCTACTATTTCTGACTTAGTGGAGAGCTCTAACATTATGAATAGGAAATAAGGAAGACATGTGATTTGAAGAACCATGGGACTGAATTCTCCCCACCTCCTTTCCATTCCAGTTTCAACTACTGATAACTGAAATTCACTTGTAAAATTCAAATACTAACATTCTTTGTCATTTAAATTTCATTATAAATTAATATTCTATAATTTTAGCCTGAGAGTAACTAAACCTAGGTCTGGTCTTCCCAAAAGATAAATGTGATTTTCCTGAAAAGAGATTTTATATTTATAATGAAAGGTGTTTTTAGTTCTGATCTTTCTGTGCTGAATTTGCCACATATGGAAGAGCATGCCTGGTCATATGGGTGGGGAGGTGAAGAAGAAGAACATTCAGACAAGTAAACCTTCTAGACAAGAGTGTCCTAGTTAACAGAGGTACTTGAAATTCTATACAACAGAGAACAGTTATAGGAAGAACAGGTGCTCAGCCTGGAGAAGAAAGATCATAGGGAGAAATGTGATGTAGGGCTTGTCATATAGAAGTGAGCATGTAGGAAAGAGATTAGATGTCTGTGTTTATTTTCAGGCTTTCAAACTAGGAACAATAGGCAGAAGTAACAAGTTACATTTTTGCCCCAGTAGGAACTTAATACAAGACGACATATCTAGTAGTCAGAACTATCTAGAGATAGAATGGGTTCTTCTGAAAAGTGGTGAATTCCCCTTTATGTTATGTGGTCAAGCAGTATGGATGGCCGCTTATCATGGATGTCAGAGATGGGATGTACACAGCAATGGATAAGACTTGATGGTCCTCAAGGTTGGTCTACTTCAACCCTTAGATTTGTTATTCTAAGAAGAACAAGAGGACATTAGAAAGCACTTTTCTAAAGAGAAAAACTCTGTTTTACTTCAAACTTTTGCCTAAAGTTACAGCACTTCTTCTCTGGAAGAGGACAGAAGTCTTACAAGTAGCACAGAAGGACTTCATTTTAAAAAAGAAAATATTAAAAAGAGGTGTAAGTCAGGAGGGAAGAGAGACAGCTGGGAGAACCATAAGGATTTAATCTGAACGTAGCTGGGAGGTCCAGAGCCCTCTGCTTCATGTTGGCGATGCTTCCTGGATGAGCCCTCCTTCCCTTCTCTCTGCTCGGTTTCTTTCCTGTGCAATCACCACCACCCCACCTTCCAACTCCAGCCATACCACCATCCCGAACTTCCTAAGAATGAATAAATAGCTTTAAAGGGAAATTCTCAAGGATCATAGGCAGCCTGTGCTGGCAAATGGGAAACTAGAACTATTTCCTTCCTGGCATTCTTTCACAGTATATCCATGTAATAGTGGACATCTATGGAATAGTAAGGCCAGCACCTCTTCTACTGAGATTTGCTCCATCTAATTTTTTTAAACCACCGAAACCAGTACACTAGTATAATTTGATACTGTTTCTAGGGAGTGGTTGACTGGGCACCTCATGGATTCAAATGCTATTCTGTCCTTTTACCCCAGGTAGTCTGATCCAAAGGAGACCTAGAAGAGTTTTTTCCTAGAATTTTGGAATTGGAACTGAAAAGGTGAGTCTCAGTCTGTGTGGTTGAAACTCTAAGACATAAAGCTAGGATATGAATTGCAGTCATGTTTTCTGTCATCTGGGGAGCATCAATCTGCTGTGATAAAGAAGGAAGGTACCATTTGGGGGAAACACAGAAGCAAGATGGAGAAGCTCTGGTCTTGTGAGCATGACCCTGCTGCCAGGAATTCTTTAAGCTTAGTTATGTCTCTACCCTTCTTGAATATTGGTGTTTATCTCTGCTTTTGATTCTTTGAGACCCACAGTAACATTTATAATATACTCCTTTTTTTTTTTTTGCTTAAATAAGTTTGAGTTGGGTTTATTGCTTATAACCTAGAGTTTTGGATCCTGAAAGTAAGTTTCCTGGCTCCTACAGCCAAAGTGGCTGCTGCAGTACCTCCATGCCATGCCCTATCAGGTGAAGAGTCTCTTTGTCAGTTAAAATGGGCACTTGGGCCAGTCACAAGGGTCACACTCAAAATCTGAGCAAGAGAATGTAGGCAAGGGCTCAAGCTCATGAGCTTGATTTAGATAATTTGTGACTTGATAAGATAATTACTGAAAGTTTCCTTAATGTAAAGTATGATAAACAGAAAAAGACAAAAAGCAATTACAATGTTTTATGAAGGAGATGCTTCGGTTTTTCCTGATAAAGCACTGATGTTCATACCCATGTGCATTGTTCATTCTGCCAGATTTTTCTGCCTTTATGTAGTTTTGGTCTGAAATACAGAGCATGTAGCTTATCAGGACAATAACAAGGGAGGTTAAGAGATTTGTGACACCAGTATCAACATGCTTTATCTTGCTTACTTCTCAAGAGCAAGTTGATACATTCATTCTACTCCATGGGTGAATGGGAAGTGAGATTCTAATGGTAGTTCTTTTCCCTGAAAAGACAGGAAAGCTATGCACTTTGGTTTTAAGTTTTGACCCAATCAAGCCAGTTGGAGAACTCTTTGGAAGAGACACAAAAATCAATGCAAGACCTCCCATAAACCTGTAGTAGGTATGATTATTTTCTTCATTTTGCACATGAGGTCTATTTTCACATCATTGCCAAATAGGTTGCAGAGACTCAAATCAAGTTTCCTTGTCCTCACAGTCCATGTCCTTGACCACTGGGCTACCCTGTGCTGCAATTTTTCTTGAAATGAAACTATTTTTATAAACACTTTTTTTGAAGAGTGAAGTTATTTCTATTGTAAAAATGTCATTTTTTCATTTTAGGAGGAAGCAGAAATGGCAATTCTAAATCAGGTTTCTATTTCCTTTTCCATTCACTTCTGTTTTAAAGTAATGTGAAACCCTATATAACTGATAGATCTTGAATGATCATTTTTTGTGAAAGCTTTTGGTTGTTGATTTAATATTTTCTAGTTGGATCAGAATGACGGTAAAAAATGTAGGCCCTAGGGCAAGCTTTTTCTCCCCTAGGATAACTTTTATCCTGAAGAGGCACACCAGAATAATTCTGTCAGTGTGGGAGAAAGACTCTGCTCATTTCAGTAATATGATAAAACACTGAAATATTAATACTAAATATTAAAATAAAAACTGTTATTATCTTAAAAAAGTCAGTGGGGAGCCCCGTTTGTTGCTCACCAAGCATATCCCCCCTCCTCCCCACCTCTCCTTGTTCCTTGGGGTGCAGGCATTCACCATCCCTTGTGCTCAGAGAAGGAAGCCCTTCTCCAGTCCAAGGGATAAAGCAAGCCAATTCTTCAAGCCAGTCATGGTGGTTCCCTGCCCTTGCCCATGAATCTTGTCACATGCTTGGACATGTGACTCAAACCTAGCCTATGAGACCAGCTAGAGGGAGGGATGTATACTGGAAGCCTGAGATCTCCAGCCTAAGGAAAAGAGGCACATGGGAAGAAAAGACCCTCTTCTTTGCTAGATGTTGTCCTAGTTGCCTGATACGTCTGGGTCTGCAGCCAGGTGATATATTGCCTGCAAGCTGAGGGAGGTGAACTGAAAGATGGAAAGGATCTGGATCTCAGTGACACTGCTGGACTGCTGAACTGACCAATCTGGCACCCTCCCTCTACATTTCTGGTTGTGTGAAATTAAAAATAAATCTTTGCTATTTGAACTGCTTTCACCTATGTCTGCTATTAACCTACAGCTAAAAGCATTCTAATACAAAAAGCCTTCAACATCTTCATTTCTGAAAAAGTCTTAAATTATAATTTTTAAATCATAATCATAGTGAAGATAGTTGTTTAATATTAAGTGAAGATTTACAAGGAGATTGTGGTTTTAGATTATTTCTTTTCAGGAGCCCATCACACATTAAAACCCTATCCCATTAGGATGATTTCCTATGAGAGAACCCCATTCCTCAGATGGAATATGGAAAAGCTCTTAAGCAAATGACAACGGGTTTCCAGGTCTCCAAAGCCAGTAGTGATGGTTCATATGGTAATGAGAGTTGTTGTTCAGGAACGTAAGTCAACAGAGTCCTACAATAGTGGATCACATTTGTTTTTAATTGCATAATCAAAACAGGCCTTGTTTTACTTATGTAAGTCTATAAAATGAAGATCAAAACTGATCACGTGTTCTTCTCAAAGACACAGCTCACACAGGCTTATGTGCCAAACCCCACAAAATGATTTTACTCCTCATTTCCCCATCTCCAGTTTTAAAGTGTGGAGCTATTTAACATATTGGGTGGCTCCAGGTTCAGAGACCAACCAATGAAGATGCTGATTATATGAAGCAAGAAAATGTGGCATTTCTTTTGAATTGCAGTTTGTGTCCCATCTTGGTGGCTCATTTGCAGCAAGTCAAACCCTTGGAGGTGGCTTGCTGCTGTGTCTCATTAGTGGGGTCTGATTTTAGGTCACCTTGTATAAGATCCAAAGTTTAGATGCCCAAAGAGACCATACAGATCCTTAATTAAACATCTTGTACCTGAAAACATATTTAGTCGATTTGGATGGCTGAAAAAAAGTTACTGGCTTTAAATCAACTCCTGAAATATGAAGGTGGTAAATAGTGGATAGACAGGAGAGGACTTAACATTCTCAAAATCTGACTCAGGTAAAGAAACCAAAAAGGAGTGGAAAAATCACGTGTCCTGACTGCCCCTCCTTTTTTTCCTTCTGAGTCACCCTCTTGTTGGTTTTGCTGATATTTTTCTAATTTAGTATGTAGAAAATGTGCGTTTGGAAGTCATTTGCACCACGTCATTGGACGGTTTCTACAGGCAGGCTGGGAAATTTCCAAAGTTGCTATGCCAGTCAGCGAGGTTTTGGTGTTAGGAGCAACAACATGGAATCTTTTCTTTTTTTGTGGCTCCCAAGGAGAAAGGGAAACGTGGCTGCTTCACAACTGACCTGAGGCAGTCAGACCCTGTTGTCCACCAGAAAGGTTGTTATAAAACTCAATTGATGAGTTACTGAGAAAATGAATGTAAGGAAACCGCGAATAAATTATCTTCCTGCCTAAGAGAGGAAGAGATCAACGTACATATCTGCTGCCCATGGAAACTGAGGCTTTCCCTGGTTGTCAAAGATGAAGTGCTTTGGGCCCAAACTGCTGAGATTCACAATGTAAGGCCAGCAACCACCACACTGAATGCCAGGATCGAGATGCATGTCATCTGAGCCTGAAAAGACCAATTAAAGAAATGTTTTCCAAGTCGAAAAGGCATTTTCAAGGCCACCTGCAGCACACTTGCATGCAGCATGAGAAGGATGCTTCCACTGGATCCACTGCTTTGTCAAAAACCTGGCATTCAATAAGCATCCAGAGCAGCAATCATACTCCCCGTGGAAGCATGAAATAGGAGTGACAGAGAAACTGACACCAGATCCCCAGTTGGGGAAATTGGAAAGCATTAACACGTCTGTGTACCTAACAGAGCACAATTACTACATTTTATTTTGTTTCAACAGTTAGGACCTAAATGAACATCACCATTCAGATCTGTTCTGGGCAGTGATCCAAAGCTCATCGTTGGTACAGTTGATTTTGAAGCCTTACAGTCAATCACATCTTCACAGTTTGTTCTTTTAGGCTTCAGGCATCCTCCTGATTTCCATTTCTTGTTTGGAAGCCTTGAGTCATCTGTTCTGGCAACATAACCAACCCAAATCAGTCATTTTCTCCAAATTATATTGAAATAGGGATCTTGCTACTTTGTTTTCTTCCTTCTTCTTTCTTTCACATAATTTTCCCTTTAAGGATCTCTTACTACAAAGCTGATTGAAAGCATACAGTATCTTCTTTCTTCTGCTGTTGTCAAATCCAAGTTTCTTACCCACATGCTGTAGCTCTGTAATTAAAACAATGAGGGCGGCAGTCAGCCCTGGATTCTGAGGGCACGGCTTCCATTGCTCGATGGGTTGTGTATCTCAGGGCAGAGTTCTGGCCCTGACCCTACACCTTTAGGGCATCGTTCTGACATCACTTACACTCCAAAAGTCTCAGCGGTTCATAGAATCCAAATGAAAGAGTGGGGTTTCATAGCTCTGTTATTTGAGTTATGTAGAATCTGCAACCTGAAGTTCATGGAATGGGATGCATCTTGGGGCCATTTCCATTTAGGCAAAAGAGAGAGGGACAACTATGTAGCTTTCAAAGGAAAGGAAAAAAGTTTAAAAAGAGTAATTGACATACATTCCTTTAAAAGTAGCAACTGGACTTCAAGGAAGTGCAACACAGTGAAAGTTTTAGCTAACATTCTAACATAAAACTAACAGAAAAGCTTTCCCTGCTTCAGCTCATATCAGGTCTTCAGGCGCAAACAATATAGTTATTATTTTTCATTATGGAGAATTAATTAAATTAAGTTTCTGCACATGGTCCTTGGATATATTTGTTACTCTAAAGCATACCAATTTGATTATATGCTGTAAGGAGGAATTCTTGAAAGTTTTCCTGAACACACGTTTTTTAATTGAACTTTCAGTATGATTTTACTGTGATAATTAAACTTTGCTGATGTGTCTAAAATAAACTACAACTTTGATTTTCTAAGATACAAAGAATGAGTTTAGCTGTCAGTATCACTTAGGAGGTAGGTACATGGCTCCATTCCCTGAAAAGTTGGCAGGGTACCCAATGCGCTAAGCATGTTGCACAGTTCAGCCCAGGGAAGGCATTAGCATGATATAAGAACCAGAATCCTGATGGAAAATGCTAAGGAAAGAGAAAAGCAAAAAAAGACATTTGGAAAGTAACTAAAGGGGTAAGTAATATGGATAGAATGTGGTGTTAACTGTTCTGCTAATCTATAAGGGAAGAGATTTATTTAGAACTATGTAAAAAGTGTATAAATTTTCATTGATAGTGGATTACGTTGCTCATAAAGATGAATGCAGTTTCATTAGGAAATAAGAATCATTAAAAGGGCAGTCTTTCACTCACGTAGACAGGAACAGTGAGGAAAAGGACTTAGAAAAAAAAAAACATCAACCAAGACATTTGTATTTCTTGGACTGGTTTTAAACGTCAGGAAAGAGAACCCGATCGTGGAGTCAAAAAGTTCTTCGCCAGACAGCTCCCAGCCAGCCCCCTGCTAAAAAAGTCCCATGGAGGAAAATACTTGCCTTGTTCTAGTCACTCCCGTCCTCGCACCAATCCCCTTTTCTGACCTCCCCTGTTTCTAATTTCTGTCCTTCCCATTCATGAAGTAACCAGCATTCATTTATTCACTCACTCTTTCATTCAATATACTTTGTTCCAAGCACTAGGCTAAATACCTTTTTTCTGGGGCCAAATGTTGATACAGTATCCACTGTCCCCAAATCAGCTAAGACCTTAATTTTCTCCAAGAAGCTTTCTCTGAGATGGTAGACAAAACCTTGTATTACATCTGCCTACAATATTTGACCAGGGTGTTTCCTTTCATATTATATCATGTGCTTGGCACATAGTAACATTCAGTAACATTATATTGAATATCTTTATATTCAGATAAGAAATGTATATACTTATGTATATACTTCTATATATACACACGTACATATTTAGACATGACTCAGTATCCATATTAATAATCTGGATGACTTGTATATTTTTAATACAGTATTTATTATTCACATGATTACCATATTTAATCCAGGTTGTAAATTGCTTGACAATGGCCACTCCTGTTATTTATCACCAGTCTCTGGTATTAATTTGATGCTACCTGTCAGTATAGGCAATATGATATAGTGTGCAGGAGAAGGGGCTCTGAAGTCACACTCTTTGGGTTTGAATTCTGGCTAAATCATGTGTTAGCTGTTCACTCTGCATGAAAATCCACTGGCACAAAAGGTGAGCAAATTAATTCCAAAGCACTACTACCAGAATAGAGATGTTTTTATGCTGGTCTCCCTGCAAGTACTTATGGAAATGAATTAGTACATGGTTGTAGGTAGGCTGATTTAATAGCTTGACCTTTGCAGGGCTAAATATGACCACAGTGGGGGTAGAAAGCTTAGAATTCAGAGCTGTCCTTCAAGAATGGAACTTTACCTAAGTGTGTGACCCAGTGCCTTAGGAATGCACACCTGTTGTGGAATTCTGCCTCAACCAATTCAAACATGTTTGAGGCCAAAGATGCTGTGGGTTAAGCGCAGTGAGCACAGGCTACTCCCAAAGTGTAAGTCACATTTGGAGTGCATCAACTCTTCATGGTGCCCAAGTTTTACAGTAGGCTCCAAAATTAATTTCCTGAGGTGCCCCCTAGTGGTACCAGAGTTAAATGCAAATCAACAACTGTACCAACCCTACCAAAGAACGAAGCCTTAGGTGAGGGCATTTTATAGGTTATAAATAACAGTCTGGTTTAGCGGACTTTCAATTTAGTAAATTAGGCTCCAAAGGAATAGTATTATAACAGCCTGGACTTCTGATGGAATTGAAACTATTGAGAGAAACATTAGAAACAAAAATAGCAATCATTGTGCTAAATGCTTTATAACTACAGGTATAACTACCTGATTCAATTTTTATAGGAAATAGGTTCTGTTCTTGCCATTTATTAGAAAAGGCACAATTTTCTATATTACACAAACTCAGAGAAGTTAAGCAATTTTCCTACTAGTCAAACAGCTGGTAAGTGGTCCAGATGGAGAAAGAATGCAAGTCTACTTGACGTCTGCTCTTGAACGTCAAGCTGTGCTTGACTCTCGTGTTCTCAGGGGAACAGTCAGAGTCAGGTCCACTGGGAAATGTCATTTCACCTCTGGCTCTAGTTTTCCTTCTCTGACTGTCTCTAGTGCTTGGGCCCCAGGCTGTGATGGGTTAAATGGGTAGTTAGACAGGTAGTCACTGAGCTTTCTGGATTTAATAAGTCAAAGTCTGTATGTACTTTATGGACATCTGGATGTGCACAGTCTTCCAGATCACTTTGAAAAATTATTTCCTTCATACCACATTATTATCAATGAATAATTAAGGGTTAACTGTTTTCCTACCTAACTCCTGTAATCAGTGTCCTAGAAAACTACAAGTTGGATAACTTACATAGAATTCAAGACATTTGAAAAACAATGCAGAAGACAGCCCTAGGGCTTAGATTCTGGACCTCATCTATCTCTCCCTGGTGATTTCATCCAGTCCAGTTACTTTAATCATCATCCATATGCTGATAGCTGTCATACACCTCTGGCTCATCCAGTCACTACTCAGCAGCTCCATGTGGATGTCTAATTGGCATATCAAACTTAGCATGTTCAAAATCAACACTTGATTTTCTCTCCACCCACAATATTCTCCAGATCAGTTAACTGCCAGTCCATCTTTCCAGTCCCGCAGGCTAGAAACTTTAAAACACATACACTTCAATTCTCTCTTTCCCTCATTCATCTCTGTTACCCTGGTCCAAGCCCTGATCATGTCTCACTTGAACCACTGTGATAGCCTCCTATCTAGTTTCCCTACACTCTATTCTCAAAGCAGTGATAGGGTATTCCTATGTCCTCTACAGATAGAAAAAATATTCCTATATTCCTAAGGTGGATCACATCACTCCTCTGTTCCCAATCTTCCAATCCCTCCCATCTCCCTCAGAGTAAAACCAAAGTCCCTTCAAAGGTCCCAGGCAATCTGCTTCCACTCTACTGCATTATACTTTACACCTCATCACCTACTACTCTTCCCTTGGTTCACTTCTCTCCAGCCCCACTGACCTTCTTGTTTTTGGACCATGCACATTCCTACCACAGGGCCTCTACACTTGCCACCTTTTGTCTGGGATCCTCTTTCCCACATAGCCCCATAGCTCACTACTCAACTCCTTAAACTCTGTACCAGTGTTACTGTCTCAGTGAGGCTTGACCAAAGCAGCAACCAGGGAGGAAACTTTTGGGTATGTGATCTAGGGAACATGAGTAAATGTCAGGAAATGATGACTAAAGAAGCCTAGACTTCATGTGAGTTATTATCCCTGGTCAGCTACCAAGGTGTGATAGCAAACACCATTTTACCCACCCAGTTGGTCCCATCTCTTCTTCATGCTGGCAGAATTACACCCTTGAGACCATGGGCTCATGGAAGGGGAAGTCTCTCCAGCCCAGTGATTGGATTAATCACCCTGTCTTAGTATCCTGGCTTATAATTGTAGGAGACATGAGTGTGCAACTTAATTCTAGCCAATGAAACTCAAGGTGGTTTTTGAGAGAGGTGTTTTTCTTCCTAAAAAAATAACACCATCAGAGATTCTGGTAGGGCTGAGAGGAGGTTTAGGAATTTGCAGTTTTAACAGCACCCTAATTCTGATGCAGAAGCTCCAAGAATTACACCTTGAAAAATAGAAAAAAATACTTTCCTATAGGGTTAATGACTTACAGCTGCTTTTCCCCAGATGTCTGTCTGTTAGAAAGCAGGCCAGAGAATCAATACTGCTCTCAAGTAATTCCCCAAGGAGCTTCATGAAATCGCCCTCACACTCCTTCCTCCACTTGCTAGTCCAGAGTGTTCTGACTTTTTTGAGCCAAAGACTCCTACTTGTAGGTGTGCTCCATGCTCCATGCCTCCAATATGGCCATTACTGCCCTTTTAGTGCAGGAAGCTCCAGATATTCTGAATAACTACAGTCACTGGAGCTGGGTGGAGGGATTTTCTTTCCTTTAAGGTTACTTCTTTGGGTTCCTCTTCGGTTTATTTAGGAATAACACTGAGACATGCCAAAAGTAGACTGTCATCTTGCCCACCTTTTCAAGAGATTAGTATTTCATTCTACCTCTGTCTAGCAAGACTAGCTGAAATTGTGGTTGGCATAAAGCATGTTCTCACTGTTTAAACACTAGAGCACAATTTAAATGAGGGTGCTTTTCTCTCATTCTGCTAACAGTTGCGCACTTTGCAGAACAGGTACAGCAGGAAGCAGCCCCTGCTGTAAAGCAAGCAGGACCACACCTATGGCGGTTTGAGCTGAAGAATGTAGGAAAGCAGTTTCCTAATGCCTGATGGAATGAACCAACTAGGAGTCAGGCTTCTCTGGGCTTCTGCAGCTGTCTGACTTTCAGAGAAGAAACTGCATGGCTACAGATTTAATTTCTAAATTGATTATTTGAGAAAACAGACATGTGAATTACTTTCATAACACTAATATTGGTGTTTATACTTCCCTCCTAAGGACACCATGTCCCTCACATACAGTCTGTATTTTTAAAGTTACCAATTAGTTATCACTTTCAGGATCATTCACTTACTTATCAGCAAGAATTTCTTGAGCACCTACTACATGCCTGGCACTAATTATCAACAGCACATCTAATTTAGTTACTGAAATAGCAAATTTTGTCAATTATAAAGTCCATAAACTACAGTGATCAAGCCACAATATTCTATTAATTTATGTAGTTTGTCCATGAGGCAGAAAAGGCACAAGTATACTTTCCTCCTGTGGTTAAAATTGCAATATTCCAGAATCTCTTGCCTGGCTTTAGCGCATCTGCATATCAACAGGCATTCCTAAGGGGTGGAGAAAGGTAGTTCATCTCCATAACAGTGGCTAAGTACCTGGGCAACCAAGGGCTTATTTGAAGCTAAGAGGTTGGGGTAAGGCTTTGCTTGCTTCTGCTGGAGTAGGGGGGAGATGTTCCCCAGACCACAGTTTGTAAGCAATAAACTTGGGGTGGGGGTAGCAGGACACTGAAGAGGCAACAGACAAATGAATAAAATGATGTCTTATCAACATCACTAATCGTTAGGGAATTGCAAATAAAAGCCTCAATGAGAAAACACTTCATACCTATTAGGATGGTTATTATCAAAAGAAATGGAATACAAGAAATGTTAGGGAGGGTGTGGAGTACTTGGAACCTGCATTGCTGGTGGAATTGTACAATTATGCCCCTGTTGTGGAAAACAGTATAGTTGTTCCTCAAAAAACCAAACACAGATTTACATATAATCCAGTAATTCCACTTCGGGATATGTACCTAAAAGAGTTGAAAGCAGGGACTCAGATATTTATATACCAGTGTTCATAGCAGCATTATTCACAATAGCCCAAAGGTGATAATAACCCAAGTCCCTATGTCCCTATCAATGGATGAATGGGTGAAAAAACATGGTGTATATATATATATATAGATATATAGATAGATAGATAGATAGATAGATAGATAGATAGATAGATAGATATCCCATGGAATATTATCCAGCCTTAAAAGGGAAGGAAATTCTGATATATGTGACAACATGGATGAATCTTGAAGACATTATTGTGCTAAGTGAAGTAAGCCAGACACAAAAGAGCAAGTATTGTATGATTCTGCTTCTGTGAGGTACTAGAGGAGTCAAATTCATAGGGTAGTTGCCAGGGGCTGGAGGGAGGGGTAAATGGGGATTTAGTATTTAATAGGTACAGAGTCAGTTTTGCAAGGTGACAACAGTGCTGGAGGTGGATGGTGGTGGTGGTTGTACAACAATGTGAACCAGTACTTAATGCCACTGAAATGTACACTTAAACATGGTTATTAAAATGGTAAATTGTATGAATTTTTCCCACAAGAAAACCATGATGCCAGAGTGAAATGAAATAAGGAAAATAAAACAGGACTGGTTGACTGGTTGCTATGGTGGATGGAAGGAGGCTGATGGTTCTGACAGGGTCTAGGGAAGGCCTCATTGAAAAAAAACCTGCTGAGCTGAGGATTTGTACATAGAGGAGGTGTAATCTGTTGGCAGGAGAGAGGAAGTATAAAAATAGAGAGCTTTAGGAAACAATCACTGCATCTTGGGAGAATCCAAGGCAGCAGTTTACAAGCTTTTGCTTTGCTTCATGTAAGGAGGATGGGGAGGCCATGATTTTCCAAGGTAGTCTCTCGGGATGTTCTAAAAATTAATTTTAAAAATAGTTCACGCTCTTTAGATTCATTCTTCTCCTTATAGGGAAACCTGCACTATAATGACACTGAATATTTAAAACCAAATTATGTGGTAAGACCCACCAGAAGCAAAGCCAATGCTAAATATAGAATTACAGAACCACAGCATCTCTGGACTAGGAAAGGACTCCCAGGGTCCTTAGTCCTTTCTTCTGAAGCTTGGTTTCTCTCTGCAATGATATCCGCAAACTGTCACCAGCTTCTGATCAGGCACCTCCAGATGCCAGGATCCCACAACTTTCAGAGTGCCCATCCAGGCCCAGATGACTGTGCGGCTGGAGACCGAGCCCTCCTGCCTTGAGCCCAGTTCCATGTTCAGGTGACTTTCATCTGATTCTATTCAACAGGTGTGATGATTAATTTTATGTGTCAACTCAATTGAGCCATGAATTCAGTCAAACATTATTCCGGGTGTTTTGGATGAGATTAACATTGAATTCAGAAGACTTTATAAAGCAGATCGCCTTCCATAATGTGGATGGGCATCTTCCAGTCAGCTGTAAGCTTGAACAGAACAAAAGGCTGACCCTTCCCCAGGTATGAGAGAATTCTGCCTGTTGGCCTTTGAACTGGAATGTTGGCTTTTCCTGCCTCAGAGCCTTTGAACTGGAATATCAATACTTCCTGGTTCCAGCCCATGGACTCAAAATGAGATAGTGGCTCTGTAGATTTTGGACTTGCCAGTTTCCATACTCCCATGATAATACTTTATTATCTATCTATCTATCTATCTATCTGTCTGTCTATCTATCTATCTATCTATCATCTATCATGTATCGATCATCTACCTACCTACTTACCCTACTGGTTGTGTTTCTCCAGAGAACCCTACCAATACACTAGGCAATATAGAATAAGTCTAATTCCGGTCCCCTAAGGAGCTGAAAAATGTTTGAAGATGGTTATTGAGCACCTCGATACTGCTCTTCCATAAGTTAAACACCTCAACTCTTGGTATGACAGGGCCCCAGACCTCTCATCATTCTACCTTAGAATCCCTGCCAAAACCCACACTTAGTGGGGGCTGATCTGGGCACAGGATAGCAGGCCTTTACCTTCTTGTTCCAAATGTTATACTTTTATTCATGTGACCAAAGACTAATTTGGCTTTGTTTCATTCACACCATTCTGTTGCGTATATGTGCAACATACACGCACACACACACACACACACACAAAACCAGCTGCTGTAAACCTACTACTCTTCTACTTCTTAAGGCTACAATAGGAGGAAAGGGGGATGACTAGGGTTAAATATGTTCCAAGTATATTAAAGGGGAGGGGAATAAGATTTAATGAGGTGAGATTAACATAATAATCTTATTTCATCTTTATTTACAGATGTGGAAACAAAGACTCTTGGAGCCTAAGTAACTTACCACACTGACATAGTTAGGAAGTAATTGGGATGGGACTGAAGCCTGGTTTTCTCTGATCCCAAAGCCTGTGGTCTGTCCACTGCCCCACATCACACAGCATATACACTGTGGGCACTTAAAATAATTCCCAGAGTAATATGAGGTGATGGCATGAAAATGTGAAAGATGGTGCTCAAAAGAAAAAAAAAGAGAGAGAAAACTATAATACAAGGAAAAATCAAATTTAATAGCAAAGGTATTAATTAATCTACTTGTATGTGTTCTTTTTATACCTTCCTACAGAATTCAAGAATTTTCATAGAAATTTTTTCATATTCTTACAGCAATAGCAGAATGTGTGGCAAAGGAGGAATAATTGCATGTTTTTCAGGTGAGCTAAGGGGTGAGGAAATGGAATTTAAAAAATCCAGTACACACTTAGCAATAGTGCCTGTCAACTTTAAAATTGGTTTTTATGATGAAAATTATAAGTGCTGGGGGATAGTGTAGGGCAAAAAATTTTTACTTACAATAATAAAAACTTCTACTGTTAATTCTAAAATAAAGATAAGGAAATAAAATAGAGAATTCCATCTAGTGTTGATCTTTGAAAACTGTGGTCTGAACCATACCCCCATTGTGTTAAATGATAATGAATGGGCACAAAACTGCTATCTGACCACATTTTAGAAAAATCTGATGCCGAACAGTTTTCATCCAGCCACAGGCATAGAGGTTCCCTCTTCACTGAAGAAAGCCATGCTTTGATACTGGAGGCAAATGTGCAGTGGCTACCAATGATGAAAAACCAACGCCGTACTCAGAAAGTGGGCACTGTGCACACAGGACAATCCTAGGATCCACACACGTGTGCACAGACATAGGCGCACTTACATACATGGGGGATTCCCCCCTCCGCCTCTCTCAGTGCCCCATGGTGGTGCTCCTGCTCCCTACAAGGCCCACACACCCAGGGGCTTGGCCACACACCCATGCTTCAGAGCCCCGTGCTGGTGTCCCTGGCGATGGCCTCCGAGCTATCCCTCTCCCCCTGGAGGCTGATGGATTCTGAGTAAGTGGCCTGGCATCTCCAGCAGGATGGCAATGAGTGCCTGGGATTCAGAGCTGAAAGCAAATTTCCTGCACAGCTGAGCCAAGCGCTTCTACTCGGCCAGCCAGATGTTTCTCTATATGGTCCTGGCAGCCATGGCTTGGGATAAAGCCAGATTTGGCCTGATTTCTACACTGAAAAGCTTGATGGAATGCTGGGGTGGTGCCATCCCATAATACAAGAGGTGGTCTCTCACATTGGCACACAATTCCCGTTTGCCTTGGGAGTCCCTCCAAAGGAAAGAGGGGCTTGAGTAAAAGTGGGTGTGTCGATCCAGCCCATGCCAGGGCTTGGGCGGGGGTGTGCGGGGGCCAAGGGAAGGGAAGGTGGATGGAGAAGAAAGGTTGTGAGTGACTGGAAGCTGGTGCCAGATGGAGCTGGAAGACGGCACTGTGCTGTTTCCCTCTGCACATGTGTGGCCACTAGGGGATTGCCTGGCTATGCACACTGCTTCACATCTGTCAGCTGAATCGAAGATGCATAATTGAAGATGCAAAGCAAGAAACATTACATGGTTTGCAGGGCTCCCCAGAGGATTCTGGATCTGTAATCCAGTGAGGAGATTTTAATGAGACATGAGCCTAGTGTTCTCATCTGTGAGAGAGGATCTCACTCCAGCTGTGTTCAAGGATGTGGAAAACTTTTTTTTACAGAATACGGGAAGCCTTTCTCGGTTGGTTACCGCCTGCCCATTTCTCTTGGCAGCCTTTGGCCTTCGTCCCAAAGAAATGCTTCTTTTTGAAGCTTGGGATATTCCTCAGCACAAGGAAGCCTCAAGAGATGCTGGGATTGAGGCGTTAGGATAAGTAAGTCAAGGTACTAGATAAAACCATTAACTTGGTATAATTTCTTAGAATGAAGTTTAAACATTTCCAAATGTTCAGTCATAAAAGTAATGCATATTCAAGGTAAAAATTCAAACAATACATAAGGATGGAAAGTGTGAAGTAAAAGTGTAAATAGGATTATTCACATTCCTGGAAGAGTGCTTCTCAAATGTTCTGTGGTAAAGGAATAATTTTTCTTTATTTCCAATCCTCATGGGCCAATATTCTTATAAAACACAATAAAATGAATTACTGGAACAATTATAAAAAAGCACCAAAGGCAGACAAGATATACAAACTCATTTAAGAAAAACTTAAGTTCAACAGATCACACCCTGGGATGTAGTGGCAATATCAAAGTGCTACAACATTTCTAAACACTTGATTTTCTGCTTATTGTGGACCACCACACTTTGACCATTCATTTTCCTCTGGATAATTCCAAAAGTTTCTATACATACCAAACATATGAACACATAGATAATTTTTTAAGACATAAGAAGAATCATACTATACATATGAGTTTAAAATTTGCCTTAATTAATTTTGTTGTCTTTCATATTAACCCTTAAAGATCTACCTCATTCTCTTTGGTGGCTGCCTGCCATTCCACAGTATGAATGTACTACATCATTTTTAACCGGTCTCAACATTCATGGGTATGCAGATCATTTATAGATTGGTTTATAGTCAAAATATGATGGCATGAGCCCCAGAAATGAACTGGTATTAATTCTGTATACCTTCCGCTGCCAGTCACCATGAGCATTTGTTGAGATTTCTGCTTTGTGAGCAAAAGCATGATGTTCTGCAGTACAAAGGTTCTTTTCCTTCAAACCAGCTTGTTGACCTCTCTGGGCATCACACTGGCAGTGAAGTGATCAGAATAAGCTTTTGTCACCATGCACAGCACAAAGCACGCCCTCTGCCACAGAAGAGGGCTGGGTACCCACTGCCAGACGCTGGGGATGGGTACTTTCATGGCCAGGCTTTGCGTTTCTATTAAGTAGCCGAAAAGTGAACGTGCAACAACAAATGCAGGCTGCCTCAGGGTCCTGCACACCTCGGTCCCTCAGCTGGCCGTGAGCTCAGACCTTACCACAGAGCCTGCATGATGGGAGGTCAGCCTGGTGACTAACCTCAGCTTAGTGCTCAATTCCTTTCCTGCAGTGTTTTTGCTGAACAAGAGAATTTGGGGCTCTCCGTGATGACGTGTGTGATTTTTCACATTACTGCTAGGGCTTCAAGTGGCCCGCTGGGGTGCAGTTAACCTATGTGTGTAAACCACTCTCCTAGGCAGGCAGGTCTAGTCAAGATGAAGCAGAGCACTTGGCCCCAGTAGTCCTTCTCCAGGCACAGGGCTCGACCCAGGAGAGGGGCGTAGTGTTTCTGATGTTCCTATTCCAGGTGTCTCTGAAGCAGCCAATCATGTCAGGTCTCTGGGCAGGTATGGAAATACTGGAAGGGATTTTGTGTTGAAGGCAAAACTGCTCAAGCAGAAAGACGAGTTTTCCTTTCTACTGATGTCGCCAGGTCAAAAGGAGAAGGAGGTTCTGGGCTTGTACTGTGAAGTTCATCAACTTGGGTTTGGTTAGCCCAGATCTGGGGAACCCAGCCATAACTCCCCCCTGCAGTTTCAGTGGAGAAGAGAAATAACCTTGGATACCCCAAAGGCTCACAAGGCCCTGAAAATCTCTTGAATGAGGACTAGATGCATCTTGAGAGGCAGTGAGGGAACCTAATACTTTGGTCTTGCTAAAACTTCAAGTGTTTCTGCAGAGAGTAGCCCTGAGTACAAGCATCCAGGCTAACAATCAGCTCCGAATTACGTGGAGATTGGAGGAGTTTCATCAAAGGCTGACTTACCTTCACTTCTGGAACGTGCACTGGGCCGCGTCAAAGGAGGCTCAAGAGAGGTTTGGGCAAACAAGGCAGAGCCGTTTTCATTATTCATCTCACGCTCAGGCGGGGCTCTGAGAGCCAGGCACTGCCGGCAGGGGAAACGACCCAGGTCTCGGCATTTCTTCAGTGACCTGCCAGCCCCTAGTGCACAGCTCCTGCAGGAGTTTCTGTAAACCCCGCAAGAGCCCTTTGAGAGGAAACCTGCCCCAGCAGGCCCGCCTTACGCATCCTTTCAGAATGTTTTCTTTTTCTTCTGAATATGTTTTCTGAGTGGGCACCCTTGCTAGTCAGCCTCTTTTGTGTGAACCTAAAGTTGCCATCTAAACCTGGGGGAAGTTCCCTTCAAGGTGTGTCTAGTTTCCTTCTCAGAAAACCAGGAGACCTTTCCTCTGTGAGCATCATCTCCATTTCACAGGTCTTAGAGGGCCACTTTGTGCTGATGTGGAAAAGCTCATTCTTGTTTTTGAACTCCCTGATTTTACAAAATCTCTGCAAACAGGTTCTAAATGTTTCGGGGTGCTGAGACAATTCCTTGGTTACAAGTGAGCTCTCATAGGCTTCCTGTTTGCTCACTGCCTCTTGGCCCAAGATGACCTTCTTTATGTCTTAGAGAGGAGAAAACCCTGCCCCACAGGGGGGAGACCAGGATCACAGAATAATGCAGGTGTTACTGGCAGGAAAAGATCACCCAATCCCCCTCTCAACACAGCTCTCCTCTCCACACAATAATGACTGAAGCAGTTGTAAGAGCAAACTGCTAAGTACCTGGGCAATGTTTTCCTTACGTCATCCCAGTAAATGATTCCTTGTACACCTTCCCATGTGTGTTTTCTCTCTGGCTGAGTGAGGAGAGAAGCTGGCTGTTTGCTGGCAGCTCACTGAAGTCTTGTGCTCCCGGAATGTGCCCAGGAGACATGCACATTGTAATTCCAGGGGCTGCAAGGGCTGCCTGCCCTGTGACACAGCCTTTGCATGCTTTGTTCTGCATCACCACAGCAAAGCCAGCCCAAATCACATCTTATCAGGCTTGACTAAATAATTATGTGCCATTATTACCATGTTGATTGCATTATCTTATGTGGGCAAAGAAAAACTTGGTCCCTACCAACCAAGGCCTCTCAAACTTAGTGGGAGTGAAAAATTAAACACAGAACTAAACACCACTTCCTGCCTCTCACAGGGAAGGAACTGCCAGATCCATGCCAGAGTCTGTGTAAGTACCCAAGATTTTTCTTTGCTAAAGGGAATGGCTCAGTCAGAGACATCTGTGAGTAAAAAGCTATCTCACATATAATTTTTGAAAATGTCTTTACCTCCTGTCTGACTCCCCCCTCACCTCCTGATCTCCTGATGACATGGAACGCCAGTGTGTGTGTGTTCAGGAGAATACCCTTCGGGGGAACGCCTGGCTCCTTCCCAAAGAGTGCGGGAAAGTGCAAGGGAGGAAAGATGATCACAAGAGAAGAGGAAGGGCAGAGAAAAGAAAGGAAGGAAGGGAAAGAGGGATAAAGGAAAGAAAGGCAAATGAAAAGAAAAGGGTATCAAGTAATTTTTGCCTCATTATTTTTCATTCAACTTGTCAAAGCTGCTTGGCAGATTCTCAGAGACTGCAGAGCTATCCCTTGAAAACCACTGGATGTCTAGACCAGGCTTAAAGGCATCTCTTTAATTACAGCCACAGAGATGTTCCTCTTCCCTTTCATCTCAGGCCTTTGTGGGGCTCAGCTCTGGCTCTTGCCATTATCTCCTGAAAGGTTATATGTGCCACATCGCCATTCAGTTTGTGCATCCGAACAGAAGCCTTGAAGCATTCTTCCCTGGCTTCAGTTGGCACCGCCAGCCTGTGGGGTGTGACTTTGCTACTTTCTTGTCCTTTTTTGTTCTCCTCTTGAGCTCTTACCATACTAATGTACTGCTCTGTGCCAGATATGTCCTTCACGAAAGCATTCACTTCAGACAACTTCCTTGAAGGGTCAGCAAGTATGTTCCTTTCTCTTAAATGATGCAAACCAGGAAAATACCTGCTACTCTCTTTAAGTTGGCTCACTTTAAAGCTGACCAATGGGCTGAAAAGCCTGCTAAAGAGCATTTTTAAATGATTTACAACAATTACTGCAAGTCAGTTAATCTGCACAAAGTTGTATGCAGGTTCATAAGCTGCATTTTGTAGATAAAGTAAAAAACCAGTAGTCTTAACTTCTCAGAGGCTACACAGAAAGTTGGAAAAGAGTCAGTTTAAGAGCTTAGTTTGTGAATCACTCTTCTGGTCTCCTGAAGATGTATTTGCATAGAAGCAATTGAAGAATTGACATAGGCCCAGTCTGCAATAATAAAAAATGTGGACTATTGTGGTACTTAGAAAAGTTTGATCAAATTATCAATCCAACTATAAAGATATGCAAACTGATGCATAATAGACAGGGTGACTTCAAGGAAGTAGTTAACTCTGGTTATCCAGTACTAATTATTTATCTTGAATGTGTAATAGTTGGGGTCAGTTGTATTTCTTATTCTTTTTTTTTTTCCCTGCTACTGGATTTCTATTTATATTATTGCCTAAGAGTTGGATACAGACAAGAGAGAAGAAAATGTATAGCCCAAATCTGCTCATTTTTATTATGTCAAAATCTTTCAAAATACAGGCAGTCATGAGGGTTTATAAGTAGATTTTAATTATATGACCTATCTTTGCATAGTAAGAAGGTGTCAGGCAGCAATAAACTTAGTGTAGGCAACTCTACTAATGCTAGTTAGACCTCTTACAGAATGGAGGTGTTCTCTTCTCGAGTGACCACCCAGAATTAGGCCTGTCATGAATTCATGGAACTTTTACCTCAACAGTAATAATGATCCTATCAATACCAATTCATGGTGGGGTGCTTATTACACATCAGGAGCTGAGGTAGTTATTTTATACATATCATTTCACCTGATTCTCATGATAGTCTCAAGGTAGATTTTCTTAATTCCATTTTTTTTCACATGAGGAAATTGAGCTCAGTAAGGGGGCCAGCAGAGAGAAGAGGCAGCTTGGGGGCAGAGGACTTCCCATCTTTCACTGAGTTTACTCTCCTGGCTTAGTCCTCGGTGGGAACTCTGGTCCTGGGAAAGGCAGCAGGAGACATGTCCAGACTCAGAGAGCACAAGAATTTGAAACGAAGTGTGGAACACCAGAATCATGGGGCATTTAGAATGCGCAGACTTCCCTGAATATTGCAAATTCATCTCAGCTTGAAAATATAAACTAATCAATTATAGTGTAATGTGGTTACCAAACATTGCATCTGGAGCTGAATTCTTGTTCAAATCATAGATCTGCCTCTTAGTAGCTGGTATCTCTGGACCAGGATCTTGCTAAGCTTTAGTTTCCCCATTTGTAAAATTGGATGTATACTGATCTCTTTGTGTTGCTATGGGGACTGAGATATCTTTTACAGAGCCTACACCCATGCCTGGTGCATAGTAGGCTATCAGTAAACATTATCATTATTGTATCTCTGTACCACAAAGTAGAATTGAAGAATAGGAAACTGAATTAATCCAACATATTGACGCAGACAATTTAGTAAAAATAAGGCCATTACCTAAATTACATAGACCCTTGTGGTTATGTGGATGAAGGAGCTTACAACCACTGTGAGAGGGCGAACATCATGTCGTAATTATCTTCCTCTAGTTTAAAAAGCCTGCATTAAACCATGCAAAGCAAAGAGATTAGGTCTTAGGATTTCAAAAATAACACTGTAATTTTATAAAACAAGTGAAACATGCTATAAATCATATTCAACATTGACTTCCAAATACCAAATAAAAAAATGGATACATTGGTTCTGGGGTGGGACTGACTTAGTACCACAAAGGCCCAGAGCTGGATCTTGCTCTGGAAGGACTTAGGACAGAGAGAACATGCATCTGTTTATTTTCTATTTCATTCAATCATTCTTGTTCATGTGACAAATATTTATTGAATGTTGTTAAGCTGTGCTGGGTGGTGCTCAAGATACTGGGGTGAATCACAGGAGTTTTTCCTGTCCTTGTGGTGTTTACAGTCCACTGGGGAGGGGGAGGATAGTATCCTGTCAAAAAAAATAACTGATTAATTACAAAGGTGATGAATGCTTTCAGTGAGAACTATGTGTCTATTATTCACCGCACTGCTAGAGGTAATACTGGAAGGACACTGAGCTGCTTGTGTTGCATAGCAAATGCTTGCTGGACAGCTTCAAGTATTTAGGTGGGGGTGTTGGGCTTGAAATAGACATTCAGTGTTGGGGTGGGGTCTCTGTTTAATTTGAAGTGGTGCTCACACAGGAACCAGACACACTGGTACATACTGAGTAGGCCAGGAAAAGCAGCCCCATCAAGTCCCTTACCACAGACACTGTATAGTCTCCCAGGAAAAAAAAAGCATGCCAAGGGAGGAGTCAGCGAGGAGCCTTTGCATGGCCCAGTAACAGTGCCCCAGCCCTGAGTCAGAGGGCTGCCTCTCGTGGAGATTGTTCCCCAAGTCTATCCTCTAGTATAAGCTGGGTCTGAGTTCTACAGACTCATTCCTGGGGAGTTCTGCTAAAAACAGAAGCAATGGAGAAGAGAATCAGTCCAAGAAGATGGTTTTTATATACAGTCTCCATGAGACATTAAAAGCCTAAACTGCACCAATTAGAGATGCAGGTAATAGTAACAGAAGGGTTTCTAGACTCCCACCATAGGAAACCCTCTTTCAACACACACACACACACAGGTACAGGACCCAGCATGGCTTTGATGCACCTGGAGCTCCGGCAGTTCAGGCACTGAATGGAGTGCTCCACCAGCAGCTCAGGCAGTGATAGGTTTCACATTAACAGGAGATAGGACCCCTAAATTATTGTTTTGATGGCAGGTCCCCTAGAGGGTCTGTGACAAGGCAACCCACATGGGTTTATGTGTTTCAGTAACCTATCTGTACAGGAGACCTGAACCTAGAGGAAGAGTATGTAGATCACAAATAACTGGCCATCTTGCTCTTGAGCACATAAGAGACTTTGTACAAACTTGGGGAACTAATTGAGTAGGAGGCTGTGTCCTTTCTCTTTAAATCCAAATGGGCTCTGTGACTACTTTGACCACTAGACTATGGTAGAAGTCTGCTGGGACTGGGACAGTTTTTGGGCCCAAGCCTTACACAACTGGAAGCTTCCTCTTCCTATATTTTGAAACACTTGCACTTGGTGCCCTAAGCTGCCACATAAGAGTCTGATGTTTGAGATCTCGAGCCCACCATGGTCTGAGAAGCCCAGGCCTGTGAAGAGGCCCTGGAGGATGAGATCCTATGTGGACAGAGTTAACTGTCAAGGAGCCCTGAGGCGCCAGACGTGTGTGTGAAGAAGCCACCTTGGAAATGACCATCTAGTCCCAGCCAACCACGTGGAACACAAAAGAAGCACTAGACCATGCCCTTCCCAAATTCCTGACTCATAAGCGGGTGAATAAAATAACAGTCGTTTCAAGCCGTGGTGTTTTGGGGTGGTTTGTTACATAGCAGAAGATGACTGGAACCAGAGGGCTAAAGGAAAAGACCACGTACCAATGATTCAGCTGACAGGTGCAGGAGGGTAGAAAGCAACATCATTTACCATTGTTTATTGTTTTGCTTCTAGTCTGCTGTGGCCTGGAAAACTTGGAGTTTATGACCAAAGATGAGAAATGAAAATAGGAGGAAGGTTACACACTGTATTGGTTTGTGTTTTTCTACCTCTTGTGTTTTTGCTTTTCTGGCTCCTCCTGTGTATCCTTCTCCTCTGCAACCCCCCAAAGATATGTGTTCAGAAGGATCTGTCCTGGGACTCTCCCTTCTCTTACTCAGACATTATTTATTCTCTCCAGCTTCAACTATCCCTCTCTGCAGAGGACAATGCACAATACTCTAGCTCTAAAGTCTATTCTGGGTTCCAGGTTCTTCTTCACCACCGACTGCTGGATACCTCTTGGAATCTGAAACTCAGCACATCCAAAATCAAACTGTCTTTTCAAACAAAAAGTTTCTTCCCCCATCTGTCCAACTTCTGTCAATGGCCGCCAGCTTCGGAGTCTCTTGTATGGCCAAGCCAATCCCTTCTGAAATGTCATTTTCACGTGTCCTTCCTGTTTCTCTAGTTCTAGCCTCAGCTCCTGCAATAGCCTATAACTGGTTTTCCCACCTTGCCCATCTCTCCCAACTATGATCTAAACCAATGCCTTTTCTTACTGCAGTTTGCAACCCTTGAGTTATGAAAATCAATTACGAGAACTATTTAAAAAGAAACAGAAATAGAATGGAATAAAACAGAAGAGAAAGTATCAGCATTTTGCATATAGTACAGGTATTTATCTTGTGTAACTTTTGTTTTCATTAAAAATATGTTTTAAATATGTATGTGCCAGGTTGCAATAGAAAATATACTCCTCACAGTGGGTGGTGATCAAAGAAAGGTGGTGAATACTGGTCTGCACTGCACACTCCTGTCGCAGACTAACGTTCCCAAAGTACAGCTCTGGTCTCCCTGCTCTCCTGCTCAGCATGCCTTTGAAGACTATTGCTGACCAAAGGAAGTGCTTACTCTTACTCTCGGTTCCATGGCCTTCTTGAGTTGGCCTATCCCCTTTCTAGTTTATCTCCCACTACTCTTCTCCATAAGCTCCTACCCAGAGAGGCTGTTTATCTGTTCCCTGAACAAACCCCATGCTTTCTGTCCTCTGGGTCTTTGCTTCTGTTCTTCCCTTTGCCTGCCCTGGTTTCTCCTGACCCTCCACATACTGACTCCATTTCAGTGCTCAAGAGGCCTTGTGGTATGGAAGAGAAGGGTCAGGCCCTCAAGTCACACCAACCAAAAACTGACTCCAGGCTCTGTCACTTACTCTGGACAAGTTGTATAATCTTGAGGCAGAATTTCCTTATCTCTAAAAAGAGACTTGGTAAGATTGGGAAGAGGATCACATGACAGCATATGTAAGAATTTTGGCACAGTGTCTGCCAGCCAGTAGGTATCTGTGAATGGGAGCTACTGTCTCCAACACGCCACTAGTGTGTGATGATATGTGTGCCCATGAGGACAGAGTACGACTTACACTGTTATAAGAATAAGCAAGATGACATAATATCGGGCATGTTGGAGATACTCAAATGTTAGTTCTTTATCTTACTCCACGCTTTCTAATTTTATTCTATTTCATATTCAATGATTCTTGTGCTTTGTTAACCTTTTAGTGGACTTAATACTGCTAGATTAGGGATTTAAAAAAATCTATCTGGTGTCTCTCACAGTGCTTAGAAAAATGGCTTTTGTGTAGGAAGGGCTAAAAACTGGGATGGAACTGGAAGCGGAAACGCTACCACACTGTATTCTAGCTAGAGAAAAGTTCACATCTGTGGGCCCTGAATTTACCAGCTGAGAGTGAACCCTAACTCTGAATTCTCATGTTGTTCTGAACACACAGAATGGTTGCATGTATGTCACTAATGGTCCGTAGCCACGAGCACCCCCTCTTGGAGTGGAAAACAGATTGTGGTATTATGGTTGTCTTAGAGAGAGGCTGTGAAGATAAAGTCTCTGAATTCTTTGTGATACTTTGGGCAAGTGAGTATAAAAATAAAAAGTGAGAATCTGAAACTCGTTATTTTAGGGTAGAAAGGAGCCACTAAATCTTGAAAATTTGGAATGAGTCAAATACACCAAAGATCAAATGTGTAAATCCCAGGACTGCACTACTCACTTCTTGTAGTGTATGCTCTTTTCCTCCTAATCCATTATGCTAATACATGTGCCACATTTTATGAGGCCAAGGTGAAAACTAATCAGGCTCTATTGTAACTAAGCCTGTTTAGCTGACACATGACACCCAAATGGATTTCTAGCCCAGCAAATCAGGCTCGCTGGTATCTGCTAGGAGGTGATGAATAATGAGGTAATCACAAAGGACTGTCTCACCAGGGCACTCCGGGAGGAGGTGGCAAAACAGGCTTCAGATCTGAAGTTTTAACCCTTTTTTACTGGACATCTGGTGCTGCAAATACTGTTCTGATGAGGCTGCTGTAATGCTGGGCAGACTCCTGTGGCACTGTTTCACTGAATTTTGCAGTAGAAAAATGTGTAGCTGCTGCAAAGCTCTAAGAATTCAGGATTCCAATTGGCTCTTCACATTTGTGTCCCTGGAATTGATCATATTGGCTTCATGCATTTGGAATGGGCTTTTAAGAAGCAGCAAGCAAGAGAGATGCAGCGACCGTCGGTGTCAGTGTCAAAATGAAGCAGAGGGAAGCAATTGTTCCACTTTTTATTAATGCTGACAGCCTTAAAAAGACACAGAGAAAACCCAAATCAGTAAACAGATAGGGACCTGGGCTTAATTACCAATTAATTATTTTAAATAAAATAACTATGAAAATGTTCCCCCCTGCCCCAAACACTCTGGCCTTTTTTTTTTTTTAGCAGTAGCACTGCATGACTCTACTGTCCTGTGACTCTACAGTCACTTCTGCTTTACCCAGGCTTTCAAGTTGTGGCTGCGGCATTTCTGTTGCACCTGCAGTTCCTCCAGCTGGGGTGGGAAGACACAAATTGCTTACAACTAACCACAAGTTACTTTCAGACAGACCTGGATTCCAATCTCTGCAGATTCTGTGACAATGAGAAAATTCCTTAATTGCTCTAAATCTTAGTTTCCATATCTGCAAAATGAGATAGCAATAGAAGCTGTATTTTAGGGATGTTTAGAAGATAAAAGGAGTAATGCGTAAGCCTAGCACAATGCCTGGCTAAGTACCCAGTAAATGACTCTTATAATTTCTAGAGGTTATAAAAATCCATGAGCTTGACTGTCTTTTGGCTATACCTCCTTTACAAAGCAATATGATCTCACTTGATATCATGTCGTCTGGTTATTGTTAGAGCTGAAGATAAGGGGAATATAGATGGGCATCACTAAAATGTCTGTGGGTAACACAGACACTGGAAGTGTAATAGTGGGGCCCTTCTGGATAATAGAATTCAAGTCTCTTTGTCTTTATTTTCCATTTTGGTTCTTTTTTTTTTTAACATTTCTATCATATTTTTGACAATTACCAATTTTTCCTCCCTCTGGGAACTGTTGGGCAAGCATATGTTTTCATGAATGGAAGAGCTTGTTTTGAAGTTTTCTTTTTTTAAACCACTTTATTGATGTACAGGTGACATGCAGTAAACTGTACATATTTTTTGATGTATACAACTTGATGAGTATGGAGATAAGTATACACCCATGAAACCATCACCATAATTTATGCCTTAAACATACCCATCACCTCCAAAAGCGTCCTTTTTATTTTTTTGCAGGAGTTTTCAATAGTACTTCAAGTGTTACTGTTTTTAAAATTGTATCCGTTTTGAAGGTAATAAATGATTTAGAAATTCTTCAGGTATCAACACCAGAAAAAGATGTAAAAGACTAGGGATTACAAAACAGAGCTAAATTTCTAAAAATTCTAAGGAGAATTTACTCCTATCACATTATTTCCATATTATCCAAAGGCTTAATAAGGGTGGCAATTTATCTTTGGAGGGTCTCTGCTTGCATATTTCTTCTCCCAGGGGTATATTAGGATTTTTAACTTTCTTTAGTTGCTTAAAATTCTTTTTAAAATATTTAGACACATGCTTTTCCTACAAAGACGGAATTCATGACAAGGAAACTGAAGACATCTCTCAGAATACGAAACCTCAAGTGGCACTACATACTTAAATTGTTGTGTCATTTCTATTTTTACATCTCTATAATTAAGACTTCTTACTTTTGTATTCCTGGGGTGGCCATTGTTTTCTACCTTACTTTGTGTCACATCCTCACAGGGCCAGGAAAGGAGTCTTGCTTGAGAAATGAAAAAGCTACGTTTCCTGTCACATCAGAGTCTTTGGATCTTTGAAGGCAGCAGCAGCACGTTCAGAGAGCTGTCTAGAATCCATCCCTGGCCAAGTCAAGGCGCTCCGGTCTAGACAGAGCTTGTCTCTAAGACCAGGACCTGAAGGATCGCCCTGCTTGGTTTATATCTATTTCAGAAAGCATTACACTATGTACACACAGCATTTGTTGTTGATTATTCATGATTTCTGGTGATTTCTATAAAATGTTAGGCATCATGCTCTTGGTGAGGCATATAATCCCTTATTATAACTGTTTCTTTGAGGAAATCAGATTTGACTCACGTCTTTTTTACTTATGTAACCTTTACTGAGGATGTAGGTAGATTTGGAGGGTGCCTGTATTTCATTTTGCCATATGTAATTATGTTATATGTATAATCAGTCTTAAAAATGTGTTGGCTATGTCCTATTGCTCTTATAACCCTCTTGACGTTCTGCATATCTGTCTTATTTAGATGTTGTTTAACTTACACTCTGATGTCCACCTTAATGCTCTTATGTGATGCTAGTCCACTTCTCTGCCTTATCAAGGAAGTCTAAATTTAAGGGCCCTTCGTGGGGATTAGGTCTAAGGTGCTGCATTCTGACTCCACAGTGCAGTAACTGATATGTCAACATTCCACTGTGATAAACAACAGGTGAAGATGTGGGTTTTCAAGAATAATCTCTTGTTAGCTCAAGTTTTGTTATCTGACAGCCCATCTGGTCTTTAGCCTGACTGTTATATTTAAATCTTTAATATGCTTAAAAAAATTATTGCCTTATATTTCCTTTAATTTGTAAATCTCAGCATTCCTCAAATACTGTATCAGTCTTACAAAAACAGAAATACTGTAACTAAAAAAAAAAAAGAAAAAGAAAAGATACAAAATAAATTACTGATTCAATCTTATTTTTACAATTGTCATTTTTGGATGATAGCCAAGAATGGGTTTTTTTTGATGCAGCTTATGAATGCAAAGTACAACTCCCTCCATTGTTATCAGAACAAAGATCACTTACTTTGAATGGCTCAAGATATGTAAACACAGCTGGTCCAATAGCTTGAGTGGCAGTGAAACACACTGCCCCAGAAAAGCTGGGTTCAGGTGTGACCCAGGGACTCCGATGCTCTTGTGCCTAAATCTCAGAGGCTGTATTATGTCTATTCCTGTCTGAAATCAAAACCTTGTGCTCTCTAGAGATTTTTTCCTTTGCTAAACTTTACAGCCTTAGAACTGGATATAGCCTTTTGGAGTTCCCAGATAAGCAACATTTCAAAAGATCTGGGGGACTTCCGTAAAGTTGCCAACCATTAATCTTACCAGGTAAGAAACAAAAAACCTTACCAGCTACTATCTCCTTCATTTTATTAAAAAGGAAAAAAAATTAGTGAGAATGTTTGATATCTTGATCTGGGCTATGGTTATGTGAGTGCATACAAATGTCAAAATTTGTCAAGCTGTAAAAAAAAAAATTGCAATAAATGACCTTTAACATAAAAATATTAATACAGAATATCCCTTTAAATGGAATACATTTAAGTTTTACAAAAACTCTGCTTTCTTATTTTACAAGGAACCTCTGTCACACACCTTGGCCCGCTTGCCTTGCACCTGTCTGGTAAGTGCTGATTACTAATGAACATTGATCTGAGCATACGGGGCACCATTTCCCCCAAGGCCAAGAGATGGGAGAGCTTACCAAACCCTAAAATTTCACATTCCCAGGAGGGAGCACCTCAAGGCCACACTTGGCCACAAAGCTCTGTGTACAGGCCAAATGGGCTCCTTCAGGAGCAGTTATGTCACTGAGAGCCTTCCTAAGAGGTGAAAAGAGAGAATCCCTGTAGCCTGGCACATAGCAGCCATATTTTAGCTATATCAGACCTAAAGCTAGGGAAACTTTTTAGTACTTCAAAATCTCATTCATACCCTGCAAACTCTATGTTTAGAAATGTTTGGTATTTGCAAAGGATAAATCCTGAGACATGAAAAATCTCCAAATCTGTGAATATGGAAATACTTGTGTAGGCTCTTCACTTCTTAAAGAATCACATTTTTTTTTCTTGAGACATATGTATTTCCCAAATATATAATATTCCCAAACCAAGCAAATGGTTTTTAAAAGATTCATTCATCTTATCTTTCATATAGCTATTTTTCTTTTTCAATGATATCAAGTTTTTCAATCATCCTAGAAGTTATAGCCTATCTCAGGAGTAGAGAACAAAACAATCCGAGTGGAGAGGGATACTAAGTAGCTGACTAGGCAAACTCACTAGCTCCTCAATCACTCCCTAATGCTAGCTTCAAAGTACAGGTGATTCGAATTTGAACCTCAGCAAAACTGCCAATTAACACATCACAAACCTTCATGGTCGATTGCAAATATTCAAAACCTAGACTGTTAAATCTGTGAATACTATGGGTCCCCTGCACAGTCCTCTGGTGGTTAAGTGTTATATAATACAGGGTGAGAAACCCATACTGCTGTTGGGAATGGTCACAATCACTAACTACATCTTCCTTCGTTGCACTTCAAAGCACAATGAAATAAAAACAAAACCTATTTTTAAAAATGAACATACCAATTGCCTATATTACTTTCAGTATGCGCTGACAAGGAGGTAAATGGATATTATGAATTAAGAAATTGGGATATTGCTAAACACTGTTCTGGAGAAAAAGCTGGTTAAAGATCTCTTTATTGTTGAAGTACTGTGCTAAAGAAGAAATATCTCATTTGCCAGCATTCTTGAGGATTTCATGTTCTTTCAAAATAAACTAAAAATACTTTGCCTGGTTGCATGCATGATGACAGATTTTGTGGTGAAAAAAAAAATCACCTACCAGCCCCTGGGTGGCTAAACAACAGTGTGGAATGTTTGCATCTTCTCAGCTGTGAGTGATGAGTTAGTCCTCCCTGGCACTGCTGTGATCCAAGGCTCACTCAGCGGCCTGTGTCACCAAAGGCCATACCAGTTCATGTTCGTCTGGAAAGACCTCCAAAGGGCAGGTAAGTGTCCAGTCAGAAACAGAATATGTAATGGAAAAAGACTGTGCTTGCCCATCCTCAGATTTTACCAGTCTCAGGGGGAGTATGTTCAAAAGTTTAAAAGTCAAAGCAACAGACATCTATTAAGTATTTATTCAAAATTTAGAGCTATGTTTTGAATAAGTTATAAAATAAGAAAAATAAATGGCCCTGTCCTGAAGGAGCTTCAGATCTTATTGTACTGACCAGAAGCAGCATACTAATAGCAAACAGAATATCAACATTTATTGAATGCTCACCAAATGCCTGCTGTTGTGCAATTACGTTTAATCTTCTTGATACCCCCATGTGGACAGTTCTAAGGCTGCCTACAAGTTATAGATGAGAACACTGAGGCTTAGAAAAGTTAAATAAGTTACCCAATGAAGCCTCTAACTTCAAAGCACATGCTTTTAACCATTACACCATATATATATATATGGTGTAATTTATCCATATATATATATATATATATATATATATATATATATATGGATAAATACATACATACATACTGCAGTGGGGAAAATAGAACTGTAACAGGGTGAAAGTTCAGTGATGCTCACTGATGCTTTATGTAATGAAGGATCAGTGAGTTACACTGATGAAACATGAGTTGTATTTCAATGTCCATTTGACAGGCATTTGTAGATGTTTTGGATTAATGTCTACCTCTACTGAGCAGGTGAGCGGAATGCCCAGAAATCAGCTCAAATTCCTTCTTTTCTCTGTGAAAGGAAGTTCTAGGAGTGCTTTCTTTGTACTCCTCTAGTAGGACATGTCACCTT
The DNA here is from genome assembly GCF_030020395.1 of Manis pentadactyla. Taxonomy (NCBI): domain Eukaryota; kingdom Metazoa; phylum Chordata; class Mammalia; order Pholidota; family Manidae; genus Manis; species Manis pentadactyla. Next base: position 62,663,566 of record NC_080029.1, on the reverse strand, counting down.
TTGCCATTTATTTTAGTGATTTATGTAGGTATTATAATTCCCTACTAAACGGTAAGCTCTTGAACAAAAAGGATTTGGTTGCTTTCTTAATGTTTAGCAAGTGTTTTATATGCAGTAGGAGCTTGACATTTGTAAATGCTAACAGTCTAATGAATTACTTACTCAGCAGCTGTAGGGAGCAGTCACCTAATATGTGCTCTTGATTTCTTTGATAATATTGTTAGTTTCTACAAATTGCTTTGGCTTGCATGTTAGCAGATATTTTTCCATGTGACACTGGAGAAAATATTTAAAAATTGGACAAAATAAAAAATGTTTTTCTCAGTATTTTCCTGAGATTATTTCAGGTAAAGCCAGTAAAAGTAAAAGGACTGCTGGTTTGTTTGATTTGGACAATAATATATTCTGGGTTCCAAATTCTAAAATGAACAGAAGGCTCTATATCCATCTAATTAACAAAATTTGAGGTAGGACAGTTTTAAGTGAAAAACAGAAAGGTGCAATATAAACTCAGAGAATATCTATTGACTTTTGAGGACATCGACGAATTCTAGAAACTTTCTTCCCTTAGTAGTGAGTTGTATCAAGAACCCTGTCATTTTATTTAAACAAATTGTTACAAATTAAAGGAAAAAAAGCCTGGTGTTTCTATTTTAGAAATAACCATTATTTGAAATAATTTAATGAAAATATAAAATAATTTAAAACTGATGCTAATGGTACTAATGTGCAATATTAGTTTAATCACCTTGCAACATAATACTCATAAATATAACAACAGTAATTACACACTTCATTCTTACCATTCATGAGATTTTACTTCCCTCATTCAAGAGTTGCTCAATAAAGAGCATTCTGTGATTGCTCATTTCCAAAGAACTATTTGAGTAGAAATTAACTCCCACAGGACTTGTAAAAAGAAGTATGTCATCTTTAGGGATGGGTAAATGACAGTCACTCAGCAGGAAAGGGGAAGAGGAGAAACTCAGTCCTACATTTAAGTTTGGTTCCCAGGTACTTAGATTTATCCCTAGGAGCTACACATAAGAACCATTTAAAGTAATCAGGGATGTGAAATCTGTCTAGCCTCTAGAAAAGATCTTTCGCTAGCTAATTTATATAACTGAATAAAATGAGAAATATTTAAGGGCTTCACAAGTCAAAAACAGTAAAAAAAGGACTTAGCATGTCAAAAAAATATCCTGGTTGTGGAAAAAGAGATACTGGTTTCAGCAACGGGCTGCTGGGTAAAAGTGCTAAGCAAGAGCTTCTCCACTGCTCAGGTCAGTGGCCTAGACATTGAAAGCACGGTTTGGAAAACTATGTGCATAAAAACCCACTGAAAGAGAAATAACCATCTATATTCCATAACCAAACAACCAATAAATATTTCTAGACTGTCCCCAAGCAGAGGGGTGCTCACTCTGCTGTCTCCTACTGTTTAGGGCTTTGAGTGATCTTTGTACCAGTTGCCCACATTTAATGAGGATTTAAATTATTTTACTTTGTACTCATCAATACTAGTCATCATATTTAACAGTGCTCCAGTCTCCACCCAAACACCCAGCCCAGTATTTCCTTGACTTCTTAATTTCAACGTTCTTTATTCACCACCTCAATTACCTGGAATTAAGACACTTTGAGAGGTAAATGCCACCAACCCATTTCTATATCCTTGCTCTGCCTCTCTCACTCTCACTGCCTTATTTCAATAATATCTACCTTTCAACCTCATCCAGACTTACTCCTTTTCACTCTTCCACTCATCTCAGTCTATTAGAACTTCTCTTGGATTCTCTTCTCTATTCTTGGTATATTCTTTCATTTTTTGCAATCATAGCCAATCCATCAGTTCTTTAAATTTTTCATTAGCTGCTTTCTTTGCTTCTACCCTCAGATTCTAGCATCACTGGGGAGTATCACATGACCTGAAGATTGGTGCCACCCCAAATACATGGTGCCTAATGCCACCTGGGAGCTCAAAGTGACTCTTGACAACCCCGCTATGAGTTCCTGGTCTTTGTTTTTTATATTCTCACTGGTGCTATTTCTAACCTTCATACCACTTTTCTCAAGTTCCCTCTTCACTCTCAGCAGATAATCTTGCCTTCTATTTCACAGAGTAAATAGTGGCTATCAGGGAGGATGTCTGTCGACACCCAGCTCCCCACCTTCAATTCTATTTACTTTTACACATGCTGTCCCAGAAAATGAGAGGCACCTCCTCCTTTCAGAGGGTATTTCTTTAGTGACATCACTGGCTCATACTTCCTTGGAGGTTTTGATCTGTCAATTAAACCCTCTCTTACATGAAACCTAGCTTAAGTCCCTCTCTTCTTAAAAAATAAAACAAAACAACAACAACAAAAAACCCCAACAACCTGACCTCTATAGTGGGTTGAATACTGGTTCCAAGAAGATATTTCAGTCTTAACTCCCAGTACCTATGAATGTGACTTGGAAATAGGGTCTTTGCAAACATAATTGATTTAAGGACCTGGAGATGAGATCACCCTGGATTAGAGTAAATTCTTAACCTATTGATAGGTAGTCTCATAAAAGACAAGAACGGAGAAGACACACAGAGGAGGCGGCCATGTGAGGATGGAGGCAGAGGCTCCAGCTGTGCTGCCGCAGGCCACGGAGCGCCACGGTGGCCAGTGGCTGCCGGGGGCTGGCAGAGGCCATGGGGCGACTTCCCCCTCAGACCTCCAGGAGCCACCAACTCTGTGGACACCTTGGTTTTGGACTTTGGTCCCCAGACAGTGAAAGAATAAATATCTATTGTTTTAAGCCACGCTCTTTGTGGTAATTTGTTACAGCAGCCCTAGAATACAGTCTCTATTTATTCTACTCTTCAATGGTTTCATTCTTTTCATTCCTTTCTAAAAGGAAAGTCTTGCTCAGTGTACTCCCTCTCTCACCCTGACCATGACGCTGGAAGGGTGCCTCCTAAAGTCATTACCTTCCAACAGCAGGTCCACTGGGGACCCCCGTCCCATGCCCCACTGAGCTCTCTGTGCATTCCTCACTGCTGACCCCTCCTTCCTTTTTTACAGCTCTCTTCTCCCTAGGCGTCCAGGGTGTCTCCCTCCCCAGGGGGACTTCCCACCTCTTCGGTTGCTCCTTCAAGACCCCTTCAGTGGACTCCCTTCCCTTCTTTTTGACTTAAATTTCAGCATACTCAGGCTTCTTCTCACTCTTCAGGGCATTTGGCACCATCTCCTACACATATCTCACTTCTGATCTCTCCTCCCCACCACTACAATGCAGTCAGAGAGGATGGCGTGCAGAAAGCCCAATGTGTACAAATCTCTCTGGGCTTCAGTTTCCTCCTCTATATAATGATGAGGCTACCGACTCGCAGGGTTGCACCCAAGACATGAAAAGTAGGTAGTACAGTGACTACTCAGCATACATTAATTCCTTTCCCTTTCCATCTCCTTAGTCCAAGTGCCCATTCACTCAGTCATTCACTCCAGAAATATTTATTGAGCATTCCCATGAACAGGCCTGTTCTATAAGTATACTGGACAGACATGGTCGCTTACATTCGAGTGAAAGAAAAAGGAAATGAACACATAGGTACAAAAGAACATTTCAGACAGTGAAGACTTCTATAAAGGAAACAAATAGGCTGATGTATTAGAGAATGACCAGGAAGTGGGGGTTACCTTAGGTAAAGGTCACAGAATATCTCTCTGAAAAGGCTCCATTTGAGCTGAATACTGAATGATAAGCCAGCCCTGCAAAGAGCTGGGGAAAGGGCCTTCTCTGTAAAGGGAACTGGAAGTCCAAAGGAATAAGGTAGAAGTGAGCTTGGCAGGGTTGAAAACAGAAAGGAGGCCACACATCAGGAATGCTGTGGGCAGGCAAAGGCCACAGTCTCTCCTCTGGATGATAGCAATTGCTTCCTAAGGGAGTTGTCCTTGTGGGCTTGTCTCATTGCGATCTTTCCCACAGTTTCCAGAGTCATTTTACTAAAATAATAATAGATAACACTTGGGGAGCATATCAAATGTATTGGAAACTGGGTACTTTACACATATCGAAAAATTTAATCACATCATAGCAAACCTCCAAGGCACATACATATAATTATTTATTTTCTCCATTTAACAGATAAGAAATGAGACACAAAGAGATTAAGTAACTTTCATGAGTTCCAAAGATAGTATAGTAAGTGATGGAGCTGGGATTTGAATCCAAAAAGTGGAGTTTGAATATAAATCTGAATGTGTCAATCTCCTGCCTTAAATTCCTGAGCGGCCCCACAGGACTTTCGGGATTAGAGCATGAGCTGTATCATTTGCTCATGTCCCTCCTCAGCTTTGATTTTTCCTGCATACACTCTGTACTCTGGCCATACCAGATCACTTCCTGTCCTGGAACATGCCATGTTCTCTCACCCAGCATGCCTTTGCATGCGGTGTTCCCTCTGCCTAGAACACTCCCCTCTTCTCACCTGGCTATTTCTTCCATTTGGTCAAAACTCAGCTCAGGTGTCATCTACTCCTTAACACTTCACCCACCTTTCCACCCTGTGGACACATCTATCACCACATTTGTCATCATCAGTGTATCTTCCCCCCGACTAGATTGGTAATGGCTTAAAGGTGAGCACTGTATTAGATTTACATTTTTGTCCCAGCACTTGACACAGTACCAGACACCTAGAGGACTCCCATTAACACACTGCTGAATGAATGAATAGGGGGCAGTGAGGGACCTTCTGTATTTTGAGCCAGGAACCAAGCTAAGCTTTTTACATACTTTTATGAACTGAATGTTTGTGTTTCCCCCTAAATTTCACATATTGAAGGCCTAGCTCCTCAAGGTGATGATATTTGGAGACTGGGTATTTAGGGAGGTAATTAAGGTCAAATGATCATAAAAGTAGGACCCTAATCTGTCCTTATAAGAGGAGGAAACAGCAGGGAGACAATCTATGTGTGTGCACAGATATGACGATGTAGTGAGAAGGTGCCTGTGGATATGAGCGCTCATCAGAAACCAATCCCACTGGGCCTTGATGTTGGTCTTTCCAGGCTCCAGAACGTTGAAAAAATTGATTTCTGTTATTTAAGCCATCCGATCTGTGATATTTTGTTATGGCAGCTTGAGCAGACAAATATACATATACTGTTCAGTTTGCTGTTCAGTCAGGATAGGCACCCCCCCTTTTAGAGAGAGAAATGGAGGTATAGAGAGAATAACACACATACAGTGTGACCATACTTTAAACCTGGATTCCCTGAGCCCAATGCTCAGGAACAAGAAAAGCAGAAGTGTCTGTCCTCCAAGACCTTAACAATTAGCTTTAGGGGCATGACTAAAACACCTGATTGTATGGGCAATGCCCAGATCTCTCCCTTAATGTCCTGTTCTTGCTCCTCCTGACCAGGGCACATGTCCACCTTGATGCCTCCTTTCCTCCTCCAGCTCAGTCGGACATCCTCTCTCTCTCCCAAAAGCTTTCTCTGCTCTCAGATGCCACCACATCTCTCTTCAGCCCCTCAGCAGAAGCCCTTGTGATCACAGCTGAGGCTTTTCTCTTTGGTCACTTCATCCCTGTCCCTCCCACAGCCCCACTACCCAAGTCCTGTTATTTCTTCCTGACATTCCTGCACCAGGCCCGTCCTCTCCGTTCCCCAGCACCTGCCGCCCTGCAGCCCACAGGGCCTTGTGCCTGGATGACTGCCGACTTCTCCAAACCTGCTGCTCTGCCTTTAGCTCCACCCAGTGAAGCTCAAAATTTAAACCCCATTCCATTGTTCCACTGGGGTTAAGTGCAGTTCCTGGTAAGACTCCAACACACCGAGGGCAGCAGCTGCCCTCAGCATGTCTTTCAAACCTTCTAACATCAATAGTGCTTCTAACATTATTCTTTTCCCCTCCAGTCAAGGACTCTTTTGAGAGTTTAATAAAGACTGTGAACTCTCCCCAGAAAAATACACGTACACACAAAAACTGGCTGCTAAGTTTCACACCTCTAGACGGCTATGAGCCCTAAGTTAAGGTCCCTGCTCCCTGACCATTGATCACAGGCCGGACAGTCAGCATGTGCAGCCCACCTCCTGCTCTCAACCCCAGGGGGTGTAGCTAAAGTGCTGCCTTGTGTCTGAGGGTCAGTGGGAGCAGAAGTCATCTGGCGAGGCTCAGCGAAGGCAGGGCTTGATCTGGATGTTCAGGTACAGGTAGGATTGAGTGAGTAGATGAGGGAAAAGGGTTTTCAAGCTAGGAGAAGAAGCATGAATGAAGTCGTGATGTGGGGGACATCCAGGCGACCCCTGGCAAAGATGTAAGAGGACGCTTGAGAGGACAGCATGGCAGCATCAGATCTGACTTGGCACAGAGGACGGTGAGGGTCCCTCCGTGTCTCTGAGCAGAGCAAAGACGAGATGACAGTGATGCTAGGACAAGTGGACACAAAGAAGAGAGGGACAGGAGGCAGAAAGGCTGCCGAAAGTGGCTACAGTGGTAGCAGTGGGAATGGAGGGCCAGAGAAGAACCAGAGAAGCTTTCCAAAGGGAGAACCGGGAGCTGGTGAGTGATGGACCGAGTGATCTGGAGTTGGAAAAAGCTTGGGAGATGGGAAGACTGGTGAGGCAGGAAGCAAAAGCATGCATGGTGCCTTTCGCACGGCTGTGTTCCACACACCACACTAAAACCAGAGCAGGTGTTCCTTCAGCCAACTTACAGTCTAATGCACGCACTGATGTACACATCCGACACACTTCCCAGAAAACTTGCAGTCAGTTCTACAAAATTCTAAAATTCTATTAAGTGAAATAAATAAATGAGTACTGTTTCCAGGCTGTATATCGATATGCCCACATTGAAAACATCTCAGAGAACAGTCTCTTTTAACAGATGGTGCCCCGCACGGAGCCTGTTTTTAATGCAACAGCATCTAATCATTACAGGGTTTCATTCTTCCCTGAAAGCACTCTTAATAATAGCAGCATTAATAATGCCCACTAGCATCTCTCTGGGCTTTGCATGGCTCCACTTCATTTTCAAATGAAGACATGCCCAGGGTTTCAGACCTTCACCTCCTTAGGTGAAGGAGGGCACTCACACCTAAGGATGCCCTCACAGGAGTCACTACTCACAGGCCTTTGCAGCGACACAAACATGTGTCCCAACACAAGCTGCAGCCCTGTTCAGCAGGCCCCTCACACATCAGAACAGCCCTCCAGGCCCAAGTTGCATGCAGTATGCTTGGTAGCAGCTGCAAGTAGAAACTAAGCGATTAGATGACTTATTGGCTCTGGGATGATGCAGAACATTCCCATTGTACGCAATCATTTTAAGGTAAATTGGGTGTGAGCTTAAATTTGGGGCAGCAGGTAGGTAGAGAGATCAACTCACCATCATTTAATTACTCAAAATAATGAGCTTTAATTTTTCAGAGAATATCAGATCCAGTAAAGACAAATTTAAACCACGTGGAGAGGGGCGAGGCCTTAACATTAGAACACGGGCCGCAGGGAGCCAGAAACTAACCCTGGGCTGGAGATGGAGTCTGTGTGAATTAATGCATATCAGGAACTACACAGGCACCCTGGGTTCTTTTCCCTACCTCCCACCCCCAGAGCCTCACCAGTCAGGGAGGAACACTGCCCAAACTTGTCTTGTGTTTCTGGGATGAGTAAATTTTTAAAAATTAAAAACTATATACGAAGGAGAATTTAAAGGATATTCTTCTTTTCACCTTTCTTACTGAAAGTCTCCCTGGACCACCAAAAATAACTGCTCAGGTTGTCAGATATTTTCTTGGAGAAAGTTATGAGTCTTTAGCAGAGGAGTCCCGGCATCACAGATGAGCTCTTACTGGCAGATTTAAGAAGTGTTTAGATCAAGCTGTTTTGGGGACATTTTCTAGCACAGAATTCAGTAGACACACTTGATTACCATGACTATAAGTATAAGAAATAGCATTTTAAATCAGGTCTGTTGTGCAAGAAGTTCAATAGTTCCCAACAGAAGCACACATTTCTGCAGTCTGGACGACCTGTGGGCTACCAGAACTTTGGCCCTGGTTGTTTGCATTCTCTGGGCTGGACAGCTCTCAAGAGTGAGCTGCTTGGTGCCAACAACCCTCTGTGAGTGACCTGAGACCTCTCCCAAGGAGCGCACTGTCTTTTCTGGAGTTCACCTCCCCTCCCCAGTCAGCGTTAAGGCTAACCATAGCTCTTGCAGGGTTTGAGAGAGTGAGACTGGGTTAGGGGTGGTAACCTCAGGTGTCTCCAGGTGGAAGCACATCCCTTCCTTTTAGAAACAAACTTGGAAGCTAAGGCCAACCCGACAACTTCTAGAGGCAAGAGTTGGAGTAGCAGAGTAAGGTGCCATGCTGAACAGGGTCAGATTTGTGTCTCTGCTTCCACTAGAGCGGAAGTAAGGTGAAATGGAAACATGTATTGAGCACTTACTGGGTTTCACTCGCTATCTTTCCCCATGAGTCAGCTATCATGATTCCCATTGTACAGACAGGAAACAGAGTGCCAGGGTTCTGTACCCTTAAGTACAATATACACCTGGCAGTTTGCTTTTTAAAATGTTTTATATAGGGAGCAGAGAGGAGCGACATGGGAACAGCTTAAAGGAATTCTTGGATGCTCTGTGAATGTTATCTGTCCTTACCCAACTCACACATGAAAAGATCAAAGTAGAGATAATTCTATGAACTCCTTGGCTTGAGGGGCTCTCAGGAAGGGTGGGCGCCAAGGAAAGATGATCTAACACAGTGTTTCAATGAGTTACCGCATCCCATGGGGTACAATATTGGCATTAAGAACATGTAACAAATCCTCCTATAAGAACAGATCAGGAAAATTCATTTAAGACCTGACCGTTCCTCTCTTTCATAAAGGTGACTACTCGTGTTGGGGCAGAGTGAACCAGCCTTTGGGGTGCTTTGTTCTTTCCTGGAATTCTGATTCCATTTGGGTCTTGCATTTGACAACAAGACTAAACTAACTAGAAAGCAAAACCAAAACAAACAAATGTTTGATGGATTCATCAACATGCATTTAACAGCCCTACACATCCCTCTGCGAGTCACAGGTAAACTTCTGCGCCTGACTTTCTGCACGTGAGAAGCAGAGATGTATATACATTTTCCCTCATCTTCCCCAGAGGGATGGTAAGAGCATCACTGAGACAATAGCTATAAAGCTATTTGAGCTTCTTACCAAATGGTGCTGTTGGAATACAAATTATTATTGGCACTAACATTGTTAGGTGGTTTAAAACTACAATATGAAAAGCCGGGTATACAGATCAGTGTGTCAGCATCCGGCATAATTTAAGTTTGATATGAAGTTGGTTGTCTTTGCACGCTCAGGCCCTGTATTAAAGCATTCTTTTGATGAAAGCACATTCAAGGGGCCAGATAGTCACCCTGTAAGAAGAATAATGAAGGTGCAAGAACAGACATGCACAGGTAACACCTGTGGAAAATGGATGTTCGAGTTCTCATTTCTTTAATGCATGTTTATATTACAAAGTCCCACCGCGGTGAAGTCGGGGACTCTCACAAGTCTATGAAGTGCTGAATGTACAGATTATATGATCCTGAGACTGGCTGGAAACAGATTCTGAAATTTTGCTTTGGTAAGTGAAGCATTTTGATAGAAACTAAAAATGTGTTATCAATGAACATTATTTCTTGGGGACAAATGTGATATTTCTAGTCATTTAAGACCCTGGCCATGGGTTTGATCCTTAAGAGGCACCCTGATGTAAAGGCAAGAGCATGGGCTCTGGAATCAGGCACGCCTGGGTTTATTTATTAGCCATGGGACCACGGGCACCTTGGTTTCCACCTATAAAATAGGGACAATAAAATCTACCTCAAAGGTTGTTGCGAAGATCACATAATGTAATGTGTATAAAGAACCCAGCAGCAGAGTAGGTTCTCATTAAAGACTATTCTTGTTCTCTGCTGTTTGGCACATTTCAAACATCCATATTATTCTTCAAATACAATCCATATACTGGCATTAAAGAAATGCCTACTTTCGAATACCTGAATCTAAGTGCTGGGCAACCCAGAGGTGATTTTCTTTTCTATAGATAACTCACTATAAAAGATATTCTACAGTATTTCTGCAATTAGGACAGGCCATTCAAAACAGGTTGAACAAAGCTCTATTTGAAAACTAATCGGAAAAGCTGCCACTAAATGAATCTAGAATATTCCTAATTTGTGTATAAATTCCCAAGGACATCCTTCTGTAGGCAGAGTTTGAATTCTTAGACAGTTCAATCCCTCTAACAATGTCTTTGCAAAGTTCTTTCTCTGAATCCTGGGACCACTGTAATTCTCTTCTCTTGGAGCACAGAAGTCTTGTACAATTTCTGCTCCCTTCATCCTATTGGATGGCCCTATACTTTAAAACACCTTTTAAGGACCAGCTAGAAAAGGAGAAAAAAATGGCATGGAAATGGGGGTGGGGTAGAGCAGGGAAACTTTGAAAAGAGTTTGGCATATCGTCCTGCACCCCAGCCCCAGACTCGTACAGAGCATGCTCTGGGCCGTGCTGTGGGCCTTGGTAGTGGCTCACAGGTTTTTGCAGCAACTAGAAGTGACGGGAAGTGAGGCCTCTCACCTGCCTGGCAATTATGAATCATTGTCTTCCATAAATTTTCTTGCTTGAAGGTTGTAGAATCAACACTGAGACCCTTGATAATGAAAGTTAGAGTGTCAGGGCAGGGGCTGGGGTGGTGGTCTTTAACATTTACTCGGTAGCCCCGGATAAGCTGGATTCACACATGAGGCATCTGCTCGCAGTGATCTGGAGTTTTGCATTAGTTGGCAAGAGTAGGGAGGTGAGAGGCCATCAAGACAGAGTAAATGTAATGGCCTGTCAAATACCCTCTCCTCAGAATATCCTGAAGATCCATGAAACTATGATGGGATGGGAGAGCAGTCATTCATGTTAATCCTGGCTGCAGTGCTCATGTATTATATTATTTCAGGACTATCACCATTAATTTTCCTTTTCTTTACAAATGGGCCACTGGCATTTTTCAAAAAATTTACAGAAACAACAGATAGAAATTCAAACAGTTTCAAGACATACTTAGAATGCCAGTTCTAGAATTTAATTTCTTAGTGTTTCCAAAAGGACAAACTTTCATGAAAAATTTCAAAAATTAATACTGAAACTGACATTAATTTAGAAAAGATGAGAAGAGTGAAACACAGCTCATTTTACACTGAACAGAATTAGTACTATTGCAAATAATTATATAAATGTTTTAAAAATGCAAATGTGCATGAAATAATAAATACAATAAAAATTTCCAGAAACTTTTCTTACTGAAATATATCAAGAAGTTTAAAAAAATTATTACTACCTCCTGTGATGCAGAAACATGTCTAGTTCACATAAGAAGAACTAAGATGGAGACTTGCTTTGGACTCATGCTATTTTTAACACCTCAATTCCCTGTTTGGGTGTTCTCACACAGGAACAGATTGTTCTTCGCAAGCATGCCTGTTTTAATCAGAATGCTTGTGTAACGCGTACACTCAGCTGTTTCAAACCAAGGTGACACATGGTATAGACGCTGAGAGTAATTTGTTTGATGTGGACCCTAAGCAAGTACAAACACTAACATACAGCACATTGCTCCTTGTACTTTGAAAGGAAAAAACTAGCATTTCTGGGGCGCTCTGCATTTCTCTCTCAAGAAATGGAAGAAATAAGTGGCCACATTTATAAGTTAGGACATATGTACAGTGCTGTCTTATTTTCCTAAAGCAAAAGAGCACCCATTCATCACTTGAGAGTAACAAAGCAGTAACTCGATATACAACAAATACTCTGAGCTTAATGGCTGATGTCCATTACCGATGGGTCCTGCTCGCTCTGTGCAGGAGACTGGCACTGAAGGATTACTGAGCAAACAGAGCACCTGAAAAAACTTGCACTCCACAGTCTGTCATCGGGGCTCCATCGGGGGCATTACCTGAGAACGGAGGCTCTTACCTGAAGCTGCAAATGGTGGCAACTGCCAACAGTTCTCAACAAAGAGCAGTGATCATGGAAGGCTGAGCCACTGAGGCAGGGGACCCCACCTTTCATTAGCCCACTCCGTTTATGGATCACCTGAGCCTAAGCCCACACCACCCTTAAATCATGGATGACCACAGCAGCTGAGGACAGGCATCCTACACCAGTGCGTGTTGAAAAACAAAGAGGCTCCAAACATTCTCTTGTGATATCATAAATTGTTAAGCATTTAAACTGCATCTTTAATTTCACAGTCAACTAAGGAATGTGTCTGTGCATATGTTTAAAATTCTGATGGAAATCTGTGGATTCTATCAATATTGAAAGTACGTGCTTTGCTGTCATCTGTCTTTCTTCTCCTTTCCTAAGAGGACCTCATATTCCTGAGAACTAAACTTGTCTTACTGGTTTGACCCCCATGAAAAGTAAGTCGCCGCTTTCTCTCTAGTTATTTTTCTTACCTAGAAAAGATCAGTTGTCTAACCATAAGGGTTTATGGCTGAATGGGCTGTCAAATTATAAATTCCAGGTGAAAATGGGATTTTGGTAGATTTGGTTTTACTCATTGTATTGTGTCTGCAACCAAATAAAATATCTGCAGATTTCCCAGAAAAATATATTTACCAATGTTTCCTTGTTGTTTTTGTATCTGTATGTTATTTCAATTAACATTTGTCTAATTTGTTAATATCTACTTAATTTCACTTGTGAGCTAATTACACATTATTAACTTTATGACAAATACTAAGTTTATGACAGAAATAAAAGACTTTCCAGGAAGTTGAATTATTTGGAGTTAACGCTGACATGGCATTACTATAATATCTCATAAATAGTTAACCTCAGTGAAATGAGTAATAGGAGTCATTTGATGTTTGAAGTTCTGCTACTGATACCTGTTTTCCTTAAAGTATTTCATATTAAATATATATATATTTTTGGGGGGTAGCAGGCAGCAAGTATCTTGAGGGAAGAAAGGCCAAGGATTAGAGTGAAGAAGGAACATATAGTTTCTTTTTAAGAACACCACTGGGGTTGATATATGCATTAAAAATGACCATGCTTTCATTTTGCTGACACCTCTTCCTCCTGCAAAAATCTAACTTCATCAATCCTCACCAAACAAACCAGTCAGTGTTCACTATACCCTATACCTGTCATTCGGCACAAACACATTTGTAGGCAGAGTCGGGTAAAAATAAAATGTTTAAGAAAATATATAGAAAACTAAAAGAGAAGTAGGAAAAAAGTTCATCTTGCCCATATAAAAATTCTTTCTCTAGTTCCATTTTAAATATTTTGTTCTGGTGGAGAAGAGTGCTCCAGCTAAATAAATAATTGATAAAAAGGGAACAGTATGCACAAGGTACCATTTAGGAACTTTCAAGATGAGATCTGCAGTTTCATGAGGTGTCATTTAATATCTGTTGGCTCTGACATCTACAAGTGTTTTCATTAGGTTAAATGTTCTTTCTGAAGTGTGAGAACCTTAGGATAAAGTATATTTACAGTGATAATTCAGAGGTAATAAGAATAATAATAATAATTAACTAGCTCAAAGGAAATGTCAAAGCCAAAATAATTCCTCATCATCAAAGTTCCAGATCCGTGCAAAATTTCCATTATTTATAAAACTAATTTCTGAGGGGTAGTACACTATTCTGTGCAAATCTGTAAATCATCTGTATCTCTCTTTCTGCCTTTGAAGTACAGCCACATCTGCCCTTGCCAGGTAAAATGCTGAATTTATTCTGCTTTAACTCATAAGAAAAAAATCTATGCATTCAGCATTGTGAATTCATAAAATTTTTTTGCACAAGAACCCCTACTGGATATGCAAAATGGTCTCTGTTCTGCTCATACTTAACTTACCAAAACTTTTTTTCCTGTTAATATTTAAACAGATAGTTCACTCAATTGTGGATTATTGAGAATTTTTATTTTTCAAAAACCCTGCAACACTTTCAAGGGTTTAAAAATAAGTCCTGTGAAAGCCACAAAATAATGGGATTTGGGAAACCTGGTTTAAGATGAAAAGTCAGCTAGCACACACAATTGTACAGTGATGATTGCCCTACACTTTGAAAAATAAACTTTTCAACACAGGAATTTGGGAAGGCTGGAGTATTATAAAACTACATATATCATGGCATCATGGCACAGGAAACGGGGGCTGTTTATAGCCAAAATCTATATTACATCTTCCAAAGATAGTATTTCAGTAATAAAAGGGACATCCTATATATCAATTTTCATTTAATAATACAGTTCAAAATTAAATGCAGCAAGAAATACCACTAGAAGATATGTTCTTCCTTTTTTTAAGTTTCAAAATAAATAGCATGAAACTAGTGAACATAAGCTAATGGCTTCAGACCTTAAAACTACTGTTCATGTTGAAATCTAATTGAACTGTGGTATATTTCTAAAAGGATCCTCCCAGAATGATTTAAATTTAAAAACTTTCAGAGAGAAAATTATGCTATAAGTTGCTAATTAACAAGTAAGCATCTTTTTCAAACTAAATTCCTATTAGGTAACACTTTATAAATGCATATATTACTTTGAATTTAACTGAGGGCTATACCACTAACTCACCTTTCACACAGGGAAACATTCTGCCTTTTACAATAATATTCTTGCATGTACATATTTACTTCCTCCATCTAAACAAAAATCCTTTACCTGCCTTTTAAAGCCTAGAAGTTTCTTTTATAAATCTCAATGAAAACCTCTAGGTTTTAATAACTAATGTCTATGGAGAAAAACCTGGCTTAATTACAGTTCTTAGCTCCACCAGCAGCCATTTTAAACAGAAAGCTGGTTTAGTTGTGTTGACAATCACATTTTAAACTGATTCTTTCCAGATGAAAAGATACTTTTTCAAACAATGTAATAAAAATGTAAACTCAGCTGTTTCACAGACATAAAAGTGATTTATATCACATGTACTGTGCTCTTGGAGTTTTTCTCCTTACACAATGGAAGTTTTATTTTAAGGAAAAGTTAATAATTAACAGCTAGGAAAATCCCACAATGCAAAGAAGTCAGCTATGGGGGATTAACCGCCCCCCTTTGCTCTCCCACAAAAATTAGCCAATAAACCTGGTGAGAAAACGATGTGATATTTGAAAATTAAAAAGAGTCAGCATCAGAATGTTCCCTGCCCTTGGTGGGGGTGGGGCGCCATGGTGAACGCAGGGCAGCAGCAGGAGGCTTCTATAGGAGCTGAAAATATTCTGAATTTTGACCTGAGTGCTGGATACATGGGTATGTAGCTTGTGAAAATGCACTGAAACTGTACTCTCATGGTACTTTCTGTATGGTACTATACTTCAATGAAAACTTTTAAAAAGAGATTACATACTGTCTTTTAAAATGACAGTATGAAAAAGGTTTGGTGTAACTAGATAAGTACTTATAAATACTCTTAAGTATAGTTGGACTGTCAACTGTTCCCCGACAGAACTCTATTACTAGGGGCCTAAAAGTTATGGTGGTAGCTCATGTGATGAGTCCCATGCTGGTCCTAAAGAAGCAGAAAATAGGGTAATATTTTACATTTTAGGAAAGAGAAATATGTATGAGAAATAGAGTGTGTATCTGAGGTCCCATATCTGAAATATCCACAAAAACATGAACTTTTTGAAGAGACTTTAACAGAGGCCTGTAAAAATTCATGTTTCTAGCAGAAGTTTTCAATGGCTGTGGGTCTGTATTTTGTACATTCAGTTCCCAGTTATTCCTGTTAACAGGAGGCAGGCCACATTGGTAACTGAAAACCCACAGTCAAGAGCTGGGACATACCCCTCCCTCAGCAAAATGGAGACCCAAGTATTAAATACATAGAAAAACTGGTCTGTGTTTGAGTTGCTAATAAACTGTGAAATGTCCAAAGTGAGGCAACTGTAGGCATGCAAAAGATATCACCCAGCTAAAGTTTCTGTGAAAAATCTAGAATTGGGCACATTAAGTGAATACCTTTATATAATAAAAGCTTCCCCTCCACATTCACTCAGTGAATTTTGGTATTTAAACTCTAAAGTTTAGTCATTCATCGCAAAAGCATTTACTACTCCCATTTCCTCAGTATAATATGTCTTCTCATTAAAAACATTAAGGACAATGTAGAGGATTAATTTTTGGTATCATGCATTCTGAACTAGCCCTCAGTTGCCCAACACCACAAGAGGTTCTACCAAGGAAAAATATTTTGACCACTCTCCCAGATCCTACCGGATCCTACCACACTGTACACCCTGCATCTTAAAGGCAGTGCTTTCCAGATCTCTTCCACAAACTCCTCTTTCCGTTTTTATTTGCTAGTCCTTGCCTTCCTGTAGTGCCCTTATCTTCCGAAGTGGTGTCTTAAACCAGCTTTACTTTTTTGTCTTTTTCAAATCTCGGTAAAATAAAACTATCATCTTTAAGCATATGTACATAAATTTAGCTCAGGCAACACCAGAGGTCTGGATGCAAATAGGCGGCAACAAAGCTACTGTGATCTGATGACCCCTCCATACAGTGTGAGGAAGGCAAAAGGAGAATTTCCTCATAATTTGAAATCTTGTCTGCAATGTTCTGAGGGAAAATAGAGCTGAGTGTGTGCAGGGAAAGGGCAGAGAAGAGATAGGCAGGCTACTTGCTTTTGATCCTGGCAACGTCACTAACAGGAAAATCTGAATAAATATAAGTGGAAGGATCTTGGTGCCACACTTCTAAGCACCGAGGAAGCCAAAGAGCTGTTCTGTATCACATGATCACCCTGAAGGAGAAGCCTCCTCCCATCCCACTTTGCCCTCTGCCTCTGCACTCCCCACCTCAAAAGACACATGAGAACACCCCCAGCATGAATACCACGATGGCCTCGCACATGTCACGTTATGCGCAGTTAAGAGTCAAGGAGAAGGACAAGCAGAAGTATATGATGAACCCAAAGTTTATGGACCAAATGTTTCCAGAGGTATTTGTGTACATCCCCAGGGTCAAATTCAATCCTCAGAAATCCATGTGCAGTTTCCATAGAAATAACTATAAATACCAAGCAGGGAAAAAGAGCTGCAGTCAGTCTTTTTCTCTGCACTGGCACATGGCCTTTCTTCACCTCTGGCTTTATCTTTCCAATGGCAAGTTTTGGCCTGGTTTTATTTATACAATGGAACTTCATCAACTCACACACACCTTCAAGAGGAGCAGAGCAAAACACTCATCACAGGAATCAGTAAAGAAAGAGAAAAAACTTGGGAAGAAGAAGCAAATCAAAGAAGTTCATTTATTTTATCAGACTTTGAAAAAAATACCGACTTGGAAAGTGAACATGATGCATCCTCAAAGGAAATAAATAGTTAATGGAGATGAAAGTGTCAATCAGCAAGCAACAAGGCAACTGTGCACAGGAGGGTCTGTGCCAAGGCTAGTGTGGATAAAACGCCACACAGGCAAGCGGCACATACAATCAAGGGCAGGTGCACAGACTGTGACTGCACAGGAATCAGTAAGTTGTTTCCTAGTGATGGTCACTTTTTCATTTTTCTCTAAGAGTGTTTTTACTTCTCAAAAAAAGGAGAAAAACATTAATCCTCACTTTTAATAAATGAATTATAATGAGTCCTTTAACAGACACACACCACTTGTTTGTAATATGCTTGTTTCAGACTGAAACAGGACTAAGAAATATGATTATGCAATGGATCAAAAATTTAACTGTAGAGCTGCTTATTGATGTATATAAACAACCTAGTGAAAATAAGACTCTGGTCCAAGTAATAAAAACTAAAGGTTTGTTTATGTCAATGGCTCAGTGCATAAAATTGACTGAAAAATCAACAATATAAAAATCTCATAAATTTCAAATAGCTCAAATTTTACTTGCAACATGAATTGATTCATTTACTGCATTTGTTTTTACCATATACTATGCTTGTATTCTTAGAGGCCACTAGACCATTCTGGTGAAAAGTTTATTTATTATGACTTTGTGAATCAAGGGGAAATGAGAGAATTCCCAGGCCACCCTATAAGACTATAGCTAATTATAATAACTTTAAAGATACAATAAAAATTAATCTATTTAAATTGCTCCTTTTGTTACAGGGTCTTTTGGGGAAACTGCTTTTTAAAAGACAAAATTAGACCATGATTTAAAAATGCTGCTGAGAGGTATACAACTTAGAAAATGATTTTAACTTTGTTATTAAGTCCTAAGGATCATAAATAAAGTGTTCAGTTTGGTCAATTTAAATTTCAAGTAAACCATTCCATTCTGAGCAAAATTTTGCTTGGCACAGAGTTTTGTTGTGTTACGTGATTCCTTAGGCCGATCTCTGAAGTCCAGCTTCTTGTGGCGAGAAAGTAGCATACCTGGCCACAGTTCTGCTCGCTTAATAGATTCTAACAAAGGGCCAGAGATGTTTACACTTTCAAAGAAAGTGTAAAATAAAATATGAATCACACTTAGTGTTGCTAGAGATTTTTGGTTTTGGTTTTTGGAAGAAGGATGGATTTAAAGAGGTTACTTGTAATTTCTAAATTTCTAATCATAGAAGCCCAAGAATGGGGAAGAGTATTTCTAAAATGGGGGCTAGTGTGGATCTAAGACTGTGGGTGTGAATGCATGAAGCATCTGTGTGGTGTGCTGTGATGAATGCCCTAATGAGATCCACCAGACCTTCTTGGGAAGATAGGTAGTAGCCGACTGATTGCCCCACTGAGATTCCTGTCACCAACCCAGAGGAGGAACCAGGAACCAAACTCCCAGAATGAGTCAGAGAACCATGGCAGTACCATAAGTTGTGCCTGAAAATTAATAGGCAGTTCACCAGACCAGCCTGGAGGGTGTGGGGAAGAGGCATGGAAGTCAGCACATGCCGTGCAGCACATACAGAACTCCCTCGGAACAGTACCACCTACGTGCCAAGGCGTCAGAGCCATGGGGACTGGGATGCAGGGCAACAGCAGTGTCTGATCAAGGCAGCAGATGACTTCTCCAGTTTATTAAGAAAGTGAAGTGCTGCACAGTGTAAATCAGAAGGGCCCATGAGCCTCTAGGTCAGTCAGCTCTCTGGAAGAGCTAGTAAGTTGATGCTATAGGAACAAAATGAAAATTCCACAAACACTGTAACTACAAAGTTAGCAGCAATCTCTGCATGATAAGACATGTGGGTGATCATCACCACCATGGACATGAAGAAGAAAGGAATTAAGAATAAATTAAATCTATTAAGGAAGAAATTATGGTACACTTAATAAACAAAAACATAGTATGTTATTTTCTTTTCTAGAAAAGGACTAAATCTATCTTTAAACCGAGTTAAAAATTTCAATAAAGATGAATTTGACAAACATTGGCTGTATTCTGTCTGTGATTCAAGCTCTATGTCGGGTCCCAGGGACACTAAGATGGGTGTGACAGGATTGTGACCCTTGACTGGCTTGCTGCTGCCTGGTGGTGACATGCTAATCTGCTCTAGATGCCTGTTTGGTCCTTGAAACAACCACCTCTCAGCTGTGGCAGGGTTCTGACATTTCCAGAATCTCTCTGGTCTGTTCGCAAGTATGATATGCACCACACTTTTTCTTTTTAGTTTCATTTTTAGCCAAGTGTGTTGGTGTGGTGAGATTCATCTTTAGCACACAAAACCTACCCATGTCCATTTATTTCCAGTGATGAAATTGGAAACTGAGCTATTTGAATGCTCACATGTCACCTTTGTCAGGAGAGAGACAGTCTTTTCAAAGGGAAAGAGCTAGTGCACTTTATTTCACTGCTTTGGGGCATTGGACTCAGCCAGTAAACCTGGTTTCCTTTTCTAGTTCTGCAGCCACTCCTCAGCGAGCAACCTTAAGTATGTTGCCGAATTTTGTTTTCCTATTTATTTCATTCAATGCAAGGTAGGATAGAGGGTGGGGAGTGTGGAAAAGAGAGAATTATTAATTGTGAACTGGGACATTGTTAGGATGAGTTAGATGAGTATAAAATTCTTTGTTTTTTTTAGGAAAGATGTAGGAAAAGAGATATTAGTGGTAATTATGATAAATATCAAGTTAAAAATTAAAGTTAAGTATTGTTAACTCTAACAATAGTTGGATGAATTATTTTTAATCTAATAGATTATTTTCAAATGGATATTTCCAGTTATAGAAAGAATTGCTTATTTTTTAAAACCTCTCAAATGTCTCATTTAAAATAAAGACAATAGTCTAATGCTGTTTTGACACTTGGCTAAAGATGAAACTAAAAAGAAAAAAACACCTCGTTAACAGTTTCAAGCCAGTTTCAGAACAGTTCATAAAGTAATTTCTGTTCCCCTTCCCCACCAACAATGATTAAAAATAACAAAAACAAAAACCCAACTAGAAAAATTTAAGAGCTCTTATTACATGTACATTATTGGAAGCAGTGAAAAAAGTTTACGTTATGAGCAATGTGGTTTGGATTTTACTTTACTATTATCTAGAAAGTTTGCATGTAAATTCTATAGCAGTGAATCTCTGAACAGTAGCATCTTCCTTTTCAAAGTTTTACTTACTCCAAAACCCCTGTCCTAAAACATAACTTGGGGAGGCAGTGAAAGGGAGTGAATAGTGGAACAAATTAAGGGAAGAGCCTTAAAGAAATCAACACAAAACGTTTTTATGTAGTTGATCCTAAACCTTATTTAAAAAGTCTGAATAGGATGAAAAGGTTTTCTCTATTCAGTAGTTTCACTTAATCCTCAGTCCAAACATTTGCCCCAATAAACATTAGATTATTTTTATGTTAGCTATAAAGCTGTCAGTCCTCAATAAACAGATACACTCCTGGTGGTTTTACCTTTGCTGTCAAAGAATTGTCAATATGCATACTGGCTCTTAAATTAAAACAAACACACAGGAAGAGAAATGTAAAATAGAATCATGCAGCAGAATTTAACAGGAGACCGTTGAAATCCTAAATAAATGATGGTCCAAACAGTTGATGGTGATTAGAAGTTCAATATACTGTGATATAAAGTAGTCAATGTGTTGTTAGCGCCTTGCTGTCTCCTTAATGGAATGCTGTAACCTCTCCTATTCAGGTAAGCCAGACCCTTACTTTAGTGTGTCTCAATTAAATTTTATGTCTATTGTGTCCATTTGTCGTAGGAAAAGAAACAAGTTCAATGAAAGGGACACTTTGAAGATTTTTATTTCCTATGGGGACAGTTTACTTCTGTCTGGAAAGTCCCTTCATAGTTTTTGTGAGTTTTTTTTCCTGCTGATTGCGAATGGCTATAGGAGAGATGTGAAGAGATACGGAGGCACTGAAAATGCAAATGTGTTTTCCAACTGCTGGAGTCTCTACCATTTTTGCAGTTGTTTTCTGAAGGCTTTTTCTACAAAGGTTAATTGAATTGTGTGACTGAAACAATAAGTTTTGCTTATGCAGCCATTTCACTGCAGAATTAAGCTTTTAGAAGGCCAAAACTGTGTGTTTTTTATGTCCTCTCTGTGCTACCTTACAGAGGGGCTGTGCATACATGGGCAGCCACTAAATACTGTTTGCTTGGTGGGTTACGAGTGTTCTCCTAAGGCTGTAAAGAAAAAGCATAAATATAGAAAAGATGTCGATATATGTTCTTAGCTGAAATAATGTTGTTTGCCCTTCATCTCCTATGTCAAAAAGCTATGTACACTTTATGGAATTAGGTCTCACACCAGAGAGAAACTAAGGAATACTTAATAATGTGATTGTCTGGTATCACAAAAGGAACTATTCTTTTAATTTTGCTCATTTTAATTCTGTCTGAAATGAGTAGCTCTTTTTTCTAGAAAGAGAGAGAGAGAGAAAGGAAGAAAAAGAAAGAAAGAGAGAGAAAGAGGAAGAAAAGAAAGAAGGAAAGAAGGAAGGAGGGAAGGAGGGAAGGAAGGGAAGAAGGGAGGAAGGGAGAAAGCCAGCAAGAAGGCAGGCGCATTCTATAGTGGAGGGTCCAAAAGAAGAGATTAAAATAGGATGTGAGGCACTTAGCAAAGTAACCTGGGTGAATGAAGAGTTTGAAGAGAAGAGCTGAAGGCAAATATATTTGGAATCTTAAGGTCCTGATGAATACCCCTTTGTTCTGTGTAATAAAGATCAAATGTATGATCTTTCCTGCCAAGGCTGGAAGAAAATGGATTTCCCCAAGGAATGTCCCATCACTGGAGAAAAGATATGCCATCAAAAGCCATCGTGCTCTGAGGAGGTATAGCAAAAAGATTAAATGTTTAAGACAGATGATGGGGTAAAGGAAGGAATGAAGACAGCAAATGTAGAAAAGGTAAAATGTCAGCATCCCGAAAATGAGATCCACAACATGAAAGGAGGAAGCAGAGAGTGTCAACTTTAAACCCATGGTTTGTAGCTTATGGCCCTGAGCAATCTGGAGTTTAGGGAGGAAGACAGGACATTCTATTTCTTATGGTGGCGTTTCTTATATGTCAATATGCATAACAGAGCCCATGCCAAAATATATTAAGTAGTGCCCCGCTGTCCAGAAGGAACATCTGAAAAAATGTATAGGTCATATTACAAGAAGAGTTTACTGCCCTAGCAGATGTCACCAAGCAATTTGGTTTCTCGATTTTCCATTTATTTTCCAAAATTTACAACTAGTCAGTCAGCCCAAGAAGAACACTTTATGCTTCTTTAAAAGGATTTCTTTTTCAGTAATGTAGAGGTAAAGATCTGGACCCAAATCACCTGGATTCAAAGTTCTACAACCCATGAAGCATTAGACAAGTTACATAAACTTTTTGGCCTTTGACTCATTGATAAAATGGGAAGAATGATGGCTCCTCCTCCACAGGTGTTTGTGAGAACTAACTGACCTAACGTATGTGAAGTACTTAGCGAAGTGCCTGGCCCCTGGTGAATTATTACCATTTTAGCTATTTAAAAAGACTTTAATTTTATTTCTTCCACCACAAATATATGTTGTATTATTATTATTCCTGTACTTATTCAATTAATTCAATTACAATATTGAGTTCCCACTACTGCATCCTAGTAGGATGAAACATGGTCCCTAATATATAAGAACATACAAAGCAGTTAACAAGTTACATGCTGACAATATAACAAGGGGCTTGAAAAACCACCTAGTGAAATCTTATTTTCAGTTATGCTATTTTTCAAGATTTCCATTTGAGCCTCTTTTATTTTTTAAACAGATTTCAGATCTTTGGTGAAATTCCCTATCTTTCCTTTTGCTTTTTCAAACATATTTATTATATCTTTTTAAAAATGTCCCTGTCTGTGAAACATAGAATTACCAGATGATCCAGCAATTCCACTTCTGCATGTATACTCAAAAGAATTAAAAGCAGGGATTTAAAGAAATATTTGTACACCTATCACTGCAATATTGTTCACAACAGCCAAGAGGTGAAAAAAACCCAAGTGTCCATTGACATATGAATGGATAAATAAAATGTGGTGCGTGCATACAGTGGAATACTTTCAGCCTTAAAAAGGAAGGAACTTCTGACACATACTATGACAGTCACAAAAAAGAAAAATATTGTATGATTCCATGTACAAGAAGTACCTAGAGTGGTCAAATTCATAGACACAGAAAGTATAATGGTGCTTGCCAGGGGCTGGGGGAGAGGGAGAAATGGGGAGTTATTTTTTAATGGTTATAGAAGTCAATATGGGAAGATGAAAATATTCTGAAGATGAATTGTAGTGATGGTGTCACAACAAATGTACTTACCACCACTGACTTGTACACTAAACATTGTTAAAATGGTAAATTTTATGTTATGTATATTCTACTATAATAAAAATTAAATTACATGTAGAAGTCCCTGTCTGATAATTCCAAAATTTGAATCACTTATTGTTGCTGTTTTTCTTGAATTTGCTTATCTGTTTTTTCTTTCCTAAGACTCTGTGATTTTTTTTATTGAATGTAGGATATTGTGCATAAGGAAAATCAAAGAGCCTCTGGATGATGGTCTCTTTCCCCAAAGAGGAATAAATTTTGTCCTAGTAAACAGATGGAATATAACAGCTCGCTTTCATCTTGCTGAGAGCTGGATTTAGGCTTTATTAGGGACAATGTGTTTATATTTTGCCATTGTTGCTGGAGAAGAGCCCTTACTCTTGGAAGTGGACATTCTGGGTGTTCCCTAGAACTCTCCCACTTGGCTGGGCTTAGATTCACATCCTTGCCTCCCCAGTGTCATGGGCTGCTGAAATCTCCACCCCTCTCTATAGCTTCTCAACTTCTGGGGTTTTTGTTGGGTTTCCTGGAGTTTCTCCCTGTTCACATGTAGCTAAGGAGTTGGCAAATGCTTCAAGGAGAAATTGCGTATAGATCTTTGGGCTCACTTCTCTTCAGTTTTCTGGAATTTTGGCTTCTCAGGTCCCAGCCACTTGGTGGCCCTGAACACCAGCCTCCAACTCCTCTCCAGCTCCTCTCCTCAACTAAGACCTGGTCTAAGCACCCTCCCCCAACTCTTCCCACAAGACTTAGCAAAGCGCCTATTGAAAAAGCGTGGGTGAATGTAGAGCTCACTGAGGTGGGCTTTGTTCCCTCTGGTCTTGTAGCCTGTTGCAATTTGTCTGCTTTGTGGCTCTCTAATGCATTAAAAAAGTAGTTTTGTGTATTTTGTTCAATGTTTATAGTTGTTTTCAGCAGGAGGCTTGTACTGATACAAGTTACCCTGTGGTAGCTGGGACCGAAAGTCTGTAATTCTGTCTTTAGAAATTCTCTTGATTTGTCTCTTTTTAAACATTCTTCTGCTGTTACTTTAATTTATGCTTTTATTTACCAGAATATTTGGTTTTTAGTTGTACTGTTCGCATCCCTGTGCTTACTGAACCTCAGGCAGGAGTGTCATAAGTACAGTAGTGAAGAAAGAACACATTCTAAGTGATGGGGGTAGACTATTTACCCTTCGCTTGGGTCTTCATTAGCCCTTCCCTAACTAAACCCCCCAGTACCATCCAACAGCACTTGTAAATGGCGAATCTCCTGAATCTAAACACTATATGCCAAAATCCAACCTCTTACCTTCAGACACTTGCATGTTGATTAAAAATATTCAACTGTCTTCCTGAGACTATTACAAAGATATTACTCTTCTGGAGATAGAGACAAATTATCATCTTTAAAATCTTGGTCTTAATGATATCACTGGCATCATACATTTTTCCTGGTATTTGTTTTGGTTTGACCATAATTATATCCTATATTAATGTGGTGAGAATGGCTGAGAATACAAAACCAGTAATCATACAATTAAATTCAGCAAGCATAAATTGAATGATTATTATTTACAAAGAAGAGGGTGATACAGCTTAGAAGCCCCAGAGATCATTTCATGAGTGCCACACATTTAAATAATTGTGAATAATCACCAATAATTGGTTACAATGTAAGGTACTAATAATGGAACTGGTCAACAATTATGGTGTGCAGTGTAAATTACTAATAATGGAACTAATTAACAATCATGATTATTTATATGTCATATACTGAGTGCTAGCAACATAGTAAAGTAGATACTATTATTCTGTGTTACAAATAAAGAAGCTGAAGTATAATGAGATTAAGCACTTTGTCACAGGTCCCAGAATTTTTATGTGGGCATCTAATCCAGGTCTCTCTGGCTCCATAGGGAAATGTTACATAGGAAGAAAGTGTCATAAGACAACAGACAGAGAAAAGCATTGTCCGTTTGGATGATGAGAGAAAGCACTAAAAGAGAAGGTAGCATATGAGGCGGGTATTTGTGGATGACCAGACTTTCCTAGCTGGACATAGGGGGAAATGCCATTCTTGGCTGATTAATGTACATAAGGAAAAGCACAGGAAACTTATTTCAGGAGGTATAATTGGTCCAGAAGGAACTGAACATAAGATGCGCATGATGACTCTAGATAAGATAAAGCTTGAAAGATTCAAAGGAGATATGAAGGGCCCCAACTAAATATCATGTCAAGGGCTTCAAGATTTGTTTTTGTGTATTGTATTAACTACCTCTGTGTACAAATTTCCCCAGCACTTGTAACAAAATTTTATTATCACAAGATTTCTGTAGGTCAGGAACCTGGGCATAGCTTAGCATGAGCTCACTCTTGACTCAAGATCTCTCATGAAGTTACAAACTGTCAGTAGGCTTGGGGTCTTATCTGCTTTGAACGCTTCACTGGCCGAGGATTCACTTTCGAGTTTGCTAACGCGGCTGTTGGGAGGATTCAGCTCCTTGCAGGTTGTTGGACTGAGGGCCTCAGCTCCTCACTGGCTATTGTCCACTACCCTCAGTTTCTTGCCACATGGGCTCCTCCATAGGGCAGCTTACCTCAAAGCAATAGAAAAGCAAGAAACCAAAAGAGCAAGAAGAATAAGAAAGGGCTATCAAGATGGAAGCCAGTTTTATATATACTAATCTCAAAGGGAGGGGATTCTACAGGGATATAAGGAGGTGGGCATCATTAGGGCCATCTTAGTGATAGTCTACCACGTGGACCACAGGGAAATCATCAAAGACTTCTGAATGTGCAAGTGACATAATCTATGACTGGTCATCCACGCCCAAACTAGAAAGTCACGCAAAATTTCTTTTCTCACTCAACACCCATAGCCATTGTTAAATCACTCAAAGGAATTTACTTGTTAGTAAGTTTTCTTTCTAAAGGTTCATTAAATAATAATAGCCTATCTTCCAATCATCAGGGTCTTAGATTCTATGGAAAAGGACAGGAGTCCTGTGGTGGCTTCTGAGAAAGCAGTTTGTAAAGCACATGGGTATTAAGGAGTGAACAAGCGGTTAAAACACATTTTTATAATCTAACATATTTTATTTTATATAAAAGCCAGATCTCTAGTAATTAATGTTCTTGATTGCCTAATGGATTACACTATAATATTCTTTTGTTTTTTTAATAAATTGTGCCAACTTTCTGGGAATTTTATTATTTGAATTTTGGAATGCATGTTGACCTGTTCACTGAAAAGTTAAAGGATACAAAATGGTAATGGCACCAGAGCATGTCCTTTTCTCTCATTTTGGTCCTTGATTCTTCTAATTTTGGAAAGGCTTTATGTAAAGAAATCAAAGAACTTACATTTCTAACACCAGCTCACAGACTCTCTTTAACAGTTTCCAAGACTCACTTCAAACATTCTCTTTTTCTGTTACCACTGAAACTGTCTGCATTAGAATTCCTGGTACTCAAGGCTTTGTTTTCCCATAAATCCCCTGTGGCCAGACAAGGAGAATTATGAACACAGTGTTTATCAGCTGGGAAACAAGGCCACTGCATACGGCTGGCATCTGCTCTAGGTTTTGGTGACCACATATTTCAACATATATTGCAAACATATGATGATTTTCACTGAGGCTGACAATTCATCCAAGAAATGTTGTTTAGATACCTTATCGCATGTTTGAGATTTTCCTGGTTATTACCCAGTATTCAAGTTGAGTTAGGAAAAGACACTGACAGATCAAATAACTAAGTTAAGTCCATGTAGGAAGCCTTAACCTTAAACTTCCTATAACTTCCTTTTGGAGAGGGCTCTGTCCTAAGGATTATGGGCCTCTTTCTTGGTCTTACTGGATGACGGTATCACATTTCAGAATAAATTTTTTAGTACAATTTCACTGAACAAAGATGCCATTAAAAAAAAATTAAAACAGTATTCTTTGAATGTTGATCTTAGGATTCAATCTATTATTCTGGGAACCACTAAACTCCTTTCTGTTCTGTAGAATGTAACCAACCACACCATCTCTTTCTTACCTCCCCCAGACGCTATGCACCACAGTGAGATGACATGTATAAATCTGAGGTGTTGTCTCCATTATTACTAATACCACTATTAAGTTATTGACAGAGTAGGGAACACAATATAGGATACAGCAGACCCCAGATGAGTGCCCACCTCCACAAACACCAGCTGTGGGATGCTGGGAAAGTCCATTAACATCTCTTATCAATCTTCTGACCAGGAAAGCAGAGTTCATACTTTCCACCTTCCTGCCTGCCATACCTGCCAGAACTCTGTGAGCATTGAGTGAGGTAAGACATGTGGAAGTATTTCACAGTTAAGAGCCCAAGTGGTAACAATGGTTTTGAATATAATCACTGTTGTAACAGCAGTGTTTGAACCTTCTCCTTTCCTCCAGTTTCAAAGCACAGTTAAGACCTGGAGGAAAGGTAAAGCTAACATCAAAAGGTTAGACAAAAAATTCATGGACTGGTAATGACAGCATTGTAATTGGGTAACAAAACAGATTCCTAAATCAGGAACTGAGAAGAAGCTTATCATAATTAACACTCATAGATTCTCCAAAGGCATTTGACTGGTGGGATTTACAGAGAAAATGTAGCCATCTAACCTACAAGCAATTCAGTTTAGTTTAAATACATTTATGTGTGCTTGTGTATGTAGGTATGTGCCTTGCCAATGCTTTTAACTTCTTAACTGTTCTAAAACATTTAAAATCCATGTAACATTTATTTTCCAAGGAAAATGAGATCAGATTTGATAACAGCCAGGAATAGAAGACTTCCTACCATAAAGGTAGTATACTGAGAGATGCAACTCCACAAAATCAGAGACACAAGCTGAAATCAATGAAAATAAAATATTAACTCCTTTAACCTTCTTTATGTCAAATAAGGCCTGTCATTTTCTTATCATAAGAGAGTTAGACAAAGGCAGGAGAGTTTTTAGGAGATTTTCTTTCTCAGTTTCATCTGAAAATGTTCAGTTTAACAACCACTAGAAAAAAGAATTTGGTTTTGGTAAAGACATACTTTTCCCCACATAGTGACTGTCCATCTAGCCCATCAGAAATCCAGAATAAGTTAAAATAAAGGCCTGAAAAGATTTCCAGTTTGGCCATCTTCCATTAACTGTGGAATCCCTCACCCCCTCACTACATAAAACATGGAGGATATGTGCTCAAGGCTCTAAATGAGACTCCAGTCTTCCCAACAGACAACGGCTTGCACCCTGACAATGGGCCTGCTCTCCTTGTCAGCACCATATGCTGGGAGAGGCTGTGTTTGGTCTCTGAATCAGGCCTTGCTAATGGGCTGACATCACTGCAAACGTTTTCACTTATTCTTTGGCAACACTTAAATCCTTGCCACAGGCCAGTCAGTAAGTCAGGGAGCGTTGTTAGCTGGGGGTGGGAGTCGGGAGTGTGACTGTCAGATAGCAATCTGCAGTGATGACAGGAGGGAGATCAAGGAGCTGAAACCATTTTGAAAGTCACTCTGCAGGCAGAACAAAACACCTCTGACAGGACTCTGGGAAGCCGAAGCACCAGGATGCTGGTATCTGAGCTCTCTGAGAATTCACTGTCCGCTCCCTGATTCTCAAGACCACTTTACAACCCAGCACAGCTTAGACCAACAGCTATTTGCTTTAGTAGTGGTATAAAATAATGCAGTGACATAGAGATGACAGACAGCAAACCCACGGTTGCATTGCCCATTTCTTAAAAAAATATTCTTTACAATTGTCTCCTTGCCCTACATTCTTTCATTTTCAACCTTGAATTGCTAAATAACCAGCGTTTAAAGTTCTTAGCAACATAGCAAAAGCTTTCTGTAAAAAGCTGTAACATATTTTATGACCAAAATTTATAATATACTGAGGCACTGGTAAACCATTTTTAAAAGCAACACCAATCACTAAGAATAATAGTAGAAGGCCCATGCCTGAATTGAGATCATCTCTTTTCTCTCCAAAACAGGAAACAATTTGGAAAAAGAAAATGGCTTCAGTCTACTAGATGCCATATACTGGACCTGGGCCCATCATCCATAAGACCTGCTAGATAGGTTTGCTGTGGTTTATTCTCCAAGCTCACCTGCTGTTACTGCTTTTGGTTGTTCCCTTTCTTTCCCTAGCTAAAGAGGAAGCTTGCTGTGCCACCGCTAAGATGCCCAAGCCAGCCAGGGTAGAGCTCTGTGGTGGGAGAGCCAGAGCCGGGCACTGGCTGCTTCCTCCTTGTCACCACATGGCAACAGGGGGGCAGGGACCTGATGCACGGCATGGCGACCACCGTCAACAATGCTTTACTGTATACTGGAAAGCTGCTAAGAAAGTGCACCTTAAAAATTCTTAACACACACATAACACACACACACGAAAACCTGGTAATTATATGAGGTCATGGGTGTGTTGGTAATCATCTCATAATAGGTATGTGTATCAAGTCATCACATTGTACACCTTAAACTTAAACAATGTTACGCATCAATTATTTCTCAGTAAAGTTGGAAACAAAACAAGGGAGTGCTCCAGGGAAGCCCAATGGGCACCAGGGATGGTCTCTTGGGTAAAACAAAATCAGTGGAGAAAAGGTACTCAAGGCACCAGGAAACTCATGACAGAAGCCACAGTGCACACCTGGCACCCATCAAAGAATGAATTCACTCAGGGAAACCAGGCTTGCAAACCTAGTCACCCCCAGTGATCTACACACAATCGATTTGCACTGTAGATGACCTGCTTCTAGGTCTGGGGTACAGTCTTCATCTGAGTGAAAACTCTGCCCTAAGTAAGTGGCAGTGAGTCCACAGTGACCCACAGCTCAGCAATGTGGGACTCCATTGATCTGATAGTCAGATAAGGGGGACTAGCCCCTGGATCCAGGGTACCACGTGTTCTGCTCCTGCTCGGCCATACTGGGTGGATGAGTCGGTTTGTGTCTGAGGAGAAGTGGGGTCAAGAGGAGAGAGAAGCGGCAGCTGCAACTACTGGGCCTTGTGAAGCTGGGGCTTGGTTCTGGTGGTAAGGATGCTCAGATCACTGCGGTGGCCATGAGGAGGGTTGGCACCTCCAGTTTCTCTTCAAATCCAGGGCTTCCCCTCAATTCCATGCGAGCATGAGGGACAGTTTCCAGAGACTCCTTCCCTCAGGGGGTTTCCACAGGGACAAGTCTTTCTAGTTACAGAGGGTGCTTTAAAATTACTTTGCCATGTTCAGTTGGGTAAATAAGCCACTTTAAAGAAAGTAGACTCACTAAGACACTAAATTAGGCTAAAGATCTTGGAGTGAGTCCACCTGTAAAAAGAAAATGTCCAAATCTTACCAGGTCGCTGTTGATTTTGAGTTGTAGACACCCCACTTCCTTTCTTTGTGTCACAAGCCACTCATTCCCCTTCTTAATGAGAACAAGAGGGAGTGATTACAGGTCCTGGGGCTGTGCCATTTGTGCTGTCTGAAAGGCACTTAAACGAGTGGCACATTATCTCACACATCTGGAGTTTACCAAATTAGCCAATTATGCTGGAGCTCATAAAATGAGGCCTTAAATGTCATTTAACTAGAAAATATTATAATCACCAAGTGGTCTGATTGTAAGATGATACTTGGGGCAGCATCAGTGGTTACAGAAAACAAATCGTGAAACAAAACACAGTTCAGATGCCCCCCAAATGCAACCACATATTTTCTACAGTAATACTTTCTGAAGAATACCATATTTCTGAAGGCACCAGCAATCAACATGTTTCTCATTTGAAACTTAGTTTAATCTGACCTAGTTGTTTCCTAGTTATTTGCCTTGGGCAAACCAGTGCACAAGAATTCCTCTCATAAGAAAACTAAGGAACATGCAGGATGTGAGTAGACTGATGGGAGACCAAGTATTTATCAGAGGTATGAAGCTGTCTGCCAGGGATGGGGCAATGATGGGGTTCAGAGTCTGAGCGGTCAGAGGTATGTGGCGCTGCTTTAGAGTTGACGGGACTTGCTTGACTAAATACATATGGGTCTCTCAGGGCTATTGTACTTCAATGAAGAGATAAAAGCTGCATTGAACTGCTATGTGATCCTATTTGAGGATAGTAATTCCAAAGGTTTTATAATAAATACTTTTAAATTGTCTTTTTTTCATTTACTAAATTTAAAAATTTGGTGTTTTAGAGAAAGGTGATATGGTGTAATGAAAACACCATGGTAGGCCACTAATACCTGTGTGTCTTTGGGCAACTAATGTCTCTGATCTTCCATTACCTCATACAAATACAGACATAATGCTGCTGCTTGTGCTGTGTTGATAATTAATGAAGGACAAAGTCTCCAGCATGGTGCCTGAGACACTGAAGAGAATCAATATTAGTTTCACATCTTTCTTTACTTATGTCACCAAAATATCTTAAGTTCTATTTAAAACTCTTTTTTTCTTTTTATTTCAGGAAAAGTGGCCACTAGGTGCTTTCAGAGGAGGAAGAGTGAGGTGTGGGCAGTCCCAGTTTTATAGTAACATAATTTATAATTTATAACCCCCCTTCATCCATTTGTGACTATCTCAGTCACTCTCTTCAAAGGAACAACGAGTACAAAAGAGGCTAGATAAGCTCTCCCAGGCACACTGAAGCAAAGGAAGTTAGGGGTGATGCACGAATGCATGGTAAACAGAGATGCCAGCTGCTGTTTGCCAGGAGAGTTTACAAAACGAAACTTTGGCTTTAAAGGCACCTCATCAACTAGGTTAAATCTTTATGTCTCCTGGGCTCACTGCTAGAGCAGACAAACCTGTTAGAAGAGAGCGATGGGGGTACTCTCCACAGTGACAGATTCCGCCTCCGTGAGCTCTTTCCTCTCCCAGAGAAAACGATGCTGTGTTCTTTGGCAAAAGCTAACTAAATATGATTCCATATAATGCCAATACTTGCTCATAATTTGGAGGGCCTTTTTAAAAAAACTTTAATTAATTTCAATTCTGAGCTGAAAAACTATGTCTTTATAAAAGTACAACATAACTATGCTTTTAAGGAAAAGAACCATCTTAGAAGCAATAAAGGGATTTGAACCCATGTGACTGAGCTACCTTCTCTTGGAAACAGGTGAATTCTGGGCAGACGCATGGGGAATTGCATCTCTTACAATGGTGAAAAGTACCACTTTACTTTTACAGCAGGGAAATGGGAGCTCTGTGCAGATTCTAAGTGTGTTAATAATAGACTCTGATGTTGCTAAACAACAGAAAAGAACTAGGTTTTGAAACCCTTAACATGGGAGAGAGGAAAAACCAGGAGAGATGAATTTTCTTACTATGCTAATAGTAAGATTGAACAGGACACTCTCTGCAGGCCACAGGACAGACAGTTCTCTATGCACCTGAGTGAGAAAAACATCTTTAAAAGCAGAGTGTACTCCAAAAGCTAAATAAGAAAATCAAAAGGAAAAAAAATGCTTTTACTTGGAAAAAAAAATTCAACACAGCATGTATTAAAAAGTTTTCTTTCCTTTTTCCCTTCCTTCCTTTTTTTTAAAAATTTAAGGCTATAAAATGTTCCTACTCTGTATCAAAAATAACAGACAGCCTTTTCTTTTCTATTTTTGCAAATATTTCCATCTCTAAGACTAGAGCTCTCTGGCTTTTGGCTAACATGTCCAGATCTAAGGCATTACAGAAAGAATGTCAATTTGCTCTAGAAGCAATTATACATACTGTCTAGGAAGAGGCCATTTTTTTCTATGCAAGGACCACACATACTGTATGTTTGTTATATTACTTGATATCAAAGCAGAAACATCAAATTCTTCCTAAAACACACATGAAATGAAGGGCCTGGCTATGAACTCCCACATCTAAAGCAGAGATATCTGTTACAGCTCACAGGACTTGCAATGCTAATATTTTGCTGCTGTGCTGGGAAGGGACACCTGATTGACTGTATATATAATACACTATGGTTGCTATAACTTTATTTATATTTTTAGTAAAAGGAGCATGACTTGTATCCCAAATGTCATAAATGTAGGCATATTGTGGACGTACAGCACTTAGGTAACACAGCATCAGGCTAATAGCAAATGACCTCAAAATATTTGCTCAGGCATCTCTCAGATCACTAGTATAACTTCACAGGGGGTGGTCTATAGCAAGAATTATCATTTTGGTTTCATTTTGCATTATTATTATGTTGGTATGATGACTTCCATTCATTTGTTCAGTGTGCACTTACCGAGTATCTCTACTCAATGGCAAACACAGGCATGGGGAATACAAATAAAACATGGCTTTAGGGCAATACATTCTTGGGGTGGGAGACAGAAGATGGAAAACTAGCTCACTCAATCACGGTGGTACATGCTATATTTTACATAGCATACATTTATAAATAAAGACTGGTACAGAAAGTATGTACTAGAGAAAAGATGATCAGGGAGGGTGAAACTTGAGGGCACCCTTAAATGAAGAGGGTTAGTTTCCTGTGTGGATTAGTGGTTGGTCCTCCAGGAACAGGGGCTAGCAACAAAGCCATGAGAGTGTGAGATACCAGGGCATTGTAAACCCTTTGCTATTCCTCCAGCAGCTCTGTGTATGGGGAAGGAACCTGGAGAAGAAGGGAGAGCCATACTAGAGGGGCTCTGTACACCATGAGGAGTTTAGACCTTATACTCCCGAGCATATTCATGCATATATTTCCCAAACACTCTAAAGATAAGTAAATAGTATGATCCAAGCACACAGATAATGAAATGGAATAGGAAATGGAGAAACAATAGGATATTTAGATGGCATATATGTACAAGTTTAATAGACAAAAAAGCTAGCATTCCCAATTAGTGAGTAAATTATGGAATTTTTCAAAAAGTTGTATTTGGACAATTGATGAACTATTTAAAAATAAAATTTAACTCAATGTGCCCCACTGCATATTAAAAAAAATTCTCAGGTGGATTAAAGATTTAAATGTAAAACATACCAGAATAAAATGTTCATAATCTCAGGGTAAGAGGATGTCCTTTTTAAAAGTGGCATCAAGGTCAGATACCAAAAAAGAAAAGATAGATATAATCACAAAATCACAACCTTCAAAAATCACAAACTTCTGTAAGGTGTGAGACACCATAGTTGTAAGACAAATGACAAGTCAGGAAAAATATTTGTAATGTATGTAACAGTGAAGAATTAGTGCCTATAATACATACTGGCCTCCTGGAAATCAATAAAAATATTAACATTAAGAGAAATGGGAAAGTGGCACAAATAAGCAATTTAGATGAAATGACATATATTGGTATAAAAGTATGCTCAATCCCAGTTACAATCAAAGGAATACTATTAAGATGGTTTTATTTTTCACTTATTTGGTAATAAACAGGAGATGCATTAAGTGACAGATATACCAAATAATGATAGATAATGTCCAGTATTTAAGAGGGTGTGGAGAAATGAGAACTCAAATACTAAGGGTATAAAATTGGTACATACTTTTTGGAAGATAATTTCACAACATCCATGATGTAAAGTGTGCATAGCATTTGATCCTGAAAGCCCATAGCTAGCATCTTATTTTGCAGAAATATATATACATATATATACACACACACACACAAATGTGCAAAAAATAGTATATTTATTGGATGGTTGTTTATATAGTGAAAATGTGGAAAGAACCTAACAGTCCACCAAAAGAATTCATTTAATAAATTGCAGCATGTAAATTTAAAAAAATAGTATGCTGTTGTTTAAAAGAATATGCTGGAAAAACATCCATGGTATATGTTTAACTGAAATACACAATTAGCAGAATAGTACCCACAATATACTCTGTCAAGAGTGGGCAGTGAACCCAGAGGTTAGGAGCATGTGCTTTGGGGTCAAGCAGACCCAGATTTGAGTTTCAGCTTCACCATTTACCAGATAGGTGAAAATTACTAACTTCTCGTGTCTTGGTTTCTTCATATGCCTAGCTTGAATGGATCCTACTAGAACCTACCTCACAGTTATAAGGAGAATTCCTAGTACATAGAAGAGACTAAATATATACCAGTAATTATTACTACTGTTACCATTTTTGTACAATTACTATTGTCAACAAATTTTCTTGTGAAAACAACTTCAAAAAGTGAATGTAATATCCTTCAGAAAATTATGCTGGATAGAGTCTTTAATTGAATCTATTCAATATATTGGATAGCTTATGTAACAAAAATTTTGTTTAGCTGATCATCTAATATATAGGATAATGAATTTGACACAACCACTTTTGACATAGATCTGTTCTGATTGATACTCATAAACCACAATGCGAACAAGAACATATTTGAACACTATATTTAAGAATCCAAATAAAGAACTACTACGTTTAGACGGCTCCATTTAAAAGAATTTTAAAAAGCCTTATAGGCACAAATGAGAAATTGCCCTCTAGTCATCAAACTGATCATTAATGTTGTTTTTGTGATAGTTTCTATTGTATACATATTTAGTTTTCAATCATATTATGAGGAAAAACACAAAAAAGTAGAAAGGCACTTTAAAACATTTCTCCTTGATAAGACTAGGAAAATCAACCATTCAAAATGAGAAACTATGTTATGCAGCAATATATTAAAATGCCTATATCAACACAGAGTCTATATATATGAAGAACCATACATACCCTTCTGTTTGGAAAATCATTCGAAAGCTGTCTCCTAAGCTTTTATAACTGTTTGGATCAGTTGCACATCTCTGAATCTGGAACCTAGGAATAAAATCAAAGCAAAAAAATTCCAAGTTAAGGATTTTGCCAAATGGCTTTTCTCATTTTTCAAAGTCTTAGGAAACTCAGCTTTTTCAGATTAATGTAAAATGGTCTGTTTTTTTGCTATAGATTTTTATTGATTTATTTGCTTTATATAATCTTTACCCTATTTTTGTAGCCTTTAAAATTATATTTCTCTGTACTTCAATAGAAACTGCAGAAAGAGGGTTTTTTTTTTTTCTTCTTCTGTTTCTTAGCCAGGCAGATGCACCCTGAGGCTTTCAGGCTTTTTTCTTTTTTGAAAAGCATACACAGATGTCATGGATTGTTTTAATGTAAAAATCAGAAAGATGCATATGAAACAAATAAGTAGCTCTATTTCTTATCTTAATTAGTGCTGCTCGATGGTAATTTAATACAAAGGTTAAAAATACAGAGCAGCTAATATGGCCTTACTTTGATCCCGATTGTGAATTTGGAATTCATTCTGACAGACAGGAGCCTATGCTCTGAGCACGAGTCAGGGGCACACGGTGACACAGTTTACTCTCCCCACCTCATGACGGAGCAATCCTCGTCACTATGGGAGTTGGTGCCTCTGGGTCTCCGCGGGGGCACAGTGCTCTGCACACAGCTGGTGCTCAATAAAGATGTATCCTGTTTTAGAGAGCTAAACTCTTTTCTTCTTCTTTTTGGTGTGATCATGCATCTCAGAACTTCAACCTTCAAACTGTGGAAGTTTCCAGTGTGAGGTCTTAACTCATTTATTTTGTATTTTGCCCTGGAGTTTGTTCCTAAAGATATCTATGTTATGTTATTACCCTACACCTGAGTTGTTCCCCATTTTGGGGTTTCTTTTGCCTACTACTCCTGTGTTCAACTTCCTTGTCCCAGTTCTGAGTGAAGGCCTTCTCCCTCTGTATTTCCCTCCACAAACACCTCTAATACTGTGTAAGATGCTTTTCTCAGATTGTTGGATTTATGATATGAACACAACTTCTACCTGTAAGAATGATGTATTTTACAGTTTTAGGCTGCAGGGAATTATGCTGGAAACTGACACATATATCATAGAAAAGAATGAATATTTTGCTTTGATTGGAGCAGTTGGGCATATGAATGGAATGGTAAGACTGGCAAGATGCTGGGTTACATTTGATTTTGTAAAGTGGAGAGTTGCTGAAGGTGATTGTCCAGGAGAGCAGCCGTACGGAGATAAGGGAGTTGAGTTCCAGCAGAAGCTTGGCACATACAAATGATTACATAATACCTATTGCCTGATGGGTGGATCAGAATGGGAGTATGGAGAGCAGAACAATCACAAAGGCAAGATGAGGGCCTGGGTGAAGATAATGCAGAATATGAATGGGGGCAACAGAAATGTAATGAAAGGGGTAAGCATTTTGGGTAATCCTTTTATTCTTTAAATTGATGTTTAAAGCATTTTAATGGTACATTCAACATGATCCCCTCTTGATCCTCTACAACTTAGAAAGTAATATTCCATAACCCTAGACTTACTATTGCTAAAGTTTAAAATGTCATAAATATTGTTCTTCATAATGATTTTGCTTGTCAAACTGACATCTCTATTAGCACGATCATTTTTAGAAGGTTAGTTTCTAGACAAGAACTACATCTCTAAAATTTAAATTGCATTTCACTCCTAGGAATTTACCCTAAGAATGCAGGATCCCAGTTTCAAAAAGACATATACATCCCTATATTTTACTACAGCACTATTTACAATAGCCAAGAAATGGAAGCAACCTAAGTGCCCATCAGTAGATGAATGGATAAAGAAGATGTGGTATATATACACAATGGAATATTATTCAGCCATAAGAAGAAAACAAATCCTACCATTTGCAACAGCATGGATGGAGCTAGAGAGTATTATGCTAAGTGAAATAATCCAGGTGGAGAAAGACAAGTACCAAATGATTTCACTATCTGTGGAGCATAAGAACAAAGCAAAAACTGAAGGAATAAAACAGCAGCAGACTCACAGAACCCAAGAATGGACTAACAGTTACCAAAGGGAAAGGGACTGGGGTAGGTGGATGTGAAGGAGGGAGAAGGGGAATAAGGGGCATTATGATTAGCACACATATTGTAGTGGAGGGGGTGGCACAGGGAAGGCAGAATAGCACAGAGAAGACAAATCAAATTGTGACTCTATAGCATCTTACTATGCTGATGGACAGTGACTGTAATGGAGTATGTGATGGGACTTGATAATGGGGGTAATCTAGTAAACACAATGTTGCTCATGTGATTATATATTAATGATACCAAAAAAAATTAAATTGCAGGTTATTTACAATAGCCAAGAAAGGGAAGCAACCAAAGTGTCCATCAACAGGTGAACAGAAGAAGAAGATGTGGTATATTACACAATGGAGTATTTTCAGCCATAAAAAGAAAGAAATCTTGCCATTTGTGACAACCTGGATGGACCTAGAGGGTATTATGCTAAGTGAAATAAGCCAGGTGGAGAAAGACAAATACCATATGATTTCACTTATTTGTAGAATATAAAAACAAAACAAAACAGAATGAACAAAACAACAGTAGACTCATAGACACTGAGAAAAGAC
Organism: Manis pentadactyla; assembly: GCF_030020395.1. Taxonomy (NCBI): domain Eukaryota; kingdom Metazoa; phylum Chordata; class Mammalia; order Pholidota; family Manidae; genus Manis; species Manis pentadactyla. Next base: position 62,624,483 of record NC_080029.1, on the reverse strand, counting down.
TGGTGGTTACCATGGGTTGGGGTGGGTGGGTGGAGAGGCTGAGGAGGATAAAGGGGCACAAAAATTCTCAATCACCATATAATTTGGTCATGCAGATAGTAATAAGCATGGAGAATATAGTCAATGGTTCTGTAACATCTTTCTATGTTAACAGAAACTGCACTACAGGGAGTGGAGATTTAATAATATGGGTACTTTGAACCACTGTGTTGTATATTTGAAATCAATGTAAGATTGTATATCAATGATACTCCAATAATAGAAATGAAATAGATGCACAGAACAGAAAAAAAATTTTAATTGCATGGAGCTTAACAGAAGATCGTGGACCAGTACAGCTGACTCATTTAAACTGTTACAGATCCAGAGGTGCATTTGGTGTGTATGTGTGTGTAACCACTGGCTGAGAAGACTCAATAAGTAGTTTTGTCTAGAATCAAGCAAGTGATTTGATGGTCAGGTAGATGGACCATGTTTGGTATTTTTGGATTACTGTATGCAGAAGTGATACATAGGTATTTTGGATACAAATTAATTAACACTAAACACAAAAAAGTACAAATGAGAGAAGTACATGTAAGTTTACACAACAAAAAATGGTGGAACATATAGAGTGATTGCCAAAATATGACTTTGATTCTAGTTCCAGAAAGAATCTCCGTCTCTGGCTGCATATTGGTAATCTATATTCATTGCTGAGTAGGATACATTTTCTTATGTCTAGTTGGGAAGTCCAAGACTCTTCTCTTTTCTTTTATGGAAAAATTGAAAATAGTTTTATGTAAAAAATATTACATGCTCATAGATTTTCATAATATCTGTAATAACATTCATGAGATTCATTTGCCTCCATCGATTTCCTTTCTATGCTTTTCTCCCTAATTACCAAGTATTTAAAAAATATTTGCCTTATGAAATAAGATGCTATATGTGTTACAAAAACCCAGGGCATCATCTCCACTTTCAAGAAGCACAGTAAATAAATAAATGAGAAAAAATAATAATAAAATAGGGAAAAATGTAGCATCGGCATCAAGTTGCCCAGGTGTTCAGCAGAGGGAGCAATTATTGCTTTCTGTAGGGGCGGGGAGGAGTTTCAGGAAGGAGAAGGGATTTGGGCTGGTCCTGTAGGATTCAGGGAGGCAAAAGAGTAAGCCAGGAGGAAGCATTCCAGTGGGGAAAGGAGGGAATCAAAGGCAAGTGAGGGAAAGCTGCCATTTCAAGGGAAGTGAAGGGAAAGATCACTTACTGTGGCAACCCTGTGTGTTTCCTGCAGGACAGGTGTTACAGCACTGCGCTGGCCGCATTCAGGGGCTCCGGGTAGGCAGAGACGTGAGAGGGTTAGAGGGGGATGTTATGAAATAAAGTCAAAGCCCTGTATGGAGCATTTGGCTGTCTCCTGCTCCTCAGCTGAGTCCTTCAGCTGACTCTGCATGGCCGCCTCAGTTATGTGCTCTGGTCTTAGAAGGGTCGGTGAAGGGCTGGGCAAATGAACCAAAGCAAGTGCCTCCCACTGGCTAGAAAATAGACCTCAGTCCCTCTGTCACTGTTGGTGTTAGAGACATAAGCCTTGTCTATGATGTCTGCATGCTTGGGTGATCCAAGGTGGGTCTTCTGTCAGCTTATGCAAAGATGAGTACAGAGTATAGTCATTTTAAAATTTACTAGTTACTTAACTGGCTAGTAGAAGTCTAGGCAGTTCACTCACTAGTTGCAATTTCTTTATTTTTACCCAGTCTGGCAGGTAATATTTCCAATCCAACATTCATTCAGTTAATAAGAGTTCTTGAACACTTACTCTACTGTAGATGTTCTACTGTTTGGGGCGCTTACAAAGAATAAAAAATAATCTTGCCCTTTAGAAGCTTGCAGTTAGGTGAAGGAGATGTGCAAAGAAATAATACCACATACAAAGAATAATGTCTTGGAATAGTGTTTCTGAGTATCAGATGTCAGCCAGTGAGTTTTCTGGCACCAAGTGACACTTCTTGGAGATGATTTCCTATCTGTGGGTGGACTGTGGCTGCCTGAAAAGAGTACTGTGTAGAGACGTTGGAGGAAAAAGGGAACACAGGAAGGATATCCTTGGGCTCAATATGTGTGATTCAACTTTACCTATCCACCTTAGGACAGGCAACAAGACAGTCAGCGGAATCCTTGAGGAGTGCTACAAACAGGAGCGGCAACATAAAAAAAACCCCAAAACATTCCATGCGGAGGGTCCACAAGCTGTGCTGTAGAGCAATGAGCAAGGATGGGCAGGCACGGTAAATACTGATTCCTCAGTAAAGCCTGCCCACCATTCTTTACTGTGCTAAAGCAGCTGGAGTCTCAGCATACAGGCGAAGGCAAATATAGCTCTTGTGTGCATCTCACACATGGTGTGTGTACATGTTTCAGAGAAAGTACAGGTGGTATTTAGTTCCACCACACATGACTTATTCTGATCACATAGTTATCAGTTCTTCTAAGGAATCTGTTTCAAGTTGATATAATTATAGTGCATTTTGGTCAATCATGTAAAACAGGAATTTCCTTCTTCCTCTCTACTACATTTCAGCAATTTAAAAGGTTTCTCTCGGCTTGAAGCTGTACATCAACATTTTCCAAGCTGTATTCTGGGTTAACAGATTCTCTCTATACTCAGGGAGACAATTTTCCAGTTATGTAATACAGCTGTTGGTAAAATTACAAAGGCAAAACCACACTACTCTTGATTGTACTTAGAAGAAAAGGTTAGACCTTTCCACTGTCCTAATAAAAGCAGCTTAGGCATGTCTGGAATCTCCATCTGAGTAACTTCTTTTATTAGAATGAAAACCCGATGCCAAACTGGCAAATCAGACAACGGAGCTACACTTGAGACATGTTCAGTGCCTCACATTGGGTCAGAGTGAAACACATGGGAAAGGAGTGTGGCTCTAACCCTGTGCCCCACTGCCTGCAGCCAGCAGTCCTATTGGCCTCTGTTCAGGGGAGCAAAGTCCTGCATACTTCCACAAATGGGAGGGAACAGCCCCGTCATCACCATGCCACAAATACAAAGCCAGTTCCTGTGATCACCACCAGGGCATGGAAGGGCTGCTCAACATTCGCAAACAAATCTACAAGTGTATTTTTAAAAGCTATAGACTGCTCTCACTCACTGAAATATTTTTCTCTAAACAGGTCAAGAATCATTACTGTAGCATTTCTCACTGACTTAATTGTGTCCTTAGTCAGTAACCAAATTTTAAAGTCTCTTGATTCTCAGCACAGTTAGAAATGCCCCTTTAGGCATTCAGCTTGTCTGTGTACTTCTTAAAATGGCCATAAGAAAGATAAGTCAGTAAGAAACAAAATGACTTTGCTATCCTAAAGGCCGTAGGACAAGGCTGTTTGAAAATCCCCAAATCTTAAATTTTTGCAGTGCCTTTATTTCCAAAGTCATTTTACATGTATCTTCTTAAAAATCACTGATGGCTGATGGAGTTTATATTCAGGAATAGAGGCTTCAGGACACACATACACTTATGTATATGGGTATATATCCATGTACATGTAAATGTAATTTAAAATTTATATGAAGGGCAGCAACTGAATCGCAAAGAGTCAAATTGGGGAAGGTGATAAGATTTGTTCTGAAGCTAATTTGCCTACCATGCACTCTGCTTTTTAGTTAGACCATATAATGATTATTGGTGGTGCTTTAGGGTAAGGAACTGATGGCAATTTGGGAAGGGGTGCAAAAGCCATTTTCAGGCCATCCTTTGACACTGTCACGAAACCTAAGTCAAGCAGTGAGATAGGTGATGTTTATTTCTAGCACTGTTGCCAGATCATTTTCCAGTTAGTATTCAATAGTATTCTTGTGCTCCTACCTTCTCTTTTCAACTCTGCTCTCAGAAAAGCATTCCCATCAATCATTTATCCTTATTGTGGCTTTTGCTTTGATATGCTTGTCTTTCAGAACTCTTCCCCTATTAAAGGGATTTCGGCTATCAAAGAGGAATTAGGAAGGTTTGGTTTGGTTTAGGATGGGGATCTGGGGTACCTTTACCACCTTTAGCAACATAGCCTAACATGGTACTTTTTTTCCTGAGTGGAATTTTATGCTACCAAAATGCACTAGGATACATAAAAATTACACCTTTGTGTCAAAGGACTTGAAGCACTTTGGGGAACTGAGTTAGGAGCCACCAGTTACGATTCCATTGCTGTCACCAATAAATAGTATAAACTGGTGAGACTTGTAATTTAATCCTTCCTTGCCTTTCTCCCCAGCAGTAAAATGGGACAGCAGACATTAGAAGACACTTTGATTCTGAAGGCACAAAGACACACAGACTTAATATTTGAGTTTACTAGCTATAAGAGAGAAGAGACACTTCATTTTGTTTTGTAAAGCTCCAAATTCCTATTTTATAGGGGTGGGAGACTGCTAATAAAAAGTTTACACTGACAGTAAGTGGTGATGAACCTCATGAAGCTCTGCGGAGATCTTTGTAAATGTGCTATGAACAAAGCTTATTAGTAATTACCAGAATACTACATGTGTTCCTTAATAAACACTTAAGAAACCCACTAATGAATCAGAGATTAACAGACTAAATGTTTGCAATTACATAACACATTAAAAGGGTAACTGCAGGGAGATCACAAACAAAGATCTGAATTCACTGTAATTAGCCTATCTTACTGAAGTAAGATGCTGCTTCTACGGATTATGTTTGCTTTCTCATTGGCTGGTTGGGCGTGGCCAAAGTCGGACTGAGCGTGCAGAGACACAGATGAGGCTTTGAAATTTAGGTGTACACACCTACCTTATAAATTTTGGGAAAAGGCTCTGGAAAGCATGTCTTTAAAAAAATTCCCACCAGGTATATTTATTTCCTGTACTCTGAAAAATCACCTTCCACTGAGGCTGCCCAAGAGAAGAAATCCCCGTTCCCATGAAAGCTAACCACTGGATCAAAGGGAAATGGGCCTCTGCCTTTGTCCTCTCTGCACAAGGACCGTGTCAGATGGGGTGATGAGGCTGCTGATCTGGGAGATGTTTCCGTCAGTTTTATTTAGCAAGTGCTGGAGAGAAAGATTTTCTTCTAACACTGCTCTATGTCCATTGCTTTACTGTTTTGATTTTAAGTTTCTGGTGATGGTGTGTAGTAATTTAAAAAAATGTTAGCTGTGGGTATTTTACTTCAGATCAAATACAATGACAATCCACATAACATTGCCTTAGCAAAGGCGGCCCCAGGAGCCCTTTAGTCATCTTGGAAGGGTGTGGTTGACAGTCTAGATACAGATTTCTGTCTCAACATTTCCTGAGATTCCCATTTGCACAAGGGGCAAGGTCAAGAGTTTTGGGCACAAAGTAAAGAAACCACAGATCTTGCCTTCTAAAATGGAACAAACAGGTGGGGGGCAGGGAGATGTGAGTGATTAATAGTAAGACAGAATACAAGTGCTCAGTAGAGATTCTGGGAACTTGGTTCACCTGTGACATCAGCACTGTCTGTGTTTCCTGGGTTCGCCGCCTAGACCTGGCATCAATTAACAGCCTAAAATAATGCTAACAATTCACAAGGCTGGTGTGAGTTTGGCTGTGCCTGAGCAGTGATCACTGACTGAAGTTCAAAAGCTGTACTCATACATATTTGGCTGCTTATCAATTTATTCTAAAAGTTGAGGGAAAAGAAAGATACTTTTCCTGATCTTTGCTCAGACGTTTCCCTAGGAGGTTTTCTTTAGAAATTTATACCTGGTAAAAATTAAGATGTCCTTCATCTGTTTAAAGCCTGAATGTCTTTACTAGGTGTAGGTGGGCTGGGCTACGTTTTGGTTTAGTGTTTATGATATTGTAAAGACGACCAATAAATTTCTCTGTGTTATTATAAAACAGTTTATAATTTGAAGAAACATGTAACCTGGAGTGCTCAGTCAGCCTAGATAATTACTGCAGATAAGGGAACAACATCTTGGCAAGGCCACAAAAGCACGGGAAATCTTCTGTGCCATATAATTTTGAACACGTTTTTGAACAGAGCCTCAAAAATATTATCTCTCTGAAATATCAGATCAATCAGATAGCCTGATTATACTTCAAGTAATTTCCTGTGATCCTAGACACATCTAATTGCAGTCTCCTTTCACACCCCAGGGAGATTTAAAGTCAGATATTCCATGACTGAACATTTTACAATTCGCACCTTATCAGTACACTTAAATATCCCATAAATGGTTCATTTCGCCAATCACAAGTTTCATTACAATAAACACTTACCTTTGTGTCCCTGATAAGTGCAATGAAATAGATCTAGTATTATACACCTTACGTTACTAAACATGTGGTATTTCAAGTATTTAGAATCTGTGTAAAATCTGACATTGTAAAATGAATCATGATGAGAGAGTTGAGTCTATGTTCTGGCACATGTTCTTCCAGTCGTTTATATTACTTATGGGATAATAACTAAGTACACTGACAATATAAGTCTAAGATTTATTTTATCGACAATATGCTAATTAACAAGTCAGAGACAAATGGTCATTATAGATTACAGCTGAAATCTAATACTGTTAAACCACAAGTAATAAAATAGGCTAATTGACATAGCTGTATAATTAAAATGCTCCAAGCATAAACTGGTCTCAATTAAACAAAAGCTTGACTAGCATGACTTGCAGTCATTTTACTCTGTAAAATACATGTCACATTATAAAACTACACTTAATTCAGATTATAGTGCTACCACTCTTTGAATATACATATGTGTGTATGTATACATATATTTCACTAAACTTCGTATTTAATGCCAACAAATGGCTTCACACCCAGGTGCACCTATCTATATTTTCCCAAGTGCACTGACCTAGGCTGACCATTACAGTGGTTAATTACCATGAAGCCACTTTATATTAGGGAAATGAGGACAGGATGGATCATAGACTGGAAATAAAACCCATTTTCAAGGTAATGAGACTAGAGACGGCTACATAAACTTCAGCAAATATGAAAATGACCACAGTCATGACTAGAATCATAGTTTTCCCATATTCCCAAAATAATTATAGTTTTAAAAAATTTGACCCTCCCCCCACAAAGAAGAGTTAGCTACACCCTTTCTCTCTCTGTTCCTCCCACCTCCCTCCTTGGGTCCACAGTTTTCCTAATGTTCACCAACAGCAGTGACAGAGAAACGGAAGACATCGTTCTTACCTGTTGAACCTGAGCTCATTGCTCAGGATGAGACTGAAGTTCTTGGTTTCTAGCCTTCATAAAAGGCTTCCAGAACAAGGAGTTCAAAAGCAGTCAAATCTACCAGAACCCTTACTGGCCTTGGGACCAGAGCCACTTCACAGAAACTAATTATGCTCTAGAGACCATAAGCCAGAGTCCCAGTGAGAGAGAATTTCAGGGGATATAGAGTCTCTGGAGACCTACTATCCCATCCATTTTATGTTAACTGATCAGTTCCCTGTTTTATGGTTTATCTAGCACTGATAAGGAAGGATAAGAAAGATTAAAAGAGTGGGTGGGTTCTTTGCATTCAACAGTACAAATGCTTATGCTGGAAAGAAATTTGCCAAACAGAGATAATAAACCTTTTGGCTAATACGGAAGAAAATGTGCTTATGCTTATCACAGTTGAGGAAACTTTCAAGTTTATATTTTTATATTTTTATACCAAGATTAACCTCATATGTTACCAACATTTGGATCAGTTGTTACCAGTTCCAAATGAGGACACCCCCAAAAATGGTAATCATACCTCTTACTTTAAATCAGTTAACTTTGAGAGCATTTTTACATATATGATCTCATCTCAGGGTACGCCTTAGGTGCACAGCTCCTTATATTTGTAAGGTTAAAATCACTTGAAAGAGAAAAAAGGAAAAAGTATCAGCTTGGTGCTAGAAAGGCATCAGACTAGAGTCAGTTCACCCTGAAGTCTCTCTGTTGTATTGTGAATTTGTCTAGTTCAGTACATGGCTAGTAAAATTGCATCTCTGAACCCAAGATTTTTTATAAAAAGACCCATTCACCCAACCAACTTTGAGGGTTATCTTTGAACACTTAAACAAATTAGTCCTGAATTAACTGTACTGGGAAGAGCCAGGTCACAGAAGCACCAGTTAAGTTCATTTAACTTGATCCCTCACTATAAGGAGTACAGACTGGATGGAGAGAGATTTCTCCATGGGGGATATGGGATGGACATCTTTGTAGAAGAATTTAGATGCAGTCCTCTTTGAAGAGCATGAGACATCACACGATTCCCTTCAATCCTCTCATTTGTAGATAACTGGATTGATATATTCTGGACTAATAAAACAATCTTTCTATATTTATCTAGCATCTCTCCTATGTGGTTTATTTCCAGGTGTTTAATTGCCTAGTGTGTGCCTGGAGAACATTGTCAAGGCCAATATCAACTAATTCTGTAATTTCTCCCCACATCTTCTCTCTGTGTCTTTCTCTCAACTAAATGCTTTTAATAATGAATATTCCATTCTGTCATAAACACATGTTAAAGAAGCCCCCGTGGAAAGGTGTGGTTTCATTATTATGATTAAATAACATGCTAAAAAGAATTAAAAATCACTGAGAACACTGGCAACAGAAGAGATGCATAACTGTTCGCACCCAGGAGCTGGCCAAACTCGTCCATGGAACTCGTACAGGAAACTACTTCACTAATTAACCAAGCGTTTAATACAAGGCAACTACTATTTTTGGCTGAATAATAGATGGGTACTTTGGCAGGTAACAATGTACTTCAAAACAGTTCAGGTCATTTAATTTTATAAAATGCTGATCTTATTCCAGGTTTTACAGAAATATAACTTTACATTTTAAAATAATTACCTTAAAAAAAACCCCAACTCTTTGTTCTATACATTGAGATCCAGATAATTGGATGTCTTGATTAATTGAGTCTTAAAAACTAAGCATAAGACATTCATTTAGAATAAGATCCAGTAAGAAACCTATAGTGAATATATAATAATGAAACCTTTTCTTTCAAACTTGTGCTAAGGGCATGCTCTGTTTGTTTCCAATGAAACTCCATTCACTCTCACTCAATTCATTATGAAAAATTCTAAGTGTGAAGATTAGGTTTAAACATTTGGTGTTTTAGTCTCTCCCTTCGCAAGTAAAACCTTATCATTGAGTATAAAAGAGCAAAAAGTGCTCTGAGACTGAAATTTGCAGAGAATTCATAAGAACGAACATGTATTGAGTGCCTAATTTGAATGGGCCCTTGGCTATTAAGACTCTGCTTAACTTAGACATTGACCCTCTTACAGGGAAGTTTGCATTCTAATAGGAGACAAACTCGAAGCATCCAAACATTAATAACAGGCAAGTCTTCCTGGATTTGTTATATTCTTGCTTGCCTCCTTGAGTAGTACACAGGGAGCCCAACACAGCATATCTTTCATGCCTGGGGTCAGTGGGGACCTTCTGAGTGGGAATTACCTTCCTGTGCTGTGACGCAGACTCTGCTCAGGCCTCCCAAGGCTTGGCAGGCCAGCCCCTCCACTAATGGCTTCAGAGTGCTTTTCTGGCTCACTGTCATCCCTGTATGCTTTGTTCTACCCCTACTGCCAGGCAATGAGCTATCATTTCTCGCACATCAGCGTGTCTTCTCCCTGCTTCTCTTCCCTCCTCCCACTTTTCTCTCCCTCACTCCTCCAATGACCTTTAATTCTCCCCTTAGGCCCAGCAGTGAACTCAGAGCCATGCAACCCAGCCTGGTCACAGCTCTTAGAAAGGGCCGGAGGGGCCATCCTGTGAGTCAGGTCTACGAACATCAGTGCCTGGCTTTTGCAACATCTATTTTGGCTGTTCAGAGACCATTTTTGCATGTGTTTTGTTTCTCAGTTTTGTGCCAAAGTTGAGGTTATGAGATAAGTGGCCTCTGGCTGAGTGTGAACTTTCCCTGAGAATGGGCTGTCCGAGAGGAGGGCAGGGGCAGACAGCCCCCAGGCTCCCCCAGCATTCTCTCCCCCAGGCTTTTGGTCATTCTCAGGCACAGCTCCTTAGGCAGGTATGGTCTCTCCCCAGCGGGGAGGATGGCCCTACTGCTCTGTGCCTTATCCCTTCAGGATTCCTCCAGGCTGAGGGCATACTAAAGCGTCCCGTCACTCCTGGAAGCCAAACAAGAACTAATTCATAACTTATGATAGGATGATGATAGCATGGGGCTCAGCAGCTGGGGCCACAGCGACTCCTTAGCCCTTCTGTTCCCTATTTGTTTTGTGGGTTCTGTTTCTGTTTGTTGCTTCAAATAAAATACTCTTGTATGTTTTTTTTGTTTGTTTATTTTCCACTGCTGAATTATGGATATGTGGTAAGTGTATCTTATTTAGATTCTCATAGATCTATGTTTAATTTGAAAGTTCAAGACAAATATGCAAATTTCTTTTGAAAAACCTGTATGTTTTCAGAATTCTGACCCAATCACTGTGACTTTCTGTTGGCTCTGGTAGTATTGCACTATCCCTTTTGGGGGAGAAAACAGAAAAAGAGAAGAAAGAGCCACTGCAAAGGATTCTACTTCCTGGTACAAATACTTTTGGAACTGTGAAGCCCGTTCTTACTTGTGTGCATTAGGTCAAATTCTGGCAGAAAATACAGGACAGCTGCCATTCCATATTTTGAAATGTTTATTTAAAAAGTCTTGATATAACTTATAAAATAGTTGGCAGGTATTCCCTATTTTTTTTCATTCCCTTGCAGGTAGACAACTTGGAATAAAGAGGGGGAGAAATGAGTATTTTCAATGGTGAAGTATCTCACAACTTTAAATATGAGATGCCAAAGAGCTTTCTGCAATGAAGATTGGTTCAAATACGTATATATTTAGCAATATTACTTACATCAGGCTGAGTGTCAGCTGTATTTAGTAATATTACTTATGTCAGGTTGAGTGTCAGCTAGCAAGAGAATTAAAAAGCTGTACAATTTCTGAAAGTTTTTAATGACTTAAGAATAAATTTACTACAGGTAAACAAGTATATAATTGAAGATACCACATTTTTAGATACAAATAAGATAAAATTTTCTTAAAAATCCCAAGTTGAAGTATTCCAGAAATTTGAAGGCACAGAGGAGTTATTTGTTACATTGCAATACCTATACTAAATGAACAGTTTCAAGAGGGAATTTGGTTTAGGACTGACATGTCTCCAGGCAGCTCATTCAGTGGGGAGGAGGTTATTACAGAGGCTGTGTGTAACAAGGATGTGTAATGAGGTTCCCTGGGATGGAACATGGGAATCCATCAGGGCTCTGGCAGAAGCAATAAGCCATCCACTAAAACTTTCTGCTCCTTTTTCTCATTGTATGAAGTTGATGCTAGGAAAGACATACATAGCCAGAAAATAAGTACATCCCCAGGCCCCTGTATATCCAGGTGTCAGTCGTATGGCTCGTTATTTTCAATAGAATCTAAGTGAAGTTATGTGTGTCACTTACAGATGGGGTTTTAAGAAGTGAGTGGGGCTTCTCTATTCTCCTTCCTGTTTCACCTGCAAGATGTACTTTGCAAGGTACATCTTACATTGAGACTAACTATATCTTACCTTGAATCTGTATCACCTGCAAGAAGGAAGCAGAGGACTCTGACGCTCTAGTGTGTACAGCACAAGCTTGAAGGAGCCTGGATCCCTAATTATACACTGAAGAAAACCTCCTACTATCTGGTAATACTCACATTGGAATGTTATACAAGTATTCTTTACTGGAGTAAACTACTGAAATTCAGGAGGGTTTATTAGTTGCCACAGCTAGATTTGCCTTAACTGATCCAAGGATCCACACTGTACTGTGTCTGTTCCTCTCTCTGTGTCCTGTCTGCAGACCAGTTCCTTCTGGTTACAATTCTTCCTGCTCTCACACAGCACTGCCTTTGACAGAGCAACCCCAGCCTTGGGGTAAGAGAACACAAACCTAGTGCCCACCACTTACCCCTTTCTGCCACCACATGGGCCAAATGTCTTTCATTTGCCCCTCCAAATCCACTCTCTACCCTGCTCACTGCCCTGAGAAGTCATCTGAATCAGCTGTATCAGAAAACTTTTACGTTCTCTCCTTTCCAGTTGGAGTTGGCCAATGAGAAGTCCTGGCGGGTGGCAGGAGGAAGGGAGGAAAATGAGTTTGGGATATTTATTTGTCTGATTTCTTCCTGTGAGTCTTCCTCAGACCTGTCTTTGTCCACAGACGGTCAATGCTCCTCCCAGGGCACCCCCTCTTCATGACTTTCATCTTTCAAGTTTAGGTGACCTTTCCCTTTATGCATGCCTCTGTGCTTAGTAGTAGTGACAGCTTTACTTCCTGTTCCTGGTAGCCCCAGGATCTTGAATTTTTCCTGGTGAATGTATTACCTCCTCCCATACTTTCATAATGAATTCATGGACAAACCCTTTTCAAACCATCCTAAGTTAAGAGTGCTGTTTCCTCTTGCTCCTCTTATGGAAAATCATGCAAAATCTTACCACAGTTAAAATTTCCTAAAGAATCATCTGTCTACCACTGGCTCCTTAGCCATATCTGGGGGATGGAGTTTTTGTACAAACAGGCTGTCAAGCTTTTCCCTTCAACCCAACCTGGGAGCAATGACAACTCACAGAGAGAGAGGATGTTTTCAGGGACCTGAGAGAGGAAGTTTTCAAGGACCTCAAAACATGTCAACCAAATAGTATACTTCACATCTTCTGGCAGATGTTTCTTTTCTTTTCCCCCTTCCTCTTCAGCTATTGCCTCTTCAGTTTGCCATCATCTACTGTTGAATTTTTCCCAAGTGGATTGTTTCATCACTGAGAGAGTGCTTCTTATGGGCATTATTCATTATTGCTTCTTATGGGCATTGTGAATAGTACATATTCCTAGTATGCCATTTAGAATCCAAATCTTTACATTTGAAAATGGAAATGTTTGTGAAAATAAAAAGGGGGAGGAAAGGTAGAAAAAACCACAAAATCATGTTTTGCCATGCTATTTCTCAGGGGGAAAACATCTTTTTACCAACCTAGATATGCCTTGGACATGTCATTTGGTATTTGCATCCAAAGACCTAATCTTCTCTTCCTGACTCTAATGAATTTTCTCTTTCACAGTGTTTTGGTATCATGCAGATTCTTTTCACTGTCATTAGTTCCCAGCAAAAGATACTACATAAACACCCAGTTGAATGAAAAATTATTATTATATCAAACTTTTCACCAGTTCCACTCAGGGTGAAAAGTGCCTCACCCACAGGGAGGCCTGACAGTTTTGGTAAAGTGTCTAACTTAAGGCATTATAAATACTGTTTGTATGAATATCCAGGTACAGAACCCAAACTCTCCATTTTTTAAGCATTTATTTTTCTCTAAATATTTTATCCATTTAATATACCAGTAAGTTTTTGGTGATAGTATTATCATTTTTCTCATTTTGGGAAAAGGGGAACTAGAAAGGACTTCTATTTCTCCTCTAGGAGAAGATAAGATGGGAGAAAATATATTTTTTCATTCTACTTAGTTTTAAGGTTGCATGTTTTATAAGCTGAAATAAGGTTATGATGGCAAGACAATTATTTTTCCAAATTAATACATTCTTAAGGATATTACCCCTTCCCTTCACCATACATATGGAATGCACATCATTTCTCTTCAGTATCATACATCATCCATTTCATGACTTGGGACATATTCAAAAGTTTAGATTTACAAGGACTTCCTGATGGGTTTCAAAGTGAGACATGGTTATCTGTTCGTGAAAGTCATAGATTGATCAAAGAGCCACGGTTCCCTCCCCTCCACCCCAAGCCTCCAAGCACACACACACACATGCACAGCTAAAATCAGGGAAATAAGAGCCTGAGAAATCAGCCCAGCACAAAGACGTTTTGTTTACACTTATTTCTAGGGGGATGTATAGAAAGCAAATTATCTTTGTTTTTTATCATGTTTCTTCAAAACAATAACTACCTACAAAAAGACTATTAAAGTAGCATTGGGACTTTGTGGAAAATACACAAGGGCCTGAAACTGCACTGCTCAATACGGTAGTCACTGGTCACATGTGACCGCTGAGCTGAATGTGGCTAGTGCCTCTGAGGATATGAATTTATTTTAATTGATTTAGATATAAATTTAAGAGCTAAAGAAGTGTAGAGTATTTTCCCATTAAATATAACTTCATCCTTGTGCCAGGACTATGCTTTAACCATTGCTTTCCGTAAGATGTGGTAAGCATTAAAATGTGGCTAATGGGAAATTTAAAACTGTATTATGGGTCACATTATATTTCTATTGGAAAGCTCTGGCTTAAAAGCTAAGTGAGGCACAATACTAGCTTATTTGTTTTTTGCATACAGCTGCACTCTAATACATGTAGTGCCATCAGAGTTTGCAGGGGAAACATCTCTAGCACTTGGCATAGGTACAGTTAGGAAAATATCCTGGATTTCAAATACAGTTCTTCTCTTAGGAGCTTAGTGTTACTTAGTGAATAGTCCCTCACTACTCCAGTTGTTTATACAGGTTTACAATGAAATGAGCTTCCATCACAAGATAATTTTATTATGCTAGTTTTGAATTGATTTAAGATGAAAATGCCTCTTTGTGTTCCTCAAACAATCTTTCATGAGATACATCAACTCTTAGAATGAAGGCTCAGTGCCTATAAGGCTGGCAAAAATGTTTCTGAGAAATCCAAGTTGGAATCTACTGAGTTAAATTCCAAACCAAATTAGGAACATTGAAAAAGACTCTTGTATTACACAATGTTCTTTTCCTTCAAGCTACTTGAGTCACAGCTGAAGATAGCAGTGTAGTCTTTTCCAAGTATCAAATTTGACAAAGATCAATACATAGATAGGCTCAAGTAATTTCCATGCCTGTGTCTTTGCTAGTTTGATGAAAATTTAATAGAATCTTCCAAACATGAGGGATTATCAGTATAGTCTTAAAGAAAACCAAATTCCTCACTAGAGAACAGAAATAGCCGTTTCTCAGGACAGTGCAGGAGAAAAGCTGGACCTGTTTATGGAGATAGTGACTTGAAAAATCACCAGAATGTAATGAAAATTAAAAGTGCCAAATCAATCTAATGACTCTATAAAATCACCCACATATCTTCATTAT
Source organism: Manis pentadactyla (assembly GCF_030020395.1). Lineage (NCBI taxonomy): Eukaryota > Metazoa > Chordata > Mammalia > Pholidota > Manidae > Manis > Manis pentadactyla. The sequence goes on along the minus strand of NC_080029.1, from coordinate 62,609,366 downwards.
GATGAGTCATAACAATGATTTGAGATCTTCCAATTTAAATGGTATGCTTTTTTGTTTTTCCTTAGACAGGACAAGAGGAAAGTTTGGGTCATATGGATCATGGCAGCACTGCTATGTCTGGAATTTTCTTATAAATATCCTATTGGTTTAAGGCTCACAGGCCTCGCTAAAACAGCAGGGACAATCTCATTTGCACTTTTATAGTTATAGAGGGATTTTCAAGAGTTAAAACAATTTTTTGCTAATATTCAGTACTTAATGAACCTGAAGTGTAACTATTACAGCTTTTCATGCTTTCCTGCAGGCTGACAACTCGGAAGGAATTTTAGAAAAACAAAATTATAAACAAATGACAACAGGAAGGCATTCTTGGGTATTCAAAAGAATCTGCTTTGCAACAAATTTTTACTACCTGTTTGCAGCTTTATGCCTTTTTAAGGTTATTATTTTAAACACTATAAATGACTGTTTCTACCCTTGTGAAAATCATCACTTCAAAGGAACATCTTGTGGCACTCCACAATGACTAAACTAATCTCACAAAAGGAAGTGGATGCCACCTTTTTTTGTGTGATTAAACAACAAAGAACATTTTATCAGAAACTATTTTTACTTTACTTAAATAAATGCTCATCATTTACCAGAGTTTGAATAATTTTATTTTGCTTAAGATTAGAAAAAATATTAACTTCACCAAAATGTAAAACTTCCATATAAATCCATTAAGGTTAATTTTTTAATCAATCTATAAAATGCATAGCAAAGTGTACCAGGCATAAGGATACTAAAAAAGATGACATTCAAAGAAGTTTAAAAATCAAAGTCAACGAGAAGAGAATTCAAAGTAAATATACAGTACTATTAAAATAAATTTTATACACACACAGAAAAAATAAATAAATGCTTAAAGGAGATAGGATATACATATTGAATTGATGGATTGGAGAACAGATGGGGTTAAATGGAGAAAACTTATTGGAGGCAGTTAACTTGTGATGCCAGGAAGGATGGTTCTGGGGCAGTGAGCAGAATGTTTTCATGGGTGGATGGGAAGTTAAATCAGTACAGAATAGAGCCTTGTTAAAGAGTTTTAAAAGGAGATATGTGTACATCAGTCAGGGCTGAAAACCTTTTCCAAAGAACTAAACTTGGGATTTTTGAGAGCTTAGGAGGAATGTTCTACAAGTGTAGAAAAAAGGGACATGTGGAGTCAGAAAGAACTCAGTACCTAAACAACAGGCAGACATGAGAGTAAATTACCAAATAGTTGATTCGTATCTATTTAGGGAAGGGCATTAGCTTCCACTGAACTTGGTTCTGGAAAGGGAAAATTGTACCAGGCCAATTTAATTTCCTCCCTCAGAAGACTGACAGGCAATGTCTACCAACAGGAAGCAATAGTGAAAAAGGATGTTAAAATAGGCCAGGCATGAGAGCACCAAAATCTGGAACACAAATTTGATAAGGAGTTTGGCAAGGTAAGAATATACACACGTACAGCTCTAATTCTTTTAAAGGTCCACCTTCCTTATGCAAAAATTATTTTAAATTGCATAAGGTACATAATGAAGCGGTAGTACACATCTAACAAATGTGCATTTGATTGATTAAAATAGCAAATCAGATATATTTCCTAATTTAAGAGACTGTCAATTTTGATACACAAGAATAAATTATCTAGAGTACACTTATCCCCACCATTGAGCCTTTTGTGCATTTATCTCATGACCATCTTTTAAAGTATAATGAGTGATGGTATAGATTAACTTTGTAATAATGCAATATATGGAACTCTGAGAAAACTGAGAATATGGTAAAAATAGGCCATCATGTTGCATAAAAAGAAAAAATTAGCATAGAAAACATTAATATTCTAAATTGCAGCTAGCTAAACTGCAAGACTCTCTTGCATTAGGGAAAAAAAGATTTGATTTCTATCAGGTGAAGTTTCATTGACTTTTCAAATCTTTTCTCTTAGCACCAAGTTCCATGATACAGTGGAAACAGAAAAGGCTTTGGAGTCAGACAGACCTGGGTTCAAATCCTAACTATGCCACTTAACCACTGCATGAACTTAGACAGGAAACGTAAGACTTTCTGTTCTTTATTTAGAAAAGTGATACCTAGCTTGCCGTTTGCAGTGAGGATTAAATAAGACAATATGTACAGACTGCTTGGTACATGTATTTCTCGGTAAATATTGGCTCCCCACCACCCATTCTCAACTTCTCCCTTTTCTCTCCCTAACTGCTCATAACCTTGGAAAGATACACGAAAAGGCTAATAATAAAGCCCTGTCTTGTGAAACAGGAAAAGGGACACAGTTCCACTTCCTTTTACTCTTAAATCCTTGTTAAAGTTTGTTTCTTGACTCTATAAGGAACTATTCACACATTTGGCATTCTCACAGCATTTCCTAGTTTTTCCATGTCAAATATCAATAAGCTGAATGAAAAAGCCTTCTTGCTAAATTATATTTTAAAAAATTCCTATATATATATATTAGGTAAAATGCATTGCAAATGAGCATGATCATCAACAAATGGAACCCTATGAATGCTTAAAAAACAACCATCCACCATGCTAGGTTTACAACTGCAAACTTGAACTGTGAAATCAGTCTGTTCTTACAGATTTGCCCAATTTTCTCAAGTAAACAAAAATCAGTTTCCTAGCATGTCTATAACATCCCGATCACAATCTAGCACCTATACATAAAGAAAGAATCAGGGATTATGAACTCACTTAGAATGTATTATTTCTAGACTGAGCAGACATAAATCTTTGAGTATTAATTTCATGCTGAGGGTTCAATTTCACTTTCAGGATAGGCTAACCATTGCCTGGGGCTGCGCAGATAATGAACCTGCCAAGGGATTAGCAAGGAAACACTTGTGTTATTATAAAGCGGGTACACTTCCCTTTCTAACCAAGTTCATCCTACATGACATTAACAAATTACTCCCTCTCTCTGCCCACATTTCAATATAATGTGAGCCAGCAAGTGACCCTGAACCAATAGGACATGAGATAAGATCTTCTCAGCGCACGGATGGCTATTAAGCTCGTCTGAGAGAGCGAGACCTCCTGAGGGAAACACAAGGCATTTTATCTCTACAGGGCCCCTGCCTCACGGCAGAAACCTTTCTTTGGTTGTAAAGCCTCTAAACGGACACAATACCAAGAGGTAGGGATGTTGTAACATAAACATTTGGCCCACATTTAGCTCTGCAGAAAATACAAATGACACAATTCATTGTCGACAAAGACCTAGTATCTTCTAAATGAGAATTTAATGGCTTAGCATTCATTAAAGTATGTACGTGTTCAGAGAGATGCAATTTTTCAGATAAAAATATTCTTTCCTCAACAGAGCCTTTCTTAAATAACAAGATGTTCATAGACATCAGATCTATTGGCTTTTTCTCAGTCTTCATTCTCAGAGAATCTTCTGCTGGGGGCAGACAGGAGCCCTGCTCCCTGGAGGGGCCCTCCCTCCCCTGAATGGCACTCATCATGGGCTTCCCTCAGTTGTGGTCTTTGACTCTTGTCTTGTTTTTACTACTTGACTATAAACTTCCCAAGGCAGGGTGTTCATCTAAACTTATCTTTGCATCCCTTCCAAAGTCTGACCAGGTATCTTCACAGAGTGGATACTCGGAAACTATTGGCAAAACTGAATCTAACTGGTTTCTACATTTGACCATAATCTGATTCCATTGTACAATGTTTAGAGCAAAGAAAACTTAACAGATATGCAGAATATGTGGTTCCTACTCTCTATGAAGTTATAATTTAGGAGTACTTAGCATAAATTTGGAGTGCATTTGTTAAGAAGTCACTCTGTTATAGAATGGACCAACTGCTGCCTGAGTGAGACCTGCTGCTTCCGTGATTTGCTAATCAGCAGCAGGAGGAGAAAATGTGGAATGTTTAGGACATTCATTGGTATTTGCTACAACCCAACTTGGTTCAAACTGTGAATCTTATGGGAAAGCACAGTATAGTTTTCTTATGGTGTATTAGTGCACCCTGTTCAAAATACTGTTTTGTGAACAAATGTTTCTATAAAGTCACATTTTAAAAAATTTTCCATTTTGAAAGCTTTAGAATTGGGCCCATAATGATTTCATTGCATTTTATGTATATTTTCAGACTAATAAAGCATGTAGCTCTTAACCACAGATGTGTTGAATAGAAGCATTATGTAATGAAGATGGCAGGATCTAAGCTTCGACCTCTGAGCTCTGCTGGGCTGAAGCACCACACGAACCCACGTCTGGGAGGGTAATGTCCATAGAGTGGAGGAGGCAGGCATCAGAGTATGTGGGTAAGGAAATGAGCAGGTGGCCGAGAAAATGGATGCAGACAGCAATTGCATTTTTCATCAGGAAGTCTGGTAGTTAAGGAGAGGACAGAAAGGACAAATACAAGAGGAGTTAATAGGAATTTTTTTTTAATATAGGGGAGATCAGCATATTCGTAGTTGTAGAGGAAAATCAGGTCAGAGGGGAAAACTGAAGAAGTAAAAGAAGGAAGGGATAGAGTAGGTCCTAGAGGAGCAGAATCAGGAGGCACTAACCTTACAAAAGAGACCAGACACTTCCTCTTGAGGAAAAGGATAAAGAAAGCTAAGAGGAGCAACACAGCAGAGGAATGTCGAAAGAACCATGCCGGATGTCCCCAGCTCCCCAGGAGAAAGTACGGCGAGCTCGCCTGTGACCGAGCGATGGGAGGGCGCCCGCAGACGCATGGGGCGCAGGACGCTGCGGGAGAGAGGCTGCTGTGGGGGGCGAGGGGGCGGTTCGGAAACAATGATCACAAGCACTGCCAAGTGGTCGTGGGGCCGGAGGGCGGCGCGCTGGGTTGACACGTGGCCGAAATGGCTGACTGTGGGCATCCAGATTGGGGGCAAGTGGCCAGAAGGAAGCGCAGGACTAGCTGAAGAAGGAGTCGAAGGGCAATAGTTGTGAAGGGGAAGAAGAGGAGGTGCTGCACGTATAAGAAAGGGGAATGGTGGAAGAGCAAGAAGGGCAGGAATTTCAGGTCTGATGCTGGGGAGGTGAGTTTTCTGTCACCACTCTGCATGGAGAAGAAGGCTGACGCTGGCACAGGGGCTGTGAGGACAAGCAGTTAAACGCTTGGTAATGCTGGGGTTGGCAGCCTGATGATGCCATTGGGAAGCAGGCTCTGGAGTCCGGGAAGGTGGTGGGGCCGTTTCCAGGCACTTGGCCAGTGTCTGAGGGACCAAAGAGAAAGATGTTGGGTGAGGGTCAAGAACAATGGTAAAAGCAAGTAAGGAACATGCTGGCCCCTTGTGTGAACCGAGAAGAGGAGGAACAGCAGCCTCCCGTGGAGGGGTGTGAGGAGTATGAGAGAAAGTCGGGCAAAGGGCTCGAAGGAGGGGAAGAAGAGAGGTCCGCTAAGAACATGGATGGGGCTGGTGAGCAGTGGCTGGAGGTGGAGCAAGTGTGGGAGACCTAGAGCTGCCCTAGCTGGGCCCAGAGAGCAGGAGGCAGCAGTGGCACAGCCTGGGTTTGCAGTTCCCAGTTCTCTCAGCCCCAGTGACCTCTGTCTCTCCTCTACAGCCCCCGTGACTCACCAATATAGCTAATGCTGGACCATGTCACACTGGAAGACATTCCACTACCAGGATCTCAAACTTTGACCTGCTGTTGTTGTTCTTCCCATTTTTCTGGTGAAAGAGTCCTTCAGTCCTGTGACCCACTTCCTCAGCCCAGCCCTCGGGCAGCAGGGCCTGCAGGTGGGCTCCAGGTTTATGTTAGCAACGAGCACTGGAAGCCAGGTCCTCAGCCAGGGTCAGTAGAACAGGTTATAGATGGAGGTGTGCCACTTTCCCCCTGGAAGGTTGACATGGGCTGAATGGTCTTATGATCATAGTCTTCAAAGTAAACAGGAACCACAAACACAAAGTTCAGCCCTGGACACAACTGAGTCAAGAGTCAGAATGTGGGCTATGAAGAAATGGAGCTGGTCAGAGGTAGGCAAGTGCCCACAGCTGCCAGGGCCCTAGCTCTGCGTCCTCTTTTGGGTGAGGACGTGGGCTTGCTGATGTGGAGTCCAGCAGACAGGCTAGAAAACACAGGAGCTGAGATGTCTGAAGGAAGTACAAATTATAAAAGAGCTATCAAAAAGCAGTAGTACAGCATAACAGTCCCTTCTCCCACACGGGTACTGGCGACTGCTCAGCCCTGGTGGGGTCTTCAGCAAGCCACAGTGGGACTTGCTGCACCTGCTCCTCCTCAGGGTGGCCACCTATTTCCTAAGATTGTGTAGTGTTTTGCTAAATAAATCATGACTGCCTGGTATCTTCTGCCAAGCTCTAGCCTCCTTGAGGTAATATAGGTGGGGTGTAAAGAACAGGAGGTGATATCATAAGCCTGGCATCCAGGAGGATGGCCTAGTCTGCAGGAATCAGTTTAGAGATGGGAAAAGAGTAAACTTCAGGGGGCTGGATGATGGGAAAAGATCATTGTTATATGCAATTTACATTCCTTTGGCTAGTGTGCTAGGCTACAGGATCAGGGGGATGTTATCTGGCACTGCAGCCAGCATTCCTGTTCATGGTAGCAAGAAACAAGCGATGCTTGTCCCTAGAGTTGAGTGGGAAGCCTTCTTTATTTGTTAGCAGTCCACAGCTGCCGGAAGAAACACACCTTTCCCTTTTAATAAGCATTTTAGTTGGTTAAGTACATTATACCAGTACATCTAGTGGTCTCTTAATGAAAATTTCAAGTTGTTACAGGTTAGAACTTTTTCAACATCTCACTTGTCATGGAATGCGCATTCTATTAATCTGCCAAAAAGTATTCAGCTGAATAAAGTTCTTTAATCTACATAATTACTATATAAAGTATATTTACTATATTTCTATTTGATGTTTTCTTTAAAGGAGCCACTGGAATTTATCCAAAATCACTTACAATAATTTTCCATATGAAGGGTATTAAACCTTAATTAAAATGCATTTACAGTCAACCGTGAGAGGCTCTCTTTCAAATTATACTGACACATTTTATTATAAATCCCATGGTTTTAACACATTAACTCCTCTCTCAAACGAAATTTCAGAAAACAGCATTTGCATTTCTATGTAGTAGAGGGAATGCACTAAACATTCATTGAGTATTTACTATGAGATGGGTATCTTCCCCAGGAAACACAGAACTGGGTATACAAAGAACCAGCTTCATTTAAACAATGACTGTATTTTGACAGGCAAATAATCTCCATAGCTTAAATGGAACTGGTCAAAGAGAACTAAGTTAACTTTCCTATTGCTCAATTTAGCAAAAGGCCACACTGTAACACTAAATGACATCCTTTTGCTCGAAAACTTAATTTGACATATCTGTAACTAATTTCCCTGTACGCCCTTGAATCTAGTCAAACTCTGACGTATATAACTGGGACAAAAGTCTCCTATGCAAAACAAATGTACTCTAGAGATTCAGAGGATCTAGTCCCTTCTGAGAGATGCTGAAATCTACTCCCTTCTGAGAGATGCTAAAATCCCAGCTAAAGCTGCTGGGAAATGGGCTGTGACTTAAGGGGAAAGAGATGATTTAAGCCTTACTGACTCACAGCAGCACTGGAGAGGTGACCTTTCAGAGGGAAACTGGGCTTCACGGAGCTAACTCTTCAAGAACATTCTATGAAGGACTTTATTGTCACATGTCAGAGTAGAAGAGAATTCACAGTTAAGAATAAAAACAAGAGATTTTAAGGGGAAATGATTATGGAAGAAGTCCCTGGGGAAAACCTATGAGGGTCAATCCTCTGCAGTCAGAGACAAGAAACTTTCATAATGGATAATGAAAGAAAGAGTTTATTTCAACCACAAGTATATTTATTTTTTATCTTGAATTTCTGAAGCAAAGTAACTGTTATGCTATCCCTACATGGAATTATCTTTTATCTACCAAATATTTCAATGTTCTCAATATCATTAAAAAAAAAAGTTCTCCAAATGGGTAATCTGAGCAAATTCCTAACTAACCTCACTAATGAGAACAGAAGAATCAGTTCGTTTTGGGCACACTTTACTCGTATAAACTTTCTTGAAATGTAGTGTCCTTCAAGGAGCTTGATAACATTGATTTCCTTAGATTAGCTTCTCAACAACCAAATGTTGTTATCCAAAAATGTTCCCACTTTGTGTTATAAATTAGAATTATATAACACACAAGGTTCTTAAAGTCCTTCTAAAATTTCAATAAGATGTGACTTCCAAAATTTGCAGAGGAATAATTTTTCAATAGATCTGATACCTGCTGGAAGACAGCAGCAGTTCAACACTAGCACATTTGGGTTTGAAAGTTTAGCTGTGCAACCAAAGATGGCACTTACCTGCTCTGAGTCTAAAAATAAGAATACTGGAGGATGATGTGAAATTATGTATGGCATTATGTTGAATGTTAATTATTTTATATTTTAGTTTATTAGTATTATTGTGCTAATTAAACCTTAATTATATTCCTTTTAGGAACTTTGAGTAAATAAGGTTTCCTTTTCTCTTTTTGTGAAGAATTAACATACTAAGCCTGGTGTTTTTTGAAGTATAATCAAAGTACCAACATGTCCTTAGCTTGTCTACTATAGGGAGTACATAAGGACTTTAAAAATATCAGTTGTCACTCTCATGAAGGCATTACCCTTCTTAAAAAAAAAATACAAAAATACTACTCGGTATGTTTTAATTGGAAAATACAATGGCTAAATACAAAGCATTGATTATATTTAGGAATTAACTTGCTAGGAATAACTTTGGGGCTTTTAATTTTGTAAGGATTACTTAATGACTTTTGTTATATCTCTTCTGTTCACTCTTTATAGTTCTTTCTCAAATATACAAAGCCCTCCAGAATTCACAACTCTCTCTGTTGGCCAAAGGTTCCACTGATCTCCCAGGCTAGAAACCTTAGGATCCCCTTGTACCTTTCCTTCCATTCTCTGATCATTCCCCTCAACTTTCCTATGTAAGTCTTTTCCTTCCCATTTCCACTGGTTTCTTAACACAAGGTCTATATTAACCCACAACAGTACTCATTCATTAATTCTAGCCTCTTACTTACTTTTATTTGTAACTAATTGTTTTCCTAAAATATCACCTGCACCTCATTAATACCCTGCTCAAGAACCTACCTTGGCTCCCTACTGCTTAGTCTCTCAGAAACAAACCCTTGTCTTAGGTTCAGCATTCTTCACACTCCATCCCCATTCCCCCATCATCTGGGCTTCTGCCATTCTCCAAACCAACCCCTCCGTCCAGGTGCATGAGGCCAGGCACTGATCTCTAATGGCTGTTCATTTCTTCCTCTGTGCTTTACGTGTGGTCTTTCTGCCTCTTGGAAAATTCTCTTACCTATCTCTTATCTAGATCTTATGCAAAGGCAAAAACCTTGCCTGAAGACTTTGGCTGTCCTCTGAGTTCCATTTAGATTAGCACCAAATTTTCTTCTGATTTTTCCACATATTCTTCTTAAATACATTGTAAGCTCTTAGAGGATAAGGTAGTATGGGAGACATGTCTTCCTTTTTATGCATTCCCCCTCAGCTCAGAATCTGTACTCAAACATCTGACTCACTGATATACTAATAGATACTGGAGTTGCCTAGCCAATGTTCTTTCTTCTCTTCTTCCTAAGAATTTCCCTGATTTTATTTGGGGTTGTAATGTGCCCCGAGGAAAAACTACATTTCTCCTCCTTCGATGCTACATGATGAGGTGCCGGCAGAAATTATTAGGTGAAGCTACTTGAGACTACTTTAAAGGTGGCTGACTCATCTGGAAAGCATGTTTTTGTTTTGTTTTTTTGTTTTGCCTGGAAGCTGGATGTATAGATGGTATTCTGGCAGGCATTTTTCACTATGAAGTGACTTTGCAAAAAGGATAGAAGGCACAGACAAAGAATAGAGAAGCCATAGACAGCAGAAGTTTGGGTCCCAAATAATAGCACAGGACTACAGTCCTCATTTATTTGGAAAAGAGGGCTATAATTTACAGCTAAATATGATTCCTAACTAGTCTTCTTGATGCTAATAAAGAAGAAAGAGGATTGGGAGTAAAGCAGCATAAAGTGAAGAGAAAATCACAGTCCTTGGTATAAGCAGGAAAAGAATAAAGTAGGAAAGGTTTAAAAAATGGGTAGCAGAAAGACACAGTCTATCAAACGGGTACTCCCATCCCAGTGCTACAGAGGTAGAAACCTGGGCTGGGGGAGGCAGAAAGATGTGAAGCTAGGAGACCCATGCAGTGGGACCCACAATTCTCAGGGGGCTGACCCTGCGTATTAAGGTTAAAGAAATTGCTAGTGGACATAGTTGGGCACCATATGGGTTGCAGCCTGGCTAATACTATAAAGAAATCCTTGGTTGAAAAACCCTTGACTAACCAAAGAAGGGGAGACTATTAAGGTATTCCTGTTAACACCACTAGTAGTAGTAGCAGAGACCACTCATCTTGCTAATCAGTGCCATTCATTTTGCCCACATGATTTTCACTTAATTATTAAAACAGTCCTGTGAGGTAAATATTATAAATCTCATTTGTAAAACTCAGCTAGAGCCATCAGTTTCTACCATTTGCCACCCATTTTTTCTCTTCCTCTTTCTCACTCCAAGTGTGCGTGTGCATGTGTATGTGTGTCTATCAATAGATATAGACATATAACAAGAATATTTTGCTGAATCACTTGCTTTTAAGTTGAAGACATCATGACAGTTCACCTGTCATACATCAGAATATATCTCCTAAGAACAGGGACATTCTCCAACATAACCAAATGCCATCATTTCACTCACAAAATTTAATATTAGTACAACAATATTACCTGATACTTCACATTCAGATTTCCCCAATTGTCCCAAGAACATCCTTTGTTGTTTGCTTTTTGCAGCCATACCACATGTTATACTCAGCTGTCAGGTCTTTTTAGTATCCCTGAATCTAAGAAGGTTACCTGACCTCTTATTTGGTCTTCCAAGACATTGACCTTTTTGAAGAACACAGACCAGCTGTTTGCTGAATGTCCCATAATTTGAATTGGACTGATTGGTTCCTTATCATGTTTTAGGTTAAATGTAAACATTTTTGATAAAAATACTACATAGATAATGTATGTCCTTTTCTGTGTCACATCAGGAGGCAGACAATATCAGTTTGTCCTGTTACCAATGGGCAAAGCTACAGATTTTAATGCTTTATGGTATACAGAAGTTAGTTATTTAAGGCATCTAACTTACTAGCATGCCGCTCCAGCACTAATCAGGTTAGTAACTATTAGCATTCATTTTCTTTCACACCTTGAGAACACATCCTTCCTAGTTTACAACTCCCCTCTAATTAGAGAAATAAGAGTGTTTACTTATTTCTGACAAGTTTTCTGTCAAGGAGAATTGCTCCTGCTCCAGATAATATGAAGCCCAGCATGGCTCACCGTGAGCTTCCTTGTGTCTCTGCTGGAAGCTGAGTACAGGAGGGTACCAACAATGCCAGTCACACACAAGGGGAGAGACCAGGAATCAGATCACATAAAACTGTGTTGCCCAGAGAACGTGTGAGGAAGAGACGAAGGCAAATCTGAAATATGATCCCTGAGCACTGAAGCATTTCCATTTTCTTTTACCTAATGAGGCAGGAGTTAAAATGTTGACCTGATCAGAGTCAGATGGAAGCTTTAGAGGGGTGGGACCCCCACTGCCCTCCTGTCCCGACACCCTTTGTTACCTCCAAGTGAGCTGAGACCAGGCTGTGAACCATGTAAATAGAAGGCTTCCAGGTTAATGAAAAGCTTCAGCACCATTCAAAAATCTGGACAGAAGGTCATGCCGTCTCCTAATCCAAAGAAACTTCACGCAGCTCAGTAATAAAGTTTAATGAATGCTGGTCATTTTGAATCATGAGCCTGAGAGACTGGCCAAGAGCTAATAGTTTCCTTACAGAATCTCTTCTTTAGCTGGGGCACAGCAAGAACTTGAAAACTGCATGGAAAGCCAGAATTGTATGCGAAATGTAATATTCCATATGCCCAAATGCAAGAGGAAATTTTTGAAAAGAGCAGTAAACATTTCTCACAAGCTGATGTTTTTATTAGGTGATGGCATGCTTTGTGCTGCATTTCATTAATTATCTGCAAAAGGAACTTTCTTTCAACACCATGCCAGATTTGACCTATTGCAATCATGTAGCATTGTATAAAGCCAGCTTGCAAAGGAGCTGCTCTATCTTTTTATGGGTATATGCATGTAAGACAGGCTAACAACTTAACTAAAACTGACTGTGGAAAAATCACACATGGGAGAATCTAGCATGGATTTGTTTTACGTTAAGTTTAAAGTCTGACTATCCTAATTGCTTAGAGGAGCAACACAGAAATGGATGGCTTTCTGACAAAAATACACATCATTTTCAGAGTACATGAAGAAGCTGTACAGAAAAATGTAAGGATCAACACGACTTTCATGCAAATGGAGGAAAACTGTATATCCCTGAGTTCATTTTAAAATGTAGTAGAAATTATATCCCAGTCACCTAGTACATGGACTTAGCTATGCCATAAGTCAAACCATATTCTAAAATGTTCTTGCTTACATGCAGCAGAAGTCTAAATGTGCCAAGCCATGTATGAGGCATTGGGATTTTCAGGAATGCAGAGAACTTTTCCACATTTAAAAGAGCCTCAAATCAAACTATTTCAAATTAAACTTTGTAGAAGAATATGATCCAACTGATGGCCAAATTATCATTTTTGTCAAAAATTCCTTTTTCAATAAATAGGCCTTGCTATTGGCTTTCATCTATTCTTGTAAAACAATTATCTAGGATTTTAGACACTCTCTTGACAGGGAAGTCTGGGAATTCAATGTAAATATGGATTTGAAGATTTATGGGGCAGAATATTGTGATCACACACCGGCGCTTCTCCAGTTTTCCAGAGATCATAATTCCTGCCTCTGTTTATTATTCAGTTTATGGTTGGAGCATAACAGATGATTCATTTTTAATGCGATAAATGTTTGGGGTTTGTTTGAGGGAAATAAAAGTTTATAGTTCAGCACTGGACATGGATAGTAAACTGGAGTGTAAGGCAATATATTTCTAAAACATGGTGATTAGGATATTTATTTGCTCGTTTATACCCAGGGCTCCAGTGAAGAGTGACTGATAGTGTTTACTTTAAAATTCCCAAACCACATTACTCTGCTCTGCAGCATTCTAGAAGGAATTTAAATTTTCTACAAAAATTCAAACTACCATTTTTTAGTTGCAAAAGGAATTTTTAATTCCTTATATGTAGACAGCACTAACTCTATATGAAGCATCAGAAAGCAAGATGTGATCAAAACAAAGTGCCTGGCCCAAAAGAATTTACAGTCCATTAAAAAAATAATGCTTAGAAACATAATCTATTATTCAGATTATCTCTACATCAAGCCAGACATTTAAAAAAAAAAAACTCATACATCCATCTATCCACCCATTTGCTCCACAAAATTTATTGAGCACATGCTAAATGTCAGACACAGTCTAATATTAGTGATATAGGATAGATATATAGGCCCTAATCCCATTCCACAATCCCGCAATCCAAACTCCCAGAACATACCCAAACCATGGTTTTCCCCTAAATTTGCAGCACACTCATTTGGTGGCAAAACCTTATCTGAAAGGAAGTGAGGATATCTGTAGATTACAGTTAGTGCACATGTACATATGTTCAGCTGCAGAACTATTGCACTTAATTACAGAGTGCTGCCCCAGACCCTACTGGGGTGTTTGTAAGACACATGATAAATAAGTGCCCTATATTACTTTTATAAAGTATAGAAATTTCAGAATTCTGAAAAATACCTATCCCCAAGGCTTTTAAAAAAAACAGTTAAATTGAGGTATAATTGCATATGAAGAACTGCTCATGTTTAATATATGCAACTAATGAGTTTGGACATATGTGAACACCGATGATACCATCAGTGCAATCAAGGTAATAGAAATACCCAACACCTACATGAGTTTCCTTGTGTCCCTTTGTTTTTGTGGTAAGAACATGTAACATGAGTTCTATCCTTTTAACAAATTCTGAAATGCACAGTACTGTAATGTTAACTATAGGCACCAGGCTGCACAGTAGATCTCTAGCACTTATTCATCTAGCATGACAAAACTTGGTACTCATTGAAAAACAACTCCCCATTACTCTGCCCCCTAGCCACCACTGTTGTATTCTCTGCTTCTGTAGATTTATTTTAGATACCTCATACAAGTGGAATCATGTGGTATTTATCTTTCTATGACTGGCTTATTTCACATAGCATAATACCCTTCAGGTTCATCCATGTTATTGCAAATGGCAAGATTTCCTTCTTTTTCAATGCTGAGTAATATTCCAGTGTGTGTGTGTGTTTGTGTGTGTGTGTGTGTGTGAGTGTGTATCACGTTTTCTTATCCATTCATCTGTTTGGTAGACATTTGGGTTATTTCCACATCTGCAGTGAACATGGGATTGTTGATATTGCTTCAAGATCCTGATTTCAATTCTTTTGAATATATATCCAGAAATGGGATTAGCAGACCATATGGTACTTCTATTTTTAAGTTTTTGAGGAACCTGCATACTTATTTCATAGTGACTGTACCATTTTACATTCCTACCAACAGTGTACAGAGTTTGGTTAAAGAATTTAGATCTGTATACTGTCAGGAAGTAAGTGTATAGATGTATGGATGAAAGGATTAATACAATTAGAATTTTTTTTTCAGGAGGGTCTGATAATTCCATTAAAATACTCATCCATCAGGCATTTTGCAATGTCTTCAACCTAAACCACAGTTATTTGGTAGTTTCTCTCCCTAACATTCATTTGTTCATTTATTAGTATATACTTTGTCTGCTGAGGAGGCTAAAATGAATAAGGCATAGTCCCCATCTTTATAAACTATAATCCAATAGGGGAAATAGATATGAAAAACAGAAGAATGTCACACACTGTGATAAATGCCACAATCACCTTAATCTGCCTGGGAGAACTGGGCAGAGGAGGTGGCATTTGAGGGGTGTTGAAAGATGAGTAGGTGCTTGCCAGACAGAAGATGAGAGCGGACCCTCCAGGAGGTGGGTTTCTATGTTCAAAGGCTCACAGAATTTGAGAAGGGCATGGCATGTATGAAGAAAAGGTGAGAAGGTTGTTGTGGTGGCAGCAGAGTGTATATGGGGGTAAATGGCTGTGAGGTAGAGAGGACTGCAGCCATAAGAAGGTCTGTCTGTGGCTTTGCAAAGAGCTTGGAGCTTGGGTGTTTTTCCTGGGGTATTTTCAGGCATGGGGGTGAGTGGAACACTCAGCTTTTTGAATTGTTTCAGAAAGCTAACTCTGGAAGCACTATGAAAGTTAGGTTTGAATGGGGACCAAGAGTGGAAGGCAGCACCTTGGTAAGAGATAAAAAAAGGCTGAATTGGGCAAGGGCAGATTTAAGAGACATTTTCAAGGCAGACCCAAAGGGGTATGGTGATTGTGGATAAAATGAGAGTTCCTGTGGCCAGGATTCTTACCTGGCTGTGGCTGACTAGCTCACTGCACACCTGTGTGGTAATACATGGCTGTTGACTATATAAAGAGCTCTGCCCAGTGTTCTGGGTGCAACATGGTGGCGGGGCTGCAAGGCTGCAGGAGAGCAGAGCAGAGGCTGGAGTGCTGGCAGCGCTGAGGACAGAGGCCCAGAGGACAGCTGTGCAGAGAGGCCAGAGGCGGGAGACTATGCAGAGAGACCCAGAGGACAGCTGTGCAGGCAGAGAGGACCAGAGGACAGCTGTGCAGACAGAGGGGCCCAGAGGCAGAGACTGGCTTGCTGCATGCAGACTCTCTCTCTGAGTGAATGGGATTCTAGTGACTGACCTGCCACCTGGAAATAAAGTTGGGTATAATCCTTTCACCCCCAGGAACGTTTTGCTGTCATTTTCTCTGGTCACACTGAATCCATAGTGAACTTACCTGGGGCTGAAACCCACTGGCAAGACAGTGACCCAACAGATGTATGCAGTGAGGGAGAAGAAAGTCAGGGTGTCTAACCTGGAAGACTAGGTGGAAAAAACGTAGTAGAGAAAACCATCATGAATTGAGATAAGCATTAGGTGTTGCTAAATAGTATCCATCAACCCCCAGATGTTCTCCTTTTTAAGTTATCACCTTTCCTCAAAAGGTCAATAATATTCTGTTACATGCAACTGTGGACCCTATTCATAAGGCACAATAAGATTAGAAATTTTTTTCTTGTACTTGGGGACTTTCCAATGGGACAAGCAAAGGAATTAGGTATTAAGTATATTCTCCACACTGTCAAGGTCCAGATTTGTTTCCAGTATCATAAATCATCATAATTAACAACCTTTCAACTGAATGGATCCCAAAGCACTTTCCAAATTATGCAACTCTGGAGGTGAATTGCCTCAGCTGTCCAACAGCTGTCAGCAGCCCTCTGCCACGGGGACAGAGCAAGAGGGAGGATGCAAAATCTCCATGGAACTCCTTGTAGCATTTAGGTTTGTGGAATGCAACTCCCCAAAACGGAACTTGGCCCAGGATGGGGCCTCATCTACTCTTGGTAGAAATGAAGTAAAACTGTTCTTATCCTCAGATGGTCAGCATATTTCTCTTTCTTACGAAGGATACCTGTGAATGGAATCAATACCAGTCCTTTGCTTGAGGAAAACTGTTACATATTTTAAATTACGTTTGTTATTTTAATAATGGCTTTCTTACTGGTTGATTAGGCCATGATTGTTTCACGTGGAACTTCATTTCTTTTTCACATATTCAGAGATAGATAAACAATTGTGGAATTGAACTGAATCAGGCTGTCTGGAATCTCATGTGCTCTGAGAATCCACTCTGGCTTTTTTGTCTAAGTTTGGGTGTTTTGAGGGGCCATTTTTAACCTGATCTTTAATTCTGACTTTTCATCTTCCTCCCTGTTAGTTCATGCCCAGCTAATCATAGTAAACTCCCTAGAATACTCTCTTAATTTTGTGCTTTTGTGCTAAAGAAAGCAGAGGATTTGCAAAGTTGTGAAATCAATATGGTAAATATTCCTGGAGCTTCTAATTTATCCTAAGATTTGGGATAAATACCAAAATTGATATATTATTATGTGTAATGTAACATTAAAGTAAATTTTAAAGATAAAATATGAGAATTTGAATTTGTGGTGGATTACTCGAGCTTATGACTTGAGAGTTCTCTTATTCCTCTCTGTTCCCATCTGCCCATCGGTATTTGTTCCCCTTTCATTTGTTATGGAGAAGACTTTGGGGAATCATTTTATGAGACATTGCCATAATAAGTACTTTTATTTTTAAAACATGGCTGTTTTGGACAGCAGGGGCATGAATTATACGTTTTTGAAATGACATGCTGATTCAATAAATCTGATAAGGAAATAGTGATGAAAAGGGCTTGGATATTTATGTTTCATAATAAGCAAAAACTATCACTACTGGTCTAAGAATAATTCAAAACAATCTAACTCCAGTCAACATGAATTATTTTACCAATACCATTCAAAAGGGAGAAGGAAGAACTTGGCTTTCTTCATTTCAATTCAAAGAAATAGAAGTGTCTGGATTGCCTGTCATGTACAAAACACTCAGCTAATAACTCTGAGTTATTATGAAATGAAACAAGATAGAGATGGCACTTCTAAAGCTGTGGGCTTTGCTAATATTTGGGACAATTTATCCCTGTCTCTGGAGGATTCTGAAAGTCAGATACCCAGAGCTTATCTCCTGCTAAAACTCATGCCACAACTGAATAGACTCATTAGGGTCTGTAATCATGCTCAGTTAATTTTTTAGAATCAAGGGCTTAGAGTTTTAAAAAAGTTGAATTAATTTTATTTACTTCCAGTTACTTTTAATCCACTAATTAAATAATTAATTCATCTCCCCATTAGTTTAAATCTTTATTGTTCTCCAGATAATGTGCACATCTCTGGGAATCAAGGGAACGGCACGCAACTCCTACAGCCACAGAACTTCTATTCTCGTGTGGACACAGGTAAGTGAACAGATGACTGGCAATAGTCTAGTAGAAGTGCTGTTCCCATAAGGGAAGTTAGGGGAAGACAGTAGCAGGTGCATATCTCATTCTAACACGTGAGGTGGGGAGGCCTTTCAGAGGAACTGGTGGGTAAACAAAGACCTGAAGGATAAGGAGTTAGCTAGGGGAAGCGGAGAGGATGTAAAGCATGGAGAAGATTGGTCCAGAAAGAGGTATCCACATGGGCAAAGGCAGAGTGAAACAAGAGAGTGGTATTAGAGACACAGAGCTCAGGAGGGAGAATGGCAGGAGAGAATGGGGGAAGGCACAGAGGGGCCAGATGTGACAGCCCTGTAAACAGAGCTGATGGCTGGATCTGAGCCCCAGAGACTGGAGAGGAGCCTGACCTTCATCCAGAGAGATGTTATCCTGACTCCCTGGCTCAGAAATCAACAGGATATTCCTGTATGCTTCCAATCAAGCAATCCATATTTGCAGACAAGTCGTAAAGCCTACCAATGACTGCAGAAATTACACAGCATTTTACATATATCACAGCATCTAATACAACCATTCCATTAGCTGGATATCACGATCTCTATTTTATAAGTTAGAAAACTGGGGATCAATGACCAGTCAAGTCATGCTGTTACTAAGTCACAAAGTCCGGATACAAACCTACGCCTATCTTGGTCTAAAACTAAAACTCTTTCCATACCTTAGCTTGCTAGCTGCAGAAAGTGGTAGAAGAACTTGAAAGGTCCTGCCTATGGTCTCTGTTAGGAAAAAGGCTTATGATCAAAGACTACTTAATCAGTATTCAGATTTGACTATCTTTTCTCTCAATCTTCAGAAATTATACTCACCAGGGTGCCTTATAATCACCTTGGAAAACTGACTGATGGTTCATTGTTTTATTATAACATATTACTTCCTGCATATTATCTATGCTCTCCAGGCATCTACCCAAGCCATATCACAGGGAACAAAAGCCTACTAAAGTCTCTGAATGGATTTTAGCACCGTTCAGCCAAAAAGGAGAGCAGGGATCCCGCATCTATTAAGGAAGCAATATTTTGGTCTTGATTAGCTCCATGGGACTCTTTCATTCACTCCCAGAAATTCAGACTTAATGCATAGTACAGGGAGTACACAGAGGGAGCATGGCAGGTGACAGAGAATCCTGTTCTCTACCTATTCTTTCTCTCTACTAAAAATATTAGTGGTGGAAATGGTGATTAAAGATTATGACTTCCACAGTCATCTTTAAATAAGAGATACAATGTAAGATTTCAAAGTACAGCATATGCCCTGTGCAGGGAATTGCTTGTTATCTCTATTAAAAAGGAAGTATTCTTATTGTGAACAAGCTAACAGTTGCTAGAGTCATTATTACTTTGTTATACTTAGTCTCTACTACCCACAAAATAAAGTATGTAAAATAACCTGGGAGCCATATGTGTCACATGATTTGCTAGGGCCCAATCACACCTAATTTCAGTGGCTGAAGAAAAGGAGGCAAGCAATTAAGGGAGAGTTTGGTCAGCTTCTGTTCAACCAAGGACGGAAACCTGCACAGCTGGAGACAATTCTGAGCAAATTGATCAGAATTCCTTTACCTTAACTAAAGCCTGGCTAATAAGTTGATACCCATGAGTTTCTATAATCAAGAAGCAAGAATTTAAGAACCCAGAAAGGCGAGTCACCTTGAAAAACAATAGCTTTAACCCATGTCATTTTAAGGAGCAAGAACACCTGTTGGCTTGGGGTAAGGCAGGCTATTTAAAAATATATATATATATATAATTTTCTGGGTCACACAGTGTTCTATCTAGGCGTCAGGGAAATTAATCAGTTGGATGTGGCTGATTATAAAATAAATTGACAAACTAGGAAAAAATGGGGACTAGAAAAACTATGGAAATTATTACTTTTAATGGCATAATATCTGGGTATTCAAAATACTATGTCTCCTAAGAAAAAAAGAAATTTACATTTTAATGTGTGTTCTCTGAATGAGCAGTTAAGAGTCTTCTGTGAGTTGTTAATTCCCAGAACCCCACAATGGGTTGCTTTATATATACTAATGTTTGCCTGCTTGCTTGCTTGCCAAATGATGACCACGTCCAAAAACAAAGTCTTTTTCTGGGACAGATCAGCTACTTGAAGGAGGTTTCCCTAATTCCTAAATAATGAACATGGTACTCTGGAAGGATACCAAGTATAATAAACACTTGGAAGTTAGTGAAAAGAGTTACATACTTTTTTAATAACAAAATAGATCTACCTCCCCCCAACCTTACGATTATTTTTGCAGTTGCAGACTTTAACTCAAAGCCAAGAAGCACTGGAAACATTTTCATTGCTATCCAAATGAATATGCTATGCATCCTTTCCTGTATTGCATGGAGCAGGAAGGAACTACCAAGCAAAACCACCTACACACAGAACAACAAAAATGATGATAAGGTCCAGTCTGTTTCTACCAGCCAGCCAAAGTGTACCTGGTTAGCTTGCTTGAGCATCAGAATACTCTGTCTTCTACATCTTTTCTTAACTAACCAATGCTATTTAGGAAAAAAAACCCCCACAACAACTAACAATTAGACACACCTGCTTGAAGTGCCCTGCTCTCTGTTCACACTTCATGGTGTATCTTAAAGTGACAGCATATTAAAATGTCAATGCAATTCCCGTGCATTATGTGGCCATTACAGCTAAAGGTAACAATTAGAATTCTTAGCATGGTGTAATGGAACTTGACACATTTAGAGTGTTAAAATATGTATGTTCCATGAAAAGCGCAATTTTGACAAGATCCTAAACTTACAAAAATGGAAGTGTATCTTCGCATAAACTTTTAGATTTCTATCAGCTTTTTTGTTTGTGTGTTAGGAGCATGGTCATAATATTCTTTGGGCATCTATCATCATGTGTTAGCATAATGCATGAAATGTTGGATAATAAAATTGTCCCTCTAATATTTCCAAGACAAATACACAGCTAACCATATTCAGCTTTAAATATATATATATATATATATACGCATATACATATATAAAAGTCATACAGGAAACACTCCTAAAGTTTTACATGGAAACGAAATATACTGAATTTGAATACAATGAATATCACAAGTGTGAAAGGGGATCAAATTGCTTCCGTGCACTGAAAAAGGAAAATTGTAAATCTGTTAGAACATATATCCCTGGTAATAAATTGTGACATTCTTTTTGTGAAAACCAGAAGTGCACCAAAGTACTTATACTATAGAATTGTCTCAGTAGCCAAGATAGAATATTACAAAGGAATTTGGCACTAAAACAAAAACAACAGTTGTTCAAGGGGAAATAGTATAATTAAATTATTTGTTTGAAAATTGTAATGATAAGATACAAATCACATATTCCAGATAAATGTTTTGGCAGGGTTCTGCTTTCCACTAAAATTTTCCAAGGACAGTCCTAAACTTGCAAAATCTGAGAAGTGGTCTGAATGGATGTGGTATTCAAGTAAAGCATTTCACAGCAGATTGTCTGAATACTTCTCGCAGAGAAATGCTCTCTCACTCCTGAGAAGCCCCTTCTCTGCCCATTTGGATGTGCAGACATGTGCTCACTCCACTAAATAATTGGCTATACAGGGAAACACGCTTTGACAGCTGTAGTTGCTCCAGCTTGGCTACTCTTGGTTCTGTTGGACCAGTGACAAATGCCACAGCTTTTTAATGGTCTGATCCCTGGGACTTTCATCAGCCAACACCCTATTTTTCAGAGCTCTTAGGTGTCCTCTGAGACCGCCCAACAAACACTGCTGCATTATGCATCTAGTGCTTTTGTTCCACTTGGATTAAAGAGCACAGGCTGTATATTGTCTTGTATTTTTCCCTTTTATACAAAAATAGTAAATAGGGTGAAAATCTTTTAAACTAGAGAAACAAGAAGTGTATGTTTCAGCATTCATTTCAGCTCGGGTTTGACAACTGGTAGACTGATATGGTCCTTGTACATTTAAAGCAACATCCAACATCATTCCTTTACTTACTCCTTCAGTTAGCACTTACATAATATCGCTTTGGTACCAGGCACAAAGCTAGATGATAGGAATACAAATACCAATGTGACATGATCTTATATCTTAACAGAGGGGACTACGAGAATCTAATAACATTGAGATATGAAACACGCATATTATGTGTACTACAGACACACACATGCTCATGGCACATGTGCACACATGCACACACACACACAGTTCTAGCCACTGTCAAGGAAAAGACTGGTTTGTTCCACATGGAGATGTAGAACAGGATTCACAGAAGTAGTCACATGTGAGTTGAGTCTTAAAAGATGAGGGAATTCCCCCAAGGAGAAGCTGGATGAGAGTTATCATGGCAAATATAAATAGTGTCTATACTGCTTAGCACAGAACATTAAACATCAGAGAAAGGAGGCTTAAAACTATACAGCTTCCTCATCTGTAGCTACCTCACTCCTGGTAGGTCAAGTACCAATCCAGAAAAGTCCTATACTTAGAGTCAGATTGCCAAGGTTCAAATCCTGGCTCTCTCTGTAACTCGTTTATTGACCTGAGTTCCAGGTTCCTGCTCTGTAAAATGAAGGTAACAATGCTTCTTTCATGGGCTTGTTGGAAGGGTTAAAATAGACAATGTGGTAGAGAACAATGCACAGCACATACTAAATGCTCAATGCGGTAGTTGCTAATGATTTTTATTGCTATTAGCATTATTAAATGTAGTTATAGGTCATCTTTAGGAAATAATAAATGACAGTCTCACGCAGACAGACTGCAGCAGAGTCAGCAGATACAGCAGATTCTCAGAAAGGTAGGCAGTGTCTTCCACGAAAGGCCTTCTGTATTATGCAAGGAGTCTGGACTCAATCTCAGCAACAAAGCAGAGGCATGGATGGTCAGAGAGTTAGTTCAGCACCTGCTAACAAACCTACACTGTCAGAAACCCGCAGTGTAGGAGAGTAACTGGTGTCTTTTGTACTTTTCTGGGGCATAAGGCAGGGGAGGCATTTTGCCATCTTTGGAAACTGCCAAGTTGGGAGAGATGGTAGCAGTTTTTATGAGGTGCAGACAATAAGGGGATATATTATCTGTACAGAATTTTTTTAAATTACAAACTTTGGCTTGATTTTTATTATCACCATGCTCTGGCAACTATGAACAATGTCAGTGATAAAATATGTTCTTTTCTGCTGGGCAAGCCACCCTCTCCATGTGCCATGACTTGGTAGTTGGTTTTGTGAAATTTGAGGAGGATTAACAAGCACTGGGAAGCTGGGGGCCCATTAGTACTTCCTGACACAGTGGCAGGGGTTAATGCAGGAGCAGGAGGTGGGCCTGAGGAGAAAACAGCCAAACAGAAAGTTCTAGTGGGGCCAAGTCATTGGGGTGGGGTGGAGTTTAGGGCATCTCCCCAGGGGAACAGGTCAAAGGGGAGGCACAATCAAGGAGATCCTGGGAAAAAGAAGCAAAATAACCCTGGGCAGTGAATGATGAAGAGGAAGATACAGTGAAGGCTTAACAGTACAGCTCCCTTACCATTGGAGGTCAAGAGCCAATCCAGAAAGGGGCAGCCCAGAGGTTCTCAGCAACATCAGTGTCACCTTGTCGGAAATGCAAACGATTGGCCCTCACCCGGACTTGCTGGAACAGTAACTCTGGAGTGAGGCCCAGCCATCTGTGTTTTGACCAGCCCACCAGGTGATTCTGATTCACACTAAAGTTCTGAGACTCAAAGATCTCCCCATCCGAGGAACAACTTCCTAAAGATAGCCTCTGGGTTACCGTATCGTATTCTGTTGCCTCACTGGGTATTTATGGCATTTGTCACATGTCAGGGTTTGTGCTTATTAGACAGCAGACCACTGGGTTCATTCCTTTGTGTGATTTGATGGTTCTCAATGGGCATAAAGGATGATTTTGTCCCCCAAGGGGTACTTGGCATTTTTGGTTTTCATACTGGGAAGAAGATGCTGCTGGCATCTAAGGGAGTAGAGACCACTGATGCTGCTAAAATATCCTACAATGCTCAGGACAGACTCCCCACAGCAAAGAATTAACCAGCCCAAAGTGTCAAAAGAGCCGAGGTTGAGAAACCCTGGTTAACCTTACAAAGAAAAGAGGTTTCTTTAGGATCCCTGTTCAATTGGGTGAAGGAAAGAGCAAGGTGGGGAAGTCGGCACCCAATCTGGTGTCTGTGAACACAAATCCCCACTCGTCTAGTGAGGAATGTTTACTGATTGGTGACTGACTATGTTTATTGTTGGTCTGTAAAGGAAGTAGGAGCTTTATGACCCTAACCAGGAACTGATGGCTTTGTTTGCTCTCCCTCTCCTGAGCTTGTCCCTCTGTATATTGTTTCTACCCTGACTTCATTCTTTGATTCCAAAGCAGTCAGGCCAGTCTGATCTGGATCTAAGGCTTGAGTGCAGGCTGCTTCTACATGGACTGTAAGAAGATGGAGGGGTGGGATGGGGGGGCCTTGGAAATTGTTAGGTTTGTAGCGGGTATTGCAGGGCCAACCTCGCTGAAATACTGAAGCCAAGATACCTTCCTTCCCTAAGCTGGGCAAGGCCAGTAGAAAGGGGGCCATGGCACTGCTGAGGAGAGATCTGCAGACAGGGCTGCACAAGGCGGGGGTGTGTGTGTGTGTGCAGTGTGTGGAAGCCCTGGGACCCCCATACCCTGGTGCATAGCTGGGGCAGCACAGGTAGGCACATAGGGCTAGTCATTGAGTGAATTCAGTGGGGATCTGAAAGAGATAGGAGTTGGGTTTAATTGTGGGGTAGAGCAACAGGAAAGAGACAGATTCGTGGCAACTGGGAGCTGGACACTGGAAACATGCCACACAGAAATGTGGACTCAGATGGAAGGGACAAATGAGAGTCACATATACTTGGCTTTTTTCTTTTTCAGTAATTTGGGAAGAGTTGTCCACTGTGCTGTCCACGGAAGATTGCTGCTGGTTCCAAAGGATGTTTAATTCCTGTGAACAACTCTTGGCATCTTGTTACACAGTGATTCTGCTAGCCCTCATATTTCCACGGGGCGTTTTTGAATTTACCACTGTTTGACGACTCTATACTGCACTCTGGCATTCCAATGGAATACAGTTCTATTTTAATTTTAAAGGAAATTCTTTGTATTTAAAATCTAAAGTGTGCTTTGTCTTACGCCCGGGGTCTAGATGGGCATGGGTTGGGTCTCCAGATTTCTTGTCCTCAGCTGCAGTGCTGACCTGCAACATGAAGACTCCTCTGGAGGACAAGACCAACACTAGAAGCTCACTTCCTATTAGACGCCGAGTGAGTGAGAGGCCCTCGGATGGAAACACCTCTCAGGCAGCTCCATGGGAGTCTCTATTTAAACAGGTGACCTTGCGGAGGTAGGCTCCAGATCCCATTACAGGCTACCCGGCGCAGAGGCAGATTTGTTTTTATGAGCTCTCAAGGCACACATCAGGGGCCAGGTGTAAATATGGAGAAAACTTGCTGAGACCTTGCTCTTTTACACATAATGTAAAGAAAATAAAATTATGCAGAGGCTTTTCGAGCATAACTGCCTATCAGTAAGTGAAGTGTCCAGTGAGCAGAGTAGTCATCATGCAGTTCAAGTTTTAAATTTGCTTCACCTAGGATAGAAAAGCCTATCAGCTTTTTCAGCCCTCCTGCTCCCTTCAGGAAATGGTAGAAAAGGAAAACAGCTGCTTGTATATGAAGCAGTGTAAGGGTCAAATATTGCTCTGCCCAGCGTGCTGACATCACTTAACTCTCCCCAGGAGAGGGGCACCGGCATCATTTCCTGGGCTGGCCAGCCATGGGCCTGAAGATAGGCCGGCTGCAGCTCCCATTCTGTTTCTCCTCTAGCCCCTACAGGTCAACAACTGCAGTGAACACTGCAATTAAAACCCTAAAACTTTGTTTTCATTGGCTTTTTCAGGAAAATTTTTTTCACAATTTATGAAAACACAATGTATCCAGTAAGTTAAAATGTGAATGTGAATTTCAAACTTTGCAGTCACTAGGCTAATCATTAGTCATTTGCAGTTGACAAGGAGGGTTATAATTTGACACCTGGCAAAAATCAAGCAGATTTCAGAGAATTTAGAGCTGGGAAATGAGATGGAAAAAACACCCTCTTTTTCCCTAGGAGGTCCCATGAAGTAACGTTTGCAAACCACTTTTCTCTCCATGGAAAGGAACTGCCGGTGATTCAGGTCTGTGATGTCTCTCCATCTCTGACTGTTGGACACCCCTTCCTCACCCCTACGGCCGCCAGAGCCGTGTAAGCACTGGCCAAAAACTCCAGCTCAGAAGGTTCCCAGAGTGAACCTTTGGGAGTTAGGAGAAAGAGATAAATAACTTTTCAACCTGATGCTTATAACAAGAGACCACCACAAAGTTTTGGTGCCAGTTCTGAAAATATTTTCTGAAACATCATAGAGTTGTGGGAGAAAGGAATTTTAGAATGACAGAATCCTTAGTTCCTAACTTCTCCATAAAATTCCGGATTTTCTTCTGTCCACTATCTATGACCATTTTCCTTTGCATAATGTGATCAAAATATGGAAGCCGGAGTTTGTATTTTCTGATCCCTGACCTCTCACAGGTGTTCTGGCCCATTTCCTGAGAATTATGTTTGATTTGGGAATGCTTCTTTCTTTTCTCCCATTCTCTTGCTACAGCTTGAAACCTGGAACACATGCATACAAGACCATATCTCCCTGTGCTACCCACAAAACACTCCTAAATGTTCTCTCAGAACTTGGCAAGCATCTGGACAGGGACAGTTTTCTCACACTCAGGGAAATCAAACGTAAAACAATCGTTCTTTTCCAATTCTTCAACCTGAGGTTAAATTTCAGGCTCACTTTTTTTTCTTCTACGTAAACCTAACAGTTTCCCTGTTTTAGTATTTAAAGGAAATCAAATAAATAATCTACCTAGGTTTGCAGTATTTAACAAGAAAATAGAAATGCTAATTTGGAATTCTTCAGGACCAAACATTAGCAAAAAGCCAAAAATTATTCCAAGATTATTTCTTCAGAAGCAGTGATTAACATTTTCTTAACAAATGCCCCCCTCCCCTTCCTTTCTGTCTCTCTCTCTCTGATTTCAGGAGAAGAGACTAGAAAATATTGCTTTTGGAAGTAAAGCAGTACTGCTGTTTTGAAATGAAGCTAGAGCCCTGCTTGATACTCCTACTCTATAATCCTGGTTGACTTTGAAGGAGAAGAAGGTTAAGACACCAAACAAACCCTGATAAAAAGAGAGGTTTCTACACTTTTTTAAATTCAGTAAGAGGTCAATTACTAAGCAAAGAAAAAGAACTACCTTGAAGAATGCAACAGGCTCTCCCTACTCCATCTGGTATTATTCATTAAAAAAAAAAACTAGCTTCATGAATTGTGTAAGTCAAAATAAGATATGTGTACTAAAAACATTTTCTTAGGGAGTGTCCAGGCTGGCCTCAGGAAGTCCACCGGTCCAGCATCATGCCCACCAATCCACACATCACTGAGGGTACTGAGTCCTTCTCTTCCTAGTCTAACTGGGGGTGGGGGAGCGTGTCATCCGTGCATTGGACTGGAAGAAAAGTGTGAATCTTGGCAGAGGAGAGCAGACAGGACTGAAAGGCTCAGTTATTCCAGGTCCAGATGACAACTTCTCCATGTCAGGATCAATAGAGGGGCACTGGTGCAGAGGTCCTGGGAAATTCACTGACACAGAGTGAATATAAGAATATCGTTTCTAATTCTCTGTGGCATAAAGCTATAAACCACAGGTTAAGCACTGAAGAAAACAAAACTTATGTTGTATAAAATTCCCAGATTATGTAGCCAAAGAAATGTGTGAATTCCATAAAGTATGTGAGTTGCCCTTGTGTGAAACCTGGTTTATGATTAGAGCAAAGACAGGCTTAGTGGTTTTGTTTGTGTCTTCTTTTTCCAAATTCATAATTTGAAAATACACATTATATTGTTTTCTAAGCTACATTCACTCAATAAGTATTTATTGAGCACCTACTTTGTGCCTGCCAACAGTCTTCTAGACACTGCATACATATATCAGCTATCAAGAGAAAGAAGGTTCCTTGCTTTTAGAGGCCTACATCCCAGTGGATGTGGACAAACAGTTAATAAGTACACAAATAAATCAACTTGAGGAGATAGGGAGACAGAGCAATGATAATAGGGTGATGAGAGAGAGGCATGGGAGACCACACAAAATGAGGCACCAGGGGGACCCTGAGGGGAGATCACTGCTGCGACGAGGCAGGAAGGTTGAGAAGGAGCCAGGTATTCTGGGAAGAGCGGGTACCAAGCATACAGGTCCTGAGACAGGAGAGTCTGGCATTTTCAAGGACCGAGGAAATCCCCGTGGTGGATACAAACCAAGACCACGTTATTTTTAAGCAATGAAAATGTGGCTTTGGAAACAGAATTTCAAATTGGAAGAACCTCCAAGATCTTTTTGGGGTATGCCCTTGACTTCCAGGTGAGAAGTCAAGTTCCAGAGCAGTTGTTGACTCATACTGCTGGGCCAACAGTGCTGAAATAGAACACGGGTCTCCTGTCTTCATCCTCCTGTATGATCCATGGCCTCTAGGAGTTGATGTGTGTTAACCACATTCTCCCTGGATACTGAAAGCTTGTCCACAAAGGGATCATCTCTGCTAACCTGTCCTTTTGGAATGAAAATGGGTCTCAATTCTAAAGCTCCCACTTTAGAACATTAAAAAATAAAAATCAATCTTTGTTTTTCTTATGTGTACTTGTTACTTTCAGAATTTAAAAGGACACAAATATAAAGATAACTTAAATTCTGAAGACTGTTTTTTTTCAGTGTTCAGTAATACTGAAATAGATATGATAGACTTTTAACCATGATGTTTTTCATAAAAAAGAAAAATACATATCCCAGATAGATTTTGATCACCAAAAATTGAGGACATTCAGTTTAATTTTGGATTGGTTTTGCTATAATAGGAAAGTATGTAACCTATTAGCTAATCTCAAAAGTTTCACTGGAGAAAATATTATTCAATAACCCCCAAATGGGAAACTTTTATTCTGTAGGAACTTGGCCCTGAGTATGTAGAATTGTGTCCAGAGAATATATGCAGCTCTATTTTTCATCTTGCAAACTTCTTCATTATGTCAAAACTAAATCTCAGCTGTGCCGACTGCAACAAGAAAGCAATACAGGCTGTTTTAGCCATCACAACAGGAATATTCTGGGAATTAATCGATTTTCTGGGAATGTTAAAGAATTTTATCAATTTATGGTCAAGGTTCACAGTTCTATTACATTATCAGCCTTTTTTATGTTTGTCTAGAGAAATTTATGATTTTTATTCTTGCTTCACAAAGAGGAAAAACAATCTTCTAGAATAACCATGATAACCATGTTTTCAGCTGTGCTACAATCCCAACAATTTAGATTTCATTAGGCTCCATTCCCACTACATGCTCAACTCAAAAGCAGCTTTCCCATGGGCACGGTCTGAGGTTCTAAGGTTCATCTCACAGCTAGAGCTTTCTCTTCTCAAGCAGCTTCTTTCTCAACACTTTCAAGTTTTCTCACGCTACAGGAAGAGCCCAACTAAGTATCGTAAAGTCTCCTCTATGACCTGTGACTTTCAAGGAATATTCCAGCCCTTCTGAGACAAGCACCTGCCCTTTTTATAGATGCAGCTGAGATGCAAACACCTCTGATGAGACAATTTAATTTTCACTGGTGGCAGACTGCTTAGAGCTTAACTAGAAATCATTTAAAATAAAAATAAGTACTATAACCAAATAAAGAGCAAACATTTTCAACTTTTGCTTTACTTCTTGAATTTAGAGCTAGAGCTTATGGCAAAGAGCCTTTGAATGGCTACTGGAAATAGGCACTAGTTCCAAATTCATCACCCGCAAAAACCTGTACTTAAAATTGAAGATTATCTGAGACAAGTTTATGATTACACAAAAAACACATTAAAAAATCCCCATTTGTTTTTAATTCAAAATAATCCCAAGTCAGTTAATTTTATTCTTATATTTTATAGTCATATTACATTCTAATAACTCCAAATTAGAATGTAAGCCATGGCTATGGCAAACTCATTATAGGAGAAGCTGTGATGGGCATTGGATAAATAAGTAGATTAATGAAGTTGCTGAAAATTCAAAAGCTAGTGGCATAAAACCCTGGATGGGGGGTGGTCAGGGGGAGGAACAGGAAATAGTCTTCATGCTGATGCTCATTTTAGAAGTAATTCACTTTCCCATGACAAAGATAAGAGAGCCATTTAAGAATTATTTACCTTTCAGCTTAAAAAAAAGATGTCTGGAGAAGCCCATTGCCAGGCATGAAGAATGAATGCATGAGCGCATTTCCCTCCCATCCTCTGGGCTGGGCTCAGCATGGGAGACGCCTTTGCAATTAAGCAGAAGGGAGAGAGGTATCAAAACTGAACACACCTTACCTTATTAGCTAAGGGAGATTCTTCTAAGCCCATTTAATTAGGTAAGGAATAATAGTCACTTAATTCAAATAAACACCAAATCTTTATTTTAAAAATTTAGACAAAAACACAAATTAAGGAGAGAGTAAACATTTTTCAAAAGTTCCACAATATGAGTCACAAAAATAGCATGCTCCTCTTGGGAGTGATTTAAAAAAGAATCCCATTTACAAAAGAAAGAAAGAACAAAATTAGAAACAACAATTCAAGATTATAAAGTGAGTTACAGCTGATTTAACATAATTGAACTTTGTTATTTTATGTGAGAGGGGGAATGACTGGACATTTTTTAAAGAAAGGATTTTCTCATTAATAAATCTGAAAAATAATTTAGCCTATGGTAGCAAGATAATTCTGCATAAGATCTTTGGGACCAATTCCTCGAGTCCCCTCCCCACCCAATGCCTCAAGAGAAACAGGTCCTTAGGCGTCCTCTGTCTTTTTGGCATTCTCATTCTATCTCTTATACATCATTATTGGACCACTGGAGAAATGATTAAAACTGTTCAGTAACAGCCCAAAGCACTCCCTTTGGATAAAGAAAGTATTGTGACCAGCCCAGTCTGGGGTCTTACGTTCAGTGGGAAGGACCACCAAATGTGAGGGAGGGACAAGACTTTCTACTATGTACCTCTCTGACTTTGCCACAGTTCTGATACAGCTCTTGTTGTACCAAAGAGAGGCAGAACATTATCGAAGTAAAAATTCCAGAAGTCATATTAATGAAATTTCTTCATGGGGTCACAGGCTATCACCCCCAAATCTCTTTCTCCAGAAAGTGAAACTTATATAGAATGGAGCCACATGCAGTATTTTTAACAGTACACAAATTAGGATTATTTCCTCTAGTTTTAGGGTCATCAGTGGTTATATTAGCCTATTATATTAAATCAATATATAAATGTAGGACCTTTTAAAGTTTGCCGTGAACTCACTGGCATTGGTTGATTTAATTTGTAATTAAGCACTTAGGTGGGAGCAAATGGCATTTTAAAGTACACATTTATTCACTTACCATATATTCACTGCAGCTCTATGATGTGCCACATAGAATATAGTTGATTTTTGCCTCTATCCCTTCCACATATATTATCCATCTTGTATACTGTTTCTATTTGATTATGTTAATAAATAAAATCTTTAATGATGCCTGCATGGAAAAGAGTGACATAATCAATGCTGAGTTGCAGTGTGCCCATCACCCAGTAGTTCTTGCTTTGGCTCAATAACTAGAAAAAGACATTTCAGTTACGGAAAATAAATCCCAGAGAAACCCTAATGTGGTCATGCAACTTCAAAAGCAAAGTTGAAGTAACACTCACATGTATTTGGGGATTCTCTAACTATTTTGTACCATTATAGGTTACTCTTGATTGATTTAGCTACATGACAAAGTCCCAATAAAAGTAAAGTCTATAAAACTGCGGTTCTACTCCTTGTTTGCTGTACTTCAGACACATTTTCTCCATGGTTAGAAACAAGCCATGACAGTGGTCTAGCCCTGAATTTCTATGCATGGTAAGAAATCAGGCATAACCATGGTCTAACCCTGAATGTGATCTTAATGTTTTGTACCATGGGCAAATCATTAACATATGGAAATAACCCTCAGCTGCTCCCTTAATTTTTCCAATCCTATAGACTCTACTGCCTCCACTTTGTACTCTATCCTAACTTTTCCCACTGTTCCCTCCCCATTTTAAAAGGATTCCTTTTTTTTTAAAGGCTCTTTTCAGGGAAATCATCCTTCTTTCCTTGTTTTCGCCCTGCTGTTCTGTTGGCCCCAGTGGCTGTGGAACGTCCCCCGTCCAATTTCTAAATTAAGAGTTCATTTTCAAGTTCCCGGCTGTCCTGCCCCCTCCCAGGAAGGGAAGCGGTGGATGCTCCCCAGGCCCCGGCTCCTCATTCTGGGCTAGACTCCCCTCAAAGCAACCTCTCACCACATCCCGTCCTCAGATTTCTCTTTTTAATAGTTTGTGGTGGGCTTCTGCCTCTAAATCATTTTTACCCACCGGAGCCATTTACCTTCCTTCTGAAACAACCAATGCTCATTCCTCACCCATCTCCTGGCCTTGATTTTTACCCTTGTAATCTGACTCAGTAGGACAAAATGTGTCTTTTCTGGGTGTAGATATGTATTTCCATATCACTCTCCCAAAGCACAGAATAAACTTTGCAATGAAACCTCTGTCCTTCTACTTTCACTCATCGCTAACAAAGTAGTTTACATAAATGAAACCAATGAGAAGCACAAGTTAATGAGATGTTTAACACACACACACACACACACACACACACACACACAGAGAAAGAAAAAAAAAAGGAATTCTTTATATGAAGACTTCTTACAAACCTGCCTATAGCCTATTCAGCAGTGGTTCCCAAAGGCTGACCCAGTGACCAGTCTGGGCTTGCTGCTTAAGATTCACCCAGGAGGGTGTTAAACATAAATATTGGCAGGCCCCACCCGTCAGGTTTCAGATTCAGCAGGTCTGGGGTTTGGGAGCCACCGATAGAGAGTGTAAATCAATCTCAACAGTTTGAGTAAAAGCCTCATAAGCACATATATAACAACACATGGATGCCAAGTTTTCAACCCATGTGAGTCTTTAGAATTCACACAGTGATTAATATGTTTTGAGAGAAGTATGATAAGACTTTTCAGTGCAAGTTAAGTCCTGATGGGGAAGGATGAAAGCCACGGAGTGTGCTGGCCTGTCCACTCACCAGCAGCCTGTGACTCTGGGTCTAGAGGGAGGTGTGAGAATGCTTCTCCCTTCTCGCCTTCCCCAGCACCCACCAGAAAATGAGCCTTGCAGCTAGCTATGTGACAGGACATGCTTTTAAAGGATCAGTCCTTACAGGATCAGTAATTTATTTAGTTTGCATCTGATTTATGCCCCATTCGAAAATGAAAAACAGAAATGATGAAAAATGACTGGGGGCAAAACAGAATGAACACCTCAGTAATTCTTTCTGAAGCACAATGAACCATTTCCCTTCCTGGGAATAGAGTGAAATGGATATAAGCTAAAACCCCTGTGGTCTGTAACTTTGAGAAATCTTTGAGGCTTTTGAAGGACACGTTTTCCACACTGGTACAAACCTTCAAAGACACATATAGTAAAAGTGCTTACCCGCTAAGACCCTGCTTATTTGCAACTGTGAACCCATTCCAAGCAATAATATTCTTCTTGCCAAGGAGCCACTGACCACCTCTCCTTCCCCTTCACGAAGTCCTTCCCTTTGCATTCCAGACCTGTGCCATCTAATCAACTACTGGCCACATGCGGCTATCTATGAGCATTTGAAATGTGACTGACTGTTCAGTATCAAGATATCCTCTAAATGAAAAATATGTACCTGGTTTCAAGGATTGTGTACAAAAAAAGAACAAAGTTCATTAAAAATTTTTATAGTGAGTAACATGTTGCTATGAAAATGTTTGGGATATATGAGGTTAAAGGAGATCTATTGTTAAAATTAACTTTACCTGTTTCTTTTTACTTTTTAAAATGTGGCTTGTAGAAAACTTAAAATTATACCGGTGTCATGCATTTGATTTGGATTAGCCAGGGGTGCTTAGAGAAGTCCAGCAGTCTGCTTTCCGCCGTAGAGCTTGGCACATGAGCCCCCGGAGCACCTTTGACCCCCCAGTGCTCATTAGTCTCTACCCCTCACCCCCCGCCCCCGATCTTGGCATACCTGCTGGAAACCCTTCCCCACTCCTCCAAAACCCAGTCTCAGGAACTCCACCACAAGCTTGGGATGTTTTTACCCACCATCCTATTAAGTAATTTCTCTCCCTTTATTTCAACCCTTTCATGAAATTTTAACTTTTTTAATGAAGACAACACGCTGCATATTATTCATTTTCTCAAATTCCATTTTGGCAGTAGAAGACAAAGGGCTATTATTTCTGATTGTTACCAAATATTTGTTTATTCGTTTATTTACCAGCATTCACTGGGTCCCTCCCAGAGGCCCGGCACTGTGTTAGCCATGGGGGTTACCTAATAACGTCAGCACAGAGCCTGAAAATGATATGTGGAATGGTGTCAACAGGAACACACACACTAACCTGATGCTCTCCTGCTCCAAGACCCAGAAGGACGCTCTACTTGCAAACACTCTCTGAGGAAGGACTTAAATTCAGTGTTCACATAATACGAGTCTTCTGGCTTGAAAACTTGAAACCGCCTGACTTCATATTAAACATTTCCCTTTTCCCACGCTGTGTTCTCCTTCATGTTTCCCTGACTACTTTATAAACTCCATTCATCTTTGTAGTCCTATTTCCTTTGCTGGTGCAGTGTTGACCACCATCCTTTCATATATATGTGTATGTGTGTATTTATGTTACATATATACTCATTTAATTCTCACAATAATGTAACAGTATTATTGTTCCTATTTAAAGATGAGGAACTGAGGCACATGGAAGTTAAGTAACTTACTTGGGGTTACACAGATAATAAGTGAAGGAACAGGATTTGAACCAAGGCAGCTCGACTCTAGAGCCAGCATTCTCAACTACTAGGTCATCCTGTCTCAAGGAGAGTACAAATAAACCCCAAGGACCATGTCAGCTTGTAGCTGTTAGGGTCAACTGGTGCCAAGGGAGAAAAGCCACCCGAACATGAAGCCTGTATAGGAAAAGAAAGCTTAAGGGAGAGAGGGAAGTAGGAAAAGAGAGAATACGAGAGAGAATATCAGAGCAATATGAGATCTTACTGATTATTTTATTTGAATCACTGGAGAATATGAAGACAGAAGCTATCTGTGGTGTTCCGATCTATTCAGGTAAATAGGGTCTTTCAGCATTTGTAGCTATGGGTTGTCAACCAGAGGGGCCTCCCACAATTGCATGCAAAGTTCTTTGCATAAAAGCAGAACTATAAGAAAGCATATGCATGTCTCTGTGGAGAATCTCAAAGGAGACCTTGATTGTGCCTACCTGTCATGTGTACAGAATTTTGGCCAAATCTCCTCTGCTAAAACCAGGTGGGGACCCTTAGAAAAGACAGTTGTCATGTGGCTAGCCTATGGTTACATTAGGTATATCCCTGGGAGTACACTTGATGGAGCAGAATAAGCTATTTCCTGTATATAACCAAGTGCCAGAGTACCTAAAATTTCTCTGAAAGATTTATCAATAACTTCAAAGTATTTTTAGAAATGCAAAATGAGTTCCTACCTAACATACTAATTGAAAATGTATGCCTGCAACCTAAGTGTCCACTGATGGGTAGAATGATAAAGAAAATGTGATACACACACACACACACACACACACACACACACACACACACACACACACACACATATATGTGGAATGTGATACATACACACACCCCGCCCCCACACACAGAGGAATATTATTCAGCTATGAAAAGAAGGAAATCCTGCCATTTGTGACAACATGGATGGATACTGAAGGCATTATGCTAGGGAAGTCAGTCAGACAGAGGAAGACAAATACCATATGACCTCACATATATGTGGCATATAAAAAGAAGAACAAATAAACTCTTAGATGCAGAGAACAGGCTGGTGTTGGCCAGAGCCTGGGGATGATGGGTAGGCAGTACGGGTGAAGGTAAGTCAAAAGGTATAAACTTCCAGTTATAAAATAAATAAGTCCTGGGGACATGATGTATAGCCTGGTGATGAAAGTTGATAATACTGCATTGTACATTTTGAAAGATGCTAAAGAGAGTAGATCTTAAAAGTTCTCATTATAAGAAAAAATGTTTTGTAACTATGTGTGGTGTCAGATGTCAACCAGACTTACTATGTTGATCATTTTGCAATATATACAAATATTGAATCATTATATTGTACACCTGAAACAAATATGTTATATGTCAATTGTAACTCTATTAAAAAAAGGGAAATGCTTACATTAGCTCTTTTTCCAAACCTCACTAAAATGACAGTCTGTTAGTCTTGGTTCTGTTTGTCTTCAGACCTGTTTCTCACTCTTCCATTGTTCTTCTCTGCAGTACTATGCAGAGAGACTGCCCTCTGTGAGGCTGGGCTTCCCAGGCTTCCACGGGCTCAGCAAATAAGAGCTCAAGGGGCAGACCAAAGAGTGGGGGTGAAGGGAGAAACCAGAGGCTCTCTCCCCTTCCCTGTCTGCCCCTGGGCTCTGGTAATACCACCACCTCCCTTTGTCCTACCAGATGGGATAATAGAAGCTATAATTTATGGAGTGAAATAAAAAAGATAACAAAAAATAAAGTCCTGTGAAGGAAAAATTTGGAAATACATTTTGAATCTGTTATCTTTCATTCAACACAGAAAAGGATGAGGCACAAATAGAACCCATAAAGAAAAGACTAGATTAAAGAAGCAAACGTGTTTATTTTGCCATACTTTAGCACCTGAAATATTGTGGAAAATGAGCCATATCCTTACTAGGATTCATTCAGTGCACTATCCTGCAAGGAATAATATCCAAGGAGGGGCAAAAACAGTCCCCCAAAACCTGTGAAGCAAGTGAGGCTTGGCCTGGTGTATTGGATGCCCACCTTGGCAATGCCTGCAACGAGGTAGAACCCAGGACCCTTGGATGTCAGTATGGAAAGTGACCTGCTGACCTCACTAGTGCTCCATGGTCTCATGCATTACCTCTTACAGTTCACAGTTTACCTTACATAGAAATGTAATCATCTCCCACACAACATGATAAGGAGGATTTCGACATTTAGTCTGTTTTGTCCACTCTCTATCACCTGTATGTTAGCGCCTTGTTATCCAGGTCAAATACCTTCCAGTATCTAGTGCCCTTCCCCTTCAGGGCACCTAGAAGGATTCCATTTTCCCTCTCCCTTGAAGTTAGGCAAGGGCACGCAACTAATTCCAATCAGTGAATGCCATTTGCGTGAAAATATATAACAAAGAAGATATAACCCCCCAGTAACTTGGCACATCCATTTCAAGAAATAGCCTATTCAAATCCAGTAATGTGAAATGATACAGTTTTTGAAATTCAGTATGATGAGATTACTATTAACTCATCAGATTCTGAGCTCTTTGAGGGGGCAATGAGCCTGGAATCCACACATACTGGACGCTCAATACTTATTTGTTAAGTGAATGAATGAAGATTGAGTGAATGAATGAGTAACCATAATTTCAATATCATGTCTTCTTTAAATCCTATTTCTCCTCTATGCTTACTTGAATATTTCATTAATTTAGGAAATTAACTTTAAATGAAAAGGACCATTTATTCCTCAGTAAGACTAGCAACAGTATTCTGGGTTTTCAAAGAAGATTAACACAGAATCTGAGAAGGAAATGCCAGTGAGTTTGGCTTTTTGCTTTTGAACCCAATGAAAAGATGGTCCAGGGAGTGAGTGCACACACCTCATATTTGAATATAATTTGTGGTTTTCTTTTCTACGAATTTGGGTTTGGTGACTTGAGGCTGTTATGGATTGGATGTGTATGTCTTCCCCAATCATATGTTGGAGCCCTAATCCTCAATGAAATGATGGTATTTGGGGTGGGGCCTTTGGGAAGGTAATTAGGTTCAGATGAGGTCATCAGGGTGGAGCCCCAATGATGAAATCAGTGCTCTTATAAGAAGGCTACCACATGACAACAGAGCAAGAAGGTGACAGTCCACAAGTCAGGAAGAGGCCCTCATCACCCCCAGATTGACTGGCACCTTAATTTTGGACTTCCCAGCCTCCAGAACTGTAATAATGTCCGTTGCTTAAGCCACTCAGTCTATGGTCTTTTCTTAAAGCTGTGTGAGCTGACTGAGACAGAGGCCAAATTCTCACCTTCTCTCTCTCTCTTAGAAATGTAATATTATTTGTATGTCACAGTTACCTTCCCTTGCATTCAGCAACCAGCTTAAGATTCTGCTGCCTCTTATGGAAAGTTAAGCAACATGTCCACTCAATGACCAGCCTGGCTCATCAAGTATTTCTCAATTGTGGTGGAAAGGGTTTGTTTGGCCACTGCTGCTTGGCACTGTTTGTTTTTAAGCTACAACTGAGGTATAGTGTTCTTGGGTTTTACACAATGTAAATAAATGTAAACTTTCACTATACCCTTAGAGTTTGTAATTTGAAAAAAGTAGAGAGTTCATTATTTCAGACACAGATTTAAACTTTTTAAAAAATGATCTAGATCATACTAAAACCCACAAGATTATTTTTCTTTTAAGAGCAAATGCATTTTCCTGGGGATATGGCATTTTGCATTGGCAAGCAGATGTAGGAATAAATTCTTTAAGCACCATTTAAGAAGTTTCCTTGAAATTGTGGAGTCTCACGCCATAGTGCTATTACATACTGTTATATGCAATGCCAAGTGAAAGTCTGCTGTCATAATTCACTAAAGTTTAGTTTTTACATCATTTTGATAAATTTACTTCACTTACCAGTTTAGTCACAAATCATCCCTTATGGTTGTCACGTGAAGGCTGTAAAATATCATATACCTTCAGATGACCTCTATCCAGAAATGCTTTTCACTGTTCACATTTTATCTGTCAAATAGTATTTTCTTTCAGAAGTAAATATAAATGCCATTATTGGGAGAAGCTACCGGCCTAGGACAAGTTCTAGCATTTAGTTTTCTGACAGATCTTAATTTGGATATCATCCAAAGTCAATAAAACTTGTTCATGCAGAACCTTACCTGGTTTTCACCACATCCAGGGGGTGCATCAGGCAAATTTCTACAAGACCTGAAAGACAATAAAGAAAAGTCCAATAAACACTTATGTAAACACTGGTTCTTATTTCCTTGACCCTATTGATTTCTCAAGTATGAAGATTCAAATAAAAAACTTGGGACTTTGGACATGACAGCTAATTGAGGCTAGGTAGCAAAAGACAAAAGTATAAATAATATGATTTTATTTCAATGGGAGCAAGATTGTGAGTATTTTCTTATAAGCTCTCTGGCACAAGCAGGGAGGTGGGGCTGTAGGGGAAAGCAAATGGAAAACAAATCAGATGTCCTAAACATCCACCAATTAGGTGGAATTATTGTGTCCCAATCCAGTCCAATAAATAAAGATATGTTGAAGGGAAGGAGGAAAGAAAAGAAGGAAGGAGAGAAGGGAGAGAAGTCTTTGAACTCTCCTACCTCTATGCCTGCCACTCACTAATATGGCAAATCATACTTGGCTTTGGTATCCATGAGACAAAGAAAAGGATGCCTCTTATCTCACCAGGTAGTTATGAGGGTCCAATGCATATTAATACATTAATAGCTTAATAGAGAACACACAGTGTTTACTATATGCAAGGCCTTGTTCTACGCAGTACTTAAATGATCTCTTTGAACACTCTCAAGAGCTCTTTGTGATAGGCAGTATTATCTCCATTTTACAGATGAGATAATTGAGGCACACAAGGTTAAATAACTTGTTTAAGATCTCACAGCTCGGAAGTAAGTAGTAATCCCATAAAGCACATGATTTAACCATTGCACAGTGAGAACGAATTTCTACCACTTCTTGCAAGTCAACTGTAAAGCCCTCCTTCCTGTTGCCTAACTGAGCAGAGAAGACAGCTCAGTTACAAACCACTGGCATGTAATAATAGTAGTAGTAAAAATAGTTTTAGGTACCAGTAGTAGTAAAAATAATTATCATAGTAGTTGTAGCATCGTAGTAGTAATAATCATAACAAGTACCTTACCTGCAACCCTTCCATAGTGGTGGTCTTTTAACATACATTATCACTGGTATGCATAACTACTGGGCAAGGCAAGTATTATCCTCTTTACTTGAAGATGAGCAAATTGAGGTTGATAGTGTTACCTGATTAGCCCTGGAAAGTCATACAAGAGTATTTGTGGGTAATTTCTTAAGAGCAGAGCACTTACTTTTCTCTCTCCATTTGCAAACTACCTCAATTTGAGCTTAGCTGTGATTTAGTTAATCTGTCCCATCCCATTTGCATGGATACATATGGTTTTTTACTCTCCATACTGGTCAGGTCCAGGAAGCTCAAAGGCCCTGTACCTACCTGAAGACCTGCTTTGCTTCCAGAGAAGCTCTAGGTAGTACTTCCTGCATAAGCCTACTATAGATTACAAAGTTATGTGTATTGACCCAAAACGTCTCTGGCCAGACCAAATATCTAAGTCTGTGCAAAGGTTTCCCATCAGGAATGCTCTTCAGTCATTGGTGACCAAGTCACTTGACCCAATCAGAGTCTCATCTCTCTAGTTGCTCTAGAGATGGGAGAAGAAAGCCACAGGAGAGCAGAGACAACAGCATCACTGGGTACTATGGCAGAGCCTCTGAGCACTGTTTTAACTTATTGAAAAGCCCTGTCATTCAAGACTGTATGGGTGGTTTCTCCTTGCAACTAGCATGGTCTCAGTATCCTTCCTCTTCCTTGAAAATTCATATTCACTTTGAAGTAAGAATCAGGTGACCAGAGGTCTTATTCTGGTGCCTTCAGGGAATGATAATTTATCCCTGGGGGCATCAATTCCTTATCTGTAAAGGGAAAGGTTAAATGACCTACAATATTTTTGAGGTCTAATATTCTATGCTTATTTCTTCGTTAAATCTGATTATTATATGTATATAACTTATAATTCTAATTTGAGTTTTAGTGTATCAGCTAGAAGAGGATGAAGTCACAATCTGATAAATAAGATTCACCCTAGAAACACAGACTTATAAAATAACATTCTGACCAAGCACTGCAGCAGGCACTTATCAAGTGCACTTTTGAGCATCACATGAACATAAAGAAGTAAGAAATTCATAGTGTTTACCAAAACAACTACACAAAGTTTAGGAAAAGAACTAATAATCCCAACAATTTAGTAAAACTAATACCTTTTTCCAAAAACACTCTAATACCAAAACCAGGCAAAGACCCCATCAAAAAAAATTACAGACCAATATCCCTGATGAACATAGATGCAAAAATACTCAACAAAATATTAGCAAACCGAATTCAAAAATACATCAAGAGGATTATATACCATGATCAAGTGGGATTCATCTCAGGGATGCAAAGATGGTACAACAAGGACAAAAACCACACGATCATCTCCATAGACGCTGAAAAAGCATTTGACAAAATTCAACATCCATTCATGATAAAAACTGTCACCAAAATGGGAATAGAGGGCAAGTACCTCAACATAATAAAGGCCATATATGACAAACCCACAGCCAACATCATACTTAACAGTGAGAAGCTGAAAGCTTTTCCTCTAAGATAGGGAACAAGACAGTGATGCCCACTCTCCCCACTGTTATTCAACGTAGTACTGGAGGTCCTAGCTGTGGCAGTCAGACAATACAAGGAATCCAGATTGGTAAAGAAGAATCAAACTGTCCCTATTTGCAGATGACATAATATTGTACATAAAAAACCCTAAAGAATCCACTCCAAAACTACTAGAACAAATATTTGAATTCAGCAAAGTTGCAGGATACAAAATTAACACACAGAAAATCTGTTGCTTTCCTATACACTAACAATGAACTAGCAGAAAGAGAAATCAGGAAAACAATTCCATTCACAATTGCATCAAAAAGAATAAAATACCTAGGAATAAACCTAACCAAGGAAGTGAAAGACCTAAACCCTGAAAACTACAAGACACTTTTTTTTCTTTCCTTCCAATTTTTATATTTTTTTCTTAAGTTAGATGATGTAATGATTTGATGTACATATGCATAATGAAATAATTATTGCAATCAAGTTGATTAACATATCGTATCCTCACATAATTTCCACTTCCTTCGGGTGATGAGAGCACCTGAAATCTGCTCTTAGCATTTTTCCAGTATTCAGTACAGTATTATCAACTATAGTCATCATGGTGTACATTAGATTTCTAGACTTAACCTACCCTACATAGCTACAACTTTGTACCCTTTGACAAATACCTCCCCATCCTCCTCCCCCACAGTCCAGCCCCTGGTAGCCACCATTCTACTCTCTGCTTCTGTGATTCCACATATAAATGAAATCATGCAATATTTGACATTTTTGTGCCTGGCTTATTTACTTAGCATAATGTCTTTCAGGTCCATCCATGTTATCAAAAGTGGCAGAGGTCCCTTCATTTTTAAGGCTGCATAATATTCCATTGTACGTAATACCACATTTTCTTTATCATTATCCACTGATGGACATTTAGGTTGTTTCTACCTCTTGGTTATTATGAATAATGCTGCAATGCTCATGGCAGTATAGATAGCTCTTTGGTATCTTGCTTTTATTTCCTTTGAATATATACCCAGAAGTGGGAAGCTTGGATTATATGGCAGTTCTATTTTTTACTTTTAGGAAACCTCCATTCTGTTTTCCATATTGACTGCATCAGTTTACATTCCCAACAACAGTGTGCCTCGTTTCTCTTTCCTTTACATCATCACCAATACTTTTTGATCTTTTTTGATAACAGCCATTCTAAGAAGTATGAGGTTATAGCTCATTGTGCTTTGCATTTCCCTGATGATTAGTGATATTGAGCTCCTTTTCATATACCTATTGGGCATTTGTTATGTCTGCTTTTGCGAAATGTCTATTCAAGTCCATTTCATAGGTTGTCTCTTCACTCTGTTGATTGTATCCCATTTGTCTGTTTTGGCTTTTGTTGCTTGTGCTTTGAGGATCATAGCCAAAAAAGTTCATTACCCAAAACAATGTCAAGAAGATGTTCCCTGTTTTCTTCTAGTATTTTTAAAGCATTACATTTAAGTCTTTACAGTTTCAGGTCTTATATTTAAGTCTTTAATCCATTTTGAGTTCATTGTTGTATGGAGAGTGAGAAAAGGGTCCAGTTTCATTCTTCTGCATGTGAATAACCAAATTTCCCAACACCATTTATTGAAGAAGAAATTGTCCTTTCTCCATTGTGTGTTCTTGGCTAAATTAGTGGTTTATTTCCAGGCTCTCTTCCTGTCCATTGGTATACATGTCTATTTTTACGCTGGTACCATACTCTTGATTACTATAGTTTTAAGGCATATTTTGAAATCAAGTAGTGTGATGCCTCTAGTTTTCTTCTTTTTGTTCAAGATTGTTTTGGCTATTTAGGGACTTTTATCATTCTGTGTGAATTTTAGGACTGTTTTTTTCTTTGTCTTTGAAAAATGCCTTTGTCATTCTGATATGGATTTGCATTGAATCTGTAGATCAGTTTGGGTACTCTTGACAGGTTAATTATATTAATTCTTATAATCCATAAACATGGATCCATTTCTTTGTGTTGTCTTCAACTTCTTTCATCAATGTTTCATAGTAAAAATTATTTCCTTAGTCTGTCTAAATGCTGTATTATCTGTTGTGTTTTAACAATACTTCTAGCTTCTAGTTAGCTAACTATACTTCTAGCTAAATCTAGAAGCTAGATTTAACAATAAAATCTAGCTTCAAATTAGCACATTTTTATTACTTATGCCTTAATAAGTAGTATTGCATTCTACACATGAGGTAATTCAGACCACTCCAAATATGCAGTGGGCCTACTTTGCACTAGGACTCAGCCACAGGATACATCTCAAGAGTATACTTCTGTAAAGGTTCCGAATTGCTTGAGCTTGCTTCCAGCATAATGCATCTCTAACTCCTGAAGTGTGACATATTCCTATATTTATATGATAGATTTAAAATAAACAGCAATAGTGAATATAAAGATGAGGAATTTGAGTTACTTCAGTTCTATCATTCTATGTAACAAATAGCTTTGGTTTGTGTTCAAAATAGTGAAACAGTACAAATGGCTAGATGCAATTTTTTTGTTTGGTAAAAGCAAAGTTTAGTTCATATGTGAAATAGTTTCCTGATTTAGACTATCTTTAAAATTGAAATTTATTCTTTGAAAATTGCTATTGTTTATTTTAAAGCTGAAGGACAAATTCAAAAATTATTGTAGTA
Organism: Manis pentadactyla; assembly: GCF_030020395.1. Classification (NCBI taxonomy): domain Eukaryota; kingdom Metazoa; phylum Chordata; class Mammalia; order Pholidota; family Manidae; genus Manis; species Manis pentadactyla. The sequence goes on along the minus strand of NC_080029.1, from coordinate 62,564,883 downwards.
ACATCATTACTACTTAAGATAATTTTGTTGTATAGAAAGAAAAGGATATTTAGAAATGATCTGCTTCATATTTTTAAAGACATTAGTACACCATTAAATGAGACTTGTACTTATAATAAATGGAGACTACTGACTGCTTGCTAGGTACCCGACACTAGGTGCTTCACATAATAACCTTAAAAGTAAACTTTATTATTACTATTATTCCCATTTGTAGATGGGTAAACTGAGTCATAAAGATGCTGTGTAAGAAGTGAAGATGGAATGAGAACCCAGGTGGTCTGACTCCAGAAGTTGTACTATTAACCACAATGCTGTACTGCCTCTCAATACTTCATCCAGTAAATGATCACCACAAGCCACCCTTTACTGAGCTCCACTTATGTACTGAGGGCTTCACACATCATCTCATTTAATGCTTTAATCCTCATAACAACTTTATGGAGTAGTTATCATTACTCCCATATTACAGATTAGAAAACTAAGGTTCAGAGTTCAGTAACTTGTCTTAGATTAAAGGGGTCTAAATGGCAAAAAGGGCACTCTGATTCTGCCCTGTCTGGCTCCACAACCCTTTCTCTTCCCAATCCTCCTTCCATTTGTTGTAGCAAAAAAGGATTGTGGGCTTCTAAAGTGCTGTGAAGTGCTTCTGGACCAGCAATTGCTATTTCCACTGGAAGGGCAGCGTTTGCCTATTGCCCCCTATTGTTCCTTCCCCTATACCCGTAAGTGAAGGAAAGAGAAGGAGACACATCTTGTGAGCTAAGAGGTCTTATAGGTTCAGGGGTTTGAAGTTCATAGGCAACGTAAGAAGCAGCCCAGGAGTTAGTGCAGCAGGAGGAAACTGAGGCACATATATTGAGTTTCAAAGTGCAACAGTTAGACAGAAGAGTAAGCATTTTCCTGATTCAGCAGAGACAAAGCCCTTTCCCAGCAGGGCAATGTGATGTCCAGCCATGCTAATGCAAAGGAGTAGGGCCAAAGTACAGAAACAGGAACTGGAACTAGACAGAATCACACAGTCCAGGCTACAAGACACTCTTAAGAGAAATTAAAGAGGACACTAACAAATGGAAACTCATCCCATGCTCTTGGCTAGGAAGAATTAATATTGTCAAAATGGCCATCCTGCCTAAAGCAATCTACAGATTCAATGCAATCCCTATCAAAATACCAACAGCATTCTTCAATGAACTGGAACAAATAGTTTTAAAATTCATATGGAACCACAAAAGACCCCGAATAGCCAAAGCAATACTGAGAAGGAAGAATAAAGCAGGCGGAATCTTGTTCCCAACTTCAAGCTCTACTACAAAGCCACAGTAATTAAGACAATTTGGTACTGGCAGAAGAACAGACCCACAGACCAGTGGAACAGAATAGAGAGTCCAGATATTATCCCAAACATATACAGTCAATTAATATATGATAAAGGAGGCATGGACATACAATTGGGAAATGACAGCCTCTTCAACAGCTGGTGTTGGCAAAACTGTACAGCTACATGTAAGAGAATGAAACTGGATCACTGTCTAACTCCATACACAAAAGTAAATTCCAAATGGATTAAAGACCTGAATGTAAGTCATGAAACCATAAAACTCTTAGAAAAAAACATAGGCAAAAATCTCTTGGATATAAACATGAGCAATTTCTTCATGAACATATCTCCCTGGGCAAGGAAAACAAAAGCAAAAATGAACAAGTGGGACTGTATCAAACTGAAAAGCTTCTGTACAACAAAGGACACTGTCAATAGAACAAAAAGTTATCCTACAGTATGGGAGAATATATTCATAAATGACAGATCCGATAAAGGATTGACATCCAAAATATATAAAGAGCTCACACACCTCAACAAACAAAAAGCAAATTAATCCAATTAAAAAATGGTCAGAGGAGCTGAACAGACAGTTCTCCAAAGAAGAAATTCAGATGGCCAACAGACACATGAAAAGATGCTCCACATCACTAGTCATCAGAGAAATGCAAATTAAAACCACAATGAGATATCACCTCACACCAGTAAGGATCACCACGATCCAAAAGACAAACAACAACAAATGCTGGTGAGGTGGCAAAAGGGGAACCCTCCTACACTGCTGGTGGGAATGTAAATTAGTTCAACCATTGTGGAAAGCAGTATGGAGGTTCCTCAAAAAACTCAAAATAGAAATACCATTTGACCCAGGAATTCCACTTCCAGGAATTTACCCTAAGAATGCAGCACTCCAGTTTGAAAAAGACAGATGCACACCTATGTTTATCGCTGCACTATTTACAACAGCCAAGATATGGAAGCAACCTAAATGTCCATCAGTAGATGAATGGATAAAGAAGAAGTGGTACATATACACAATGGAATATTACTCAGTCATGAGAAAAAAACAGATCTTACCATTCGCAACAACATGGATGGAGCTAGAGGGTATTATGCTCAGTGAAATAAGCCAGGCAGAGAAAGTCAAGTACCAAATGATTTCACTCATATGTGAAGTATAAGAACAAAGAAAAACTGAAGGAACAAAACAGCAGTAGAATCACAGAACCAAGAATGGACTAACAGTTACCAAAGGGAAAGGGACTGGGGAGGAGGGGGGGGAGAAAGGGGGCACTATGATTAGCATGTATAATGTGTGTGGGGGCACGGGGAGGGCCGTACTACACAGAGAAGACAAGTAGTGATTCTACAGCATCTTACTACGCTGATGGACAGTGACTGTAATGGGGTATATTGGGGGGGGAATTAGTGATGGGGGGAGTCTAGTAAACATAATGTTCCTTGTGTAATTGTAGATTAATGATACCAAAAAAAAAAAGGAAGTAAAAAAAAACCAAAAAAACTAATAGCAGAACTTCGAGAATCTATTCAAATTTATATATACTTATTTGCCTATTTGGAAAATTGTTCTAGTTTCCTGTGTGCTGATGGGCATTCTGTTGGTAACTAGATACTGGATCAGATCATCATAGTTTTCTGGTTACTTAAAATTATTTTCTAGCCTATAGAATGCTCTGAAACATTCATTTTATCCAACAAGCTTACACTGGTTGTCTTTTATGAATCTGCAATTGAAGATAGTATCTAGTGAGTGGAGCAGACATGCAAGAACAAACAGTAATGCATGGGGGAAGGTGCAATGCTCAGAGTTTATGGGAGCACAGCAGAGACAGTCCCCTGATCTAGTCTGGGGGTGGATAAAGGGTGGGAAAGGGATTTGAGGCAGAACGAGGACAGCATGAGCATAAGGCATGGAACAAAGACATGGCAAAGAAAAAGAAGGAGAGAGGAAAGAAGCAGTTGAGTATTACAGGTGAGGGCTGAAGGCAGGACATGGCAAGAATGAGGCTGGAAGTATCAGGGACAGGTTCATGCTCAGGCACTTGTATTTCATCTCACAGGCCAAGAGGAGCCAGTGAAGGATATTTTTAAACATAGCTCTTTGGCTATTTTTTCTTATTGTTAACATTCCATGTTCACTCAAGACATTTCAAGAGATTTTAAGCAGAGGAGTTGTAGGGAAAATGGAAGTTCCATGACCAGGATACTCACCTGATCCTAATCTACTCACCCACTATGCACATGCAATGATGTAATACTTGGCCTACTGAAAAGACACATGCTTGCACATGTGTTGGCAGTATGCCATTATTGCCTGTGTTGCTATATAAAGAACTCTATACAGTGCTCAGGGCAGAGCCTAGAACAGAGGCAGAGGCTGGAGCAGAGACAGAGATGGATTTGCAAACTGCTTTGGAGGCAGATGAGATTCTAGCGCTGGACATGCCACCACAAGAAAAAAGTTTAGTATAAAATCCTTTTACCCCTAAAGGTTCCACTGTCATTTTTCAGTCTCACCAAATCCAGAGTGAACTTGTGCAAGGCTGAAATCCCCCTCAGTTGAGATAGGAGTGATATCAGCCTGTTAATGTATTCTTTCAACAATCCAATAATCTGTCCATTGATCCTCCCTTTGCTTCCAATCACATTCAAATGTAATGTGTTTGGTCCAGAATCTCTTGGTCATTCATTTATTGTTTTTAATCAAAACAAGCAATTTTGTAGAATTGAAGTTAGCAACAAAATGCATGATAAGCAGAGAGAACAGATATGTTGGAAATGAAATGGAGGTTTTGATTTTGTTAGAGTATGTAGATAGCCAGATATGAGCAAGGAGGGGAGTGGAGACTTCTGCTGTTGTTTACACTTGACTGGTTGTTTATACTCTACAGTCTGTGTAAACTATTCTCATGGGATGTGGGGAGTGAGAATATAGATAACAGACCAGTCAAAACCAGCAGATTCCAACATGGAGGAGAAGTTGACCCAACCTCACTCCCAAATACATCATACATTCATTAAAATATTAATTCACATCCCTTTGCTATTAACAAAGCAAAAATCATACCCGTCCTTGACATGGCAGTTCTGGTAAGAACTAAATATAGCCAAAAACTCCCTGGCCCTGATTGAGGGTAGAGCAGCCCAAACTCTGAGAAGACTCCACCTGTTCCCTTGGAAATCTATTCTCATTTAGTAAATATTCATCTCCCTTTACGTAAGAATAAGCCCCCCATTGGTGTGACTTATCCTCGGGTCTCCCTGCACTTAACTCTCGAGCATGTACTTTCTCTTTTCTTTAAGCTCTTATTTTCCAATAAACTCAACCACTTTTGTGTCCATCCTTGAATTCTTTTTCGAGACAACCTGTCTCCAGCAACAATTTCAGATCGGAGTTCAGAGTTAAATCTGGTTCAGTCAGGGTGGAATGGCTGCTCATTGATCTCTACTGGATAGCTAAGGACTGAGAGACTCTGATTATTATTTAGGAAGATAACCCTAAAAGTAGAATCAGATAAATCATGTTCCCATAGGCCTAGATGTGATCTTAATAAACTAAATTGTACCAGAAGTTTGTGGCAATTCTATTACCTAGTATGAAGTAACAATCTAAATAATGGGTTAGAAGATGAAGATTTTAATTTTTTTTCTTTTCTCATAAAATTACAGTCTAACATACGAAAGTTGACTGAAATACCAAGGTTCCATTTAATAATTCATCCTAATTGCCAACTCCAGACCCATTAATCTTAAAACAAATAAGACCCAGAAGTTTTGTTCTCACCAACTTGGCATTTTTTCAAAACTCACCAGCCATGGATGAACACAAAATAAAATAGTTTAATCTCTTCCACCATGCATAAGACAAAAATATGCTAGCTGCTAGGGACACAGCCTGATACAGCGTCAAGGGTACTTGAATACCTGAAGGATTTCAAAGGTGGGCATAGAAATAACACACTGAGAACGGCCATGCATGTGAAAACAACATGCAATATGCATAAAACTGCCCAGGCCCAGTCATTAAGTGTGAAATGCTATTTATGTTCTGCATCCATCCTGATCTTGCACAATCTTCGACTTAATTGCAAATCACCAACCATCAATAGTTTTTATAAAATGAATGACAGAAAACAGATGAATATTAAAAAATTTTTAAGTTAAATTTTAATTCTTCTGTGGCTGGGAATGCTTTTTATTTGAGATTACTTGTCCTAGGTTACAAAAAGGTGATTCCTTTGAGGTAAAGACAATTTAAAACCAGGAAGCAGTTTCTACAGTTTTTATTTTCTTTGCCAATGACCACTATAGATATCTCATAACTCAACAATATCCTTTCTCTGTAGAGTTGGGTATAGAAAAAAGCATTACTTTTTAGAAGAGATGGGATGGTTCTTCTTCATTATGGAGATACAAAATGTTTACAACGTAAAGTAAAAGACTAATTTTTTACCCACTGCTTTACTCTCTGGACCACAGAAGAGGCAGAGGAGAATACATTAAACATTGATGGACTGACTGACTTTGGGACATAACTCCACTCCTGCTAACTCCTGGTGGAGTCCTAAAGCATAGAAACCTAGAATGCTGCTGTCATTCCTGGGCTCTCTTCCTGGCCCCCCTCCGCCTTCACCCATGAAGTGTTACAATGGGCTTCAGCAACCTTTTCAGCAAGAGGATGGGGCTATGTGGAAGACAACCTGACTGCCCACAAACAAACTTGAACATAGATTATTAAAGGACAATGTCCCTCAGTTAAAGTCTTTTGATTTTAACTATATACAATGTTATTAAAGATTAGTCTGTTCTAAGGTACATTATTTGTGAACACAGTATTCTGAATTTACTCTGCCTTATTATCACTAAGTCAATTCATTGTTTCTTTCTCTACAATTCCATTACATATACCAATTATATTCCATTACAATTCCATTACATATGTCAAGTATAGCATTTATCATACCATATTAGGGCTAGTAATATACAGAAATACACAGCTATTTGCTCCCCGTCCTCTGCTGGCCATCGCAGTACTCATCTCCAGACATTATGGCCTGTCTGAGTGGAATCTCCTGGACTTGTGAAAACACGCAGTAAAATATAAACTCTGAGTTTGTTGAGAAAAGGTAGTATTTAACTTTATAGGCCCAATGAGTAAATAACATCAAATACATGAAATTCATTCAAGAAGTTGTCTGTCTGCACTCACTCCCCTGGTGATCTCACTCCAACCCATGGTTTTAATTACCACCTATATGCTAACAACCTGCCAATTTACATTCCAAACCAGACTTCTCTTTCAAAGTCTAGACTTAAATATCTGATTGCATTTTGACATCCCCACTTGGATACCTAACAGACATCTCTAAATTCACATGTCTAAAACCAGACTCCTGACTCTCCTCTCCTCTGCCCCTATTCAATAAACCAAAAACAAAAAAACAAAAGAAAACAAAACACAGCAAAAACCAACCTGTTCAACCTTAGAATAACCCTGGACTCCTCTTTCTCTCAAAACCCTTTTCCAACCTATCAGGAAATCCCATTGGCTCTATTTTATGATTCAGCCAGACTTCTACAGTCTCTCATGCCCTCTCCTGTGCCCCCTCCGGTCCAAGTCATGGTCATCATTTCTCAGCTGATTAACTGCAGCACCTCATTAACAGGTCTCCCTCCATCCACCTTTGATCCTTTCCATGTGTTCTGACCCAGCAGTCTGACTGATCCTTTTAAAATGTAAATCTTCTCATTTCACTCCTCTGGTCAGCAATAGCTCCCCATTTCATGTAGACCAGCCATACATAATCCAGGCTTGCATTGCTTCTCTCACCAACTCTCCTATTACGCTCTCCCCGACTCACACCACTCCAGTCACACTGGTCTCTTTGCCATTTCCCCAACTTGCCAGGACTTGTCAGTGTTTGCCCTTCGCACTAGCTGTTCCCATAGCCTGGAGTGCTCTTCCCCCAGATTCCATGTGGCTAACTTCCTTCACATGGGCAAGGAGTGACCCTGGCCACTCTAACACACAGCCTGCCCTTCCTCACCCCCACTGATAAAACTCTTGATGCTCCTCTGCTTTTTCCTTTTTCCCTAGCACTTACCAACTTCTAACACTCTACATTATTTACTTATTTATTAGGTTTATTGTTTCTTGTCTATCTCTCCCAGTAAAATATAAGCTTCATCAGGGAGAGATCTTTGTATTGTCCACTGATATGCACTGAGTAACCAGAACATGCCTAACACCTAACAATTGCTCAGTAAATTTTTGTTGACGAGAGAAACTGAATTATATAAAAGAATAAGCCTGCTACAGTGATGGGACTCTTTTTCAGGGATATGTAGAGGATGAAGTTTTAAGGATTTAGGGTACAGAGGGAGAATTCCAGCCAGTGAGGGAATCCATGATAATGTTGAATGAAGGCAGTAAGTCTACTGAGAGCTTCTGAGTCTGCACCTACCCTCTAAAATACAATGGATTATTCCAAAGACAACTTGGGTAAGTAACATTTTATGAAGCAGAAAACATCTCAACATCTCTGTGAATTGCAAAGGAATAGCAGCATAGAGAATGGAGGTATTCAAGCAGCCAGAAGATGTCAGTTACAAGTTAAAAGTATGTTCTCCTTTTATTAAGCCAGAAGTCTTTGCATTGTAGTACAGTCCCTTCCTTGTCATTTTCTAATTAAATCTAAGACTCCTCTTTGGTTCTCTGAAATGCACCTTTTTCTAACCATTACCTTAACTGATTCTATGCAACATGATTAACTCTTTAAAATACAATAGAATCTTTTTAACTTTTAAAGAGAACCACAGAGGAATAAATGGTTTCAAGTTGTGCAAATTTGAAATTCAAAAACAGAACAGCTACAGAGCTAGTCTTTTTTTCATCTACTCTACTAGTCAAGCAAAGCATTACAACATCCTATTTGATAGCCTGCCCAGAAAATGTGGTAGCCCTACTGAATTATAAGCAATGTGAGACTCATAAAGGGAAATCAAATATATGCTTTCCCCTAATAACAGTTAAGGTGCACTACCTTTGTGGCATAGCAAATTAATATTATGCACACTGAACTGGATACATACTCAATGTGATTTAGCAGGTTTGAAAGACGTAGTTAAAAGCTATGCTTTTGGGCAAGCCACAGCCTTCCCTGAAAAATCTTGAGTAATATTTTATAGAAGTTTATTATCTGCATGTATTTTTCTAGAGAAACAGGAAGCAATGGCTGTTGTACATATCTAAAGGAGGTGCAGCAATTTCCTTGCTTTCATAGAGTTTATTATCTAATAAACTTCAAATTTAGGAAAATATATTTCAGAGGAATCAACATATACATCCATTATACATTATGGCCAAATCATAGTAATAGAGCATGTACAAAGGAGAAAGAAAAGTTGAGGCAGAATTTAAAATTGAGGGTTTCTTTTTAAATCACACTTGAATTATGTATTCAAGACAGAAAGGTTGACAATTATTGAACCCATGATTGTAAACTAAGATTTGATATTAATTTTTTAAACTCAACATCAGCTCAATGTACTATCCTTAAAAATTGTTGTTTAGTATTTTAATTCAATGGAAGTTATTCCTTTCTTTTTATTTTTTGTTATTTAACTCTATGTTAGGCCCCAAGCAAGCTCCAAGTGCGCTTGGGTAAGTGGACCAATTTTCAGATATGCTGGTCGTTTATGGAAAGGTAACTGCTATATATGTGCCTTAACACAATCAGTAATGCAAATAGGAACACCAGGGGGTGGGGGTGGGGGGAAATAAGCTGTGGATTAAGTTTGCAGATGTAAGATACTTTTAGAAGTGTATAAAATGTCTTAAAGAGAAGGAAATGTGGATAAAAATGAGAAAGCAGAAGTCATTTTACAGATTATATGTGGACATAATATATATGTGTGTGTGTTACATGTATAATATATATATATATATTCAGAAAAAATGTGCATTATATTTTATCTAAAATGAAAAAAATGTTCAAGATGACCAGCATTTCAACATTAGAAGTTCATGAAAATACAGAAGGGCCACTGAAGGAGGGGTTAGGACTCTCTGGCATGGGGGGAAGGCTGCCTGCCCAGGACCTCTATTTCCAGTCCCCAGAAGACTTGCCTCATGTGCAGGGACTCCATTTCCTTTCTACTTCTCCATCAACCAGAAATATTAAAAACATTTTTCTCTGCTTTGGGATTTCTTCTTTCTCATTCATAAGTTCTACAATATTGGTCTTCCTTATTTTATTGAACTGCCTAGAAAGCAGAAGTCCTGTATTGTGACAAGAGTCATGAACCAAACTCCGTCCCTCCCTGCCCACACCCGTGTCATGCACTGAAGCTGGCCCTTACAGGCCAGAGGGGTGCCAACTTCACACTCGGTGGCATCCTGTTGGTAGCTTGAAATTGGCCATGGCAGGAGCATTTACACTGAAGAAATTGGCAAAGGCCACAGATCAGAGTTTTGTTTCCCAGAGAGCCAACCACTAAACATTTACCAGCACAGCACTGCCCCAATCAAACCACAAACTCTGTTGCCTAGCCTATTAGGTTCAGATAGTTTTAAAAGCATAGCATATGGGTAGTTTTTAATTTCTAGTAGTTCTTTAACTCTGCTTGTCACATATTTCCAAAGGTGCTATAAATTCATCTTCAGCTCATATTCTCTGTTCCCCACGATTCAATAATTAAAAAAAAATAATCCTACATCAGAATTTTTGAGAATTCCTTAGGAAATGATATCCAAGAAAACCAAGCAAACCACTGAAGTGCTGACCACGCCTCTTGTCTGCCATTGTGCGGATGCCTCCATTATCTTGGCCACACAGAGATTTGACAATGAGAGCGACTGTCCTTCATTTCTCAGGAAAACAGCTTCCTTCCCCTGCCCTCTTCTAAGGGTATGAGCACCTTAGAAGAAAGGCGAGGAAATGCAGCTGCAAACCCAGCTGCACCCTTAGTAATTAGATAGAAGTCCAGAAATAGGATGGAGGTCTCAGACAAATACATAGCATTTTGCAAGGTGAAGAATTCAGATTTTTAGGTCAAAAAATACCTAGTTCTCTCTTTTCTATAAGCCACTAACACCAATTGCTATCAAAGAAAAAGCAGGGTGGAATTATAATGTTTACCTCCGTATTCTAATTTGTATTATTTCTTGCAATCATATTACTCATCTTGATAGAGTAAAAGACTTAGATGTGTAAAACATTTGCCCCATTGGCTTAATTAATGTAGAGTCAAGGTTCCTGGATTTAATTAATCACACTGCTTTAACACTTGCCTGTTGGTGTTAGTTCTTCATTTCACATTTTCTGAAAGACCTAGAATCGTAGCTACACAAATTCTTATTCTTGAACTGTTATTGCCATCCCAGTCTCTGTGCCATGCTCCCATGACCTCCAGTTTACTGAATCCAGTATTTTAGGTAGATTTCATACACCACACGCTCTTTATCAAGTCTGCCTTGTAGGGAATAAAAGAAAAAAGTTGATTCTGTTTCAGTGAGTCCTCTTTCAGTTATGTAGGCATCCAAACAACTTAATCACAGAGGATTTCTATTAAATATGGATTAAGCTAATCTTTATTTCCACATGAAAAACTTGCAAAAATGTAACTGATTGCACTTCATGTAAAATAAGTACCACAGTGGAAAAATAATATTTGGATACTAAAGTGTAAGACATTACATAAACATAAAGGCAGATAGATTTCATGACATAAATATTTAGTTGTAATAGCATCAAATATACTGTTACTTACAGAAACATTATCTGAATAATAATCAATGTTTGATTTCAGCTAATATTCTTAAATTACTAGCTCACTAGAAACAATATTTACCTCCATGGCTTCCATCCCAATGAGCAGTGTGGATGTTTCTTTGCTACTGTACAATGTTAAAGGTGCTTTATCTCAGTTTTCTAGGTGTTGGACAAGTACTCATCCAGAAGGGTTTTCATTCACCAAGTATTTTCTGAGCACCTACTGTGTGCATTGCTTTTCCAGTTTCAGATGCTGGGTTCTCTTCTGCTGGCTTCCATTTTCTCAGGAGATTAGGAAGCAAGGTCACCAACTGAGAGCACAGGTGAGGGGGTGCTGGAGGGAGCAGAGAGAAGGTATGAAGTAGTGGGTGGGAGGTGAGGGAAGAGATGGACCCTGGAAACGTAGTATGATCACTGGGTAGCCTCGAGAGTCCACTTGAGGTCAGGGGGTTGTGAATTTAAGATGTCATTTTCTGCAGCCACATTCAGCTCTGTGGGTGCAGGCAGAGTAAGGTTTAACCAGGATAAGGTTTTTTGCCAAATGAATAAATATGAGGAAGTAGGAGAGAGTAAGGGAAAAATGTGTGCCAGGAATTGATTATAATGGTTGACCATGGAACTTAAACTAGGAAGGAGGGGAGTGGGGACATGACAGGCTCAGGATATGGTGGTAAGAGCACAGCAGCTAAAGTTTGGGGATTTTTTTTCTCTGTATCCTCAGTCTAGCAGAAGGTATGGTACACCATCTATACATTGAATAAAAATGTTGAAAGAACAAAACTTTGATCCTCTAATTGAGTAATGCCAAGGATGTGAAGAACAGCTACGATGATAGCCAGCATGTTCACCTTTCCCTGAACTAGGTGCAGCTGATAATCTGTTTTGATTTGATCTTCAAGGTGCCTTTGATAGTTTATAGTTTGACATATTTTTAACGAAGATCTTATAATCACTAGCATGTGTACACCTTAAGAAGTTAATGTATTTAATGGCCAACATAATATAGAAAATCTGAAACACTAAATAAAACAATTATACAAACAAATACAGGCCTCCAAAGATGGGGTTATTTAAGAACTAAAAAGAACTACTTTGAAAGATTTTAAATGTACAGTATTAAATGGTTCTCAAAAATAAATGGACACTCTCAGATTAGTATTTTGAGGTAAGATTAGATAGTAATTAATGAAATACATATTTTAAAAGACTGAATCATCTTTTCCAGGGAAGGCACCCCTAACTTTTTGTCAAGCTATGTAAAATGCATCATCCCTAGGAGAATCCCTGGAGGAAGATCAACACTATGGCGATCTGCCACAGGACTTCCCCTTGGTGCCTATCAAGTCAGAAAAATGACTTTAATGAATAAACATAATGTTGTGAAGGGCACTTTTTATGGACATAAAAAAGCAAATTAATATTACCTGTTTTCCACACTTCATGAATACTCTATTGATGACTTCACAGGAGAGGTGTGAGTTCTATATTCACTCAAGGACTAGATTTAGCTACTAGATAATTTTTGAATAAATTGAAGAGCAAAATTTCTTTTTTAACTCTCATTTCTTCATGTACTCCTTTGATGCTACAAGGATCAATTTCTTCATTTTTCTCTTACACACTGAAGTAATATAGGGGCTATGGGAAACAATGGCAGAAACTAAAAAGACATCTATAATCCTGGGAACAGTGCTGGAATTTCACCAAAATCCATTTTCTCTTCCTTCCATGGTCCATGATTTCTCACAAAGAATGCATTTCCCAGTATCTCTTTAATGTGGCCACGTAACTAAGTTCTCACCCATGCAATGGGAAGGGCAGAGAGCCTACAACTAGACTGAGTGTGCCTCTCTCACACCTAATTTCCCGTTCCCACGAACTGGAATTTCACTGTGGTAGTGACTCAAGTTATACCTTACAGATGACAAGACAGTGCCCCAGGGGGTGGCAGAGCAACCACTGGAAGGGACCTGTGTCCCTGAGTGGCTATAAGGAGCAGAGAGTTCATGCTGAACTGAACTTTTATCATCAGGACTTTCCACGAAAGAGAAATAAACTTACTGCTCTTTAAACCAATGTATTGTTGGTCTCTTTGCTATGGCAGTTAGACTTGACCCCGACACATACAAATGCCAAATCAAACAGCACTATCACACCATTGCTAACTGTATTATGAATTCACAAATGGCACCTTTTCTGAACTAAATTCAATTTACCACCAAAGATGAAAGAGGATTCCCCTTTCTCCCAAAAAGAAGGATCACACCATTAAGTGTGCCAGGACCAGGGCTGTGAGGTCACACTGGGATACCTCCAGCTGTACCTATGGCATCCCCTGTCTTGGACTGGGTTTTGGAGCATTGTTATTGAAAACTGAACCAGAGAACAAGACATCTAAACTTGATGTGGAATATAGGGCTCAAGTTGGACCATAATACAATTATTAATATCAGTGAGGTCTAAAATGCCATTGTTTACAAGCTAAAGTTCATTTTAAAAGGGCATAGATTGTGACTGACTTTGGAGAATGACTGGCAATGGAAGGAATCACAACATATGAAACTCCTTGAATACAAATCTGTGGACTTCAAATAATTTTACCTATACAATAAGAAACTACCTTTACACTTAAAAAAAATGCCAACGTTGAAAAAACGAGACAATACTGTTTTTTTCCATCACAGAATTTATTATTCAGTATTTGTTTCACACAGTTTGAAAGAAGCTCCTAAAAGGAGCTATTTGTGTTTTAAAATGACATTTTCCAGTGTGAACACATATATTCCATGTTTTACCTTACCAGTGAAAAGCTGAGGAACTTGTATGAGAAACAATGCTCTTTTTCATACAGGTAGTCAATTCCAACAAAAATAATTCACCAGGATTCTTGGTTGTCTGAGGCAAAATTCAACACAAGTCAGCTTAAATCCAAAAGGGGTATTTGTTGGCTCATAACTGAAATGACGGAAATAGCAGGGATGCTTGGCTCCAAGACTTTCTCTCCTCTTCCCTTATCGGCTTGCCTCTGCTTGTTTTTACTCACTCTCACTACAGAGACTTCCTAACACAGAGAGATACACTGCCTGGGAGAGCCCCCCAGTTCCCTTCCTGTCACCTGGAAGGTGCAAGAAACAAGCAGGACTCCTCTCTGTTGGCTCCAACAGAAAATCCCAGGAAGGGCTTTGATTGGCCTCATTTCAGTCACATGTGAATCCCTGGGCCAATCACTGTGAACAGGAGGTTGTGTCTATCTGACTGGTGGGGCTTTGGCCACATGAGTACCCAGAGACGGAGGGCTGGAGAAAAGAGAGTTTCAGAGTTTCAAATCTCCTGTGACATCTTTTCTTTGCAGTTTGGAAAACAAGACTGGGTTTGGAATATTTAAACAATAGTCTTGCTTCCTTCTCTAAATAATTAAGTCTTAATCCTAATAGATGACTCCTTTTCCACACTGCTAACCATCTAATGACAATTGCACTGGGACTAATTAATTGCATTTCATCTCAAAAAACACTTTCTTATTAGGAGCTCTAGTTTATAGTTGGTTATTCTATATTCCTTTGAGATTAGCAGACTTGGAAAGGAAATGAAATGGCTCGTTTTAAATATATATATATACTGCATAACATTTTATGTTAACTTGTGGATAAGGCCCTGGGTCACCTAAACTTGTCATTTATAAAGTATTTATTGTATCAGGAAAGGTGTGCAGAAATAGGGAAGACATAATCCCTGCTTGAAAGGTTTATATAATAACTCTGGAAGCCATTGCAATAGGGCATCATGATTATTAAAACTGTAAACTGCTTCCTGGAGGGGCACAGAGAGGTAACTTTGGCTGCACGCTACAATCCACAGTTCAGTTTGGCATAGCATCTTGCACAAAAGTGTATCCCAAACCACTTTACAGAAGTGAAATTTCCATTTTCAAGCCAATATATGCTATACATTACAGAACACCTGTGTGCAAACATTGCCTCATGGGGAAAAAAAAACCAAACCTAAGGCATTAGGTCATGAGATGAAAATCCAGAGGAGAACTTAGGAAGCATAGACCAGTAGGGCAGGAAGGAGGGAGAAGAGGAAAGAATGACAAGAAAGGAAAAATGTTAATTTGCAAGATCTGGAAATGGGACCTATGAAAAGTTAGACACATCGCACACTTTTACCTTGGAAAAAGTTGTGAGACAATCTTTTATATGATCTAAAGGAGGAGTAGCAGAAATTTTATAAAAAGATAAAGTATGAAGTCATGTCTATTTTCAAAGTAGTGGTATAGTTACCCAGAATTAGTAATTTCAGCTAACATGGGCTAAAGGCAATAAAATGACATACTTTGAGTTAACCTGAATTATTAACCTGAGTTAAACTATTATCTAGAAGGTTAAGGGATGAGATGTACTGTGAAAGCCAATTTTATAAGTATAAACATTATATATGAATTGTGCACTTATATAAAATATGTTTAATACAAAGAAAAACCAATTAGACCATATATTTTTAGAATATCACCTGGTTTAAAAAACAGAAATATCAATTTTTATTTTATTTTTTAATCCAAAAAGTACCACTGTACTTAACAAGTGACAACAGAGTCTGCTATATTTAAACTGGGTTCCTAATAGAAAATCCTATCTTTAAACCCAAATAAAAAATTTTAAGTGGAAATTACTGCCAAGAATAAAGAGGGCAAAAAATTAGACTCTCTAGTTAGGTTTCTTATCATTTAAATAACAGTAAAATATTTTTTAAAATTCACATTTTCAGTTTTGATTTTCACTTGAAACTTAAGTTTCTAGTTCAAGTATCATTCACATAGCAAAGTAGTATTTACACACTGTATGCATAACAAATAGTATCCAAGTTCCATGAACTCCAAGATAATCCATTTAGGAATGGGTTTGCATAACTCATTAAAACTTATACCCTTCTTTTAAGGGGATATACTCTTCAGTACTGGTGTTTTCCACATAAAAATTTGACTAACTTTGTATCTTGTGTAACTTATTCTTGTTTAGCATCTGCTCACTTTAATTTTCAGGTATCTCATGCTACATGACGTATATAACAGTATGCATGAAAAGTGAAGAAATTAAACCTGTAATGTATTAGTTCCCCAAATGTTTGGAAATACTAGATACTCAGTTGGTTGTAGATGATTTGGTATGGCTGGCCTTTAAGGGATTGATGATTACACAGAGTATCACTGATTTTGGCAGTGTAACAGGGGTTTAGCAATGAATGATTTTATACATAGGAAAATTCTCACAAGACTGGATACAAGTAAGGTTTTTCCTTTACCTTTTTAAATGCCCAGTATTTTTAAAAACCCATGCTATCTGAAAAAAAAACAATCATTGTGTCTTAGAAGGAAAAATAATTGACCTTTCAGGAATTTTAATACTATCATATATCTTAAGAATGATAATAAAGGATCCTCCCCTGTACCTGCCTGACCCCAATATGCTCACTGAACAGTGAAACGCAGAATACCAGTGGTTAACAGCCACTGGGTCCAGAGTCAGGATGATAATCTTGGGTTAGCAGTTTTCCCATCTGTGTGATGAAGGTAAAAACTGCACTGACTTAGCAGTCAGCACAGTGCTGACATACACAAGCACGGGATAAGCAGCAGCTGCTCTTACTGCAGCCATTACTGTGTGTAACCCTGAGACTTCTCAGACAGCCCTGAGAGGCTTTCCAGGGGCTCCAGCTACAGTGCCACAGTCACCCTGCCAAGGCCCAACCCCATCTCAGTGGTGGTGAGGTGGCTCTCCAGCCTGGGAGGCTCTGCTCTGTGGCTACTGTCTCACTGGGCCCTTCTCTGAGGGGGGAATTATCATGTAGCAGAAAAAGATACTCAGCCCACACATGTGCAAACACGTACACATGCATGTTAATGCTCACAGCTTTGAAAACCTAAGTTCTGTAGCAAGTTGCACAGGTCACTTGTTCTGGGGGTTCTTTACATGTGGTCGGACTTTGAAAGAGGACAGTATCCATGAACTCCCAGAAATTACATGGTGAATCTTTTTTAGTGTTCATTTTTATGGGAAGAAGTCTATGACTTTCAACAATTTTTCTGAAGATTTTGTGTCCTTTAACTGATCAAGAACTACTAACTGAGCCTCAATTTCCTCCCGTGTACAATGAGAACAAAATAAAAGAGTCCTCCTGACCTTATAGGGTCATCCTGAGAACTCATTTAAAGAGAGTGTGAAGGACTGTAAGTCACCACTACAGCAGTGTTTGCTATTCCTAACCTTGCTGCCATTGTTTTTTGTTAACAGTTTGCATGAATATTTCTGATGACAGAGGGTCACCCACAAGGAACTCAAAATCTTCTATCTACTTTTTGAACGCCATGGCATAGTTTGTCCAAAGAGTGAGCATGGAAATGAAGACTGAGGCACTATCTCCAGAAAACAGATGACAGATGTGTTTTGTTTAGTTCCCAGTGTTCTTTTAAAAATAAATTGTTTGTCAACATTTAGAAATCAGGATCTTTCACATTTAAAAAAATTCCGGATTTCTAGGTTACTTAAAAAAGGGAACTACTTGACATCCCTGAATCACCTTCCTGCAAGGCAGTAACTGTCTGGAGCCGAGCACATTCGCATGAGTCCTCACCCCTCACAGGAAATCCAGCCCTCCTGCTTCCCTCCTTTGACTACCTGTCTGGCCATGTAAGTGTCCTAAGCCTATGGATGTTAAATCTAAATCTTAATTAAGTATAATCTTTCTGCTTTTAAAACATATAAAAGAGGGGATTCAAGATGGTGGTGTGACAGGTGAGACAGAGAATTCCTCCCAAAACCACATATAATGCGAAAATATAGTTAATACAACTAACTCTAAAACAGCAACAGGAAAGAAGGCTGCACCAGACTGCATACAGACCTCATGAACAGAGCAGACTTCACAAAACAGGGTAACATAGGAAAACCTTAATCCCGCAGGACCCAAGCCCTTCCCCCACACCAGCTCACCAGCGGGAGGAAGAGAAACAGCGTGGGGAGGCAGTGGAAGCCTAGAACTGCTGAACATCCAGCCCTGGAGGTCTGCTTTGGAACACAAACCTAAACTGTGTGGTGCTCTGGAGGTTAGTGGGGTTGGGGAGCTGGGATAGGCAGAGTGCTTGAGAGACTGAGATTCTGGCCGTTTGTGGAGGATGGGGATCCACATCTGGCCACTGTGGTACAAAGGAAAGGCAGGCAATATGAGAGGCTTCCTAGCAGCCAGAGGGCTGCTAAAGGGGTGGGGTTTGCACCGAGCTTGTATGTGGGAGAAGGGAGAGGTGGACAAGGTTGTCTGGGTGCACTCTGCCCAGCAGGTTGGGAACTTTGAGGAGCTTCAGGCACTGCATCCCCCTGGCTGCCTATTCAGCTTCCAGGCCCCGCACTGTTATATGCAGCCTGCTGCGACTTCCTCCTGGTCTGCCGGCACCTGCTTGCAAACTGGCAGTCACTGCGCTGGCATCAGCCAGCCAGAGGGAGGCCCCACTGACAACAGTGAGAGACGCCAAGCACACCAGCTTACATCTGTGTGCTTGGCCTACTGGCTCTGATACTGGAGACAGGCACTTCAGCCGGGAATCAGGAAGCAGCCCTTTCCTCTCCCCAGGCACCAGCTCTGCTCCCCTATGACCCCCAACCTCACTCTAGGAGCTGAGCAGCTACAGAGACTGGAGATTCTGGGCACTAGAGGGCACCACATAGAATTATGAAACATCAAAGGAACCTGCTTCAGACAAAAATCTCACAAACCCCAGAAAAAGGCCCAATGGAACTGAACTAACCAATCTTCCTGAAAGAGAGTTTAAAATAAAAATCATAAACATGCTCATGGAGGAATAGAAAAATATTCAAGAACTCAGGGACAAATTTAAGACAGAGATTCAATCATTAAGAAATTCCATATCTGAAATGAAATATACAGTAGAGGGATTTAAAAACATATTAGATGTAGTAGAAGAGAAGGTAAATGGAATAGAGGAATACAAAGAAGCTGAGGCACAGAGAGAAAAAAGGATCTCCAAGAATGAAAGAATATTGAGAGAACTGTGTGACCAATCCAAACAGAACAATATCTGGATTATAGTGGTACCAGAAGAAGAAGAGAGAAAAAGGGATAGAAGGTGTTATTGAGGAGGTAATTGCTGAAAACTTCTCCAATCTGGGGAAGGAGGAAGTCTCTCAAACCATGGAGGTGCACAGATCTCCCGACACAAGGGACCCAAGGAAGACAACATCAAGACATATAATAATTAAAATGGCAAAGATCAAGGATAAAGACAGACTTTTAAAAGCAGCTAGAGAGAGAAAAAAGATCACATACAAAGGAAAATCCATCAGCCTATCATCAGATTTCACAACAGAAAGCTTACAGGCCAGCATGATATATTTAATGCAATGAAGCAGAATGGCCTCAAACCAAGAATACTCTACCTGGCAAGGTTATCATTTAAATTTGAAGGAGGGATTAAACAATTTTCAGATAAACAAAAGCTGAGAGAAGGTACCTCCCACAAACCACCTCTACAGTGCAATTTGGAGGGACTGCTATAGATGGAAATATTCCTAAGGCTAAATAGATGTCACCAGGGGAAATAAAACCACAGCAAAGTAGAATAATTAATTACTAAGCAGATGCAAAATCAAAGCAAGTATCCCCAAAGTCAATCAAGGGACAGACAAAGAGTACAAAATATGATACCTAACATATAAAGAATGGACGAGGAAGAAAAAGGAGGGAAAAAAAAGAACCTTTAGGTTGTGTTTATAATAGCATATGAAGTGAGTTAAATTAGACTGTTAGATAGTAAGGGAATCACCCTTGAACCTTTGTTAACCATGAATCTAAAGCCTGCAATGGCAATAAGTACATACTTATTGATAATTACCCTAAATGTAAATGGTCTGAATGCACCAATCAAAATACATAGAGTCACTGAATGGATAAAAAAACAAGACCCATGTATATGCTGCCTACAAGAGACTCACTTCAAACCCAAAGACATACACAGACTGAGAGTAAAGGGATGGAAAAAGATATTTCATGCAACTAATAGGGAGAAAAAAGCAGGAGTTGCAGTACTTGTATCAGACAAATTAGACTTCAAAACAAAGAAAGCAACAAGAGAGAAAGAAGGATATTACATAATGATAAAGGGGAAGTCCAACAAGACAATATAACTATTATAAATATCTATGCACCCAACACAGGATCACCTACATATGTGAAACAAATACTAACAGAATTAAAGGGGGAAATGGAATGCAATGCATTCATTTTAGGAGACTTCAACACACCACTCACTCCAAAGGACAGATCAACCAGAGAGAAAATAAGTAAGGAGACAGTGTCACTGAACAACACATTAGAACAGATGGACCTAACACACATCCACAGAGCACTCTACCCAAAAGTAGCAGGATACACATTCTTCTCAAGTGCACATGGAACATTTCCAAGAACAGATCATATACTAGGCCACAAAATGAGCCTCAGTAAATTCAAAAAGATTGAAATTGTACCAACCAGTTTCTCAGACCACAAAGGTGTGAAACTAGAAATAAATTATGCAAAGAAAATGAAAAAGCCCACAAACATGTGAAGGCTTAGTAACATGCTCTTAAATAACCAACGGATCAATGACCAAATAAAAACAGAGATCAAGCAATATATGGAGACAAATAAAAACAATAATTCAACACTGCAAAATCGGTGGGACACAGCCAAGGTAGTGCTGAGAGGAAAGTATATAGCAGTACAGGCTTACTTCAAGAAAGAAGAACAATCCTAAACAAACAGTCAAAACTCACAATTAATGAAACTAGAAAATGGGGAACAAATGAGGCCCAAAGTCAGTAGAAAGAGGGACATAATAAAGATTAGAGCATAAATAAATAAAATTGAGAGCAATAAAACAATAGAAAGAATCAATGAAAGCAGGAGCTGGTTCTGTGAGAAAATAAACAAAATAGATAAACCCCTAGCCAGACTTATCAAAAATGAAGAGAGTCTACTCACATAAACAGAATCAGAAATGAGAAAGGAAAAATCACTACAGACACCACAGAAATGCAAAGAATTATGAGAGAATACTATGAAAAAATTATATGGTAACAAACTGGATAACCTAGAAGAAATGGACAACTTTTTAGAAAAATACAATCTTCCAAGGCTGACCCAGAAAGAAACAGAAAATCTGAATAGACCAATTACCAGCAATGAAATTGAATTGGTAAACAAAAAAGTATCTAAGGACAAAACACCTGGACCAGATGGTTTCACTGCTGAATTTTATCAAACATTTAGGGAAGATCTAATACCCACCCTCAAAGTTTTCCAAAAAGTAGATGAGGAGGGAATACTCCCAAACTCATTCTATGAGGCCAAAATTACTCTAATACCAAAATCAGGCAAAGGCAACACACACACACAAAAATTACAGACCAATATCCCTAATGAACATAGATGCAAAAATTCTCAGGAAAATACTAGCAAATTGAATTCAAAAATACATAAAAGAGATCATTCATCATGACCAAGTGGGATTCATCCCAGGGATGCAAGGATCATACAACATTCGAAAATGCATCAACATCATCCACAACATCAACAAAAAGAAGGACAAAAACCACATGATCATCTCCATAGATGCTGAAAAAGCATTTGACAAAATTCAACATCCATTCATGATAAAAACTCTTAACAAAATGGGTATAGAGGGCAAGTACCTCAACATAATAAAGGCCATAAATGACAAACCCACAACTAAGATTATACTTAACAGCAAGAAGCTGTAAGCTTTTCCTTTAAGACTGGGAACAAGACAAGGATGATCACTCTTACCACTTTTATTCAACAGAGTTCTGGAGGTCCTAGCCACAGCAATCAGACAACACAAAGAAATAAAAGGCATCCAGATTGGCAAGGAAGAAGTTAAAATGTTCCTGTTTGCAGATGACATGATATTGTACATAAAAAACCCTAAAGACTCCACTCCAAAACTACTAGAACAAATATCTGAATTCAGCAAAGTTGCAGGATACAAAATTAATACACAGAAATCTGTTGCATTCCTGTACACTAATGATGAACTAGCAGAAAGAGAAATCAGGAAAACAATTTCATTCACAATTGCATCAAAAAGAATAAAATACTTAGGAATAAACCTAACCAAGGAAGTGAAAGACCTGTACTCTGAAAACTACAAGACACTCATGAGAGAAATTAAAGAAGGTACCAGTAAATGGAAACACATCCCGTGTGCATATATAGTAAGAATTAATACTGCCAAAATGGCCATCCTGCCTAAAGCAACCTCCAGATTCAATGCAATCCCTATCAAAATGCCAACAGCATTCTTCAATGAACTACAGCAAATCATTCTAAAATTCATATGGAACCACAAAAGACCCGAATAGCCAAAGCAATCCTGAGAAGGAAGAATAAAGCAGGGAGAATTAATGTCCCTGACTTAAAGTTCTACTACAAAGCCCCAGTAATCAAGACAATTTGGTAGTGGCACAAGAACAGACCCATAGACCAGTGGAACAGACTACAGAGAGCCCAGATATAAATCCAAGCATATATGGTCAATTAATATACGATAAAGGAGCCATGGATATTCAATGGGGGAAATGACAGCCTCTTCAACAGCTGGTGTTGGCAAAACTGGACAGCTACATGTAAGAGAATGAAACTCGATTATTGTCTAACCCCATACACAAAAGTAAACTCAAAATGGATCATGGACCTGAATGTAAGTCATGAAACCATAAAACTCTTAGAACAAAACATAGGCAAAAATCTCTTAGACATAAACATGAGTGACCTCTTCTTGAACATATCTCCCCGAGCAAGGGAAACAAAAGCAAAAATGAACAAGTGGGACTATATCAAGCTGAAAAGCTTCTGTACAGCAAAGGACACCATCAATAGAACAAAAAGTCTTCCTACAGTATGGGAGAATATATTCATAAATGACAGATCCGATAAAGGGTTGACATCCAAAATATAGAGAGCTCACACACCTCAATTAATCCAATTAAAAAATGGTCAGAGGTGCTGAACAGACAGTTCTCCAAAGAAGAAATTTAGATGGCCAACAGACACATGAAAAGATGCTTCACATCGCTAATCATCAGAGAAATGCAAATTAAAGCCACAGTGAAATATCATCTCACGCCAGTTAGGATGGCCACCATCCAAAAGACAAACAACAACAAACGTTGGTGAGGATGTGGAGAAAGGGGAACCCTCCTACACTGCTGGTGGGAATGTAAATTAGTTCATCCATTGTGGAAAGCAGTATGGAAGTTCCTCAAAAAACTCAAAATAGAAATACCATTTGACCCAGGAATTCCACTCCTAGGAATTTACCCTAAGAATGCAGGATCCCAGTTTGAAAAAGACATATGCACCCCTATGTTTATCACAGAACTACTTACAATAGCCAAGAAATGGAAACAACCTAAGTGTCCATGGATAGATGAATGGATAAAGAAGATGTGGTACATATACACAATGGAATATTATTGAGCCATAAGAAGGAAACAAATCCTACCATTTGCAACAACATGGATGAAGCTAGAGGGTATTATACTCAGTGAAATAAGTCAGGTGGAGAAAGACAAGTATCAAATGATTTCACTCATCTGTGGAGTATAAGAACAAAGAAAAAAACTGAAGGAACAAGACAGCAGCAGACTCACAGAATCCAAGAATGGACTAACAGTCACCAAAGGGAAAGGGATTCACAAGGATAGGTGGGAAGGGAGGGATAAGGGGGGAAAACGGGCATTACAATTAGCACATATTATATATTGGGGGAGGGACAAAGGGAAGGCAGTATAACACGGAAAAGACAAGTAGTGATTCAATAGCATCTTACTACGCTGATCGACAGTGACTGTAATGGGGTATGTGGTTGGGACTTGATCATAAGGGGAGTCTAGTAACCATAATGTTGTTCGTGTAATTGTACATTAATGATAACAAAATAAATAAATAAGTAAATAAGGGGGCACCAATCCTTCTTTTTCTCCTTACAAGTGTTCCTTCAAACTTCAAATATAAAAGTTAGAATAAACATTCACGCAATTGAGGACAAAGTGTCTATATTTTCTACAGACACTGGTTTTTCTATTAGTGAATTCTTTGAAAGAACATCCACTCACAGGAATATTGAAGTGCAAGACCCACAACATGATTATAAGGTGCAAGTGAAATGACTGGGGAAAAGCCATAGGTTTAGCCAATGAGAAGTGCTGTTTCTGACCAACAGGTATGGATAAATAAACAGATGGCTAATACATCACTTGGAAGAACTAATATATCAACAACTCAAAGGGCCTCTTAGTTTTGTCCTGAGCAAAAATGTCATTTTTAAAGATAACAAAATTGTGAAATATAGAATGGTGTTTGTTTCCCTTAAATTTCATAGGTGACAAGAGATTTCATAGGTTTACTTTTCTCTGGAACTTACAAGGAGGGAGAGCCACTATGAAAACTGAAAATGCACAGTGAAAAACTAAGAAAAAATTGGGGGGGGAGTTCTTTATCTTCTTTTTAAATCAAATATTCTCTCATGTTATTAAGGGCCCCACAATGAGGAGGCTGCTTAGGGTTAAAATAAAGAAGAGAACAATGACCCCAGGAAACCCATTTAGATATGATTAGAATGGACTCCCTTCCAAAACCGTCCTTTAACACTAGTCCCAAGATTATTTGGTCTAAGGAACACTCTGTGTTTTAAAAATTGGTGATATGGGTGTTGGAATTTTGATTCATAAGAAAACTATACTGATTACCTAGACCTGTGAATGATTTCAAGATTTATAGTTATCACCAAACTAAAATTTATGCTGGATCATATACTATGGTAAATGCTTTGCAGAAGCTATGTGGCATAACAGAGGCTATCCATTTGAGCAGTATGCCCTGTAGGAAGTTTTTCTTAACCTAATTGCTTGGGCCATTTGGGTTAGAGCAAGGTTGCACTGTAAATCTGCCATTCTTAGATGGCCAACTTTCTCAATGCATATTGAACCAATATTCCTGCTATGAAACTGTATAAGCTAGATTCTGTGCCAGTGTAGTAAAATGCTCCTCAATAAACTTGTTTTCACAAAAAGTTTGCCTACTCATGCGTCCCAAAGCTGTTGTTATCTTCATTGTTGAGGCTGATCTAACAGCAGGGACATTATTCTATTTCTTGACATGTTTAGAGTTCTCTAATGAATAAAGCTAACAGCTCATGGCTGCTTCGACTGTCACTTGATTACCCCAGAGGGGTTTTCTTTTCTTTTTCTTTCCTTCTTTCTTTTTTTTTTGTCTTTAAAATTGGCCTCCTAGTTTGTTTTTAACTACCTTGTGCACAGAGGTCTGAAGGGGAAAGCAGATCAAAGATCAGCTCGCAACATAAAAAGCAGCTGTAGTTAATTAAAGGCAAATGAAGGACATCTGACCAGATTCTTTATGAGCCGCCTTGTCACACATTCAACAGTCTATAATCTCTGTGACCTTGTCCCTTGGTCCTGAACTGTTGCCAAACCTGAGAAATGGATACGTCTCAAATTATATACAAATAGAAAAGAGGGGAGGAATGTTCAAGGTGTGGCTTAAAAAAGAGGAAGTGATGTGGAAGAACACCACGAAAATGGAGTTCCATGGATCTGTAGAAGTCATCTGGAGTTTCAACTGTAAAGCAGTGAGTCTTTTCCCACATTGAAAAAAAAAGTGGTTTGTTATAAAGAGGTAGAAGTAGATGACCAGATTATAAAAGGTAACATTTGAGAGGAGAAATGCATTGCTTATTCTGCCATGACATGAAAGAACAGTGAACTAAGAATACTCTTACATTATCCAGTATTTGAATTCCTAAAAATTTACCATTGTTCCTACTTTTAATGTTATTAAAATCTAAATCACTCAAGAGAAACAATGGCTTTTTCTAATTTAAAAAGCAACTCATGTTCATTCTAAGTACTCAGAAAATCTCATATAAGAAAGAAAATAAAATTCTTCCCAAACCCAGGATTCTCAGAATATTCTGTTAAGATTTTCCTTTAAATCAACAGAAAAATTTTGAGTACATACTACCAGAAAGGCCAGTGAAGTTGCAATGTGCCTGTGTTTGTAGATGGCCAAGATGGCTACAAACCACGGATACTGATGCAAACAGTCTGGGCTCTGGCAAGTTATTAACCTCTATCAGCACCAGGAGAACGGCTGTCGGGGTCCCCAAAGGTGCCTTAAAAATGCACCTCCAGCATGGATAAAAGAAAAGCCATTGGATCTTCTTCAATCCCTAAAGTTAGTGGATAGTTTCTGTGTCTGCTTACTTGCTATAGGCCCCAAATGGCACATGCATGCTCCTACTTCTCCACCTTCCCTTGACTGAAGATTGGGGATCACAGGGAAAATGCCAACTTCACAGGACTGTGTAAGTAAATAGAGAACCATATCTCTAGGAATGCTTTGGAAATTGCAAGGTATTAATTATTTATTAATTATTGTTAATGGACATAACTGGGCAATAATTGATGTCCTGTAGGAGACACTAAAAATGAGTAAGGATCTACCTCCATTGTTGTAGTTGGAGGTACAATAAGTAAACAAATAAAATGTTAATTAAAATTTAAAAATCAATTCAACCTTACAGTGCAAGCAATGTGCCAGGTAATCACCAAATCAACTGTAAACTTCTGAGGAGGGATGATAGGGTATAGGATTTTGGCTTGCTTGTTTATAAATAAGCATATCAGAACTAACAAACACAAGTGAGTATTACCCTTTTTCAAAGTTGTCACCTTCCCCATATACAAACGTATGAAACAGGTATTGCCACTGTTTAAAACACTTTGGAAATGATGGAATTCCCTTGAGCCTGTGGTATGTGATTTTTAAAAACTTGAAGTGGTAGTTTTGAAGATAGATTTTAAGAAGATTTGAGCATGAATTGGCACCAAGAGTGGTATAAATACAGAGGGTGATCAAATTGGATTATACTACCTTAGACACCCAAAGAAATGTGGCCACAGAATAATGAAATTGATCATTGTATGCAAGACAAATTATTTCTTAAAGGTATTCCAACAGTGGGTATCAAAAAATATTTTGATTAAGGCAATGTCTGAAATAAGGTACTAACTAAAAGGGGAATATTCAATTGAGTGAATAAATACTGATTTATTCTTCATTTAAAAAAGTCCTGGTTACTTTTTATTCCTACTTCATAATTGCACAGGATTTCAGAGGAGGGACACATTAAAAAATCTTTATAATCTAATTTGGATTTGATTTGTTATCCAAGAATAGACAGGATGTGGTTGGGTAAGTAGACAAAGAGTGAATTTCAGGGAAATGGAGAGATGTGTAAAAAATGGTGGGGCACAGAGGATTTTTAGGGTAGTGGAACTATTCTTTATGATACAACAATAAGCAATACATGTCCTCATACATTTGTCAATACCCACAGAATGCACATCACCAAGACTGGGACCTAATATAAACTATAGACTTTGGGTATAATAACGTCAGTGTAGGTTTATTGGTTGTAACAAATGTGCCACTCTAGTGAGGAATGTTGATAGTGGGAGGTGTTATGTGTGTAGGGACAGAGGATATATGAAAACCTCTGCACTTTCTCTTCATTTGTATTCTAAAATAAAGTCTCTTAAAAAAAAACAACAAATGATCATGGGAAAGCATGATATTGATGGGAAATGGGGGAAAGGAAGACTCAGAAACCTTTCCAGGCAAAGGATTGAACACTATAAATGAGAGAAGAAGGCAAAGTTCCAGGAAACAAAAGGATTTCAGTATGCATAGTATGGTCCAGTAGAACTTTCTGCAATGATGGGAATATTTTATAACCTGTGCTGTCCAATACAGTAGCCACTGGGTTTCATGTTGCTACTGAGCACATGAAATGTGGCTAATATGACTAAAGAAATGATATTTTATTTTTATTTACTTTTCATTCATTTAAATGTAAATAGCCTTATGTGGATAGCAGATACCATACTGGTTGGTGCAGGATAGCTCTTGGAGTGGGAGGTCTTATGAAATAAGGATGGAGAATGATATAGGAGATAGCTAGATACTGGAGGGCCTTCCATCTATCTAAGGGAGCATTAAATTTATCCTGAGGGAGATGAAAAGAGAATGAAAAGATTTAAGAGGAGGAATAACTAACATGATCAATTTTTATTTGCTTTTTGTCCTCAGGTTTCAGTGAAAGAATGAATTAGGGTTGGGATGGTTTATCTAGAGGCAGGGGTGCCAGGGAAGAGGTCATTTGATAATCTAGGCAAGAGCTGTCATGACCTGAAGGGTATAAATGAAGAGATTTGAGGGACACCTGGGAGGTGGAGGGCAGGATGGATTGGATGTTAGCTTAGAAATGAGGTAGACTTGAGGATGGTAAATGGTGGTGCCTTGCACGGAAGAGCAGGCTTGAGGAGATAAGGAGTCCAGTTAGGAACACGTGAATGTGAGGGGCCTGCCCGGCATCCAAAAGGTATGATAAGCCTTTGGCAGCCATGTACCTGTGGATGGGCCCTGAGGCCACAGGAAGGGATGTGACCGCCCAGGGTGAGTCTGAAAGTGAGAAGAAGAGGGATAGAACAAGTCCCTGGAGAGCACATATACCCTGACATGATTTGTTTGCTTCATATTCATTGCCGCATTCTGGAGCAACCACATTAATCTGCACTCTGTGCATCTTATAAATAGAACCCCAAGCTCACAGTCTTGGCACCTCACAGCTCTCTCTCAACAGGCAAGTGGTTGGGATTCTTTTCTCACCCAAGCCCCATTTTTAGGACACAGCGACATATGAAATTTATTTTTTTTAATTCAGGTTTTCAGAT
This sequence comes from Manis pentadactyla, assembly GCF_030020395.1. Lineage (NCBI taxonomy): Eukaryota > Metazoa > Chordata > Mammalia > Pholidota > Manidae > Manis > Manis pentadactyla. The sequence goes on along the minus strand of NC_080029.1, from coordinate 62,535,883 downwards.
AAACAATTTCAGATAAAACAGAGCGTACTCTAATACAAAAACACAAAACACTGGTGACAGACACTATATATTAGTTATTATATTTTAAAACAATTTAGTAAGAACACAGTCATTGAAAAAAAAATCCGCAAGTGTTTCTCCTGTAAATTTATTATCAGATGTCCAGTGCTCTTACCACATCTGGTGAGCCATCACATAAACTACCAAAAACTAATCTCATCACCAAACAAGGGAATATACTGATTTTTTTAAGTTGAAGTATAATATAAACTTTCTTAGCTAAATACAAGAAGTGCTGATACCATTCCAGGGAATGGTAGTTTGCTTTGCCAACAGTTTATCTACTATGTAAATCAGAGTCTTCCTGGAGGGCGCTATGCAGTGCAGGTCCAAGTCCAGGTACCACTGTGGTCTCTCTTATTTCAAGAACCCAACAAGAATCCTCCAGGAATAGATTATGATAGACTCTGAGTTGGGTCATTCTTTCATTTAACAACCTGTTACTAAACATTTACTAAGTATCAGATTTATAGACGGTTTTGAGTACTATGCTGAGCAGTTTGGACTTCATAGGTATGGAAAGAGGAGTCATCAAAGTGGTGGGAGATAAAACAAGGTTTGGTCGTGACAGGTGCTCATCTGTGTTCTCAAAGAACGTGGCAGCAGAGTTAGGGTGCAAAGGGACTAGATTCCTGAGCCCAGTTCAGGAGGCTTTTGTATTAACATGGATGAGAAAAGATTAATGCCTGAAACTGGGAAGTGGAGGTGGGGATGGAGAGAGGGATTAACCAGAAGCCAATATGGAAATGGAGAAATAATTCTGAGGTTATTACCTGGGAGGTCTCGGGGGTGCTCTTTTTGATCCCAAGAGGTATCTCTAAAAATATTTTAATTATTTCTTAGCCTTTATTTGTGGTACTCTCTTAGAAGTATTGTGGAAGATCTAAGCACTCATCAGTGGCTTATTTTGAAATTATAGTCATTTCTTTATTGAACAGCCCTGTCAAGTAGTTAATGATCTGTAAAATTCTTAACTGAACCGGGAAGAGCTCTGTAAATTAATTCTTTAAATCAAAGATCCTTTTATTGTATTTTGTAAATTATGATTTGCCTCTCTGAATGAATTGTACCTATCTTTCAGTGTGTCTTTTCTATTCCCTGAACTGTGAGGAAAATTTTATTAGCTTTTAAGCCATTCAAAGGGAAACTAAACTCAACCTGTTAGTTTTCTAAGAATTACCATGCTAGAGACTTTAAAAGCTCGGGTGAAAGTAAATCAGTAGTTGTCCTGAAGCTCTACTGCATTCCTGAAATGATTTGTCTTTGATTACCGATTATAGTCACTATTACTACTACTAATTCTATTATTACTCTTATTATAGTTACTATTATCACCACTACTACTAAAACTGGCTTACTTTATTAAGCCCTTTTATGTACCAGAAACTGCTGCATGTATTTAATGTATATTAATTTATTAACTTACTGCTGACTTAAGTTACAACACCACTTTGAAAAGAGTACCCCTATTTTCCCCATCTTATTACCGAGATGATTGAGACACAGGGAGGAGAAATAACTTTCCCAAGGTCACACAGCTATTAAGGGGCAGAGCTGGTATCCAATCACACCATGGACGGTTACTGTGGGGGTTTCCAATAACCACACCTGCCAGTGTTCCTGCCCTGGTGGGATGCCCTCTCACACTGAAGCCAAGCGTGGCCACGTGACTGTTTTGAATGATGAGATGTTATCATGTGTTATGTAGGCACAGGCTTGATAAGTCACTTGCAAATTGGATTTACTCAGCTGATGTACCTGGACCCAGTTGCCATGTGCTCAAAAGCCCAAGCCTCATGGAAAGGCCACATGGAGGAGAACTGAGGCCTTCCAGTCTCAGCCATCAACTTCTTAACAGCCAGCCAGTCCTGGGTGTCATCCAGCCACTGCAGCCCCAGCCGCCATCTGACTGCATCTGACTGTAACTGCATGACAGGCTCTAGTCAAGACCAGCAGAAGAACTGCCCACGTGGGTCCAAGCAACCCATAGAATCATTAGAGATGATAAAAATGGTTGTTGTTTTAAGCAATTTTGGGGTGAGTTGTTATACAGCAATAGAAAAACCAAACCAAACCCAATCAGCTTGGCTCCAATGTCTATGCTCTTAACCACCTTGCTATCCTGAGCTGAAGTTACCTTCCTAAATTATAAATAAATAAATTAATAAATGTATGTATATATACACAAAGTATATATAAATTATGTATAATTATAATGTAAATATATTTATATAGTTTATATTTTATATATACTTATGGTTTATATATAATTATAATTATGATAATATACATATGATGTATAATTATATGTAATCATAATTATATATAAAATATATAAATATTTAATATAAATAATTTCTAAAAGTAATATAAGTATTAGTAAATAGAAATATTTAATATAAAGTATATAATTTATAGTAAATAGAAATATTTACTATAAAGTATATAATTATATATAATTTATTGACCATTTATTTACTATGTGCTTATTATGACTACTGTTCATTTTAACCCATATTTTTTTTAGTTTGTCTTCTCTGTATGGCAAACGACTTTACTTACCATTACAAATTTGTACTTTCAATCCAAAACATATCCTTGGAATTAAGTAACAAACTACCTACCATTGCCAAGAAAGTTCAGTTTCACCATAAGAATAAATTTGTAGAAAGGATTAGATCTATTACGCTAACTCTGCTAAGAATTTATAACAATAATGTTCACTCATTTATTCAATCATTCAAGAAACAGTTAACATTTGCTGCATGAATACAATGTGCTGGTAATCACGCTAAGCAGTCTACATATATTTGCTCTTCATAACCAGAAGACTGCGTAAGGAATGGGGATGTGCCAGGAACCACGCCTGAGGTCACAGCTGCTGAGCGGCAGAGCCTGACCAGACTCGAGTTCATCTAACTTGAGGGTCCAGGCTCGTCCCCCACCTTCTGCTGCACGTGGTGCTGCCACACTAGCATCAGGCACTAATCAAAGCCCAGTGGATTATGGCAATTAAGGCCCTAGAATCTGACTGAAAGCAGTACTGAATATCTAGTCTCATTAAAAAAGGCATTCAAGAGTGCCTACTCCTCATCTCAATTTGAAATGATATAGTCCACAATTTAAGACAAATCTGTAGAATATTTTAAAATTAATATACAAACAATTAAATGTATAATGCATAAAATTCTTTTTTGTGGGTAAAAGTTTGCCCACATGTTAATTTACAAGGGTTTTAAGCCTCTGTCTGGCTAAAGTCAATGCTTAAATTATAAGTCAGTCCTCTCTCCTTAGGCACCTGACTGATGTGGACAATCCCAGACAAGTTAGGTACGCATCTTCTCTCTCATGTAATGTATCACAGTGACTTCCTCTGTACTGTTCACCAATCTACCTCCTAACTCTCTCCCACCCACACTGAACTGTGAGGACTTTGAGAACAAGAATTTGTTTAATCTCTGTTGTCATAGCATCTTTGGTGAGAGAGTAAATCCCTGGGAGGAAGGAGGCCTTCCTCTAACACTTCTCCTTTCTCCAGCAGCCACCTGGGTTGCCCTGCCACATGCCACTGACTGAAAAACTCTTCCATCTATTGAAAGAGAATAGTAACATCCTAACTTTCAGTAACAATAAAAGTTTAAGTTTTCGTTATGTTAAGTCATATTTTTCCTTTCCATTTCAAAAGACTAACTTATACAGTAGGTGTTTAAGGATCAGAAAATGATATAAAAAGAAAGGGAAATTCCTAACACAAAGGCTATTGTATAAGCCTCTACATTATTTAGATAGTTAAAATCCAAAACACATCTTAGGAAGAAAAAAACACCTTAAATGGAGGTAAAGTAGCAATGTCTGAACTGAGTTATGAAGGATAAGAATAAGTGGTTTGAATCGATGCTTGCAATTCTTTCCACCATTAGTGGTAGGAAAACAGGGTTTAAAAAGTTTGATGAAGAGATAGTCTATGGTAATTCATATGTTGTCAAAAGAACATTTTATGGATCATTTAATTGCCATCAGAATAAATTAGTCACAGCAAATGTTAAGTATTAATTATTTTAAATGCCAAGTTAAATATTTAAACATGAATGGAAAGCACTACATGAGTATGGCTTTGATAGACATGGCAATTCAGAATCAGGTAAGTCAGAAACTCTGAATTATCACAACAAAGTCAGGCTTGAAGAGTATTCTAAGGATCAAAAGACTCAAAGAAATATGAGGCTTTTACAATACATACTTATGCAGAATGTTCCTGAGTCGTATAGTACTAGTAAGTCAAAATAATATGGTACAATTGCAATTATATAAGGGTTTTCCTTAACAAGTAGCTTTTCTAAGGCAGATCTTCTACCTAAAAGTTAAATGGTAAACACACTGACATCAGCAGAAGAACACACACATACCAACCTTCTAAAAATTTGAAACACTAAGGAAATCTTCCAGCTTAGAATAAATACGTGTTTAACTTACTTCCAGATTCCCTTACACCTGACTGGTTTTAATCACCATAAAGAAAATTAATAAGTGATTTGTAGTGCGTTAGGAGAGAGTAGAGTCTCCATCTGGTACTTTTGAGGCTTGTGAAAACATTTTCCAGTACTACACAGTGACAGAAAACATTGGTAAGGTAAGCTCTCACAGCTGAAAGGCAGCAGTTGATTGCCAATGGAAGCTACAGGAAAGGATGATTAATATAAACAGGCTTTTGCCTGTGCTTCACAGCGACATTACATAAAGCAGTGCTATTTCAGGAGACTTTTATATTTTAATTTCCAAGAGTCCATAGGGTAATGGATTTTTTTTCTTCATCTTGTTTGATCTTTGATATTTAAGACCAACTTCTGTGTTTTGTTTATTTTTTCTTTGCATTGGAAAAAGAACATAAAGTGAGTGACAACACATAATCAGAGCTAATTGGTATTTTTCAGAGAAAAAAAAAAAACACCTTTTATGATGAGCCAAATGCAAACATTTTACAAATAGAGTATCTTGCACCAAATAATCATGTCAGAAAAAAAGTGGTTATGTTGCATGCATGAAAGTATTTGTTAGTTTCAGATTTAATCATAGCAAGTGGTTTTAATTTATATTTCCCTAAAATTTGGCTATTACACAAAGCAAGTACTTTAAAGGACTAAATGATTGTCTTTTCCCTGAAGGAAAGAAACTGAAAGTTGATTTCAAACTGCAAGGACTAATAGAGACAAAACATTTTAAATAAAAATAAATAAAGGGGGTAGGTTAACCATCCAGTGACCAGCTTGTTTAATAGAAGATGATTTAGTTTATTTAAAAAAAAAACATACAATTTTTTCCACTAAAAATGATCAGAATGATGCAAGCTAACCATCCCTTCTTAAAATATTATCAAACATGTAGGGGTCTTCTTGTTGCACTTTTGGTAAGATCTGTGTTGTCGAAACAGGTGATGACAGCGGTACTATTTTATGTTATTTTAGCCGTCACTAGCCTTCCTAGTGTATTTCACCACTCCCACTTGCTGGCAGTATATCATGGCACAATTTCAACAGAATTCTACTATGAGCTGTGAGCTAACTGGGAAATGTCAACATGTAAAGCCATGTCTAGAATTAACCTGTCTTTAACAAGGGCAAACTCTCACATTCTCTCTTCCTTCTCTAAACGTAGTTACAGCAGAAGTACAGAAAAAAGAGGTGGAGCGGGTTGGATGAGGAGATGCTGGAGATAATTCTATAACCAAAACATAAGAAAATGACACAAAATCCTCCATGAATATTTTACTGTGGAATTAGAAAACAATACTGTTCATCTTGTCAGGAAACAAACTCTTCTAATTAAGAACCACAGGGCCATCTGAGTAAGACTCTCTATCCCTACAAAGGGAAAGGATCATGCCCTTCAGCTTCTCGTGATGCACACCATGTCCCTACCTCTGTGGAACATCTGACTTTAATTGAACAGCTATTGAGACTCCTGCTGTGACATCCAAGGGGCATCATCACACTTGCAGGCCTCAGTCTTGACTGTGATCTGTCCCATGTCCCCTTTAATGGCAAGAGGTCAACATTCTATCTTAAGCCAAGTTACACACTATCTGATGACTTCTCTTAGGACTGTCCCCTGCCTGTTGACCTTAAAAAATAACCAGTAACCGCAGGTCAAATAGACAAGGCCCCTGAAGGTCATGGCCCCCACATAACCTAATCAGCATCTCTAAATAATCTGTCAGAGAAAAATGGAGAATAATATACTGGAAAGACACTCCTGCCTGCATTCATACAGCCCGACACCTTTCTCATATATAAGAAGTAGCTCCATAAAGATTTCTTGGGATAGACTATTGAAACAAAAAAAGAAATGTTCAAAAATTTCAGTAAGATTTGAGAAAAAAACAAGTTAAGAGGTAGTTTTCAGATTTAAGAAACAAAAACAAGTGGTGAAAGCATTTCCTGGATTCTCAGAGATATGAGAAGATTTCACCAAGAAAAGAACAGAGATTTAAGGATCTGGACTGTTGTCAATTCAAATGACCTCTGATGATGCTCATATCATCTAGGGGGCATAAAATGACACAAAAAAGAGCTCAGATATTGTCTCTTGAGATTACTTCTCATATGGACTACTTATCTTTTCTCCTCTCAAATATTAATTTATTCTGTACCCCAGTATCAAGGAGAATAAAGAAAAATATTCCTCATTCTTTCATATGCATATACAGTTCAAAGCTATTCATATTGCTCTAGCAAAAAACAAATGCAACACAATATGGTATTTCCACAATAGTTTTGATTGAGGCTTCATTTAAATCCACTATTTAACAACTGTGGACAATGTGCATATGCTGGTGGGGTCTACTAAACACATACAAAGATGCTATCTACTTGTAGGTCATAATGGTATAAGTTGTTAATTTTGCTTAAATAACATAAATGTAAAGTTCAATTATTTTTGGAAGAATTAATTTTGTCACAAATCCTGACAAAATGATAGCAACCATTAAGGTAATTAGCTCATAAATACTGTCTTTGAACTGTTGACTTCCAGATCTGTATATCCAGACTTGATCTAAGGCCCAGACCTAGCTTTTAAATGCCCTCCTGGATAGTTCCACCTGAATGTCTGTGGGACCCTGAATCTCCATCTGACTACAACAGAATCCCTCACCGCTCTCCCCAGGCCGACATCAACCTGCTCCTGCTTTCATTCTGGTACCTGCCACAGGCAATACTTCAATCTGGAATCTGGACTTAATCCCCAGTGCCCTTAGTCCTCGCATCCAAGCAGTCCCTAAATCCTGGGATTGCTAGCTCCTCCATTTCTCTCAAATCTCTCACCTTCTCTCATTTCTACCACCCTTATCAAATGCCAAGCCTTCATTATTTCTTGACTGAACTTGAACAATATACTCTACAATGGCTTTCTGCTTCAAGTTTCTCTCCACTCCTAATGTAGGTCTGGTATGGGTGCCCCATTGCCCCAGTGGTGCCCACCACACGTAGGACAAAGACTCATCCAAACCCCTTCTCTTTTGTCCAGGCCTTCACTTCCAACCCTCGCTTTTCTATCCCTGATGGACCGCTTGCTTTCTGGCCCTAGAAAAGATATTGCAGGTCTGTTTGACTCTGGTCCTCTGGACACCAGGGGTCAGAATGCCCTATGTTCATGTCTGAATACCACATGGGTACCTCCAAACAGAGGGAAGCCTCTTTTCTACAGTTCCTTGTTTATACCTTGTTTATACCTTTTTTATAACTGTGAGGTCCTCAAAAAAATAGAATCCATGTGCTGTCCATATTTCTGTCCTCACCACCTATCAAAATGCAAAGGAGGCAATTTAATGATGTTGAATAGTTAAGTAAACAAATGGACCAATAAATCACTGAAAAATTATTCAATTATTGGATCAAAGCTATAATAATAATATAGAAAACATAGAAGCAAAGTGATGGCATCTATGGTTTGAATCATTTCTCATCAAACATGAGTGAAATATAAGGAAGAAAATTAAGTCCCTAAGAAACATTATGCTGATCATATAAAAAGCCAGGAAGTGCCTTACATTTATATTGCACCATTAGTAGAAAATATTAAAATAATTTACAGATAAAGGTGAAGTTTCAGGAAATGCAGATTTTCAGTTACCTGACAAAAGGCAAGTTAAATATTCTCATCTGAAAACTGAAACTGCCATCATAATCCTATTACTTTTTGCCATTTCATAATTACAAGTGTTTTTAGGTCTGAGGGTTAGGTTAGTGTCACTTTTTGTGTATATCTAGGTTCAAGGTACCAGGCCTCAGGGAAGAGACAAAGACGCCTTATGTGACTCTGATGGAGAAGTACACTCTTTAAAAAGGATATAAAATGGCAAGCCCCATAAGTTCCTTAGCTCAGGCCAGCTTTCTTATTGCATAAGATTTACTATAAAGATTGAGCTGAAAAAGTTGCAAAAAAATCTTAACATCAGTATAGCAGATGTTAGACATACTCTGAGCTCCAGATGTCCACAAACAGCTTTGCTACACTGAGTCAGACCAATGGGTCACCCACCCCAGAATCACATGTCTTTACAGAGATCAAGGGACAATTGTGGGATGCCATACTTTTCCTCTAAAATGTCAAAATTGACATGATAAGCAAGTATTTCTCAAACATCCCTAGTTTTCTAAATAACTTACTGAAAAGCTATTGTCCTCAAGTTGATTTAAATCCTTCCTGAAAACCAAAATTTATTACAGACTCCTGATCTGGACCTAGGGAATTGGCTGGACTTGAATCAGAATTGTTTTCAGAACTGCAGGATGAGAAAGCCCAACACAGAGGGCTTTAAAGGGATTTCACCAAGGGCAGGGAAATACTGTCCATAATAATTGTGTAAATCTAGAGCCATTTTTAGAAATCGCCTTCAATTTAAAATAAATAAATTTCAACTTTCTCATTGTAAATGATCAGAAACTAACAAAATTGTAAAAGTAGAAAAAAAATGCAGAAGCTATAACTTTGTCACACATCTTTATTACCTTTAAAAATAACTAATGAAAAACATTCACAAAAAAAAATGGGGGAAAAAAGAGAGAAGTTGTAAAAGGAAAAGCCCCAAAGATCCTTTTAAGTGTAAGACACATAAATTTTTCTTTCTCTCTTTTTTTAACAACCCTCCTCTGTGAAAAAAAAGTTTTATGTGATCAGTCAGACCTAGATAGTAACTAAACAGAGGGAAACAGACAGTAAAAAGAAGTAAGAGTCCAACCATACAGAACAAAACAGAGTTCCTTTTCTTCCCATCACTCCTAGAAATATTCACCTCAAAAAGATAAATAAGATAAATTTACCATTCCTATAATCTCAGATGCTAAAGTCCTCCCTAAATCCTTTTAAACCAAAATTCTTTAAGAAATGCACTTTGGCATTAGATATAATACTTTATTTTAAACTGCTTCACACTGAGTTTAAACAGCTATTTCCATGTTAGGAATTAGGGAACTGTTTATTAGGTTATATCTTCCTTAGGTTTCTTATCCATGTTTGAACAAGATTTGTTTATGGAGTCACCTATTTGGGTAAAAACTCCTAATCCATATTTAGAAGCACCGAGTTTACTCTAAGTGAATTTTAATCTTTGTATGAACACCTGCTGAGAGAACAGAGCAAACTGACATTAGGATATGTTACACCAGGGTCAGGATTTCAAAATGGCACTTCCGATGTCCAAAGCAATTTCTCTATCTCCTGAAATTTAAAATTTCTCCTTGATGTTCCTTCCATAGAATTGGACAAATATGTGCAAACACATATAAGTGTGTGTGTGTGTGTGTGTGTGTGTGTGAGCTCAAAGATTTAATATATCCAAGGGCCAAATTTTTGGTATTTATTCATTAGACCAATGAACCAATAGTAGGAATGTTGATCGAATCAGGGATATATAGTCACTTGATCTATAATCAAAATATTTCTTTACTAAAGGCCAAATGCCACATTATTATATCACATGCTTAAAGACAAAAAGACAAGTAATGGTGATGAATGAAAGTAAAGATCTTGCCAATGAATTTTATTCTCTGTAAGTAAAATTATACTACCATAAAAGCTCTTATGCTGTATAGATGTCCTAAAGATATTTCGTTCTTTCAGTTCTCCAAACTTCTTTTCTGATTGTTAATTTCAACTCTGAAATCAGTCAAATAAACACAAACACACAAAATGCAGTTGAAGAAGTAAGTTTTGAAGTTCTGCTACATTGGGGTAGTAAACCAGTTAACATTTCTTCCAGATACTGTGTTAAATAATGTTCTTAAATAATTGTTCTTAAATAAATGTTCTTAAATAATATATCTACCCTATTATAGAGATATATGTATGAAAAAAATTTATTGATTCAGGTAAAATAATTCTTAGTATCAATTACAGTTTTATTTTCATAGAAAATTTAAAATTATAAAACTGGCTTCCTTTGAAATTTTATGTTCACACACAGGTGGCAAGCATGTGTTGTAATTTTAAAAAATATGTGTGGGTGGCCCAAGATGGTGGTGTAACAAGATCCTGAACTCACCTCTTTCCACAGACACACCAAATCTACAGTTGTATGTAGAACACTTCCCCTGAAAACTAGCTGAACAGCTCCTTCAACATGGACAGTAAGAAGGCCACATCAAGATGGGTAGGAGAGGTGGGGACATGGTCTCATTAAAAACTACCCCTGGTGTGGTGACTTGCAATCAGGAGGGATCTCACAAATATGGAGTTGCACCCTGAGGAACAGGGGGTTCATGCCCCATACTAGCTACCCCAACCTCTGGCACCTGCAACAGAGCAATGAACCCCAAACACAGGTTTTGAAGAACAACAGGGCTCACATCCAGGAGACCCAGAGGGTTGTAGGAAACTGAGATACTTCTCTTAAAGGACTCATGTGCAGATTCACTCACTGCAGGTACCAGCCCAATAGCAACAGTTTGTAAGTGCCTAGACTCTATGTGAAGGAGATCCACTTGATAATCTTAAAGCAAGCATTTGCTGGATGGGCAGGGGTCTATTGGAACTGTCTCCAGGGAAAGAGGTGCTGGTGTGTGCCTGTTTTGTATTCTCCCTCTACCTTGATAGTATAGGTAGGTGCACCATGGCCCTGTGCTTTCCTGTAGCCACATGAAAGAAAGTGGGAGATACAAAAGTAAAAAGATACAAAATGTGACATCAAAAAAATAAGACGTGGGGGGGCAATAAAATGTAGTTTTAGAATACATTCAAAATTAAATTCCTATCAACTTAAAATAGACTGTAATACATATAAACTGCTATATGTGAGCCTCATGGTAATTATAAGACAAAAATCTACACTAGACACATAAAAGATAGCAAGAAAGGAGTTTAAGAATAACACTAAAAGACAGTCATCAAACCACAAGGGAAAAGAGCAAGAAAAGAAGAAAGGAACAGAGAAGAACTATGAAACAGACAGAAAACAATTAATAAAAGGGCAATAAATAGATACCAATCAATGATTACTTTAAATGTAATTGGACTAAATTCTCCAAAGAAAAGACATAGAGTGGATAAATGGATTAAAAAAAGACTCATATATGTGCTGCCTACAAGAGACTCACTTTAGATGTAAAAACACACATGGATTGAAAATGAAAGGATGGGAAAAGATATTCCATGTAAATAGAGACCAAAATAAAGTTAGGGCAGCTATACTTAGATCAGACATAATAGATAAAAAAAAAAAGACTGTAATAAAAGATAAAGAAGGGCATTACATAATGATAAAGGGTTCAAGCCAACAAAAGCATATAACATTTGTAAATATTTATGCACTTAGGAAAAACTACATATACAAAGTAAATATTAATAGCCCAAAAGGGAGATACTGATAGCAATACAATAATATAATAGTAGGGGACTTTAGTACCCCACTTATATCAATGGATGCATCATCCAGACAGAAAAATCAATAAGGAAACATTGGCATTAAATGACACATTATACTAGATAGACTTAATAGATACAGAACATTACATTGAAAAACAGTAGACTACATATTCTTCTCAAGTGCATAGGAAACATTCTCCAGGATAGATCATATATTAGGCCATAAAACAAGTCTCAATAAATTTAAGAAGACTGAAATCATATCCACCATCTTTCCAATCACAATTGTATGAAACTAGAAATCAATTACAAGAAGAAAACTGGAAAACTCCAAATATATGGAGATTAAACATCTTGCTACTGAAGAACCAGTGGGTAAATGAGGAAATCAAAAGAGAAATAAAAACATACCTAGAGACAAATGAAAATGGACATATCACTTAACAAAGTCTATGGGATACAGCAAAAGCAGTTTAAAGAGGGAAATTCATAGTGATACATGCCTTCCTGCAGAAACAAGAAAAATCTTGAACAAAAAAAAATGAACTTTACACCTACAGGAACTAGAAAAAGAAGGAAAAGATGAACAAATGAAGCACAAAGTCAGTAGAAGGAAGGAAATAACAAAGATCAGAGTGGAAATAAATGAAATTGAGATTTAAAAAGACAAAAGAAAAGATTAATGAAACTAAGAGATGGTTCTTTGTAAAGATAAACAAAACTGACAAGCCTTGAGCTATGCTTACTAAGAAAAAAGAGAGAGGACTCAAATAAATAAAATCAGAAATGAAAAAGAAGTTACAACTTATACCACAGAAACACAAAAGATAAAAGGCACTGTTACGAATAATTATACACCAAAAATTGGACAACAAAGATGTAAATTTCTAGAAATGTTTAATTTTTCAATACTGAATCATGAAGAAATAGAAAATATGATTAGACCAATTACTAGTAAAGAGATTGAATAATAATCAGAAACTCACAGCAAATAAAAGACCAGAACAAGATGGCTTCACTGGTGAATTCTACCAAACTTTGAAAGAAGATTTAATACCTATTCTTCTGAAACTCTTTCAGATAATTGAAGAGGATGGAATGCTTCAAACTTATTTTACAGCACAAGCACTACTGTAATACTAAAACCAGAAAGGAAACTACAAAAAATAGAAAGAAAGAGGGAGGGGAAGGAAGGAAGGAAGGAAGGAAGGAAGGAAGGAAGGAAGGAAGGAAGGAAGGAAGGAAGGAAGGAAAATAAAATTATAGGTTAATATCCTTGATGAATATAGATGCAAAATCCTCAACAAAATATTAGTAAATCAAATTCAGCAATACATTAAAACACCATAACCAAGAGGAATTTATTCCAGAGATACAATGATAGTTCAGCACTAGCAAATCAATCAACATGATAAAAAACATTAGCAAAATAAAGGATAAAAACCAAATGATCAACTCAATAGATGCAGAAAAAGTATTTGATAAAAATTCAACATCCGTTTATGATGAAAATTCTCAACAAAGTGGGTTTAGAGGGAAAATACGTCAACATAATAAAGGCCTTATGTGATAAGCCTATAGCTAACATCATGCTCAATAGTGAAAAGCTGAAAAGTTTATTCTCTAAGATCAGGAATGAAACAAAGATGTCTGCTCTTGCAACTTTTATCTGAAATAGCATTGGAAGTCCCAGACAGGGCAATTAGGAAAGAAATAGTAAAAAGGGATCCAAAATGGAAAGGAAGAAATAATGCTGTCACTCTGTGGATGACATAGTTTTATATAGAAAACCTTAAAGAGTCCACCAGAAAACTGTTAGAGCTAATAAATGAATGCAGTAAAGTTGCAGGATACAGAATCAACATACAAAAATCTATTGTATTTCTATGCACTAAGAATGAACTCTTAGAAAGAGATTTCAGAAAACAATCCTATTTACAACTGCATCAAAAAGAATGAAATACCTAGGAATAAACTTAAGGAGGTAAAAGACCTGTACTCTGAAAATTATAAGATATTGATGAAAGAAATTGAAGACACAAACAACTGGAAAGATTTTTCCCTGCTCATGAGTTGGAAACATCAATATCATTAAAATGTCCATGGTACCCAAAGCAATCTACAGATTTAGTGCAAACTCCATTAAAATTCCAATGACATTTTTCACAGAAATGGAACAAACAATCCTAAATTTGTACAGAACCAAAAAAGGTCCCAGATAGCCAAAGCAATTTTGAGAAAGAATAATAAAGGGAACACATCATGTTCCCAGATTTCAGACTGTATTACAAAGTAGTAGTAATCAAGACAGTATGACACTGGCATGAAAACAGAGACATAGATCACGAAACAGAATAGAGAGCCCAGAAAAAAACCCACACATATGGTTAATTAATTTACAATCAAGGAGGCAAGAATACAGTATGGAGAAAGGAGAGTCTCTTTAATGAACAGTTCTGGGAAAACTAGACAGCCATGTAAAAGAATGAAACCAGAATACTACCTTATATCCTATACAAAAATTAACACAAAATGGATTAAAAACTTCACCGTAAGACCTGAAACCATAAAACTCCTAGAAGAAAACCTAGGAGGTGAGCTCCTTGACATTGGTCTTGGCAATGATATTTTGGATCTGACTCCAAAAACAAATGGAAAAAGGCAAGAATAAATGAGTGGGACTACATCAAACTTAAAAGCTCTGTACAGCAAAGAAAACCATCAACAAAATGAAAAGGCAACCTACTGAATGGGAGGAAATATTTGCAAATCATGTATCCTAACAAGGGATTAATACCCAAAATATATAAATAACTCATATAACTCCACAGCAAAAAAACAGTCAATCTGATTTTAAAATGGGCAGAGGATCTCAATAAACCTTTTTTCAAAGAAGATATATATATGGCTACATGAAATAATGCCCAACATCACTAATCATCAGAGAAATGTAAATCAAAATGTCAATGACATATCACCTCATGCCTATTAAAAAGGCTATTATCAAAAAGACAAAAAATAACAAGTATTAATAAGGATGTGGAGAAAAGAGGATCCTCTTATACTCTTGGTAGGAATGTGAACTGGTACAGCCACTAAGGAAAACAGTTTGGAGTTTCCTAAAGAAATTAAAAATAAAACTATCATATCATTCAACAGTTCTACTTCTGGATATTTATCAAAGAAAGTGAAAACACCAATTCAAAAAGATGTATGCAACCCTATGTTCACTGCAACATTATTTACAATAGTTAAGATATGGAAACAAGTGTCTGTCAATGGATGAGTGGATAAAGAAGATGTGGTGTTTATTTACAATGTAATATTACTCAGTCATAAAAAAAGAATGAAATCTTGCCATTTGTAACAACATGGGTAGATCTTGAGGGTATTATGCAAAGTGAAATAAGTCAGAGAAAGACAAATGCTATATGATCTCATGTGTATGTGTAATCTAAAAAACAAAACAAACAAAACAAAATAAAACTCATAGATACAAACAACAGAATGGTGTTTGTCAAGGGGAAGGAGAGGATAGGGATGGGCAAAATAGGTGAAGGGGTCAAGAGGCACTAACTTCCTGTTATAAATAAGTCATAGGAATGTAGTATACAGCATGGTGACTATAGCCAATAATATTGTAATGCATAGTTAAAAGTTGCCAAGAGGGTAAATCTTAAAAGTTCTTATCATAGAAAAAGAAAAAAACATTTTTGTAATTTGTATGGTGATGGATGTTAATTGGACTTATTATGGTGATTTTTTTTTCATTGTACACAAATATCGATTCATTCTGTTGCACACCTGAAATTAATATAATGTTATGTCACTTATACCTTAATAAAAACAATTAAAAAATATGAATTCAAGTCAGTTTATGTTTATATTTACATCATTTAAAAATGATGGTAAGTTAAATATTCTTTATAATCAGGACGGCTACCTTAACAAACTCTTAAATATTTTTTGAGAGACTCCACATGTTGAGAAGATACAAAAAGAATTGATCCAATTTGAAGCAGAAGTTTTCCATGTCTCCTTTAGGTATCCCTGGGAGAAGTACCACAAGACAGGGAAGACAAACATGTTTTATATAGTGATGCTACACTGAATGAAAATTTTATTTATTTTTATATCCATTCTTGCATTTGGGTTCACAGATAATTATAGTAGATAAAAAGTACTAAAATTAAAAAGGAGGAGCACTAGCAATTCCATAGATCTTATGGGAAATGTTATGGCACTTAATCCAAAAGAAATTCTAAAATCAACAAACTTAATTTACTCATCATTTCTTTGTTCAATAAGTATTGGTCACATACAACCTAAGAAATAGGGAAAACTTATATTGATATTTACTGATTCTTTATTTGCAGTCTTTCATTTGGGAAGGTGGATTTCTTTGCTTTCAACTGTTTCATAAAACAACTTATGGATTCTTCTGTCTAATCATTCTTAAAAAATGAGTCCTCCTTTAAGGTTGTTTAATAACATTTTTTCCTAACGTACAAGCTATTGTGCTCCAGTGAACTTTGCCCTACTCTGATAGTGAATTGACCTTGATTTTATACAAACTACAGCCATTCATATTCTGTACCATACTTAAAGGAGAGAATCGTAGTACTGAAGATATTTTCATTAAAGACCATAATATTCCATTTATTTATTCACAGACTATATATTGAGTACTTTTTACATGCAAGTCACATACTGGGTCCTAGAGATGCAAAAATGGAGTCTTTTACCCTTAATGAAATTATAATGCAATAGAAAAAATTACAATATATTTATGGAAATTGACAGGCTAATTCTTGTCATGGAAATGCAAAATTTACATGGAAATGCAAAAGCCAATTCTAACTAAGGCAATTGTGATAAGGAGCAAAGTTAGAGAACTTATACTACTACATATCAAGATGTATGACAAAGCCATAGTAAAGACAATGTGATATTGGAATAAAGATAAAAAGATCAACGGGATAGAATTTAAAATCCACAGATAAATCTATGTATATAGGGTTATATTATTTATAACTAATGTAACTGGAAGAACAGTAAGGAAAGAAAAGTTTTTTCAATAAATAGTACTGGAACATTAGATATCTATATATGTAGGAAAATGAATCCTGACTCATACCACACTATATACAAAGATCAAGTCCAGATGGTTTGTATATCTAAACTTCAAAAGTAAAATAATTGTGAAACAATTACGTTAAAAAAAAAAACATAGAGATGATCTTCAGAAATTTAGGATAGACAAAAATTAAATGGTTCACAAGAGTACTACAAAAGAGAATGAAATGATAAATTAGGTTACATTAAATTTTAAAACATTTTTCATTGAAAGAACAATTCAGAGAGTGAAAAGGAAAGCCACAGGGTGGGAGAAGATATTTGTAATATGTGTATCACAAATGACTCCTATCCTAAATATGTATGTGTCTCTGAAAAGTCAGTGAGAAAAGTAAAGGGCAAAAAAGGCAGAAGACGTAACAGTCATTACATATGAGCTAGCATGTGAAAAAGTTCTCCAATTCACTAGCCACCATGAAAATACAAATTAAATCCACAATGCACTATCACAAAACATCCACACTGGAATGACTAAAACAAACACATACACACACACACATTACCAAGTGTTACTGAGGATGTGGAGCATCTAAAACTCGATTGTATCACTGAACTATGGTAAAACTACTTGGAAAAATTGGTAGGATCTGCTATAGCTGAATATACACATACTTTCTAGTAGAACAATTCCATTCTAGGAAGGTACCCGAAAGAAAGAGGTATGTGTATTGACATGTGTAAGAATGTTCATAAAGATAATACTTCAAACTAGAACATTAGAAGTAGATTGAATAAATTTAATAATTTAATATAATACTATAGTGCAATGAAAATCAATGAACTATAGCTACATAATACAAAATGGATAATCTCATATATATAATATTGAATTGAAGATAATTGATCCAAAAAATACATTTTGTACAATTCCATTTCAGTTAAGTTTACAAGAAGGCAAAATCAATCTAGGGTAGTAGATATTGAGATAGTGGTTATCCTTCTTGGGGAGGAAATAACAACTTGAAGGGAACCAAAGGGGTGCTGACTGTGTTCTGGGGTACCTATTTAGATACGTATGTGCACACTGTGAAAATTTGGTTAGGCTGAACATTCATGAGTTTTCCATTTTTTTGTGTGTATACTATGACTGAAAGTCACTTTAAAAATTACAGTATTGGAATTTCCAATTCTGGCTTTGATTTAGTCTTCCACCCTAAACTACTAAACCTCCCACCAAAAACAACTAGAAAACTGGACAAAATATGGAGCAGCTGTTTTCAGAAAATGGATAACCATTTTTTTTTTTGCTAAAAGAAGGGAAACAAATGAAGTTATCTGTATGATCATACCTGCATTCCTCCAGGAAAGAATCTCTAGACTGCAGTGTATGAAAAGGCAATCCAACCAAAGTACAGTGGTTTTGTTGAATTGAGGAGACAGAGATTAGAGCTCAATAAACCAAGACAGCTCTAATTTGAAAGACTGAATACTAGAAAGGAATATGCAGAGAAGCAGCTCTAATCTTTATGGGTATCCAATTGGTGTTTTGCTAAACTGTGGGACACAATATGCATAATAAAATTCTACAAGACTAGGCAAATAACTCTGAGGGAACTGGAGCTAAAATATTCTCAGAACTCACAAGGGCTGGGAGATAATCATATATTTGAAATAGGCAGAATAGAGAGATGTCACTTGAAGATACAGAGCATTCAGTTAGAGACTCCAGAAGGGGCACACCTTTACAGCAGGGCTAAACTAGCTCAAGAATAAAACATAAGATTCATCCTAAAAAACTTAAAAAATAGGCTTTGAAAGAATCAAGACGATCCACAAGTAAGAACTGCCTGAAAAACAAACTAGAAAGACTTTAAAGGAAAGCAGTGAAATCCAGACACTCAACAGTGTAACATTTACAATGTCTAGCATCCAATCAAAAGTAACAGAGATGGTGAAAACATGATCCATATTACCATCTGGTATTATTTTCTTACTGCCTATAGGACTTCCTTTAATATTTCTTTTAGCACGGTGGGAGTGGGAGGTTTGCAGGTAATTAATGCTCTCAAGAGTCCACAGAAACAGACCCAGAAATGACAGAGATGATGAATGTAACAGACCAAAAATTTAAAGCAGCTAGAGTAAATATTATCAAGGGTTTAAAGGAAAACTGTAAGTCATGTATTTAAGAAGGATAAAAAAAAATCCCAAAAAGAATAAAGAAAAAGAAAACTATTCAAAGGCAAATTATATTCAAATTGCTATAAAGGAATGAGAAAGAGAAAATCTTAAATGCAGCCACCAAAAAAAAAAGAGGAAAAAAAAAGGACATTTTGTACAGAAAAACAAAGATAAAAATAACAGAATTCTTATCAGAGGTTTATAAGCCAAAACTAATAGACAAACATATTTAAAGTACTGATAGGAAAATCATGACAACCTAGACTTCTACACGCAGAGGAAAAAATATTTTAATTACAAGAGCAAATCAAAGATTGTCTTTCATGCATAATTTGAGAGCATTAATTTCCTGTAAACCTCCCACCCACCCCTATGCTATAAGAAATATTAAAGGAAGTCCTATAGGCAGAAGGAAAATGATGTCAGATGGTAATATGGATCTACATAAGGAAAATAAAGAATATCAGAAATTATAAAATGTGTGAGCAAATTAAAATAATTTTTCTTATTTTTAAATTTATTTAACAACAAACAGACTGCTTAAAGCAGTCATGTATGACCTTTATTAAGTTGAGGGACATTTCTTTAACAACTTTTTTCAGCACTTTTATCAAGAAAGGGTATCAAAATTTGTCAAATGCTTTTTCTGCAACTATTGAGATTTTTATCCTTCATTCTGTTAATGTGATGTATCACATTTATTGTATTTCATATGTTGAACTATTGTTGCACCCCAGGGATAAATCCTTCTTGATCATGGTGTATGATACTTTTAATGTATTATTGAATTTGGTTTTTAGTATATTGTTAAGGACTTTTGCATCTGTGTTCATTGGCTTGTAATTTTCTTTTCTTGTACTGTCTTGGTCTGGCTTTGGATTAAATGAAATAAAGACACAAATAAATGGAAAGACATCTGATATTCATGAATTGGAAGACTTAACACTGTTAAAATGTCCATGTTACCCAAAGCAATCTACAGATTCAGTGCTATTCCCAACAAAATCCCAATGGCACTTTTTATAGAAATAGAAAAAACAATCCTAAAATTCATATGGAACAACAAAAGATCCAGAATTGCCAAAGTGATCTTTACAAAGAACAAAGCTGGAAGTATCATACAACCTGATTTCAAAATATATTACAAAGTTATAATAATTAAAACAGTATGGTATTGACATAAAGATAGACATTGACCAAAGGAAAAGAATTGAGAGGTCAGAAATAAGCCCTGTATATTCAATCAACAAATTTTCAACAAGGGTGCCAAGAATACACAATGGGGAAACAAATGGTGTTGGGAAAACTGGATATCTAAATGCAAAAGAATGAAATGGAACACTTATTTTACACCACACACAAAAATTAACTCAAATGAATTAAAGAGTTAAACACAAGACTTGAAACTGTAAAATAAAACATAGTGGAAAACCTTCATGATGTTGGTCTTGACAATGATTTCATGGATATGACACCAAAAGCACAGGCAATAAAAGCAAAAGTAGGTAAGTGGGACTACATCAAACTAAAAAGCTTCTGCACAGCCAAGGAACCATCAACAATGTAAAAAGGTAACCTACAGACAGGGAGAAATCTTTATAAACCATATATCTGATAAGGAGTTAATTTCCAAAATAAATATTTAACTCCCACAATTTGATAGCAAAAACACAAATAACCCATGGACAACAAATAAACATGAGAAAAGGACTTTGAATAGACATCTCCAAAGATGACATACAAATGGCCCACAGGTATCTGAAAAGGTATCAACAACTAAATATTAGGGAAATGCAGATAGAAACCATAATGAGATCTCACCTCCCATAATGAGATCTCACCTGTTAGGGTGGCTATTATGTATATAAAAAAAAGATAAAACATGTTAAAGTTGTGGTGAAATTGGATCCCTTGCATACTGTTGGTGGGAATGTAAAATGGGGCAGTAGCTATGGGAAACAGTATAGAAGCCTCTCAAAAAATTAAAAATAGAACTACCATTTGATCCAGAGATCCCAATTTTGAGTATATATCCAAAATAATTTAAATTGGGACCTTCAGGAGATATCTACACTCCCATATTCACTGCACCATTATTCACAAGATATGGAAATAACCTAAATGTCCAGCAACAGACAAATGAAAATAGAAAATAGAAAATGTAGTATTTACACACAATAACATATTATTCAGTCTTAAAAAAGGAAATCCTACCATTTGTGAGGACATGCATGGACCTGGAAGACATGTTTAGTGAAATAAATCAGTCACAGAAGAAAAATACTGCATGATCCACTTACACGAGGGATCTAAAACAATCAAACTTACAAAAGCAGAAAATAGAATGGTGCTTGTCAGGGAATGGGGGGGGAGGAGGAAATGAGGAGCTGCTCAATAGGCATAAAGTTTCAGTTATATTAAATGAGTAAGTTCTAGAGATCTGCTGTACAACACAGTGCCTATAGTTAAAAATGTGGCATTGTGCACTGAGTAGAGTTAGATCTACATTTAAGTGTTCTTAACATACAAACATACACACAAAAGAACACTAGGAAATTTCTGGAGGTGATGGATTTGTTTATTATACTGACTGTGGTGATCATATCATGGGTATATGTATATGTCCACAATCATCAAACTGTATACATTAAATGTGCAGTTTTTTATATGTCAATTAAAACCACATAAAGTTATAAAAAAAGATGTATAGCTAATGAGGTGATAAAGATGACAAAATGCAACAGTAAAAAATGCTTAAACCAAAAGAATGCAAGAATAGAGATAGGGGCACAAATAAAAGTGGAACAAAAAGAAAACAACCAGCAGAATAGTAATCTTCAATCCAACTATATCAATAATTACATTAAATGTGAAAGATTTAAGCCATATTACATGGTAGAGATTGTCCAATTAAATCAAATAAAAAACTAAGCTCTAATTATATGCTGTCTAGTAGAAATCCACTTTAACTATAAAAACACTGATAGGCTAAAAGGCTAAAAGTACTATATTGTGCAAACACTACTAAAAATACAGAAATAGTGATGTTAATATTAGACCATGTAGACTTCATAATAAAGAATATAACCAGAAAGAGACATTTTATAATGACCAGATGGTATATTAATGAAAATCCTACAATCTTTTTTCATATTTTAGTGATTACATATCTTATTATTAATGAAAAGCTAATTTTTAAAAATAGAAACAAATGTAGACTTGTAGATTCTTAATTTCAAATTTGTACTGCTTTCTGGTATCAATTTTTTTCCATTTTCTCCTTCATGCAGGAAAAAAAATAGAAAAAACTATTTTGGGGAACATACTTCGATTTCAAAGAATCTTGTTGTCTCAATACCATATATTCTCAAATCTCTCTTGCACTACATCCTTTCATACTTCATAAGCCAGTGGTTTGGGACATAAAAAAGAAAGAAAAGTAAAAACAAAATTGATGTTTTCAAATCACTTGTGATTTGCTCACAAACATTGTGTTTTAGCATTCTAGCGGTGTTTTGGTGGATTTAAAGACTGGCTTGCTCTGTAACGCTACTAAGAAAGTTTCTCTTGGCTTTTAAATCTAATCTCTGATGCTGTGTAATATTCTTTCTTTCCCAAAAAATATTTTTTGGATTCTACTTTCCTTAAGGAACATCATATTTTTAGTTCCTTTAGCATATATATTTTAAAAAAAGAGATACAATACTTTGTGCAGGAACTTATCTTTTCCCTTCATTTATAGAGCAATGTTTCAAAGGGTAGTTCATGCTGCATTTCTCAGTTGAATTATTTTGTATGTTAGGATGAATATAAAACAAAACTTGGAGTTGCATTAACCAGTTCATTCAATAAGATGTTTCCTTTATTTATACCCCTAGATCATTTTTATTAATGAAGGCAGAAAGATAATTTAGAAACTTGGATAATAACCTAGGACTTTTATAGGATTCTTATAAAGTATGTACATATAATATTAAAGAAAATGAATGTTTGAAAAAAACCCACAATAATCTTAAATGTAGACAAAGCTAATAACAGAGCTTCAAAACATAAGGCAATGACAGACATGAAAATAGAAATAGACAAATTCACAAATACAGTTTTTAGTTGAAGACAAAATCAGTAAGTTGTAGAAGAGTTGAATAACATCAACCAACTTGACCATTTATGAAACCCTCCACTCAGCAACTGCAGAACATCATTCTTTTTGTTATAATTTATTTTTTGTTATAATAAATATAATTAATAACATCTTTATTTGAAACATTAATTTTGCCAAAATAAAGTCAAAAAAATTATAACAATTTAGTATATAAAAATGATAGCTACTCTATCACAATTTGGTAAAATTTAATACTCCCTATTTCTTCACATATTTTTAGAGTTAATGGCTTTGAAAATCAGGCTAGATGGTGAAACTTACTCTATTCACTACATTCTTTCAAATCTACATAAGGCATTTAAAAAATAGACCATATGCTGGGCCATAAAACTAGTTTAAATAAATTCAGTGAAATGAAAAAATGTTCTGTGACTATAACTGAGTTAAATGAAAAATCAATAATAGATAAATACCTGGAAAATCCCTAATTATTTGGAAATTAAAGAACACAATTCAAAATAACCCATGTCACAAAGAAGAAATCATAACAGAAGTTAGAAAGTATTTTTAGCTGAATAACAACAAAAACACAACATATCAAAATTTGACCTTAGGGTGGGCAACAGTTTCTTAGCTGGGACACAAATTGCATTAACCAGAAAAGGAGAAAAACATGATAAATTTAAACAAAGACTTTTGAGAGTGTGCAAAGAAAGAAGAACCTTGGAGGAGGAAGAAGATAAATGAGTAGAGGTACGTGGGACCCTAGGATTTCTTAATGACACCTCAGAGGCCCAGAAGCACTCAGAACTCTCTAGGGATACAGGTAGAATGACATTTATCTTAAGATACCAAAAAAAAACAAGAGATCAGGTAAAAGAGACAGCAGAGAGGGAGGGCAACATACATAAGGAAACTGACTAAAATCAGTATGTGAAAGAGCATCTAGGTGAGGACCAGCTCAATGGATTTGGAAGAGATCATTACCCAGAACGCTGGCTCCTACAGTACTTTGAGTATTGGACTACATTAGCACTTGTAAATTAAGTATTTTGGAATACTTTCTTAATCTTCGTATGCCCCCCCCCAAAACAATGAACTGTAAAAACTATCTGCTGTTTCCGGGTGAATCTAAAGAGAGCATTTATGTAATAATTCTACATCACTGAAAAGTTATAATAATCAAGCCTTTGTAGAATATGTCACATTTCTTCATTTTGGCTTTACAGGTATTTCGTAGGTTGTATTGACTCCACTGATGATAAAAAAAAACTAATCAAATCACTGAATTCATGAAACAAAATTTTAGATATCTGAACAGATCTGAAAATTTTAGATATATTCAATAAATCTTTACCTAGTTCAACCCAGAGGTGACCTGAACCTATACGTTATACTTATTCTCTCTTCCAAGGGTCACCTGTATGTGGGGAATTCTGGAGACCAAAACGTGAAGGGACAGAGGGGCTTCTCTTCTGTTTTGTTTTCCTGACAAGAACTTGAGGATACTGCCAGGTCTACGGCAGGGCCGCACCATCCCCAGGGGAGTCCACAGCAATAGCACACCTTTGAAACTTTTTACTGAGTCCCTCATTTTACTCGATATAAATTCTGTTGTTACCTCTATCGATGGTCAGGAAATAGGCAACTATGCTAATCTGGAAAGCCAGCCCAATTTATAGTTGGTGAGGGAAAAACTTCGACTTTTAAAGCAAACTCATTCTATCCACAGTGCCCTTGTCTAATCCAGGCATAGAAATAGCAGTTACCGCTGACTGGAATCAAGTTTTGTACCTGTCCCCAAAGATCAGAATAATAAAATATCTGCTCTAGAGTGTCTGAAATCACAGCCAACAGCTAATAGCCTCTGCAGTTGAATACGAGCAACTACTTGGTAAAAAAAACCTTCCTATTCCCTTTACTGTGTTTAAACCAGCCTTCATTAGGAATTCTTGGTACCTAGCATATAACTTGAGGCAAGGGAAGCTCAGGCACTGAAACTGATTTCTTAATGACACCTCAGAGGCCCAGAAGCATTAAGGCTGACTTCCTAAAGCATCTAATCTTTCCCAGGGAGAGGTTTTCTCTCCTGATATAGTCTGGCTCATTATGACAACACTGACTTGATACCCTTATCTTTAAAACAACTCAGAATAATTCATAAATTCTGGCAACAGTCACAACATAAGAATTTATAATAGTCACATGTGAAAAATAAGCAGGAACTCTAAAGAGGACTAATTTACTTAAGGAATAATGCTAGACACATTAAATGTGATAGTTTTGTATTTAAATAAAATGTGATTAATTTGATTGCCATTTATTTTGTTTTTTGCCAGATTTCAATCAAGTTTTATGACAGGATTAAGCTTCTAAGTAGAGTGTTTTGTTTTGTTTTAAATAATGGAAGCACTTTTTCCAAACTTTACCATGGTTAACTAATGGGAGGTTCATGTTCTATATTATAATCTGTGTTTATCCTCAGATGTATTTATCCACAATGCATGCACTTTTAGTTCTGGGTTAGAATGAGTAAGTATGTGTATTGCAGACTCTCATTAATTCATAACAGCTTAAATTGTGATTTTTATTTGGCATCCTACTGTGGAACCCAGTAGAGAATGCTGAAATGCTCAGCTAAACATTTTCAAATCCGTGACTCTCCATCTGGTTACTCAATCAGAAGAAAACCCTTGCAAAGAAAACCCTCTTCCTAAAATGTACCTCATTTTCCTGGCTAAGAATCATTCTGGAGAAAAGTGAACAGTTTACCTAGTTGTTCAAGAAGTTTATTTGCAGGAAAAACTAACACTATAAATATCAACAGCACTTACAGGGAAGTGAAGAAAGAATGCCCTCATTCTGCATAATGGCAGGCTTGTTAAAAATAACTATGTAGAAAATGGAACTGTTGCATTTATTATTTTGAAACATTCTTTGAAAACTTCAAGTCAACATAAAGCAATCTCATGACTCTACTGACATACAAAAAAGAGCTACATTAATATCACCATGTTTTATAGAACGTTCAAAATTATGGTAATTTAGTACTTAGCACCATGTAAGGTCTCCATAAAAAACAAATTGAAAAGAAATTCTGCTATAAACAAGAAAGCATATACTGAGGGTCTTGGAAAAAAGTAAATTACTCTACCTAACATGATGCCTAGTGGTCTGTAATAAATATTTGTCAAAAGAATAGTGGACTGTCCCATTAACAGTTCATGGGAATTTTGTTCCTAACAAAAAGAGAATTAGATTCACACATTAAGTAGTTTTTAACAGGGCCTTTTATAGAGATATCCTATTTGAGTTAACGATATTTTTAATGTGCTTTTCATTGCTCTAGTTCATTGGCTATACCTGACTTGGAGAAGAATGGGAAAAGTAAACAGTTATTATTTATTTATTCTTAAAAGCTAAGTCTGTTTCCAACTAGAGAATATTAGATAAAGAGAAGTTTTTTGTGTGTGTGATCATGGAAAAGTGAAAGGTATTGTACTGGTTATACGTAGAAGGTTTGGATATAATGTTAAATAGAATAAACATGTAGATACTGGATGTTGGGAAACAACTTTGTTTTTAAATGAAAAGTGGTTCTATAATGATTCTATCATTAGGAATCAGAAAAAGTATTTTTAAGGAGAAACGGCAAAAGTCACTTTAATTCCCTCAAAAGAATTATGACAAGTAGTAATATAGCTTTTCTCCAAGATAGCTACCATGAATTCTTTCCTTCCATGCAGGGGCAACCATTCCTCCTTTGAGAGCTACAGTCTATTCTCTCACATTCTTGAAAATGGGCTGCTCTATAACTACTTGGATGGATAGAATATGACATTTTTGACTTCCAAGATTAGGTTATAAGAAGACTTGTAGCTTCCACCTGGTCTCTTAGAAGACTCACTCTGGGGAAGCCAACCACCACATAAGAAGTCCAGCTGCCCCAAGAAAGCCATGCTGTGGGGAAACCCAAGGTGGCCACATGGAGAAGCTTACTGAGAACAAAATGTCCAACCAACCATTAAAGTCTGGCACCAAACATGTGAATTAAGAAGCCTCAGGTGGTTCTAGCCTCAACTGCATCTAGCTGTACCTTAACTGAGAATTGCTTTGCCAAGTCCACTCCCCCAAGAAACAGGAGACATATCAGTAAGTTGTTTTAAGTCATTGATTTTGGGGAGCTGAAGAACACTACAGAAAATCAACATGAGTCAAAGTTTCAGAATAATGTTTAACATTCTTCTATTGCTAAATTTTTTTTAAACCATTGAGATTTTAGAATAATATAAGGTAGGAACCTAAACTAATAGTCTATTCTACAAGTTGCTAAAATCAGAAAACTGGGGTTAATGGCAAACTTTCTCCTTCCATTTTGTCCTCTCATCCAATCAATCACAGAGTTCTCCAGTCTATCTTCTTAATATCACTAGATTCTATCTGCTCCTCCTCACCCACGTTGCCACTGCCTTATATCAAATTTGAACTTCTTGTTTTAAATCGCACAACCAGTATCCCTTCCTTTAGACCATCTAATCCCTGTTCTATCATATATAACCGAACTCTGCATCCATTCTTCACACCACTACCATAATATTCTTTTCACAGCAAATTCAGGCCTTTCATCTTTCTACCTAAAATCCTTCAATGACTCAATAACCGTTATAATGAAGTTTAAATTCTATCTAACATGAGGTCCTTCATGATCTAGCATCCTTCTAGCTCCCAAATCAACCTCCACCATACCCCTCCCCGCATGTCCATCTAACCGTATCAGACTTCTTGCAGCTTTTTGAGGGAGTTACGTACCTCAGGATTGGCTTTCCCAGAGTATTCTTCTCAAAGCACCCATCCTTCTGCTCAAAAGATAGTATTTCATTTTAAGCTCAAAATCACCTCTTCTACAAAGGCTTCCCTAACTGGTTCATCTAATTCTGATGCCTTTCTTCTGGGCTCCAAAGGACTCATTTGCTTTTTTACTTGTTAGTTCAATGTACCTTGAGTTAATTTCTGAGCCAGGGAGGCTGACATCGTGCCTGACAAATATTAGCCCCCTCAGTTAATATTCCTTGAAGGAATAAATTGACTACTGGAAGCAAGGATATTTGCATTTATGTAATGAAAAATCGTAAGTATCACTTCCAACTGTGAGCAGGCAGTTAGTTCTCTGAGGAGGAGCATGCAATTCAAATTAGAGGGAAGTGCGAAGCCTCTCAAAGGAGGTCACCTTAGCAAGGATAAAGATAGCTTGCCAACGTAGGTTGCAGGAATGTCCTAGGAGAAGGGAAAGGCTTTGTAAAGGTGTAGAGATAAGACAGAAAGAGGAAGACCTCAGGGAGCATGAACAGATAAGTGTGGCAAATGCTACATATTCTGAAGAACAGCATGTGAGCTTGATAAGATGGGCAGAAGCCAGAAGAGAGAAGCTCTGAGAAGGACATTATACTCTGTTGTGTAGGCAATGGAGAGCCATTAAAATATTTTAAGTGGAAGAGAAATATTGGGGTTACATATTAGAAAGCTGAAGTGTAGAAAACTAACTAAAGGAGAGATAGAAAGCAGAGAGGAGCAGTTAGGATCTCATGCAGTAATTCAGGTAAATTCAAAAGACGTGGATGTAGAATTGACAGGCTTTGTTAACTGACAGGACATAACGGGAAGAGCAACCAGAATACCTCTCAAAATTTTGCACTGTGTCCTTTTGTGGTTGCTGATGACAAATAAAAAAATAATTAATTAATTTTCAAGGATTTTGAGTATTTAATCCTGTAATTTGAGCTAACTGGAGACATTTTGTAGTACGAGGAGCATCGTCTGAAAGAAATGATTCTGACACTGATGTCCACTTACTGTGAAATAGTCTTGAAATACAACTCTTGGATTATACCAGGGCTCCTCTGTGTGATCCCAAAAAGTCATTGAAACTTGCTGCACCTCAGTCTGGCAAATACTTGCATACAAATAAGAAAAAAAATATGCCTCCCAGATAATTCAATGAAGCAATTCAAAAGTGAATTTGTGTGGCAATTTCTGTTCCCTAAAGGGAAAATGAAGTACTACCTCCATTTCCTCTTTGATTAAAATTTTTTAAAAAACAAGGCTGAAATGATTTCAAATGGCCCTTTCAGCTCTAAAGATCAATAACTCCGTCAGTCAGAACACTTGGGTGGAACTACATTCTACCCAGATCAGTGGCTGATCCTCAACAAGTACCAAGGGATTTACAGTGGAGATAGGTTGTCCTATTTAAGCACTTCGTGCTGAGTGAAGTAGTACTTCCTTTTGTCTTAATAGTCTTCTGTACTTTATTGTGCTACTTTTTCCTGAGTTGTTTTCATTTATTTAACAAATATTTATTGAGTGCCTACTATGTGGCAAGCACCACATGAGGTGCTGGAGAAACAAAATTAAATGACACACTCTCCCTTTTGTTGCATTTCTAAACTGTAAACCATACTGAAGCCAAAATACATCATCTTATAAAGTAATATTTATCATGTACATGATCCTGCTCTAGGAACCATGCCAGGCTACCCCATTAAACTTGATGGGCCTGAGAACAGTAAAACTATACTCTGTATAATGTATTTATAGTATAGAGCAAGGCAACAAGGTCCCCTGAGAAGAGAAGGCAGGAAAACTGAAAAATTATCATGAGTGCACTTGGAACTCATAGTAACATTCACAAATTCCCTGACCACTTTGTGACTCCACTTCTTTACCTATAAAATGGAGATAACAAGGCCTACTTCTAATGTTCCTCACAGGATATTATGAGGATTAAATAAGTAAAAGTACATTAAGTACTTTGAGTTTTAAAATAAAGTATTAAACAAATATTAGGTATTGTTGTTTGGTAGCATTACAAAAATCACATTAAAGTCAAAAGCCTTACTGCAGTTATTCTAATGGAAGTTTAAATCCCAAGATGAAAGCAGGTTAAGTTGAATGACTAAAATTAGGACACACCCCTAATCAGATCTAGTTAGAAACTATAATTAAAACTGGAAATAGCTGCATGCCTGAAAGATGATGGTTCCTTACCCAGGACAGAACTTCTAAGATGTCCAGATTGTGTCTGTAAACTTGGCAAGGCAGGCATGAGCCCCACTTGGGTTGACCACTCTTGGATTTTAAAAATGAATCCTCAAACAAAATCATGAATCCAAAGAGATATGTGCACCCCTACATTTACTGCAGCATTATTTACAACAGCCAAGTTATGGAAGTCACCCAAGTGTCCACTGATAGATGAATGGATTAAGAAGATGTAGTACATATATACAATGGAATTTTATTCAGCTATAAAAAAAATCTTGTCATTTGCGAAATGGGTAGACCTAGTGGGTATTATGCTAAGGGAAATAAGTCAGACAGAGAAAGACAAATACCATATGATTTCACTTACAGGGGGAATCTAAAAAATAAAACAAATGAATAAACAAGACAAATAAAACAGAAATAGACTCATAAACACAGAGAACAAACTGGTGATTGTCACAGGGGAGGAGTTGTGTAGGGAGGGGATGGGTAAAGTAGATGAGGGGCATTAAAAGGTACAGACTTCCAGTTAGACAATAAATAAGTCACAAGGGTGAACAGCATGGGGAATATAGTTAATAATATTGTGAACTTTGTATGGTGATGGATGGTAACTACCATTATGGTAGTGAGCATTTAGTAATGTATGTAACTGTCAAATCACTGTGTTGTACTCCTGAAACTAATATTATACATCAACTACAGTTCAATAAGAATTAATTAATTGATCGATTAAAGATGGCTTTTCATCTGGTTGCAACTTTCAGAAAGAAACTTTACTTGGTAGGGATCACGCCTTCCCTGAAGGTTGTGCTACCAGCTCTCTTGTGCCAGAACAGGGACGCTTTCCCACCAGGGTGTTCAATGCATGTCAGCTTCAACAGTAGATCCATTTGTTAATCTTCAGAGGTTGACTGTAATGAAATTCATTTGTTTCTGCTCAAAAACTTTACATAGGTTTTGTTTAAACATTCTGTTATAAAATATCCAGGCCCTCAAAGAAGATAATTTCTTATGAAATTTTTCTTGCTAAGCTACTAAAAGCGAAAGCAGATACGAACACCAGAGAAGCTAAATCAATAAGCCTTCTACTCCCTGCCGCATCTCTAAACTCAGCAAGAGGAATTAGGACACTGTTTAGTCCCCTCCTGGAGTCCCAGGATGGAAAGCTTCCTTATCAGGGAAATAACAGACGTAGTCATACCATGGTATTACTTTCTCTTTCTGCTTCTGCACTGTAGAGGAGAGGATAAAAGAGAGCAGAGTAGGGTTCTCTTTTCTTTTTATTTTTTCACCTTACTTATAACAATTTGTCTTTTAGTTACCAAAAGAGGAAATGAAGAGTAGAGATGGATGAGGAGATTTTTGGATCCCAAGAATTTAGCACCATAAGGTCCTCTGATTCTAAGCATGGCTGAGAGTTGAAAGCCAATCTGGACATACAGGGAGAATGGATAAAGGAAAAAGATAAGTTAGAAAATACCAAACTTTAACTAGATTTTTTAAGTTCCAAAATAGTGCTTTTAAAAACCCACATTTGGTTAAACTCAAGTTGTTTTAGAAAGAAGCTAATTTGAAGAACAAGTGGAAATTACATTTTTATTAATATTTTAGGACTCAAGTAGAGAATCACCCTTGGAATCTCAGGCAAAGCATATGCCTTTTTTCTACTGATTATAATCCAGGCGACCTCATACACTTTTTTTGAAAGGTAAATAAATCTCTTTAGAAAGGTGAATCTCTGTTATTAAAGTATTTAAGCAAAAGCAAGAGCACAAATTCTAATAAGTTACATGACTTTTTGAGAAACACATTTCAGAGTCTTGAAATTCTTAGACTCAAATTGCTCCTTACCCCAAATGTATATCTATTTTATCTTGGGAGATAAAAAAAAATTATAAGTATGTCATCCCTTGGGGATTAACTCTTCATTTATATTAAAGCTATAAATCACCAGCTACCAACCACTGACTGAAATTAATGATCCTGGTTCCTATGCCATTTCCACTTAACTTCCAACTCTCCAGGACTTATGGGGTGAAAAGAATGTGGTAGAACTCTGCTTTTAGTTTATAAAATACACTTGTTAAAATTCTCACTCTTGCTTTCTAATTAGATTTACACACACACATACACACACAGTAGAGGAGTTAAGATTTTACAACTTTTTATATGTATTGTGTCTTTTATCCCCAAAACTTGTTCAAGATATATTTATTAAGCACCTACTATGTTTTCTATGGACTATTTCCATCTTATCAGCCTTGCTTTTTCACTTTTCTGAGTTTCATGCCACAAGATACTTCAAGCAACCTACCCACCACTATCCGTGCCAGGTAAATGAATGAACAAACAAACAAACAAATATCCAGCAGCTAAAAGCTTGTGATTCTTCATCTTTTTCCTGTGAGCCATCATCAGGGCTCTCGGTAATACTATCAGTATATTTTAAATGGGGAGGATCATTCAAAAGATTCTAGAAAGCTCTCAATCCAATCTAAATTCCAATAGTTCCACTGCCACTTTCAAACAACCTTTCAGGATCCTAAAACCTTGGACTAGTACAGATTTTCTAAGTGTTGCCCACACAATATCCAGGATGCTATTCTGGCTAAACCCTTAATGGTCCATAGGAATCTCCTAAAAGGATAATTTTGAATCATAATTAAATATTTTCATCCCTCACAGGTCTCCATTTCAACTTACTGTGGTATGGAGTAAGCTGTGGCCAGGCAGGGGGCTGACCCAGAGCTTGACAGGAGAGGACCCCCTGTCCCTCAACCTGAATCTAATATGGTAACTGCCTGGAAAGCATTCCCTCACCTGGACTGTTGAAAGATGATGTCACTGTGTACACTGTGATTCCCTTTCTACACTGGCCCTGAGAAGCACATTATTTTTTAGGACAAGCAAGTTCATAAGGGAGCCACTGAATATGTACATTCATCATGACTTTTTATTGGAACAGACCCACATTATTTAATTATTGTCATTATTTAACATCTGATTGATTAGATGGTTTACTCGAAGTTTTCCCCACTGCCATCTCCTAGAATATATCAGACTGTAACATATTTGAAACAGAATAACATACTGTTTGCAAATCTAGCAAAGAAACCTGGAAGTGGGGGGTCACCCTTCAAGTACTATCATGATAAATGTTACTTAAATCTAATCCTGAGATTCTGCCAAAAAAAATGAAGTACAGTCATAGATTTTTTCATCTCCTTGATTTTAAATGTCAGAGTGTCCCTAAAATAACATGTTTATAAGTTTTTCTTTTAGAAGACTAATATATTTGGATCGTTTACTTTAAAAGGCCATCTTACAGAGTCTTAGAAATTTAAAGAGTAGAATTCTGCATGGTGGGAATGTCAAGGAAGAAACAACTTGTTTCTAAATGATAGAATTGTTCCTCCAGGGTATATTATTCCACATTTCCCTCAGCTACTGGTCCTGAGTTTTTAAAAATCTATCAGTGCTATCAGTTTTGCAAACCACACGCCAACAATTGTAGAAGTTGAGAGAACCCCATTAGGAGAAATCAATCCTACTCAGGCTAAAGACACTTGCATTTGCATTTCTTCCAAGCTGAATCACAAACAGTCCACACCCATCATGATCCCTCTTCAAATAATTTCTTCATTTACCTGCGCAGCCCTTCCTGAAAGTTAGGCACGGGCTTGACTGGATGAGCTATTATCTCATTAGGATTGCTGAAGGATCCAAAGAGACTGGAATGCTTTTCATGAGTCCCCTCCTACAGCCCCTCTCCGTTTCCCTTACCCTAGACACCTTTCCGACTGTTTGCCTTTTCTCAGTTTCTGTGTTTCTTAAGGCAGATAGATAAGCCCTGTAAATGATCACTACCACCTTGCATTAGCTTTCAAAGCCACTGACAATTTTTCCATGTTTGGTAACTGATGTGTGAGAGAAGTGTTGACAATGTAAAGTGATCACTAAATCACAGACTAGAACTTCTCAGAATAAATGGAAATAACCCAAAGTCTCTCTGGGAACCATTTCCTAAGGATTGCACCCACAGATCTGTTCAAAGTACATGTGAATTGGAAGGCAAGATCTATTTTCATTCTTCTTTAATCAGTAAGAATAACAAGAACAGTGATTCTTAGTGGGGTGTTTTTTTGTTTCAATATGGAAATTTAAAAATGAATTTTATTTTTCCACTTTTCCCTTTTAGGTTATCCAGAGGAAAATTATGTAATTTCTCAATTTGATATCCTAGAAGAATTACAAACTTTGATTTTCATTGAGAAACATAAATTGCTTACACAGGGGAGACCAAACCATAATGCTAGCCCCTCATCCTGCTGCACATGTATTCATGCTGCTCAAGGTTCATTTATAATAGTGTAACTGGAGGTACAAGGACACAACCACGACTCTTTTGATGACACAACATCGACAGATAAATATTACATTTCAGCTCCAGAAACAAAAGAAAAAAATAAGGCAGGAGAGTTTACTAAATATTTGCTTCCTTTAAAAATACGCTAAGTTTTCTTTTGCTGGCTGATTGAATGCCTGTCCCTGAACAAAATCCGGCAGTCGCATGGTCGAAACTCTGTGTCTAACTAAACTGGAGTGATGCTGGAGGCACACTGCCCCACATGGTCCCACATTGTCCTGGGCTCCAGGAAAGGATAAGGCCCATGAAACGTCCCCAAAAGTGTTGTGTCACTTGGGTTCCTTTGGAGTTGACAGGTGTTCCCTTCTAAAGGACACCAGACTAAGTTAAGAATGCTAACACAAAGTACAGGGTAAAATGAAAATGCTTTTTGCTTAACCATATTAAAAAACCAATGGAGATTTGGGGCAGCAGGGTAGAGTGTGACAATGGTTGCCTGTGGTCAGGGGCTGCCCGTTGGCAACAAGCATGTGATGTGCACAGTGTAAAGGGCTGCACTCACTTCTCTGACTTTTGCAACACCTCCCTCTGCCACTGCTCAAGGTGAAGGAAATACGGAGTTGGGGAGTAGGCAACGAGGACACCATAGCAACGTAATTGGGGAGCATGAAGGAAAATGCTAGGAGAAAGTAACAGGGCCGAGAGAGGACAGACTATTATAGATAAGGTACTCTATCAAATGGAAAAAGAACTAGCCATTCAAAGAGTCAGAAAAGCAATCTAGGCAGAGAGCACAGCAAATAGAAAGGCCACAAGCTAGAAAAAAAACAGAAAATGCTCAAAATCTCATGGCCCTGAGGAAAAGGGTTTTTTGTTTTTGTTTTGATTGGGTTTCTCATGGATAGCTGAGAATAAAGAAACAAGTATATAATAAAACAAGTATAGGTTAACCAAATGTGCTTACTTTTAAAAATCATCTATTATTTTAAACATTTTCCAGAAGAACACCTTTTAATTAATTAATTTATTTACCTGGCCGGGACAAAACAAAGTTCGGCTTGTTTTTTCCATTGAGAGCTCGGGAAAATGGTGTGACAAGACCTGAGAAGTCTCCATTTTCACTCTTGACTGAGATTGTTTTCTCAAACATACCCCCTGAAAGCATGTTGTTAAGCTAAACACCGATTCCCCACTGTTGCACCTTTCTTATCTTTCTTAGAGAAGCCTTCTCCCAGCAACACCTAGACTTTGATCAGGTGTTTGATACTGTTTGCAAATCTAGCAAAGATTTGCAAAAACTGACCCACGGGTGCCAGGGCAGACAGCGCAGGTCTGACCAAGGCTCCCAGGAGTCTAGAGACCTGGGACTCTAATCAGGGGGGCTAACTGATGCCGAATGACACAGCTCTTTACCAGGGAAAGACCACTTTTGCGTGGCAGGGCAAAGTGCTTCTTGAGGTGGTCAAGCTGTGGACAGTGTCAGGAACAGCAGGGTCGGAATCTGTGGCACCTCCAGGTTACCCCCTTCTTACTCCCTTTTTCTAAGTCTGCATCCCACTAAGCCTTTGTCTACATGTGGGATCAAACAGGCTTTCTTCTGCTTGGTTGATTTTGTTTTTCAATACATAATAACAAATGATTGCCAAATGATCAACTGGATCACTGCAGAACCAACCCAGTTTCATCACCAAGATCACAACTGGTTATTTTACCCCTTTTAATGACCAAATAGGATCGATCATGAGGATATTTTGATTCCTTAGTGATAAGTTAACTTTATAAACTTCTAAAAAAGAGCCTGGTGAAAACAGTCAAGGTGGGTTATGCATATATAGTTATGGCTTATATGATGAGTAAAACACAAATTTATAAATAAACACATCAGAAAGCTGTTTTTCTCATTGCATCATTGAAATAGATCAACCTGCAATATAGTTAGGTTTGACTCTCCCAGGCTTAGATAATAGTCATTTGCTACTTTTAGCTTGTGTTTCTGGAAAGTTTTATTAAAACCAAATTTCTGCAAATTAAACCATTTTAAATAACAGAATTTCCTACTTAAATTATGAATCTGTTTGAAAGGTCCCTTTAAACATGTGTCTGGGGTACAGTTCCTATTTCATATAACAGATTTTGCCTAATAGTGAGGTTTTGTTGGCAAAAATTCTGTGTTTCTCAGATAATTTATAACAATTTTTAGGAAACCTACATTTGTGGTCAGATTCATTTATGGAAAAACACAAGAAAGCAAGGTCTTTCTGTTAAAAAGAAGTGGGGCAGGGTTGGGGCAGCTTGGTTTTCCTAATCCAATAAGTTGGAAGCAGAAGGGAAGAATGTAAATAGGAGTTCTCTATCATGCACGTTTCCTTTTGTGAGGGGTTTGACTGCTGTGTGATTGAAAAGAATATATTCACGTCCACTGCTTGTTAAGACAGCATTTTTGTTAAATGGCTCTGTAAAGTGCATGTGACTTATATCCCTCTTTTTCCTACCCATGATCTTGTTGTCCACCTAAATCTTTTTGACACACCATCTCCAGGTTACCTGGAGCTTTGTCGAATCTCCCAGAACCCAATCCCTCTCCTTTCTCACATCTTCACAACAATCTGCCTTGTGGCTCCACGCGATGAAGAAGGCTTTTTTAAAAAGTGTATTTTATGTCACAAAGATCAATGGATTCTTTAAGGAGAAAGTATTTGATATTCATATATATATATATATATATATATATATATATATATATATGTACATAAGTTATATACATATGGTTCTACTTACGTTTTATTAATCTCACAAAATGGAACAAAATGGATTCAGAAGACAAGGGTGGGGGGGTTGTTAAAGAATCAGCACGATTAGCAACACCGAAGGAGCAAAGTCTTAAATGAATGAATAGAAAACATGGACAATTTCAGCCACTGAGAATGTGAACTGTAAGAAATAAGGAAATCCAATGTCTGATTATTTTGCATTTCTTTTTTATGTTCAGCGGCCTTTTATGACTCAGATTTTCCTACAGAGATCTGTGTCACCATTAGCATTCTATAATTTTTAAGAAGACTTAAAAAACCACCTATGCTATGTATACACTTACTTCCCACCTAGTTTCATAGAAAGGGAATCTAAGAAAATATATTCTAAAATGCTTATTGCAAACGTTCTATAATTATACTTAAGTTTGGTCAACTTTAAAAACTATCAGCATTCTCTTTGAATTAATATGTTAAAATGTTATTTTCCCACACAACTATGCTAGTTGGGAGTTGCAAAAAAACAAAATTGCTTTCAAAACACTGACATTTTTTTCATTTGGTTTCTTCCATATTTTAAGGAATGAACTACATTAATTTCAAGTTTTTAGTAAAATTTTCTCTCAAAATAAAAAGAGAAATGTACTAATATGAGTGTTGGTTGGGATTTTTTAAAACAGTTGAGTTATAAACCAAAACTCCTACCACCAGGAGTTTATGGTGGAAATGACAGCATTTTAACTATAAAGGCATGAGTGGTGTCCTTTTACAGACGCCTAAATCAAACACAGAAAAAAGTGATATGTTGCCAGGACATACAATGTATTTTCCTTTAATTACCATACATAATTAATAGCCTGAACTTTTGTATTTTTTTTTTTAAGAAAAGAAATCACAAAGTTGCAAGCAACTCAATTACATAAATCTTCCCATGCAACATATCAAAAACAACAAATTTAATCATTTTGTGGTCTGGGTTGAATTCAACAGTGAAAACTTTTTATTGAACTTCATTGCAACAAAGAATTTCAGACTTACAGATGACCATCTTTGAAATCAGATAGAACTCTAGCCATACTATGATTTTCTGATACTGAAAATGAACAAAGTACAGAATACAGTATTCCAACCAGGATTTGGGCTGATCTGAGAAACCTGAGAAAAGTACTGTGAAGGAATTACAGATATAGAATGACTGGATAGGTCATTTGATCTTGCTTCTGAGACCAAATTTAAAAACCTCTGTTTCAGATTAAACAGCACTTCATTGCTTTCCTTTTTTTTTTCTTAACACAAAAATACTTCTACAGATTAAAAGAATGGAAGTAATAAAATTATGCAGTATGTATTACTGGTATGTATTATATCTACATAGGTCCAAAAGATTCCTGGAACTTAAATAATCCAAGCTTTTCTCAAAATATTGAAGCTAAGTATCGAACCAAACTCTGGGAGCACACAGTGGTCTTTTCTACAACATGTGTGATCGGTAAGAGCAGCGATCCTGTCCTATAATACACTATAAAGCAGAGGGAAAAAAATCGTCTCACATTTTTAGAAATCAAGCTATCTCATTAGCCTAAATACACAGCGTAGGCAGTCAACATTTTTTGACTTTCATTATCTTCAAACATCATGTTACACAAAATTGTACAGAGAACGTTTTGACAATATGTTTGATATTTTAAAAATATTATTTGATATTTAAAAAATATGATGACAACAATAGTATCGACTGTGGCTTTAACTTACTTTAAAAATAATGACAACAAATTTGAAATTCATACAGTTTTGACGCAGATCTTGAATCATATAGTTTCCACCATTTAAATAAATGCTTTTAACACATGAACATGGGTTTTGATGGCATTTTCTGGATTTGATGGGTTTTGATTATTTCTAGGTGGAAGATCTGTGGCATCTCTTTAGTTATGACATGGAATATTTTTGCTGCGTTTTCTTATATAACTTGGAATATACAAAACTCAGTGTAACTACGCTTTTGGTCACAGAATAATTTTACATGCTATTCTTCATTAGTATTCAAAATATCAACTGCTGATTATTTAAAAATTCAAGTTTTTATTTAAAAACAAAATTAAAAATAAATGTTTGGGAGTAGGTGAAGAATACAGTGCTTAAATATATAATTTAGAGGGGTTGTAACACACATAGACTATATCAAGTAAGACAGGGCAAACCAGGAGTATTATCTTCATTTTGAAATGTATAAGAATATTTTCAATAAATTTTAAACACAATGAGATGAAGCAAACAAATGATACATAAAATTACATATACAATGCTGAAGGAGGAATAACTATATTAAGTTGAAAAATTAACTCTTGAATAACAAAACTGGTAAACAGCTAAAATTTTATTCTTATTACTTAAGATATACACTAGAAATACACCATCCCATTTACACTTGTTTATATTACACAGTTGTTTAATTTTCAGTTATTTTGGTTATTTTGACTGTTATTCATTCTTTCACAATTGAGCTTAAAAGGAAGAGTTTGGACTAAATATAAAGATCTTGCTGTCTGTAATGACTTAAATTCATCATACCTTGAATAGTTCTTGAAACTGAAATTCTTAAGCGTTTAGAAAGCCAGTCTAATGAGAATCCTTTTGGTCAAATTTAGGCGAAATTACCAAACCAACCAAACAAAAAATACATTGTACACACAAAGTCCGTGTTATTAAGGAGCCTGGAAGGTTAACTGATACAAACATCTCTAGAAATGAGCAAAAGCAGGGAGCAGGGCTGTGCTGGCACCTAGTGGAGAAGACGGTAGGAGAGTCGTTTACCTTGGGTCTAAAGGCATGCTGGGAAAAGAACAGATTTTTCATTACTTTAATCTATGCTTTCTATCACACACATCTGAAAAGAAGATAAATGAAAAGTACCTGGTGGAATTCATCCTAAGTATGCAACCAAATGTTATGATTTTAATTTTCTGCAAGGACAAAAAGAAAATGTCGAGGGGTGAGGGTGGTGGAAAAGAACAAGACCAGCTGTGGTGAAAAACCTACCAGGTGAAAACAAGGATTGTGCAATTTTCTCTTCCCTGGTATGTTCTGCCAAACCTGGTCACACTTGTCTATTCTCTGTCAAGCAGAGAATTTTTATGAAATCAAGTGACAGGCTGTTCTGAAGTTCTGTCTGTATTTGGGATATAAGTCACCAAACACTACCTACATATACTTCTTAACATTAAATTTGGAGCTTTCAAATGCCAGTATTACATGCAAAGGTATTACTATTGTTTCTTCACAGTATTTTTTAGTAGAAGGGAAAATTTAAATTTGAGCGTGCCTCCCCTATCTTTTGGGACTAGATAAGGTATGGTTCTGGGGAAAGCTTCTGCATTAGTAGGCAATGAGTCCCCCCATTCAATGTGAGAAAGTGAAGGTGGAATTACTACTACTTGCCAGGAAGACCCCCAAGCAATCTCTTCCAATTGTGAGCTTCTATGATTTCCTAAAAAAGAAGGTTTTATTCTATTTTTCTACATTGGGAAATGGACTTCAGGTTACTATCCTCATAAGTGTTCCAAGGACTACATCTATCCCCTTATGTCTTGGTATTCCTGCAATGATTAGTAGTGATTCTATGACGGACACAGAAGAGTCAACTCATATGGAGACCAAATCAAGACTTATCTTTCTGTAAGTTGGAAGTCCAGCTTTCCATAACTGAATACTGACCCGGGCTACTAAAATGTAATTATTTACTGTAGGTCTGCTATGCTTTATCAAGCAGCTACACTGTTTTAGATAACTGGTTTAATTCTTAACTAACACACAATGAGAGAGGTTTATATATACATTCTTTTCTGTTTATAACCTTTTCCTCATCTTTCATCATAGAGAGCAATCTGTTTTCATCCTATTGAATTAACCTGATATCTCACACCTTATCATGTGTTGTAAGGTTTATCTTATATACCTGACTGACGCTCAACTTTAAAAACTAATATTTTAGCTAATATAATTGGGTTTGTTTCATAACATGTTTTAGACATCTAGTTTATTTCAGAGCATATGAATGAACTATTCCAAGTATCATTGTATTGGAAGACTGTTCTTGTCCCTTTAGGTCCCTGCTTTGCTGCATGCAATATGAGAGAATAAGATCAACTGTTCCTTGTAACTTTGGTTCTAGTGCAATTGCAGGGAAAGGTTTGCTAGTCCAGAGATGCAGTTGCCTTTGGCCCCTTGCAGAGCACCTAACCTGAGTGCACTGCCCAGTCAAGTCAGGTGGCTTCTCAAGACTCAGATATACGAACAGGACCGTGTCCTAGACTGCCTGACTATGCCTTCTAGTTAGCAAGTATCATTTGTTTAAGAAGCTGGCTGGGGAAACTCCTAGTAATAAGTTTGATTAGAAGATTGAGAAAATATACAGTAACAGACTTCATATATTAAATATGATAATTTCAATGAAATTATCACTATTAAATTTATGAGAGAGGAAATAAAAGGGAAAAAAGAAACTGATAATCCTAGTTTACTGGTAAGAAAAGACTTCCTTCAAAGGACATCCAATTCCCTCTGAAATACCAATTCCACACAAATACAACCTCTTTCTTAATCCCACTCCAGTCACATCACAGAACCACAGCCTGTGTTCATCTCTACTTTTTCAGGTGACCTTACTGAAGAGTGACCAGAGGTAAAGGATTCTGCCTGGGCAGATGAACTGGCAGGATCATGTCCTGAAGTCTGTCCACATGTGGACAGGACAAAGATGAGCCAGAGACAGAGCCTGACAGTAGTGGGAGGGCAAAGACATGTGGACAAGTAGCAGGAAAAATCAATGGCCACAGAGGGCTCAGAGAGACTATTATGAGGGGTCATAGGAAGGAAAGTGCCTTCAGCTCAGGGTGGGGATTTAGGGATGATGGTATTATCAAGGAAGACTTCCTGAAGGAGGTAGCTGAGCCTTGAGAGGTGATTAGAGGACCTGGGAAGCCATGAGGGGAGGAGAGAAAACTGTGTACGAAGAGACGCTGCAGATGGTGATGGGATTTCCTCTCCCTCTCAGCCACGCAGCCTGAGGAGAGAGACACCTGCTGCAGCAGCAGCAGAAGGGTGGGGCTCCAAGGGGCCAGCAGGGCATGGGCATGAACAAGTGACTGCTTCTGCCCTATTTAATATCCAAGAAAACCTCTGCGCATTTGTCAAGTATTTCTAAGCCCACAGAATTTACCTGTGGCCTCATTAGCAAAGATAAATTCCACCTCTCTCTTTTTCTCCCAGTCCACTCCATCTCTGGTCATTTTAAAAACACAATGAGCTTTACTTCCAAAGCCAAACCAACAAAGCACAGAGCCAAGACCGAATGCCCTATAACTAGGTTCACTCCTGCAGCTGATTCATCCATCGTAGTTTGTTTTCATTGTGTGAATTAATTCTAATTTTCAAACTGAAATATATTATGCTTTATCATCATTTTGTCCCTTTCTTAATACCCCTGGGATAGTTGCTAAGAACATGCCAAGTCATGTTTGCTTCTCCAGGTTCATTTCTCCAGGAATGCTTTTATCAGTCACCCTTCTCAGGGCACCCCAAACCCAAAACCAGAAATAAACCAATCAGAAAAACCTTTTCCCTGATCCAGATCATTATGAGAATAAGCAGAGATGGTTTACTCATTCTCCCTCTGAAATGCTCCCATTAATCATTTCAAAACTTCTGGGTAATGAGGAAAGTTATCTTCATTTGACGAAGAAAGTGAGACATCAAAGTTTGGAATATTGCTACAAAAGGAGGTAGAAACATGAATTGATACCATGTACCCAAGTGATATATCTAATTTTTAGCCTGTTTAAAACAAATTTCAACTATATGATACAACAAATCCACTCTAGACATCTACCCAAAAGAGCTAAAAGCAAGGACTTGAAGAGATGCACACCCACAAATGCTCAGGGCAGTATTATTCACAAGAGCTGGAAGGCAGAAGCAACCGAAGTGTTCATTGACAGGTGAATGGATAAACAGAGTGTGATATATACATACAATGGGGTTTATTCAGCCTTAAAAAGAGGGAAACTCTGATGTATGCTACAACAGGGATGACCCTTGAAGACATTATGCTAAGGGAAAAAAGCCAGTCACAAATGGGCAAATACTGTATGATTCCACGTATATGAGGTAGTTAAAGTACTCAAATTCAAAGACACAGAAAATAGAATGGCGGTTGCCAGGGGCCGGGAGGAGGGGAAGTTGGGAGTTATTTTTTAATGGGTACAGAGTTTCAGTTTTGCAAGAGTAAAAAAGATATAGAGATGGATGGTGGTGAGGATTGCAAAATATTGTGAATGTACTTAATGCCACTGAACTTTACACTTAAACATGGTTAAGATGGTAAATTTTATGTTATATGCATGTTACTGCAATAAAAAATACCCAATATTATTCAATAAAGTAAAAAAGTTGGGAAAAAAGAAAATTCAGCAATCAAAATCTAGGAGGTTGAACATATGAATATAGGCAAGCTAGCAACATACTCTCTAACTCTATGGATTACCTG
The DNA here is from genome assembly GCF_030020395.1 of Manis pentadactyla. Lineage (NCBI taxonomy): Eukaryota > Metazoa > Chordata > Mammalia > Pholidota > Manidae > Manis > Manis pentadactyla. The sequence goes on along the minus strand of NC_080029.1, from coordinate 62,491,904 downwards.
TGATGTGAATGAGGTTTGTGTTTCTGTTAGTAAGAAGATAAAGGCATCAGGTAAATTAGTGCATACCTCCAGGATGTTGTGAATATAAAAATAATATTAGATTCAGAAAAGGAAACAAGCCAAATGATGTTATCAACTATAAATAATAATATATAAAATGTTTGTAAATGTAAATTTACTTCTTTGTTTATGCAAAGTACCAATATAGTTAAAAAGTTTATTATTAAAATACAATTATTATTAAAAGTTTTAAACAGTGTTTGGGATCTCACAAACTATAGCTGCATTCAAGGATCAAGTCCTGTTGCTTCTAAATAATCTCTGTATGTATTAGCTACTAGTTATTATCAATGTAGGAAGAAGAAAGTGTGTGTAGTTATTTTAAATGTTATTAAATTTAATGGCACAATAAATTTATATTTTACCAGTTATTAATGCCAATAGACAATAGCCGCATAGGTAAATAACAGCAATAGCAAATCCAACAAAAGCTTATCAGTGTTTTTAAGTCTTTCAATGACTTTAACATGTGCCCCCCTAAACTTCTATTCTGTGCATGCATCTGCCTGCCTGATATACTCAGCATTAAGAAAAAGACCCACTAAACACTGAGTGGGTAAAAGTTTTCTTCCATAAATCATTACTTCAAATGTGTTGTCACAATTCTCAAATGTCCAATTAATTAAAATTCAAGTAACAGTTGGTTTTGCTCAACAACTGTCCAGCCTAGCAGTCCAGTGAAAGATGGCCACCCCTGCAATCTTAATAATACCTCTAGGCTGTCAGCGTGTCATGGCCTGAGCATGAAATCTAACTTGACAGATAATGGAAATGAGCTATTAACACAAACCAACCTGTGCTCAGACCTTGTTTTAATATTTTATATGTGTTTATTTGGCATAATATTACCACTTTTTTGAGTCTGTCTTGTTACAACTCCATTCTGGAAACTATTTCTCTTTTGTAATAATTTTTAAAATTTAATTCCATATCCTCCAGCCTTCCTCATCCCACCCCACATGCTCAGCAAAATTTCTGAAAGTTATTTAGTACTTTACTCTTAGGCTGTTTCAACTCTCACCTTTTGAAACAGCCCATAAGTGATAATGAAATGCATAAAGGCATGAGCAGGAGAATCCAATTACCTGTACCTGCATAGTTCAGCTGCACACCAAGTAACAATAAACAGGCATTCTTAAGTCACAGCGTTTCACTGGAAATGGGGCAGAACTTGTGTATTTTAACAACTTTTTACAACTAGTAACCACTCCAGCATTTATTTTACTTTCTCAAAGAAAACCAGAGAAGGTTCATAATTTAAACTAAAGGGTCTTTCAGCCTTGAAGACAAAAAAGCACTTCTGCTTAGCACCTGAGTAATAATGTGGGATGTGTACAGGTGAATTAAGAAGACTGGACTCAAAGATAGTTTGTCTGAAACATATGACTCCTTTCCAGCCCTGCAATCATTTATTATCCAGCAAACAAAGGCTGGGCTTTTGCCCCACATACACAGTGGTGGTCCTCGGCTTATGATGATTTACCATGTCTGCTCTGAAATGCATGACACAGACTGTTCTAAAATGGTCTCTCTCATATACAGACACACACATCTGATGATATTTTAGGTCTGATTTACTTTTGTGTCACTAAAACCAGAAAGATTTGGTCACCTGCACACATTTTCCCTCTCAAATGTGACACTCAAAACACATTTTAGTGGGTACTTTATTTTAAATGATATATATCTGAACATATATAGCAAAAGCATCTCAGGTTTTATTAGGTTAGTAACCTGATATTCATTTTTCCTCTTAGAAGGAACTGTTTTTAAGACTTAGAAGTATAGCACCCAAAACACATTTCAGGCATTACTCTATTTTAAATTATATGTATGTGGAAATAAATAGTGAAAGATTCTCAGGGAATGCTGGATTAGTAACTAGATATTTATTTTTCCTCTAAAAAGGGACCATCATTACTCCAAAGTATGGATGTTTTCTAAGAGCACAGAAAATATATAGTATTAATAAGAAGGAGTTTTAGCTCTGATGGAAGTTGGACACATTAATTTAGAAATCTCAGTTCCTAAGGGTGCAATTATGACTTCACATCTATATCACACACATATTCACCTATATACATATCTTTGTACTGCCTTATGTATGACACACTTAGGTGTGCACAATATCTATATAAAGCCAAAGGCTCCAGTTTTTAAAATTGGCTACCCTAATTAGCTGGGATCATTCAAGTCAGAAAACAAAAAACTTTTAAAGTTAGCTGGTGTATAGATTCATATACTTTCCTCAGGTATACACAGTAGCATGAGTTTAGATGCTCAATTACAATATGAATGGATGCAGTTAAGCTTGTCATTCTCAGGAGGGATAAGGTACAAATTCATCACAGACAGTTTGGTATAACTGACAAGTTTGCATTCAAAGAAAACAGTTCCATAGTGATAAGAGGAAAAGAGGTAGGAAAAAACAAATAAGGAAATCACTTTATAAAAACCTGCTTGTAGACAACAGAATTACCTAGACATCTAGTAGAACATAATGAAATAACCAACACTGAAAAGCAGAGTAAAGTTACTCCACGGATCAAATAGTGATGAAAAGTCTGACTTTCTAATGCTGTAGGTCTAAAGCCGTTCAGCCAAGTATGTGCTCAATTGTCACTTATGGCTCGTTTGAACTAAGATGTGCTGAAGGTGTAAAATACACACTGATTTCAAGGACTCAGCATTAAAAAAAAAAGGAAAATCATCTCATTAATATACTTAAGTGATTCTGTGTTGCTAACAATATTTTGAATTAATTACATCAAATAAAAACATCATTAAAATCAATTTCATCTGTTTCTTGTTACTTTTTTTTAATGTGGCTACTCAAAAATTTGCCCTTACATATGTGGTTTGCATTCTATGCCTGAAGTCACATAATGTGAAAACTGGTTGAGAACTTACAAATCTTGTTCAAACCCCCACAATTTAGAAACCAGGAATTTGAGGCTTCATTGGATAAAGTGATAGGTTCTGGTTAAGCCCAGATTTAGCTGTAAATTTTTCCAGAGGCCAGCGTCTATGGATCCAGCTTTCTTTCCATGAGAGGATCATGGAGGGGAGAAAGTGATTTGTCCCAATCAACACAATAAAAAGCAACTTTCAGGCAGTTTCAAAACTCTTCTCATCTTTTGAGATGTAATGTAAGAACCTTTGATCTTCACATATAATCATCTACGCAACTGTCTTCATTTTCCTTTTGATTCTGGAGGTAGACATTCACCCCCAAATATGCCTTTCATGTACTGTTAAAATGATATGTATACATTTCAATGAAGATTTTAAATTTGTCATGCACTAAGTTAATCAGAAAATGAACAAGTTTGTAAACGAAACCAATTTAAAATAAGCTTTAAATTTGTCTTTAAAGTACAATAAAGATGAAGTCATCTTTATGAGCCCCAGTTTTCTTTCCCAGATATTTTTCACTCTCTCCCCTTCCCTGCTACTATTGCTCACCTCTCTGGGCTCCAAGCCCATACAAAGGGCCTCTCCTTCCTACAGCCATGTGCATATCCATGGGATATTTTTCCTCAATGAAACAATCTCTAATTTTTATTTTTATTGTTATTGACATGATACCAAGTTTACTTATTAATGCTCATTTCTAGATTCCTGTTTTCTGAGAGTCTAGAGTTGAGCTGAGATGCTAAATGGAAAACAGGACAAACTATGGATCTCCCCTACTAACTCTGAGGACATTACCTATAAGCCTGGGTTGAAGCATTTTCCAAAGTGGGCATATAGTAATAGGTTTCTAAAATAAAATGGAGGGAAGATTTTGTATCCTACACATGGCAGGAAACTGGGTTAAATATGGCTAAACAGCTTAGTTTTCCAAAGTACATCTCAGAAACTTTAATGAGCTAATGTATAATCTGACTTTCTAGGAGAGGAATATAGTGTGTAGAGGTCTCCAAACTTAGTGACACCATGTAAATTCTGTTCTCACAGAGCATCTTAAGAGACTAGTATCCCATAGAATACATTTGGGGAAACCTTGGATCATGGAATTTGCTGCAACATACCTTTCTAAAATCACATATCACCCTTCACCTTTGCATTATTGATGGACAATACCATTTATTTTATTCCATCATTTGTCCATTAGCTTGTTATACACTGAACTGGGTCCCCCTGACCCAATTCCTATGTTGAAGCTCTGACTCCTGATGTGACTTTATGTGGCTACAGAGCCTTTAAAGAGGTAATTAAGGTTAAATGAAGTGGGTCCTAATCATAGATAGGACTGATATTTTTGTAAGAGGAGACACCAGAAATCTCTCGCTCCAAAGGCCAGGGAAGAGAGTTCCCATCAGAAACCAACTCTGCTGGCCCCTTCATCTTGGACTTCTAACCTCTAGAACAGCAGTAAATAAATTTCCATCGTTTAAGCCACCTAGGTACTTCGTTGCTGCTGCCCCAGCAGACTAATAGGTCCTGTCATGTTTGAGGGGATACGAGTGATAAACAGACACAGTCCCTGGTCACTAGGAGTCTGTGGTCTAGCTCAAGGGCAATGTGGGAAACACTGCGTAACTTTCTGGTGTTTGACTAATTAATTACTTCATTTGGGTCAGCAACAACTTACTACACATCCTGACCTCCAGCTGACACTCTTACTGCAGGGGATAATTAAATTATTTGTATAAGTTCTTACTTGAAGAAATGGGCCAATAGGACCTCATGTTTCTCACTCATTTTCTGGAAAAACCTGGAATCCCAGGAATCAAAGCCTGAATGCCTTCACCCTTATCATGGAGTGAGGAAGAATATTCCAACCAGGCAGCAAGGAATATGCATCCCACATTTCCCCCTACAACAGTCATCCGGAAGCCCAAACTCAAGGCTCCACCTTCTAATGCCAAGATTTCTTCCGCTGTAGCCACTGAAACCACACGGGGACGGTCTTCCGTCCAGAAAGGAAAGGAAGCAACCCCGATTCTCCCTCATCTCCCAGATCTACAGAGCCCGTCTTCTCTGTCTCAGACACGTTTTGGTGACCAAGACCTGTATCTTGCACTATCCTCCCCTCCTTTAAAATAATACAAAAAGAGCAATAACTTCGACTTCTCTCTTGCTATTACCAAAAAAAAAAAAAAAAAACTTTTACAGAGACAAATAGCCTATTTTTAAGCAATCAATAATTGTGTTCAGACATAGGGTTTAAACAATGTAATTTAAAATAGAATGAGAATGTACAGATTTGTGGATTTGGGGACTGCTAATTAGTTATGTACTTCTACTGCCTTTTCCATGGCTCTGTCTGAATCATTGCAACTCTATCCATTTCAAATGCCAAACTTTCTACTAACCAATGCATAGACCCTGTTAATTATTCTAGCTATGGCACCAGAGGAAATAAAAGAAACAAAACCTTTCTTATACACAGTCCTACCTATTAAATGGAGTCACTTATTTTGTCTAAATAAGTGTGAAAGAGACATAGTTTCTGCAAAGAATTGTTTTGCAGAAGTATCAACAATTAAAATGTAGTAATAGTAAAACAACCTAACTGCTTTTAAGATGATATAGTCTAGAACTGACTATGCCTTCTTGCAAAAGTCACTTACCTTCTCTGAGCTTCAATTTCCTCAAACTCAGAATGAAGGGTAAAGTTTACTTGATCACTAAAATATTCCCAATGCCATGATTGAAAAAATTATTTCTTGAAACTTAAAGTAACTGTAAAGCTACCTTTAAAACTCTATTGCCTCTTACATTTTGTCATTCTAAACTTTAGGCAAATCATGATATGCTAAGAAAATAGACTAGTTCTACTTAAACTTTAGCTATTACAAAACTATCCAGTTGAGCTGTGGTTTTTATTTAAATAGCAAGAAAAAGCAAAACAATGCCAACTGGGTGCTACTATTTTCTGTCTAGAAATAGAGACAAGGTCAGTCTCTTGGAAGGAATGAATCTGAAATTTGTACGAATAAACTATGTGTGTACTTGTATAAAACCAGTTAAACATTTTTTAAAAATATCACTGTACATGCACAGATTGTTTTAAAGTACTTTGCCTTGTGATTGGGTAAGAATTGGCAATTTGGTACCAGTGCAGAGTAAAATTATCCCATTCGGGATATTTATTGATCTTAATCCCTGTCTGTACTGGACATGCCCAGGAACCAGTGGAAGGGGGGCTGTGGGGTCTGGCCCTTTTGTTTGGGCACTCACTACCTCATATACCAGGGCCCTGCATGTGAGACTTCTAACTGCCCCGTTACATTTCCAGAGTTCCACCATGGGTGCAGATCACAGTGAGGAAAACTCTCAGCTTTTCAAATGAGTGGTAGATGTTAGTAAACCTCTCCAGGTTAGCAGTTCTTTATCAATGAGGCAGATGACTCTGGAGTTTCTTATGATTATGGAGGAAGAACATGCAAATCCACTTCCTGAAGAAATTTATCTCCCTAAGGCAGACACTGGTCCATGCTACAAAATTTATGTCTCTGATACTGAACTGGGGTCAATTTTATGGCAAAGCATGGTGGACCATCATCAGTTCACAAAGAGGAAGAGAAATGGAATGCCTGCCAGAAGCCCATATGACAACTTTGCCTCTTAAGAATTATCTTTGAAGACACTTTACATTCTTTAAACCTAATTATATTCTCAGATTACCTTACCTTTTGAAAAAATAAGCTGCTTGGATTTACTAGTTTCTAACTGTTGCCAGGACTTGGAAAATAGGAAAACCTAAGCAAAGGCCCACTTCAAATATCATCCATATGGTCCCTAACCTACCAGATTTCAATAGTTTTCCTTTTTTTAAATCTTGAGGAATAACATAGAATTGCCAACTTTTTATTCTGCCAAGCAAGAAAAATTTTTTAAGTTACCATCATCTATTCTCACCTTTATTTCTTAAAAGGAAATTTTGAATAGCACCAAATTTTGAATAACACAGAATGTTAAAAATGATAGTTCTTTAAACTGCACAAACTTAATTTTATAAATACATTTTATAAAGTAATTTTATTACAAATTTTGTATTTTTATATAATTGTAAACTTATAATTTATATAAGGCATAAAGCTTCTGTAGCTTGGGCTCAGTCTCCAAGTTGTCATGTTTCAGGTATGAAGAACATGATACTCAAAAAAACTTCTCTCAAATGACTAGGTATTTACAGAACATTTAGATCTGGTTATTCACCTGTCGTCAAGCTGTGACCACCCAGTATTCTCTGTATCCTTCAGCGGTGTTGTGGAATTTGATTTTTATCATTCCGCTATTCTTTCTCTGCCTCTACGTATTTAGTTTTGAAGTATCAATTGCCTGCATTATAGCCCATGTCTAAATACTGCTTTTGGTTGTCAGGGGTTGAACGTCAGAAAATATTTAGTTAATGATAACAAGAGGTACTATAAGCTATTACTAATCAGCCATGTGCTTGAACTTTAAGATGTTTCCTAATCATCAACTTTTGAATTTCATATAAATACAGCAGGATACGTTGGAGTTGCTTTGTGTAAATGGCAGTCTGGACTAAATAACAAAAATGGCATTAATATTTCTGTTTTGTGACCCATGAGATTCACATTGTTCATAACATGAATATGACATAAAGAGCTGATAAAATGGAGTCACAAATCTTTAAGCATATATAAAGTCAGACATACAGATTACAAAGGTAAAGTCAGAATAGAACAAAATACAATATAAAAGTTTGTAAGTGGTTAACTAAAAATTGAAAATGTGCACCTTTGCCTAATGAAAACTAATATTCAATAGAGAGTAAAACTCACAGAGATGAGAAACTTAGATAACTATTTTGTATTGCAAAAAAAAAAATAACTAAATGCTAGTGTCCTTTACTGGCAGAAACTAATTTTGGCACACTTCTTTTGGCATAAATATTTTCTTAGCATAAGACCATATACTTCAAATATTGTGTTCAGTATGAACTGGAAAGAGGGCATAAATATATCACTTTGGAAATTATCACAAGAATAGAGGAATTTGTTAAAAAATATTTATTTGCCATTTAAGCATTGTAATCACTCTATCGATAAGAATTAAAATTTATTAGATATTTAATACATGCTTAAGTATATACTATGTACCAGACACTGTGAAGGGAGAAAATTGTGTATTGCCTGATTTCCAACTGCCCACCGGACATCTTCACATGAGGTAATCTGCTTGTTAGATAACATTCCAACTTTATTCAGCATCCACACTTTGCTAGAAATTGGGGATTCAAAGAGGTATATTACATGATTCTGTAGAACAAGATGATCATACTGGTGTCCAGAACTGAACTTGTCATTTCATCCTTTCTAAACCTGCTTCCATTTTTACTGATTCTCCTAGTTCCTCTACTAAAACCTTAAGGACGATCTCGATGCATCATCCCCAATAAAAACTGTCTCTGATCCTCTGATGTGACCTCTGCCTCATGTTTCTACTCCACTGGCCCCTCATTCTCCATGTTCATTTACAGGAATTCTCTCCCTCTCAGCAAGGCCTCCCAAATGACCTCTTCACCTTTGGTCTCTATATTCTCTACCCCATCCCAGAGAGCTCTTCCTTTGCACAGTTCTGATCAAGTCTGTTTTTGCTACAGACTTTCATTCCTTCCTAATGCCCAGGGAAGCAGGCCTGAAACCATTAGCCTTGCCTCTCAAGGTTCTTGTGGATCTGGCCCCAAGTTATGTTTCCGTTGTTTTCTGATTTCTTCCCTTCACCTTTGCTTCCCTTCCTCTGGGCCTTTCTTCATTTCCCTTGTGCCTGCAATGGCTTTCCCTTGCTCCTCCTCATCTCTGGAGATGCAAATTCTAGGCATCCTATAAGGCCCTTAAATACTGCTGCTTCTAAGAAGCCCTTTAGCAAGAACTAATCATCCTATCCACATTGGCACTGTGCAACTCTGCAACTTTTTGAAGATACAAGTCACATTCTACCTTAAATCTGGGGCATTTTTACACCTGTTTTATCCATCCTACTACTTTTTAAGCCATCTGAAAATTCCTTGTCTCATACATCTTTGTATCTTCCTCAAAAGTTGGCATAGGGAAGCATTCAAAAAATACTTATTGAGTGAATGAATAAATAAAAGAATGAACAAATGAGCAAACAAACTAAATGTGACTAAAGAAGGACACGGTAAAATTAACTTGAAAGGTGTAACTATCAAGAAAGAAGAATGCCCGGCATTGCTCAAGAGGTTATAATAACTAGGTATAATGCTGAATTATGAAAGATAGAACTTATGCTAAGTACTTGGAAATTTTTCCCAAAGGGATTACTTTTGTACGGGGATAATTTCCTACTTAGTGATGAAAGGAAATTATCACTTGGATAAATACTAAGAGTTTCTTGTATTTTTTCATTATAACTCTGTTTCCATACATGTTGGAAAGGGGCACTGAGGGGACAAGTCTGTGGTTGACTTGTTGGTCTCCTATATTTCTGGATTTTGTGATTTTTATCTACAGGGGCATTCTCAATAGCAACTCACCATTAATCATGGGAATTTTAAGTGCAGACACAGTAGAGATGGCAAACCAAGATTAAAGATGTATGATAAATGTGGTAAAAACCGTCTCTGCTTAATTTTTCACATTTACCCATCAAAAATTGCACCTCTGTTAATGAATACTTAGGCCTAAGGCTTTTTTTGTTTGTTTTTTAAAGAGAGCAATCCATCTTATGGCATGGTATCTGTGAAACAACTTAAGAACTGTTGCCTATGAGGGGGTGGGACACAGAAAACAGTTTCCACACATAAGAAAGAAAGAAGTAGAGACTGTTCAAATCCCATCCTGGTCCTACCCTTTGGTGCTGGTCAATAAACTTGGTACCAAATATAAACAAAACATTCCATTCAACATTATGTCAACCTTCAGCAAAAAGATCATCCATCACTGTACATTAATGTTCTGAGCACCTGTAAAATCTGATGTGCATTCTTTCAGGTCATTTTTTCAACTCTGTGTCTGTCAGAGATACCCCCCACCATATACATATTATTTATGTTGGGAGTAGCTTTCTAAATGTCACCCAAATGAATTAGTATCACGCTGAGCCTCAGAGTTAAGAGAGTCGCCATGTGCATTTATGTGTTTTCTCTCCCCGAATGCTGACACATTTATATCCTTTCCCCGTCTGCTCTGGCTTTGGCAGGGATGCATAGTACAAGCAGTTTATTTTACTATGACATGGTGACAAAATAGAACTTTATTTATGTGAAGCTGGTTAAAAATGCCCTGGCCAAAAAATATGACACCAGTTAAGGAAATCTAATAAAAGCTCTTGCAGAAATGGTGTAAAGTATAGAGTTTTATTTGGAACTTAATGAGGTTAGTAAGGCATACTGTACCTTACTGTGTCTACCAAATCACATCAGGCTAATGTTACCATATGTTTTTTCTGTTTGTTTGTTTTGTTTTGTTTTTAAGCAGCCCAATGTCTGTTAATTTAGTCGGCCACTTTTAGTTCCTTAACATTCCCTCATTCACTCATTTAATATTTCAACAAATAGAATATATATATCACATATCTACTTCATGTAGCTGGAAAGGAATTACGTTAGCTTTTGGATATATGGAAACTCAATCCATTTTAATTAATATTTATGAGTGCTCCCAGGGTCTCAGCAGAAGTAAGTTACTGATCACAGGGCTATCCATTGAAGCTGGAAGAAAACAAAATACCTGAAATTTGGTTTTATGAAATTTTTGTGCTAAATGCCTTATCGTCTAACAATTATTTTTAAGAGCGACAAAAATAGATACCTTCATTTATATATCATGTCATATAGATTTGCTATGATGATATAAGCAGCATGTATAAATTATATCAAAACAAGGCCAACATTCTTAAGTACCTCCAAGTTCACGTCTCTGTATGCACACAAACAAAAATGAAATCAGAGTTTTCACCCAAATTTGTATTGCTTTTCAAAGGCGCCACACAGAAAGGCTATTCATACATATTCAAATGATGCTGTCTGCTGCTCAACACATTTTTGGCCCTTATCTTTGAAGTGGCCATCGGAGAGACTTTGCAGTTCACAAATGAAAGTCCACCGCATTACTTAAGAGATACAGGACACTCCTCTGTGGTCATCATCCCCTCCCCTCCTTTCTCCTCTTACTTCCTGCTCCCCTCTCATTCCTGGGCCAGCTGCTGCTGCTGGCAAAGATCCAGAGGCTTGAGGAAGGGGCACTGTAACCTGCAGAGGTGCTTGGGAGACAGAGGTGCCTTCCTCAGCGTTCACCAGGATGTCTGCGGTAAGTGTTCAAAGCTGATGGTGGGGACGAAACTAGCTGCCCACGGAAGAGCCCTGAGTTCCTGTTCTGGTTCACTCACTAACGTGCGATGTGCCCTTGGATCAGGGCATCCACTGCTTTGAGTTTTAATTTCGTCACCTATAGCATAGGTTGGTTGGGGGTGGGGACGATGGATATGGCAGCTAACTTCTACAGAGCGTTCCTGCTCCACAGCCTTATGACCTGACAGCCCCCTCCCCAGACAAGCACCAACAGTCAGAAAACATCTTCATCAACCACAACTAAAATGGCATAAAACCGTCAAATCTGAGAAACCAATCACATTGAACAAAATTTAACTTTGATTAGGATTTCAAATGTAGCTGCTGGGTTAAACATCACATTAAAACAGCAGTATTTCTGATGGGAAAAACAAGACTGCTAAATCTCTTTCAACATGTTCATTATGTCCATCTTGACCACGAGCATTACTATAGGCTTCTGGCCAGGTCACGAACATAGTGTTATTATATAGAAGTTGTTTTTATAATGCTACTCCCTTACATTGAATTTTGCTTATGTTTCACTGTTATCTATTTATCTATCTATCTCTTGGGTGACTCAAGGCAAAAGTCTGATCTTCCCACTGAAAGTGGTAAAATATACTATTGATTAACTTGAACAGATATAACACAGAACATGGCTGGGTTACATGGTAGCAAAGAATAAAGAAAGAATGCCTTCAGAAATTACTTTTTAGGCTTTTTTTTCCCTCTTATTTTCATCTTTATTTGTTTGTTTTTATTTTAGTATATTAATATACAATAACATGGGCAACATGGTGGTTACTAGATTCCCCCCATTATCAAGTCCCCACCACACACCCCATTATAGTCAGTGTCCATCACTACTTGTCCTCTGTGCTATACTGCCTTCCCTGCAACCCCCCTACATTTATGTGTGCTTATCATAATGCCCCTTATTCCCCTTCTACCTCCTTTCCCACCCCCGCAACTCACTCCCAGTTCCTTTCCCTTTGGCAACTGTTAGTCCATTCTTGTGTTCTGTGAGTCTGCTGCTGTTTTGTTCCTTCAGTTTTTGCTTTGTTCCTATGCTCCACAGATGACTGGAATCATTTGGTACTTGTCTTTCTCTGCCTGGCTTATTTTAAGCTTTTTTTTAACTTAGCCATAGGTCTTTACCTAATTTACACAGAAACAGCTACGGAGGATATTTCCTTTGTATCTGTCTGATCCTACTCACTCAGATGGGACATTCTCCTCTCTGCTGCTTCCGGATAGGCCAACTGCCCAGACGCCTCGTACTGCCTCCATCATCTCCCACTGCCTGAGGGTCGGTGGGCCCTGGAGCACAAACAGGTAACCATGCCCATCCAGCTCCTGGGCCTCGTGCTGAAGACAATGCTCACTCAGAAACACAGACAGCAGCAGCTCCGGCAGCACTCAGTGTATCTCATGTAACCACTGCGTGACTTATTTCACGTGATGAAGAAAAACGTGCGTCTGAACAAAGTTTCAATTGGAAAACTGTTTCAGAGGTTATCCTTTTAGGAATGTCAAAGACTAAACTTTGACGGCTTCCTTCAGGCCTATGTTTCCTCATGGCCCCTTAGCAGTACACAGCAAGCAGTGCGGAGGTGGGTTTCCGGACTGCACAGAGGTGTTAGGAGTTATTAATTGTACCTTGTGGACACCAGCCTCGTCACCAGGTTTTGAGGCCTTCCCCAGATATGGGAGACTGACACCCTCCTCCCACATAACACTGTCAGGCTCACACACACATGTGCTAAGACGAACACATATACACACACACACATACATGTGCAAAGGAGCAAGAGGAAGGAGGACACTGAGTGAAGCCATTTGGTTTCCAAGCGCTCACAGAAGGTTGCCAGCCCAATGAATCAGAACAGAGTGGACAGAGCCAAATCCCCTGCCAGAAGCTTCTGGAGACAAGACCATGCTCTGAAACTGTCTTCTGCAACCTGCTTCTTGGTAGATTTATACACTTCTTCAGGCCTGTTGGTTTAAACTATCTTGCTAGACTGTGCATATTGACTCCACAAATGCTTAGTCTTATAGTTGCCCAGTAAATGAATAATTCTGCCATAGATGAACATGCAGTGCAGAAATCACTGTCATCTTCTTGTTGTGGATGCTTTGATCATCCATTGAAAACGTCTCCTGGGGGAGGCCAGAGAGTGTGGCATGGATTCAAGGCTCAATTTTGCTTTCAGTGGGCATTGCTACCTCTGCAAACATGCCCCACTCTTCCACGGTCCACTGAGGGTAGCTGCCTCACTGCTTCCCCTTCAGTTGCCCCCCTCTCCTCCCTCTCTTCCATCCACCAGGAATCGTGTGATGGAGTCAAGGCAAGCAGAGTGACTTGTTTGACTGCTGATCCCAAGCCCTTTGTATCTATATGATCCTACTCACTCAGATCAGGACATTTTCCTCTCTACTGTTTCTAAAAACAAACCCCAAGAAATGTCTTTAAATAGTCTAATCCCTTCTAATCCCCCACTGACTGCAAGTAGAGGAGGTGATGCTTCACCTGCTTTTACAGCCTGAGAAATAAGGTCTCTGAATCTAGGCATGCCCAGTCTTTACCCGTGTTTCCCAGGACCTCACAACCCTGGAAAGGCTAAGCTCTCCACAAAGCCAAATAAATGGAGTGAAAGGGCCGATGCTACCAACTGACCTGAGACCCCACAGGAAAAAAAATGAAAGGAAGGAAGGGCAACCCAAGATTTTGCTCACTTTCATCTTCAGATCTTTGAATTTCCTGAATCTAGATTCTGCAATTTAGACCAGGTACCAGGAAACAGACCAACATATGATGGATGTCCCAGTACCTATTTAGTAATAATGTAATTAGTGATTAAGAGGCAGTTTGAACATCTATATTCCTGGAATATTAAGCAATGGAAAAGGCAGTACATTGGGGAAAAGATCATTGAACTTGGAGCCAGGGGAAATAGGCCAGAATCGTCTTCCTTTTGCCACTTGCTGATCATAAAATGTCCAGCAGGTTATGTAAGCTCTCTGGCTATTAGGTTCCCCATCTGTCCAATTAGGACAAGAATACACTCTCTGTTTCTCTGCAGGACTACTAAGCATCACATGAAGTGAGGTGGGTATGAAATCCACAAAAATCTAAGGTGGAGAGGTCCATGGCTCTACTTTTTTTTTTTAAGTTTGAAGGGAAAATTGGAATCTAATCATTTAATCCAAAATATGGTTAGGTGTTTATATAACCATAATCCATTTTTACTGGCCAATTTATGTCATCCTTATTTTTAGTCCTGTGAATCCTATTTCTATCTAATTACTCCTTTTCTTATTTCAGTAGGTTGACCACTTAACTACACACAGACATATCTTTGTGACTGAGAAAGCTTTCTGGAATTTCTAGGATAGCAAAGGAGAATAAGCCAGTTTAAAGAAATTTGCTTTCACAAAACAGAAGTAGATTTTTAGGTTGGGGTCTCATGATGAGGGGTGGAGAGAGAAGCAGAGGAGAAGTAGAGCCAATACGAGGTAAACTCCTATTTTTCAAATCACAATAATATTAATAATCATTTCTATTTCTTGAATATACCTTTTGAATGTAAATTTCCTGGCTTATAATGTGGACTATGAGTTGATGCTGTCTTCTCACCATCCCTTTTCTTCGGTGCTTCCCCTTCCTTCTCCGACCCGCCACTTCAGTCCTTTTCTTCCCTCCCTTCTCTGACCTGCTTTCTGTGAACATGGCCTCGCTGTTATTCTCTGGCTTGTTTTCTGGCCTGTACCTTCACAGCAAATCCCTCTACAGTGAGAAATGCAAAGCCATGGGCTGTAGTTATACACACTGCCCTGCTAAGTATGACCAAACACAGTCATAGCCAAAACAAGAAGAAGGTCCGTGGGAACAGCAGTGATGATTCCACCCTCCAGGCCATCCCAAGCACAGAGCTACTCTCATTAGAGGTAATGCTTGCCTTTTGCCAATAATCAGAAAAAGGAAGGTTCACACCATACAGGACACAACAGCCTAATTGCTCATATGGAATTCGGACAGCAATAACATCGTGTCACCATACTAGTTTTTAAACTAATCACAGCCTGTTAAGGTGAGGAGGTTTCAGATGATGTTTCTCCAACTTCCAGGTACAGAATTACCTGAGCGAGCTTGTGAAAACCCACCCCCAGAGAGTGTGGTTCTGACGGTCTGGGGTGAGACCTGGAGATGTACAGCTTTTGCCAGCCTTCCCCAGTTGTTTCTGATAAAGGCCATCCAAAGGCCATACTTTGAAAAATATTGCTCTAAGGTTTTGCTGAGAAAGTGGCTACTACTATATAAAGGCCTAGAAAATCTTCTAAGAGGGGATGGTCCCAAGAGGGTCACTTTGGCTCCAGGTCTGGTGCTGACCCCCTTTTTGTCCTTAGTCCCAGTTTTGTCCCAGAAGCTCTGGGGTCATTCCCCTTCCTGACATCCACACTCCATTGCTGGTGAGGAGTAATGGCAACTGGGCTCTCCAGTTGATACCCAAAGCTATAGTCTATGTAGGGGGAGATGGGGAAATACAAGCCCTTCCAGAGCGATGAGACTGGGCCTTACAAACGCCCTTTGCATAGGAATGCTACACCGGAAGTGGAGGGACACATCCCCTCCCCTGAGTTGGGGAGATAAGTCTTCCGGAATCCCTAAACTCGTTGAGTGCACCAGGTGCTGCGGCAGTTGTGAGAGCGATCTCCAGGTCAGACACGTTCCCTCCTTCCTGTATGTCTTAAAACTCCCATAGAAACAATGACAGAAGGAGAATTAGAGTCCCAGGCCAGCCTATGAATGACACCACCTCTCGGAAGTATTTCAGCCCCACCTCCACAGTCCTGGTCTTTCTCCTCTCCTTGCTTCCAGACATTAGCTTTCCGGATGGCTCACCGCCTCCTCTCTCCTGCTACTCATCCTTTCCTTAGCCTGCTACCAAACTTTTTTCTCACCTATAAATTGTGTATTAGTGTAATATCCTTGTTTCTGTCTACTAGGCTCTATGCTATTCCTCAGTGTAATGTTTTTAAAACACAATCGAACAGCATCAATTTAAACCAACAGCTGAAATATCTAGAAAATAACCAGAAACATAGTTATAGTGTATATTTATTCTGAAAGGAATCTAGAATTTATTCCATTTGACTAAAGATAATAGAATGCCATGTAACCATCTAGACTTTCTTGCTAGAGAGGAGAAAAGTCTCTTTTAAGAGTTAGACATACCAAACACAACGAAATTCACTTTTGATAGTTTATAATTCTTCTTTCCTTGACTCCAGAATTTCAGGTGGAGCCAGTAGATTTGTTGTTTTAACTGTGCCAGAAATTTTCTTTTTGGTAGTGGGGTGGAGCCATTAATATGAATAGCAGGAATTTTAGTCTTTGGCAGAAAAGTTATTGTGAGACCTGAGTTGGCAGCCTTCAAGTTTTTATTTTATTATTCCATATTTTTTTGAGTCATTTAAAAGGTTGAAAGTAAAAATGTTCCAGAAATAGTTACCACTTTCTTTTGGTCACAAAATATCCCCTCCTACTTTCCACCAAAGGTTAGTACATATCCCCCCATAGTATATATTAAAGTGGTTCAAGACATGATAAATGAAAAAACCACTAAGATTTTCTATTTAAAATTTTTCCCCTTTTCCTGTTTTATTCCCCAAAGTCATGCAAAAATACTGCTTAGATCATGTGAACAGAGGATATAAAATGGCCCTCCCCAGATTATGGTGATGCATGTTAGCAAAGAAGGTATTTATGGCTGACAAAATAAAGAGAAAATTTACATTTTAAAATAATAGATTATTCACACAGGGACCATAATAGCTCTCTCTACCTTCAGCACAAAGCGATAGTTTGGAGTTATGGTCAATATAGACAGCTGAATCAATGGGCACAGCCGTGTGGGCCATTCTATCTATATTTTGCACCCTCTTGGTAGAAGGCATGTTTTGACTCTTTGCTAGCAGAAAATGGGGACACTACAATCTTCTGCCCTGCCTGCAAACTGAGTTGCCAAGGTTCATGCCGAGAAGTGCAACTACCCTCCTGCAAGCCAGGCCATTCTGACTTTACAAGTTTGCTCAGAGTGCGAGGAGTATCTTGTGCCCCCATGTTACACTGCACAACTCAAAGGGATCACAGATAAACATCACTTTTCTGCTGGTGAAGAAAGTTGCTACCTGAAGTGAAGAGATACTCAAAGCGCTTGGTGAAGAACAGACTTTCTGTCGACAAGGCTCACTGCATTCACAAGTCTATCTACCATACTCTTCTCCATCTCGCTTGAAACCTCTTTCTAAAACTGTACTTTGCTGAATAGTACTTTCATTTTCCAAAACTTTGGCACATTTATAATTTCCTAGTCTAAATCCATGAAAAATCAAAATGGCTGAGCATATTTTTAAATAAATATAGCTTTGTTGCTTTCTCATAAATACTAATTATCATGGGCTCAAACCAAATACCAATAAAATGTTTCTAAGTATATACACCCTAATTTGTGAATCAATAACTTGTTTCTAGTTAGTATATTGAGTGTAAACCGACACAGATGAAATGCTTGGCAACCTGTCTATGCAGAACGTTAGCCATTTTTCTTTATATTTGTATTACTTCATTTGCTCAGCAAAAGTTTTCTGTGTGGACTCTACAAAGTGGATCCCTCATGTTATGTTTCCAAATTCTTAATTTAATAGGGTCCACTGGATCATTCCCTAGGTGAGAGCCATTGTAGAATACCTCCTTCAAGTGCTAATCTCGAGGGTGGAACACTCAAACCACAGAATCAGGAGCAGCTTTTGTAGCCACATTAGAGACTTGGTTTGCAGCCTTTGAACAAGTTACTTATATCCATGGGAAGCAGTTTCTTCAGTTATAAAACAGGAAGAGTAATCTTGGGAATAACACACTAATGTGAGTAAAGCTCTTAAAGATCCTCTCCTGAGAGGTGCAATAAAAGGACAAAGTAGTATTATTGGTACCTTGTCAACACTCAAACAATGGGTTAAGGTATTAAGGAAAAGTGAATATAAATATGAATAGAATTGCTGCCAGAGGAATAATCACGTAATCCCACTCAGTGTACTCACCCAGAACTATAATTTAGTTAGGCATTTCAAGAAGATGAACTGTTTAACATGGACATATCTATTCAACTTTATTATATCAGAATTAAAGTTGTGATGGGAGGGTAATGATTTTTTAATTCCTGTCTCAATTTAGATGTGATTTGTTTTATTAACTTTGTTTTTTCTACCTACGTGGATGTTTCTATTAGTTGAGAAAAGGCTTTTTCAAGTTACTGAATGGAATGGTTCTGGTGGGACTCTGGCTTTGTCTTCCATTTTTCTGCTCCATGCTCAGTTTTAAACGTCTGTGGCTACTTTCAAAGGATATAGATCAATTGGCTATGCAGGTGTGCTAATTTGATTCTTTTTACAAATATTTGTTAGTTCTACTTTTTTTTGAGAATCCCCAGAACTCATCAAATTGAAGGTAAACTGAAAATTCTCCATTTTGATCCCAACCTGTGGTATAGAATTATGCTTTAATCAAAGGATATCATATTTCATATCACAAATCACCATGCCTTTTCATGCATAATAATTTCACAATTCCACAGCTATTGTCCATCTTTTCCACTCCACTAAATTTAAAATCTTAGGCTATATTCTTTTTAAACAAATCTCCTTGCAACCAGATGAGTGAATCTTGGTTATGATTTTTAAGATTCATATTTTTATTATATTTAAGGATTGTTATTTAATTTTTAACAAAGGTTAAATTTCTTAATCTCAACAAAGATCCCATGAGATAGATACTTACAGAGAATTTAAAATCTCTAACATTCCAATGTTTGAATAATCTCAGTTTGATTTTGGTATATAAACACACAAACACTAAATACAGATATACATTCCAAATAAGAACAATAGCATTCCTATTTATTCCTATCAGAAATAAAAGCTGAATATTCTGGAGCAAGTTCAATATTTCTTGGAGTAAACTAAAACAGAAATACTTTCCTTCTGGGTGTATTACCTACTGTGTCAGTCTGATAGATTCTCATTGAAGTATAACAAATAATTTTCATATTCTTATTTTAAAATGTTTTCAATTAACATATTTTCATACAATATTTAAAAGTTAAAATAAGTCACTGTCTATTAGAGAGCCCTACTCATCTGACAACAATATGTAGCTATACTTTTGGGTTGGGATAAGAAGTACATAGACCATAAGAAAGTGGATGGCTCGGAGGTAACATAGTAACGAGGAACAGCTGAATCTCCACTGGCAACAAGTCAGCTTCTCTGTCTCTACTCTCTTGCCTCATTTGCTACCCCAAAGAGACATTTCAAGAAAGTGTCCAGAAAGGTGGAGGGTGGTTGCCCAACACAGTGATCTGTGATTTCACAGACATTCCAACAGCTTCCCACTATTTCCACCATAAAGAATGGACCTATAAGCAATGTGAAGGCAAATGAGAGGAAATTCCTGAGTCAGTTGAAGGAATTGTTTAAGAATCTTTTTTTTTTTCCTACTCAACTCAGAAAAAGAGTCCTTGTGCATCCTGAAGTGGATGCAGCATAGCCTGACCTAAGGTCCCATCTGACCAGTGCATCAGTGTCAAGATCTTTTCAATTCTTTGCTTTCCTTATACGAAATGTTACTGCTTCTCTCCTCATCTAGACACTGCACGTACACCTCCCAGCTTACCAGTGTTGTGCTCCTCTGACATTCAAATTGACTCCCTACTGTCATCTGCCCTGCCCATGCATTCTTTTTTTTTTTTTGTAGATAATTATTTTTTTATTGAAGGGTAGTTGACACACAGTATTACATTACATTAGTTTCAGGTGTACAACATAGTGATTCAACATTTATATACATGACAATTCTAGGTACCAGCTATCACCATACCAAGATGTTACAATACCTTGACTATATTCATTACATCCTGGTTACTTATTATTTTACCATTGTAAGTGTATACTTTTTTTTTTTTTTTGTGAGGGCATCTCTCATATTTATTGATCAAATGGTTGTTAACAACAATAAAATTCTGTATAGGGGAGTCAATGCTCAATGCACAATCATTAATCCACCCCAAGCCTAATTTTCGTCAGTCTCCAATCTTCTGAGGCATAACAAACAAGTTCTTACATGGAGAACAAATTCTTACATAGTGAATAAGTTCTTACATGGTGAACAGTACAAGGGCAGCCATCACAGAAACCTTTGGTTTTGCTCATGCATTATGAACTATAAACAGTCAGTTCAAATATGAATACTCATTTGATTTTTATACTTGATTTATATGTGGATACCACATTTCTCTCTTTATTATTATTATTTTTAATAAAATGCTGAAGTGGTAGGTAGATGCAAGATAAAGGTAGAAAACATAGTTTAGTGTTGTAAGAGCAAATGTAGATGATCAGGTGTGTGCCTGTAGACTATGTGTTAATCCAAGCTAGACAAGGGCAATAAAACATCCACGTATGCAGAAGATTTCTCTCAGAATGGGGGGGTGAGGTTCTAAGCCTCACCTCTGTTGATCCCCAATTTCCCACCTGATGACCCCCCTGCAACTGTGCCTGTCTGAGGTTGTTCCTCCCTTGAGGAATCTTACCCGTCTCTGGCTAACCAGTCATCTTCCGGGGCCATACAGGGAAATGTAAAGTTGGTAAGTGAGAAAGAAGCCTTATTGTTTGAAATGGTTAGCTTTTTATTTCTTTGCATATTTATGCCCTGTAGCTTCTATGCCCAACATTTGTCTTGAGGTATCTTTACCACTTGGAAGAATTATGATACTCGGTAAATTTGATATGAGGCACGAATTCTATTTAAGGGTTGTAATTAGGGAGGGAGAAGAAAAGCTATAGAAGTAGCGGGCCCTGCCCACACATTCTCAAGTTAAAAGACAATTATCAAATCAGAGCAGCAAAACTTTCTCCTAATGAGATTCGAAAATTCTAAAACGTTTCACCTTGGAGCCCTTGAGGATGGAGGACTGTGGGGGTAGAGCGTGATCCCTGAGTTCCTTCTTTTCTGGCATCTCCTTTAGAAGAAAGACCCTGCAGGCATTTCACAGGGAAGGTAAAACCTCTAAATTAGACAGGAAACCACTATGTGAATTTTTATTTCCCTAAACCCTTAGCTCCTTAGCTCTATCTGAGCACAACAGTCAACAGAACTGTTGCCACCCCTAAATCTGGTAAAGAATCTTGATTTTTTTCTCTCCTTTTGAATAGTGGGTTAATTTTAGAATGAAATCACAAGTTTATGAGTTATAGATCTGTATAAATCACCATTAACAGAGGGTCAGTTGTATATTTGTCCTTCATGATTTCACATTTCTGACCCTCTAGAAGTGGAAAGAATTAGACTTCCCTCCCTGTTTGTATTCATGATTCTCCTACCTTCCCACAAATGAACATTTTCTTCCTGGTCTTTCTCTGATGTTCACTATTTAGATGATAAGCCTCAGGAGGGCAGGGATCTTATCTATGTTCAACTGTGCACAACACCAAAGGGCTGTCCTAAACACACACCAGCACCTGTTTGATAGGGTCAATAAGAGAGAACTTTATTTGAAGTATGTATACTCATTTGATCTGAAAGTACTAGGATTTTTAAAATCCATTAGTTATGAGCAACCTCTCCCCACACACAAAAGGAGGAGCTGCTATGCTGGTTACTAAGTAAGCAATTCAGCCTTGCTCTTAAAAGGTACCTGACACTATGAATGTTATATATCTATTTATACTTGTGAAAAGGATATAATAAGCCCTGTTTTACTAAATCTGTAATTGAGTAGTAGATTTGGATAGGAGTGACAGCCACAGTCCCTGCCTCTGCAGGTGGGGCAGAAACGATAGGCATTTGTGCAATGGTGGTGGTGGTGGGGTGTGTGTGTGTGTGTGTGTGTGTGTGTGTGTGTGTGATACAGTCCTTAATAATGTTGTGTAATAAGGGCATCTATCAAATGACCACCTAAATAAGTGCCATCAAGGGACACTGTCCTATGGGAACTTTGAGATGACAGCTCTGACCTAAGCAAGAAGGCTGAGAGGCTTTTCCATAAACTAAGAATGGAAAAATGAGTAGCAGGTAAGAAGGCAAAGCAAGCAGAGAAGAGCATGCACAGCTGTGGGACAAAAAACAGTGCGTACAAAAGCTCTGTGCTAGAACGGATCTTGGCCTGGTTGGGGGAAACCAGGCCTGAGCAAAGACCAGGGAGGAATGATTTCTCAACACGAGGTAAAGTGAAAATGTTTCTGAAGGCAAAAAAGGTCAAGCAAACTCTGAAGCCACCTCTTCTGTCCACATGCATCCTGATTCTTCCCCCACACAGCCCTTCTCACCGGCACCGACAGCGTGGCGAAGCCCCTCATGAGAGGGTGGGAGGTCCTGCTGATTGACAAGCACTCACTGGTGAGTCACAGTCAGTCATTCCTGACAAACTCAGGTTATTATTACAGGTAGTGGAGCAGTGAATTCAGTGGATAGAAACGGAACGGAGAGAGCCTGAGGACCGCGGCAAGGCAGCCTGGAGGAAAGCCACCTCCATGGAACAGGAAGTCTTTTCTCTTTTCAGAGCATCATCCATCATGCTGGGGAAACGGCAGGAACGCAGCCTACTACTTCTTAATAGGCTTCTGCACAGAGAGTGGCTTTGAAGCAGCAGCTGCCCACAGTAAATTTCACTGACCCTTAGAGCCTTTCCCCGAGTTTTCCAACTGTTTTGTCTCCTGAGCTGCTGCTCAGTGTTGGGTCCAACTTCCAGCACCTGACAAAACTAAGGAGCCTCCACCGTATGAGAATGGAAAGTGTTCAGCGATGTTGTCTTTTCTGTGCTACCCCAACAGTGAGACATGATGCCATTCCATCTGGCCGTGAAGTGTACTCTTTCCCAGGGAGAAGAAGCCCAGCAAGGGATTTTATTTTAGGGTCTGGTATTTTACTCTACATATATCAAAGAAAAGAATGAAATACAGCCCGATCCTAAGATAAGGCAGCCAAGGGGTCAGGTCTTCTCAATAAAGCAGAATTAATATGTCTAATAAGAACAAAGGTCTTTCAAGTTTATTCAAGCTTTTTTTTTAAATTATGAAGTTGCAGAGACACAAAAATCAAAGGATGGTTTCAGAAAGTGTGGAAATTAACAGAGTGAGTCTGAAAATTCAGCTTTCTTGTCTTTTGAATAATTTTCATAAAAATTCCAAATAAATTTTGGGAAATATGACTCATGTACAAAACATACAAAAATTAATAAGCAGATATGTCGCCTTTCATGCCTGAGTTTGACATTGTAGGCCCCTGCTAAAGGAGTTTGTGTGCTGAGCTGCTTCTCTAGAAGTGGAAGCAGGTGTGTTTCGCTCTTGATATCCTATCCTGCAGTCTGGTTCCCCCTGTGGGCTGTGGGAGACCTTTGTGAAATGAGGGGCTGGACCACAATGAAGCTACTTGGCACTTGGGGGCCTGAAATCACACTCTGGTTTTTGTTACCACCGAGCTGAGTATTAGGGTCCAAATAAGCCCTAGACACTCACTTTTATATGTCAATCCTTCCACCCAAGCAGGCAACAGACGCAGATACCAGCAGGAGGGTTTGGTGGTACAGGTTTGAGCCGTGTTCTCACAGGTGCAACGCTCCTTGGGTGCTTCAGTCTTAAGGCAGGGGAAGAGTAGAAAGAGAGGCAAGGCTCCAGATTCTACGGTCTATGATTACCTTGAATGAAGGTCTAAATAAAGTCCTGTAAAGTTCTCACAATTGTGCATTTACTTAATGAAGCCTTCTCCTTTGGATTCTTCTCATTCTCCTCAGTTATGAAAATCTCAGAAGGAAAAATAATGATGTATCAATGATTTATTTTTTATTATGAAAATAACTCTTAAAATATAGCTAAGCATCATTTTTTTTTGTGCTGAACTGCTTTTCCAGAAGTGCATAGGTGTGTTCTGCTCTTGCTATCCTATCTTCCAGTCTGGTTCCCCCTGTGAGCTGTGGGAGACCTCTGGGGATTGTGATTATGATTATCACAGTGACCATCAGTTAAGCAAAGATCACAGGCTCTCACATCTTTTCTCCTTGAGGTCAGGAACCTAAGTTGTTTGAGATGGTATGCCCAGAGGATGTGCTCAAGAAACATTTGCTGATGGAACTGTGAATGAATAGACAAACCTAAGAGTATAATTCACCAACAACATGAAAGTTACTGAGTCAGGGTCATGACATGACACGTATACACCTTTAGGCCAACTTCAAAGTAAAGGAAATACCCAATTAATTTTATATTTTAATTACTAGTATCATAAACCCAACTAATTACGAACTAATAGGAACCAATCAGTAGCAGGGAATTAAGCCAACAATTACTAGTAATGACTAAAGCATTACTACAGCAGTACTAATTAGCACTCTATCTCCTTAGGCTGAGTCAAAAGTAAACTAACAAACTAGTTAGGGTGAAGAGCGAGTCAGATGCACACAGATCCTAAGCACTAACATTAAGTTTTAGAGATTCAAGACCAATTCCACTCTATGCTTGCATAAATTGAGCTATGTGAAATGTTATTTTTGTTAAAAAGCTCAAATATCATCAGTTTCATATGGTTCAACCTAATATTTTCATGTAGGCATCCATGTGCTAAGAGTAAAGATAAAAAATTACTACAGGTTAGGCATATTACTAATATATCATTCTTCAAAGAGATCTTAAAAGAAATTATGTTAAAATTTCTAGCTTCTTTACATTTATAGTCTATATTTATATATTCATTAGTACATTCAATATTCACATATTGAATATATTTAGTCAGTCTCTGCCCAGAGGGACTCAAAAGCTTCTTAGCAGAGGAGATAATTATATAATGAAGCTCTTTTTTAAAGACTTTTAAAGTTTAGGTAAATATGTGTGCTAACTAGGTGAGTCAAACTGAAACGAACTTTCTGAGGTCCTTTAGCATTTCCCCACTAACACAGAAGTGACAGTAATAGGCTTTTGAAAGGTTATTTCTCTCTTTCTTCCTCAAAGTACAAGTTCTGGTTGGGAAAAGGAGGTCCTAAGCCTTGGAATGTTGCAAAAGTAAAGAAACATTGGCTGTGAATATTGTGTTTAAATAAAAAGGAAGCAAACAAATGGGAATATTGGAGGTTAATTTTAATTTATATATTATATATATAATTTAATATATACACGTCTCAAGTATCAAGCACGTATAAGGCATCGTGCGGGGCACCTGGGAGAATACAAGAATAATTAAGGCAATGGTTCTCACATTCATGGATCCTACATTCTAGTTCAAAAGAAACAAACACAACAAGGTATAAAAAGAGGTAAAGGCTGAGAGACTAGGGATAAGAACAAATAAAGAGATTGCCAGCAAACTTGGGAGGCAACAGAGCAGAATCAAGGACAGCTCATGGAGAAGTGTTATTTCAGTAGGCCTTGAAGAATGACCAGGATCTGGCAGACAATGATTGGGGAGAGAGTTTTAGAGTTCAGAGCAAAAGGAACATGAGACAATGCAATAGAGAGAAAGATAGGGCAGAGTAATTCAGGGAAACCTCTAAGTGCCCTGGAATACATGGGTGTAGAGAGCATGGAGCAGAAGGATGGGAGAATAAACTGGTTAATGTGGAAGATTGTAACCACCAACGAAGGAATCAGACTTAGTAGACTATAGAGAGGTACTTAAAGATTTGGGGCAGAAAAAAACAACTACCAGAGCCACATTTTAAGAAGGAAAGTCTGGCAGCCATGTGAAAAGTGGACTAGAAGTGGAAGGAGGCAAGGAAGCTGAGGGTGGTTGGGGTGATGGTAATGGCAGGGAGATGAGTTATATCAGGAACAATGGAGGATGAGAGAAGTGGTGAGGGGCTGATTGAGTGCACTGATAAGAACATGGAGCTGAGAACACTGATGTGAGAAACACACTGATGTCATGGGAAGTGGCGACCAGCTGAATGTAGAACAAGAGGAGGAGGCTTAAGGTAAAAAAAAAATGCCAACTTTGCAGGATAGGCTGGCCGAGTGGTTCTATTGCCAAACATGAGGACATGATGAGTTTATAGTGGTGGAAGGACATCAATGTACAGATGTTCAGCAGCAAATGAAGAAGTCAGATTTGGGTTCAGGAAGAGGTCAGAGCCAAACTTTAGAGTCAATCTCCTAAAATTGAAAATTGACCAATTTACTGACTCAGAAGGTATTGCATAATTAATAAAAACAAAGGTTTTCATTAGGAGAATTAAAAGCAAAGTACAATAAATTGTAACGTGTAGTTAAATGGATCCAATTGGATTGTAAAGTAAGAAGTAAGTCTTAAAGATCAAAGGAAACAAAGTAAATGGAAACATGAACTGAAGGCTCACAGGGGAAAGGGAAATAGCACAAGAGAAGTCATTTAAAGGATGAAGATCGGGGGACTAACAGGGCAGAAGGAGAAAGAAGTGTAGCAAATCAGATTTTCAAATCAAAATTCGCAAGGACAAAGTCAAATGTGGTGCTAAATTAAGAAAGAAGTTTGCTTAGAATGGTTAAGACTCTGGGACAACCTTATTCCTGAGGCTACATACTAAGGGGGGAAAGAACAACCTTTTAATAAGAGGATTTGAAAAACTCAAAATGAGTTGAGTGGAAATGAAAGAAAGGACACTGGGATGGGCTCACCAGAAATATTTGTTTGAAAGATAGAAGGAGATTTGTTTTTCCAGTGTTACGTAAACTAATCACCAGTTTTTAAAGTTTACTGACTCTTGGTAATCCTGACTTCTAGAATGATTTAGATGTTAACAGACATGCTCCTGCATTGTTTCCACACACAGCCGGTGACTGCCTTTTCTTGTTAGAAACGTGAGTCATACTTTCTCTTAAATATCCCCTCTATCCCTCCCTTTTTATTTGCTAATTCTAAAAGAGAGGTGTGTACCAAGACCTTCATTTTGACAACTCTTCTACATCTGAGAACTTGTCTTAAAAATAGGAAGCACATGCATTATTTCTTTTTTTCTAATTACTCAGGTGATTGCCAAATATCCTGGAAGCTTCTATTATCTAACCCCCCAATAGTTTGCTATGAAAAATTACATACCCTAAAATAATTGGGCCATTTTGAAGTCTAACTCTGCAAGAATATAATCAGACATCAGTAGCTGGGTAAAACCTGAACTGAATGGAGTTACCCTAGCCTAGCCATCTGATATTGAAGAAGCAATCTAGCGTGCATGCATGCCTGACATTTGGTATCATCATAGGCTGTGTAGATCAGAGGGGGTGGAACTCTGATGAGAGAGTGAGCAATTTGGGAATATCTGGAAAGGCACGGGACTCCACATTATGCTTCAAAGTATTGCAGTCTCTCTGTGAGGGTTTAATCATATGGTTGCATTGTTTTTTTCTCTTGCCAACAACCAAAACCAAAGACTGAATAAATTTTTAAATGTGATCATTACTACACCATGTTAAAGTTGAAAGTGTAAACCTGGGGATTTTTTGAGCCAAAAAGCTATAACATTTATATCAAGAAAAAATAAATAAAAGTTCAGGAACAGTATCTATGTATAGTTCTCTAGGGATATAAAACAGAGTTTGAATACATTAAACAAAGAACCAGGAAGTATAATAAAAGGCAATCCAACTTGAACCTACACTGAGAAAGAAAAGATAATAATAGTGCCCAACATTTTGGCAAGGAAATGATGGAGCTGGGTCCTCTGACTCCTTGGCCTACCAGTGATGTGATGATGATGACAATGAAGAGGATAATGACTGCCATTTTAAAAGCACTTTCTAGGCATATATTATCTCATTTATTCCCGTAAACCAACCTATAAGGAAAATAATTATCCCCACTTCACAGATGAGGAAATTAAATCTTCCTGGAACTCTTGACAGAATATACAAGATGAGGCACAAATACAGACATACATAAAGAACTTGGCTGATGACATCAAAGAAGAAACACCTTGTGAAGAAAGATGCTAGAGAATGAGAAAGCATGGTAGAGGACTGAAGGTTACAATACAATGAAATATACACTGAAAATCCAATATAAATCAGACAAAAATGTAAGGGAGATATTTTTTCTTCCAACATAATAACATTCCATCTAGAAAATAAGGTTGAAGAAGAAATTTAATTTTGTATATTTGCACTGCTTGTAAAGATACCAGTTGTTCAGTGAGTACAAACTTACACAATACATTAATGTTTTACAAATCAACTATTAAAAATCTAAGTTTAAAGTGGTCTTGTTTGGCTGAGAAAGCACCTAGAGAAAGCCTGGTGGTTCAGCTGCTTCCTAGATAATGATGATTAGTCCATGGCACATACATTTCCAATGTCCAAATCCTGAGGGAACCCAGACAGACGGTTCTGTAGTCTTCTCTCTAGGAACCCTAGTGAAACCCCAGTAATGACAAATGGGAGGCAACCTGGGGACCATGTGATATCAGAGACGCTATCAAGCAACAGTCACAGGAGGAAGAATCAAAGTTCATGACTCCCTGCAGAAGTAGAGTCACAGGAAGAAACAAACTAAAATTGGGAGTTGCAGAGAAAACATCTGTGGGCAGTGCTACTGTTGGGGGAGGCAAAGCCGCAGGCTGTCCCTCGCCAGCAGCGTCAATGTAAACCAACACCTCAGCCATGGGAATTTTTGCTCCAGATCAAAAGGACAGCAGCAATGCCATCTGCTGTTTGCTTAGAAAAATGGTAAGAGCAGATGTTTCCATGTGCTGACCTGCCATCCCTTGACTAAGAGGCCACTTGAAAAATAATCATGAAATAGCACAGGAGAACATCTGCACAGTGTATAGCAGACCACCAATCATGCAGTACAGGAGGGAAGGAACGTGCATTGAGTCCATGAAATGACTACAGGCAGGTCCCCAACAAGTGCTGAGAGCCCCTTCATGTGTACAGGTCATGTAAAACCATTTAAAGGTAAAATCATTATTAGGCAAGGGGTGGTCAAAATGTCCCCCAGGGGCCTGAGACCTTTTGGGGGCAAACTTTAACCCATTTCAGGTGTCTTCACAAGGCTCACAGGTACACATTCACACCTCAGACTTCTCTCTGCTGTTGCCTCAAATATTGTGTGATTTTGTATAGCCCATATCTTAAACATCACTGAAATAAAATGGTTAGCGTCTTCTTAAGAACAAGCCATGGCCTGTAGATGAAAAAAACTCAAATTCAAAGTGCCTGTGCCATGTTTGGTCAGGATATGGTGAAATGATTAGCATCTCACCTCTCCTGCTAACCAAGCTCCAGGAGGACTGATCAGCAGGGCGAGCCCATCAAAGCCAGGAGGGCTCTTGCAAGCTGCTGAGTCACTGGCCAGGCAACAGGTGGGACACAGAGGCCTGGCCTCAGGAGGAATCAACTTGCATTTAGAATTTGCTCCTCAAACCTGTTCCCCTTGCTTTGTTGTCACACCTGCCACCCTGCGTGAATTCATCTCTTGCTTTGAGAGCCTTGTGGAAAAAGCACGAGTCATCTCTTGCTGCCTCCTTGCTGGATGCAGTTCTTGGGCCTCATTTCCCACTAGCTAATAATCATCACCACAGCCTCTCACATCATTTGCTCAGCCAGAACACAAGGACTTGGGAGTAAATGTTATTCAGAAGTTTTCAAAACCATGCTTTCCCTCTGTGCACATGGAGGACAAAATGTTTACTTGACCTCTATTTCCTCTTAAATGTGTTACAGTTTTCTATTTAGGAGTTTGCTTTCAAGACACTAAATTTTTCTAATCTCTGTTAATTATTTGTCCCATCCTCTTCTTTAGTTTATTTTTCTGATCTAGTGATCCATTGCCTAATCTGTCACCAACAGTTTTGGTCTGGTTTTATAATTGGTGGAGAGGAGATTTGGCTTGTTTTTAAATGACCAATTCCTTCCTTTTCCTGATACAAATGAGGCATTTCCTTATTGATCAGAGACAGAGGCCTCAGTCTTATTTTCTTTGCTTTACAGAGCCACTTATACATAGTAAATGCTCAAGTGTCTTACTGAAAAAGGATTTTCAGGCGAGGTCTCACTGAAAACATCTGCTGTATCATAAAACCGCCAGGAATAATATAGATTCTCCCTAAAAATGAAACACCAACACTGAGCTCTGCAATAGCTGCCACTGCCTCACTGATGCCTCTCCTCTCCTACACCAAGGCAACCTCTGAAGGAAAATGTTAGCGCATAATAATTTTCTATATGTTCTAATGCAAACGGGGTCTTCAAAGAAAGTTTGTTTTCTTAGATCCTATCAATTATGCAGCAAGTATATGCCACCATTATTTATACCTAACGTCATTCCCAAAGAGAGAGAAAAGATAATACTTAAAAGATAAAAAGATTACTTTTTGTTTTCAAAACTGAGACAGATTTGGTCTCCTTCAAGTGTTGTGGTCTTGCAAAGACAAATGCGTATCATTAGAATTTTCTTTGCACACAAAATTTTAGGAATTCTTTTTGATATGTCCTCAGAACTATTACTTTTCTTCTTTTTTTTTTTTTTCTTTTTCAAACTTCCTTCAGTGGCTACAGAGCTTGTCTTTTGAGGATTAATTTGAATTTTGTAAATATCCCAATGTCATATGGAGACAACCATTGGCAATAATATGATCAAGCTGGACAGCATTTGGTTGAAACCAGGATGTGATTATAAAGTACTATATAAGTGATTAGTGGTTTTCTTCTGTGACTCAAACCGACTCTAGAGCATAACAAATTTTGCTTTTGAGCAGCAACAGAACTGATTCTGTTAAGAGGAAATAGAAGTAACATTTCTAAGATGGCAATTTTGATGGACAACACTTATCTGTACATAACTAATAAGTGTATACACATGCACATGAATAAATACATGAATAAAAATAAATTGTTTCATGATGATACCCATGCCTCAAAGTAGAGTATAAAAATATAATAGAATATAAAATTATAAAATATGATAACTGAATACTTTTAGTATACAGTTATTTCTCTTGGAAGTTAGTTTTGCATGTTGTACATCATTTCCTGTTCAGGCTTAGTTATTTTCGATTAGAATGGAAGTGAACGTCCTTTCCCCAGAGAGTTAGAGGACATCAGTGTATAAGCCATTCATTGACTGTAAAATCAGGCACATTGATAGGACGATTGCATTGTTAGCTAACTTACTGTGGTCACTGCTATCAAGCAGCTATTGCTCATCTTTAAAAGACAATTTCCAATAAAACAACAATATGCTGTAACAGTTTAGATGTGTTGCTGGTACTTGCAAAACCCAAGTATTTGCCAATACTTTGAGGTACTCAAACAAAGTAGAATATGGGTACTTTTCCCTCAGAGCATCTTTTACTATATTGGAAAACAAGTCAGCCAAAAGTTCAGTAAAAATATAAGGACTGTGAGCCAATCTAAACAACCAGCTATGGTCATACTTTTAAAAACTTGCTTACACTCCCTAAAGATAAACAGTATTTTAATTGGTTACTTAAATAACAAGTCATGGAGAAAACCCAGGCCCTCAAAACTCAATTTTAAAGTGTTTGTGTGTAAATTTTATATGGTGGTAACATCTTCATTTTTGACTTCTCATATAGGGAAAGGAGAATCCTGTGCAGTGCAAAGGATCTGCAGACCTATATAACCCAGCAAGCTCTAAGGCCCAGACACTCCAACTAAAGGAAATATAAATTTCTAACCTACTGCCTGGAAGCTAATTCTTTCTCAACTGAACAATGAGATACCCTTAAAGAAATTAGCCCCTGGAGGGCAGGGACAGTGTGTCCTTTCCATGTATCTGCAGACCTAGCCTAGCATTTTACCCTAATAGTAATTATTTATACAGCAGTCCAAGGTCACTGAAAGTTTTTTCTGGCTTATAAGGTGAGACCATCACAGAAGAAGATGTTGTTCTTTACTTTATATTTATTTGCTAAGCATAGGCTGGGTATATATATACAATATACCCAGAAACAACTATCAAGGAAACACTGAACTGAGTATATACTCTACTTGATACCCAACAGGCTGATATATTAACTGAATTTATTCTTTGAATTTTTACTGAAATGAATGATTGTTTTGGTGTCATGCAAATAACACTCTAAGTTTCCTATTGTCTATCCATATAATTTTGTACCCTTTAGAGTATGACTATAGTGAACCTATGTAGTCAAATATTCTGGAAAGTGCTTGCTAAACAACAAAGAATGGCTATTACTGTCAACATTATATGATCTTAGTGCTTATAGGCAATAGTAAAAGTTCAGCACCAAACTGAATATTAGCACTGATTTTAGAGTCTTTTAACTCATTTTTGAAGAATGTATGTTATGAGGAAGTTGTCCTAAGGTATACCATCACAGAAAGTGTGACTCGTTTAAAAATTAAAATCACTCACTGTGCATTATTCATAGTATCATTCTTAGTCTGAACACTCCTTAATGAACAAACTTGCAGTATACAAAAAATAGTAAAATATTACTCAAAACTCACAATATGATAGCTTTATCTTTATCCTTTGGGCTTGCATACATGAAACAGAACACATAGTTTTAAAAATTAAGCACATGAATATATGAGTAATAGAATTTTTAACTACCAAAGATTCTAGCACATTTCTAAGTAGAATGACTTTTTTAAATTGGCAAATGCAGATATAGCTTACTAAATAATATTTCCCTTTTCTTAGGAAACATATTTGTATTACTTTACCTTTCCAAGTCTACATTAAAGACACTAATTTCCTTTGAATTTTTTTTCAAAATAGGCCAAAGGAAAGGCTCATAACAATCATTATGTATGGCTGAATAGTGCTCCAAAATAAATATCTGGCTTTCCATCTCATATTAAATACCCACAGATTTTAATACTTATAACATTTTCAAAAAGAAGGTTCTTTCACTCTTCACTTGACACTCAAGTCTCAAATACAACACTCTGAAAAATGGTATAAAGGCCATACACTTATTGAGTACATTTTTATATTGCTATAATAACTTGTGTCTTTTTTTCCCTTCCTTTTAATATAAAATTGGGAATGGGAGGGAAAAAAAACATAGTCTGGCTAGTGTGATTCCGATTTATTTATTTATTTCTCTTTTCTTTTTTTTTTTTTTTTTGGTTGCCTATTATATGCCAGACATTGGCATAGGTGCTAATATCTAGCAATAAACAAAACAGGTAAGAAACCCTTTCCTCATAATATAAACATATTACTTCTCAATTTTAAAATTTGGCAATTTTTAAATGTTGGCAAAAATCAATACAATTTTGTATAATCTATTCTCTCTCATGTGCCCCATCAAAGCTATTTAGGGGACAATGTGGTATTATGTGAACCTGCTTATGACATTGTTTGAAAGACAGATATTAAGAGAAAGAGTATGAAGTAATGTGCTCCATAAAAGGGGTATTATTACATTTTAGACTTTCCTTTTCTTTCTGCATTTTCAGTGGGGCTGTCTTGGCATTCTAACATGTAAACAGACAAGTGATGAATATGTAGTTCAAAAATGGATGAAGGTTCTTATATATTCAAAGAAACCACACTTGCCTCCATCCTACTGGGACTTGTCCAGTGGAAATAATCCCCTAGCTCCTTTAAGGTCAGGCTTAAGAGAGATGAGAGAAAGAGTAAAACCTGAAATTGCCCGATGCTTCTCTAAAAAACAATGAAAAGAAGATAATTTTTAAACTAATTTATTTTTTGGTTATCAGCTCTTGTGTCACGATAACTTTAGACCAAGTGAAAGTTGATATACTTTTGAAGAGTATAAAGGAAAAACTGGATTCATTCAAGAAAATCAAACCAGATCCTCCAGGGTTGTCCATGGAGAGAGACTGTTCTTTTGGAGTGGAGCATTTGACTCATAGCCCTGACTCCTGTCCCGAGTGATCCTGACACTAGAATGACTTGCTAAATAGCATTATCAACATTACACTGGCCACAGAGGTACTGCAGTGGTGCTCAGTATCCTTAGTACTCAGAGATAAGCTGGACTTGGAAATATCTGTAAGACCCTTTGCTAAAGGTAGACAAGAAAGGCAAGGAAATAAAAAAGAAACAACTAGATCATCTGATTTTCAAGTCATGGTTTGACAGTCCAGGTGTCCAAGTGCTCAGAACCCATTCGTACTATTACTTTACACAATGCTTTTTAAAATGTTTACCAATTTCTTTGCTCACCATTTTTTCTCAAACCTTCCTGATAAGGTCATTTTACTTCTTCAAGTATAAAGTGTGTTTCTTAAAAAGTTCTTCTGGTAATGGAAAAACCTGCTTTGTGTTAGTTTGGTGGAGCTGCCATACAAAATGCCCCAGGATGAGTGACTTAAACAACAGAAATTAATTGTCTCACAGTTATGGAGGCTGAAAGTCCAAGATCAAAGTATTGGATGGGTTAATTTATCCTGAGGCCTCTCTCCTTAGCTTGCAGATGGCCACTTTTATATTTTATCCCCACATGGTTGTCTCTCTGTGCACATATGTACCCCTTGTGTCTCTCTTTATATGCCTTAATCTCTTGTTCTAAGGACATCAGACAGTTTGGAGTAGGGTGCACCATAATGGCCTCATTTTAACTTGATTACCTCTTTAAAGCACATAATGTGGTACTGGGTAGGGCTTCAGTATATAAATTTTGGGAGTGAACAAATCAGTGCATAATACTACTAGAGATAAACTCTGAAAATATCTTTATTTCACTCTTATTATTATAGTTTTGCTGGTTACAAATTCTAGTTTCACAACATTGTAAAAATATTATTCCATTGTTTCCAGGCTTCCATTATTGCTGTTGAAAAATCTGCTGTTATCCAACTTTCATTTCCTTTTAGATTGTCTTTTTTCTTTGGCTATTTTTAAGTTCTCTTTGTCTTTGGTGTTTCTGCAGTTTTATTATAATATACCTATAGTCTTAAAAAAATTTTCTGCTTGGTATATGGTGGTGCTATTTTTATTTGTGGAGTTATGTATTTCATCTGTTTTAAGTGTCCAACTTAAAAAAAAAACTACTGCACCACTGTTCTCCTTATTATATTATTTGGACATTCTATTAGATGAATAGTGGACCTTTGCATTGCATTCTCCATGTCTCTTAACCTCTTGATTCTATATTCAATCCTCTGTCTCTTTAAGCCACATTCTGATCATTTCTCAAGATTTCTTTCAGTTTATTCTTTTCAACTCTGATCTTCTGTTTGGTCATACCCCTGGCTCCCAGCAGGGTCAGTACTGCCCACTGGTGGGCACTAAAGATTGGAGGGGGTGTTTTTGGTTAAAGACATATTGGGGGGCCTGGGGACCAGCCACCACCCCCTTAGGCAATAGTTGCATGATGATGATAAAAGGTTTGATTAATACTCTACAATGAATTTGTTCAAAGCCAAGGCAACTATTTCTGCATTCATGTCAAAACTTGACTTGTACAAACAAAATATGAGTCGAAGACAATTTTATCAGTTTCCAAATCTTTCTTCAGTGGAAACAAATGATGACATCATTCTGGTTTATAGCCAGCATTTGGAAGGACTTAAAGAAGATTTTACAAATAGATTTCAGGATTTACTCAACATGATTATTCCAGACTGGGTCCTAGAACTTTCCTCGAACCTACAAATAGCAGAAGTACCACTGCAGGAGGAGTAGACAGAATTGTCAACAAATGAAGAGTTAAAATTGAAATTAAAAAATGGATATCAAGAATTTTGGCTTCAAAGGCAAATTCCAATATCATATCCAGTCTTATGGGCTGTAGCAAAGAAGTTTTTCATTGCATTTCCATCATCATATTTAGCCGAAAGAGGATTTAGCACGGTCAGCAGTCTACTAACAAAGAAAAGAAATGAATTGTTGATAGTGAAATGTGGCGATGTAAGATTGCTGATGACAAAAATGACACCGAACATTGAAAAATTAGGGTCGTCTTACCAAGCTCAACCCTCTCACTAATAAAGATTTCATTAATTTTAAAAAATAATATACACTTTTTTAACTTTTAAAATTTTAATTATACTTCAAGCAATACATTAATATTCTTAATTTCTTCTAATACAATAATTTGAAAAAATATGTCCTTGTTTTGTATATAGTATAGTATAATCCACTTAAGGGGCTATTATCAAATCACTCTTTGAAAAAGTAGGCACCGAGTCAAAAAAGGTTGGGAACTTGCAGTCTATACATTGAATTTTTAATATCAATCTGTTTTGTTTATTTTTACAAGTTAAGTTTAGTTTTTATCTAACCTGTCTAGAAGTTTTTGAAAGTTTGTTATTCCTTGTGCACTCTTAATTTTCACCTTTCATTAAAAAAAATATAACAGTATTTAAGGTATTTTTTAATCTTGTAAATAAAATATCTAAAACCTTCATTGGTTTAAGTCTTTTGTTTTTTTTTTCTACTGACTCTCATTCCTCATTTGATGATTTTTAAAAAGTTGCATGAGCCTTTAAAAAATGTTTAATTTTGAAATAAATTAAAAATTAGAGAATTACAAGAGTAATACAAAGAATTCCCTTACACTCTTCACCCAGAAATCCTAAGAGTTTTTTCAAGTGTCCCAATTATGTACTTTATAGCAAAGAAGACAATCCAGGTTCACACAATGCACTTAAGTTCTTACATTTTGTGATTTGCTTTTAATCTCAAATAATTCTTCAAATCTTCCTTGACCTTCAAGATATTTTCAACTTTTAAGATTACAGGTCAGTGACTTCGTATTAGTAATGCTTTCCCATTAGGGTTTCTATGGTGCCACTTTATGATAAGATTCAGATTCTAAAACTATTAGGTTATTATTGTATGGCAATATATTTAGCACATAATGATGCTTCTTGACTAAATTATTACTATTATGGTTGCTATAATTTCCTAATTATAGCATTTCTTCTACATTTAATAGTCAGCATTTTATTATGAGGAAATCTCTTCATGTATTTATTCATTTATTTTTATCAGTGAGGACTCTGGATTCCTATTTTAGTCAATGTGATAAAATCCAATAGTATCATTACATTAATGCTCAAATGGCCCCAGATTTGGCAAGTGAAAGCCTCTTCAAACTGTTTTATATGTCCTTTTTATATATCCCCATCGTTCTTGGAGTATGTCCTTACTTTCTGGTATAAGACAATCCAAGCTTATCTTATACTATCCTTGCTCTAATCCTGAAATTATTCATTTCTCCAAGGAGCCCTAGTTCCTCTAGGTACTAGGTGTGCTCTCTACTATTGAAATCCCAGGCACTCTCAAGGAGATAGACCAACCAAATAATTGTATGCACACACACACACACACACGTACATATACAAACATATTTTTACATTTATATTTATTTCTATATATCCATCTATAAATATTGGAAGTTTTGAGTTCACACCAAATATCCACAAACCCGATCCAATGCCACAGGGTACATTCGCTATTCTCCCCTTTCATATTTCTAACATTCATCTCCAAAAGTGAGAAATATTATTCCCATTATCCTCCCTCCATCACTTATTTGCTCATTCTCCCTGTATGTAACCAATGTCCTAAGCCTGCTGGGCCTCCATCCCACTTGGGTGTGTGGCTCATCTTTATGAAATCATTTAATCAGACTTAATCTGTGGTAATCTTAAAGGCCTACAGTGAAGTTGGTTTTGTACAGAGAGGCTTTGGGTTTCCTTCTACCAGGAGCCAAAGCACAGCCAGTGTGAGATCATGTAAACTCCCCTCCAGAGGATCCTGGTTAATCCAGGACTCTTAGGTTAGCAGTATCATGTAACAGCAAGCCTCAGTCTTGGTTTCCTGATCCCAGTGTTTACTGCTTTCCATTTTTATTTCAATTTTCAGGTGTTTGTGTGTGTGCATGTAGCAGAGGGGGATGTTTTGGAGGGTGAGTTGGTGTTTTATGTTTTTGTTATTTTTTGTTTTGTTTTGATTTTATATTATTTGATTTTTATTTGTTTGGATATTCTTTGCTTCTTTATTTCTTTGTTTTTGCCTTCAGAGTCTTCCCTTGGCTTCTTGCATTCCCAGGAATGCTTTGAAAGGTAGGCTTCTAATTTATCCTGTTTCAGTTGTACTAAGTAGTAGGGCCCTTCAGAGTACCTAATAAGCCATACTTTATCTTTATGTGTCTATATGCTTATCTGGATTGATTTTTCCCTATGTCACAAAAATATTAATGCTCTGAAACACCATGAGAATTTCTGCTACAGTCTTGTTACTGTTCCAAGGCAGAAAAAATAATGTGAGACTAGGGAAGTTATTGGATAATACTTCTATTTTGTTCTTATCAGAAAATAGGGATTCTTTATATCAAGGTTGTAATAAGGATCTTTTTTTTAATAGAAAGATAAAAAGGTCATATATATTTCTTTGATTCAGTCCCTTAATTTGACTCATGTGGAAAACTAAAACAGAGTAAAAAAAGGATTTCTACCAAAGTAAATGGCATTTTCGTGGGTTTACTTAGATTAGTTAGAACCCAGGTCTCTGGTCTACAATCTTTAATTTATTTCTGTCTAACCTTCTAACCAGCCTTTACAATTCTTTTTTCCATAAGTGTATTTTAATGTTTCCCACTTATTATAATAATCATCATTTTACAAAAGAATTTAAATACATATAAGGTATAAAGAAAATAAACTTCATTTATAATCCTAGTACCTGGAGATAAGTACTATTAACGTTTTGGACTTTTTAACACTTACATCCTTTATTTTCATAGCTGAAATCATATCATATAGTTTTGTATCTTTATTTCACATTATATCATTAATATTTCCTCACCTCATTAAAATCTCTTCATAAGCATTATTTTTGATGCTACATAATATTTTATCATATGGATGTACTTAAGTATAGTGAACTATTCACCTTCACTAAATATTTAGATTGTTCCCTTTTTTCCTATTACATACAATGTTCTAAAGAGTATTCAATGTTAGTCCATACCAATGATTATTCTCTAAAAACAGATTCCTAGAAGTAGATGTACTAGGTCAAAGATGTGAATGTAATTAAGATATCTGATAAAGACTGCCAAATTACTTTCTAGAAAGATGGTACCAATTTATGCTACTTCTAGTTGGGTTTAAGAGAGCTGGGTACCATGTTCTTACTGTGGTTCTTCTATATGGGTTTACTATCCTCAAGTATTCCTCTTAATTATTTTCTTAAAGTTCCAAGTTAAAGGGCTCTTGAATTATGTAGTGGAGGCTACAGATGCCATGGGCAGCCCTCCAACTAGATAGACCTGTGTGAGCACGACCCTGGGAGCAGTGAAAAGGTCCTGCTTATGCAGAATGGCCCTCCTTCCCTTCCCTACAGCAACATGGCCTGTCACAGGGTTTGGAGTTAGACATACATGTCTACCTTTACCTGTGTGATCTAGGGTAACAGAGGTAAGCCTCATTCAGGCCTATTTTCCTTATCTGTAAAATGAAATATTGATTTCTATCCCACTGTCAGGATTAAATGTAAAATTGCCTGATACTTCTTTAATCCCTAATTAGTCCTTCATATCAAG
This sequence comes from Manis pentadactyla, assembly GCF_030020395.1. NCBI lineage: Eukaryota > Metazoa > Chordata > Mammalia > Pholidota > Manidae > Manis > Manis pentadactyla. Next base: position 62,452,040 of record NC_080029.1, on the reverse strand, counting down.
TTCAATCTCTACCCCTTGATGGAGCTAGACAGAACAGGAAATGCTTCTTCCATAGGTCACAGTTAATATATACACTGTCCTACCATTTATCTGATTGGTGAGTTGATATCTTGGATGCTTACATGTTTGTAATATGGTAGCATGAAGTGTGGTGCTTTCAAAGAACTGGACAAGGGGAAAGGGTATCCAGGATAGAGAAACCAAAATGGGAAGGTTTCATAAGATAAATTTCATCAAATTTCACCTGATTGGATCAGGCTTTTCTATGTAGAAACACAGGAGTACCTGGCAAAGAGTTACCTGTTTTGAGTATGACACCCTGGTTGTACGTTAACTTTTAAAAGATTCACCCAGACCTACTGAATTGGAACTTCCGTGAGATGGGGCCCACGTACCTAATTTTTTAAAGTTCCCTAGCTAATTCTGATTCATTACCAAGGCTGAAGTTTAATAGATAATATGTTTCATAGCTTCTGGAATTTAAGAGCTGGCAATGGTCATCTAAACCTTTAATTAAACACCCTTGATTTACAGATTGGGAACTAAGTCCTACAGAGATTCTCTTACTTGCTAAACATTACATAGTTTGGTAATAATGGGACAAAAACCTGGAATTCTAACACATTGCCAGAATGTCTTCAAGAAGCTTATTAGATAGAAGGGAAATGTCTCATAGAATGCAAAAATCAATTTTCTGAGAGCATTCACTGCCATCTGGCAAGGGGTCGTCACTGCTCTCATTCTAAATGATCATATTTCATACCATATGTATATTCAGGATGAAGAAATTGGATCTCAATTCTCACCTAGATGAAGGGCCAAAAAAATGCTTGCTTTGCCATATCTTCTCCCCCCAGAAGTGAACAACTGTTCCTGCAATGCACAATCTTTGCTCTCCTAAGTACATTAAGTACTCTTAGCTTCTCTGGTTTTCCAAATGGCTTGAGTGTGCAATGGTCAAGGCATAAAGGCTGTCGGAGTCTCCATGGACAGCCACCTCCAACACTTTTAAAAATGTTTAAATGTAATTATTATTATTGTCATGAACTTGAAGACCTTAACGTATACTGTTTCATCTTTTGATACTATGGGGAGGGGTGGTGAATGTTGGAAGCTGCTTAGATATGCAACAGTAGAGGTGTGTTGATCTTAAAGACCTTGGGAGGGAAAAGGATTTAACCAAACCAATGTTTTACAATTTCACTTTGACTAGGGGCAGCTTGCTAATGAACTTTAAATCATGTTATTTGTGAAGTCTTAACTCTGACTTTGTTTTAACTTCAGAAGTTTGCAGAAAAAAATACCTAACCAAACAAAAATGTCTGGCTAATTTTTACTCATTAGGGACCATGTTGGGAAGTGCTGGGTCCTAAAATATCCTTTAAAGGCCCTGGGTTCACACTGACATGTTCTTAACATTTATGGGGATTCTGGAGACCCTCAGTATCTAATGCTACAGCTCCTTCTCTCAGTGTTTTTCTTGGATTGGATTTATAGCCAACTGGTTGTAATTGACCCTCTGTTGGGACAAGTTAGGATATGAGCATATGACTTTCCTTTAAAAAAGAAAGAAGAGAGAGAGAGCAAGACAGAGTGACCAAGAAAAAAAATTACCATTGATATTTATCTTAAACTTCCTGCATTTCCAGATTCTCTGGCAGCAAATCAAGCTGCTGTCATAAAGTAGAATTCTCCATAAAAGCAGTTCCTAGAGAAAGGATACAACCACATAAGAAAGAGTATAGTAGAAAAGACTAGCATTTTCTGTCCTTTAGGGCACACACAACACCCTAGTCTCACCACAAGAGTGGGATCTGCCACCTGAGATTACAGGCTGGGGTTTCCCCACAGGAAAATGGGTCATAAGCAGTCTGAGGACAAATGGGGAGAGAGGACGTGAAAAGCTCAATCAGCTCTTCATGAAAGGCAAAGGTCTGTCAAGCTACACAAGCCCTCCTAGCCCCCAAGGGCCCTGTCCCCCAGCTCTCTGCGTGGAACTGATCTGTGGGTCCTCTTCCATGTCCTCATTTAGTAGGCTACTCCCCAAAGAAAGGAAAACAAATAAAGGTTTTACCTACTATCTGATAATCTGAACTTCTTTTTGGTTTAACCTGCCATGGTTGGTTTTGAGAAAAGAGCAAAAATAGAACTAATTCTGTACAGGGTACATGAAATACTTATAAAATTATCACCAAAGAAACTTTCACTATTGTGCCGACTATACAAACTACAAGCTACTGATTTGTAAGAATCTGATTTTAAGAATCTAAAATCAGCCACGTCCCAAGGTTTTTATAGTGATAGGCTTGGACTTCCTACCATCACGTGCTGGGAAGCAAATCAGAGCAAATCATTCTATTCAATGGCTTACAGCTTTCCTTTCAAATGGAGTTAAAAAGTTAACTACACTGAAGCCTATTTTATGTTAAAGTCCTAATAATGTAAATAGTCAAATACAGCATTTTTCATCACTAGAACTGAAAGAACATCATACAACCAGCTGCTTCACCTGAATATGAGTAAGGAGTGCTGCTCTCTGTACAAAGCTGTTGGAGATCATGCATCTGCCAGGCTGCCAAATAACACTGAACAGAGGTGGGCAGACTGCTAACAGGGACCCCTTGATGCAACTTTCCATTCCTCTCAGTTTGGGCTCTTCACATTGTTCAACAGCTTTTCATTCTGCCAAACTGAAGCAGACAAGGAGTGGCCCTAGCGCATGACACTCATAACTTACAGACTTGGCTGCTGGTTAAAGGAGGGCATGTGGAAGCGTTTGCCTGGCATCACTGACTTCAAAAAGTATTTCTTAAGCACCATTCTGGATGACGACAACTCCTGCAATCTAGCAATAATAGGAATCAAATATTTTTGAGTGCTTGTGTTCAGCCCTTATCAGCATTACTTCATTAATTCCTCACTACAGCCCTAGGAGGGTTGTAGTATCATTCCCACTTTACAGATGAAGAAATCAAGGTTTAAAACACACACGCATACATAAAACTCACTTGCCAGAGAGCACATAACTAGCAGCACAGCCCAAATTTAAAACCAGGTCTACCTGATTCCAAATTCCATGCTCTTGACCACTATAGAATACAAGGAAGTTAATGGTCTCTTCAATGCTGGCATCTCCTAACCTAGGCTGTTCATGCTGCTCCCCCTGTAGAGCAGATACACTGAAGGAGAAGGATGCTCACCTGAGAGAGACAGAACGAATCAACTGCTCTTGGAGCCATTTCACTAAGATCAGTGCCTTGAGCTCAGCATACCTGAAATGGGACCTATGCTTGTCTTCACAAGAACCTTATAAGATTGGGTGGCATATCACATTTCTACAAAGTGGTATAACAGTTTGGTGTTCTATCAGTGGCTTCTTCACTTCTCACTTAGCAAGAGCTCAAGCAATTCTCTTTTTCATATAAAGTGATATCAAGACAACATTAATGATTTGTGAAGTGTTTGTATTTGTGAGGCCATGGACTGGGCACTCTGCAATTTGCTGGGGACTATGAAATGGCATCAGCAATTACATCATCCCCACAAATTAAACCATGTGCCCTCCCAGTGGATAAAACCCGTATGGTGGCAGATCAGAGAGGTCATATCTCTCCCAGAATATTAAGGGCACTGTTCCTTGGATACTTATTCTGAGGAGTCTTTTTACATCTCACTCAAGCCCTGAATAAGCAACTGGATTCATATACTCAAGGTATACTACTAAGGAGAAACTATTAACCAAGCCCCAAATGGCTTTTCTGACTCTTTGCTAGCATGCAGGTGGCTTGGGGGGCTGCAATTTTAGAATGTTAGTTTTTGTAGTATGAGAAAATCATAACTTTTTTTTCCAGGAACTTCTTTGCCACAGGTTTAAGGCAGTAATTTGTTACAGGCAAGAAAGATATTTATAGGGACTTCTTTATCGAAGCTAGAATCATCAAGAAATTCTATCAGAAGACACAGTGTTTCAGTATAGGTCTAATTACTGCAATCATTTCTTTTTTGTTTCCTTTGCAGAGATCCACTTAATCCCATCTCTTAGTGTGGGCACAAGCTGACAGTTGCATGACAAGGAATGTTTCCCTTTGTAAAAAACCCACTTCCTTTCTGTGTAGTTTTAGCCTAATTGAAATGTTTCCTATTAAGCTCAATCAAGGCAGCAATTATCTAATTACTCACTTATGCTTTTCCAGCCAAAAATTTGCCTAAGCTGGTATACTGGAATGAGAGAGAACATATTTATTATTGCTTTCACATTTTCCTCTTTGTCTTTAGATAATAATCATAAACATTTACTTCTAGCTCACCAGAATATATCTAATTAATACTGCTATTTTCTATAAAATTGTATCACTGTAAGCTACAGCCCAGTGCCAAATGTAGTCCTGTCCCTGAAATGTGCTTTAAAAATTAAAAGACTTGTGGTTACGCTACATGAATGGTGTCATTAGAGAAGGGGAATAAGGAAAGAGGCTAGTGAAAACAAATCACAAACATATATTCAATCATTTGAAAGCCCTGCATTTTTGGCTTTTCAAAATAAAAAGTGAGTAACAGATTTAATTGAGAAAATAATTTTTGTAGCATCACTTTAAAGAAACATATCCTGCATGTCTGGATTTTCTCTTGGTACAAATCCCTTAGGTCTCAAGATGATCACAACCAGTCAACCACACAGGTGGTCCACACTTTTTAGGTATAAATTAGAGACATATATCATTAAAACCAGAATTAATTTTAGAGCTAGTGACCCTATGAGGTCACTGCTGATTAACTCAGTTTTGATTGAGGTTGTAGCAAAGCACAACAGACAAATTGGGTATGAGGGATTGATATTTTCATTTCCAGACAATGAATTTTATCATTGTTTTCATTATAAATGTTAACTAATGTGGAACTAATACAGCTCTCTGCATGGAAAAGATACCCAGAAAATTTGTGTACTTCTGTGTGAATTTATAAGGAGGGGGGAGCACTTCATCAATCCTCCAAACATGGCCACCTGACGTCATTCACCTAAGCTTACTATAAACCCAGAAAATGACTACAGTCAATGAGAACTGCAGCAACATCAAAATAGGTCTGCAAGGAAAACATTTCATTTCCTGGAAGGAGATGAGTGTCTTTGCACTGCGTTGGTTAAGAGAAGAGCTTTTTTTCACTTACACATAATGATGAATGAACCATACACAGTATTAGTAAGCTCAGAGATGACACAGTCCCTACAAAAAAGACACTTCACTTTCTAATAACTGATTTATCCCAGGCATACCCTAAGTGATGACTATTTAATAAAGTAAGTCTGAGTGGCCAAGCATTGGAAGTGAGAGAGATGTCATTCCCAAAACCATTGTATCTTAAAGGTGGTCTCAAAGATTCTTCATTCTGTTCTTTTGTTTACTCCCTCTGGGAAAGGAGGGCAAGAAAAAAGGTAGGGAAAAGGAGATGAATTAATTTGTTTGCATGAATGGAGAGAATAAAGTAATCAGACATTTCCTTTTCACTGGTCCTTATTTAAGACCTTGGAAGTTTGTGAAGTGTATTCAATACAATGGCTGGAGAGTGGATTTGATTCCTGTGGCCATTCACTGAAGAGGACAAATAAATCTCAACACTCTATCCATAGTTTGACTCATCCCTACTGTTCTCTAAGTAGTTTTACACACTCTGGAAAGGGACTAAATCCATTTTACAATAGGCAGTGGGGAGTCTGGCGTATTTGTGAAGCTATCATCATCTAAGAAACAGAGACCCTCACTACCACCCATCCGTCTAGATCTGCCCCAGCTGATCCTGACCAGTACCAGGATCAGGGGAAGGCAGATACATTGACTCTGTCAACACCTTTTCCCTACCAGGCCCACGAACCTCCTGCTTAGTGCCAGCAATAAATGAAGGAACAAGCCACTAAACCAGTGTGATCCTTGTTTTCAACATTATTCAGCTCTTGAAATCTTCAAGTTGAGTTACCATTGCCTTTATTTCCCCTCTTACTTTGCACTGGTTCTCAGATTTCTCTCCTTCCTCCACAGCAATAATTCAATAGAACTAATTATGTCTTTAAAAATAGTTAAATAAGCAAATGACTGAAGTTCTCTTTCCGTTTTCCCTGATTCTGGGTCAAATGGCTCCTAAAGTTGGTCTGAAATGATACCCTTGCCTGTCTGGCCGGAATCTTCTTTTGGGATTATTTTTATGATGTCCCATTATACTTTCCAAAGGGTGTTTAAGTGGTGCTGTTTTACCAAATTTAAAGTTAATATTGGCGGGAAAAGTCTTAGGATCATAGAAATTTAACATTAGAAAAAGTAAATATCCCACAGTTTTTAAATTATAATTGTGGATTCTACATATATGCATATTTGAAGTTTTCCATTTGTGAATTGCTATTCTATTTTGTGCAATTTTAGTTATCTGATTAGTCTGTTAGTCATTTAGCTTGTAAGGCCTATAATGTTAATGTTTTCAGGTTTTTATATTCCTAAAGGCGTTAGCAGAGAGAACATGAACAAAATCATAACATCTTCTATTCTAAAAATGCAAACAAATTATTAGTGACTTTAAGTCTTTGACTATAGGAATGGGTTGCCTCTGATAAAAGAAACTATTTGATTTTCATTCAGTTTATTTAGGTCTTAAAAATCAGTTATTCAATATAAGAAGTACCTACTATGGAAAAGTCTAATGAAAGTTTTTCACTTGTTATTGTCCAAGTTAAAAATATGTCACACAGTTTAAGACTTATAAAACATTATAACCCTGGCTGCCTATTGCCATTACCTGGAAGCTGTTTAAAACCACAGATGTGTCCCAGTTCCAGAGATTCTGAGTTAGTTGATATGTGGTGTGCTGGATAAGAGGATTTTAAAAATCTCCCCCAGGTGATTTTAACATAAGTCCAATACTGAGAACAACTGCTTTATAATGAAAGCATCAAACACACAAATGCAAAATTAATGGATTTATATTTTTCCTTTAAGTGTCCCACTATTAGTTTGGGGTGAAACAGTGTACTCCATCATTCATTCATGCATTCATTTGACATCAACATAATTTATGTGAATGGCTGTAAAGGGCACAAAATGTCACATCTTTCATTACCTAATTGATCACAAAAACAAAGCATTCCTTGCAAAAATGAGAGAGAGAGAGAGAGAGAGAGAGAGAGATTTGAGAAGAAAAGCTATTTTGGAGGCAGAAAGAGCATGGTAGGCAAAATAATGGCCCCCGAATATGTCCCAACCTAACCCCTGAAGCCTGTATATGTATTTCTTTACATGGCAAAAGGAATTTTGCAGATGTGATTAATTAATGACCTTGGGATGGGGATAGCAGCCTGGATAACCCAGGTAGGCTCAATCTAATTACACGGATTCTTAAAATTAGAGAACATTTCCCAGCTGTGGTCAGAGGAAGTCTTGACTACAGAGTAAAGACACAGAGATGCAATAGTGCTGCCTTTAAAGATGGAGGAATGAGCCCATGAACCAAGGAATGCAGGAAGCCTCCAAAAGCTTGAAGACAAGGAAATACATTCTTCCCTAGAGGTACTGGAAAGGAACACAGCCCTGTTGACACCTTGAGTTTGGCACAATGAAACCCCTGTTGGACTTCTGACCTACAAAACTCTAAGATAAAAATTTGGGTTGTCAAACCACCAAGTTTGTGGCAGTGTGTTATGGCAGCAATAGGAAACCAGCACAGATATTGACACTGATTTTGAATCTCTAGTCATCAGGTTGAGGCAGGGGTACAGGGAATGTTATGTGGAGTCAGGAGACTGCATCTCACAGACCTCCAGCAATAAGGAGGTTGCTGATTTGGCTCAAGGACTCTACTCTGTGATGGCCTCGCTGAACATTCCTTAGCTTGCACTATGGCTTAGAGTGCTTCCATCTATCTTCCCTTCCTCTCTCCTTCACTCATAAGGGTCAGACAGCTATTCTACCTCTCCTAGCTGCTTCCCAATTTTCTTTCACAGGTATTTCCTTCAGGACAAGTTGAATAATTTGAGTGCAAAATAAAATGCAGAATCCTTTGTTCAAAAGTCATTAATGATTTCAAGACAGAGATAGCAAAGCATTAAAAACCAAGCTTTCCTCCAAGTACAGGGCCCTGTGCAGTTGCCAAGTAGCTCACACATGAGGCTGGCCCCAGTATCTTCTAGTAAAATTCTTGCATATCCACGCCTAGTTTTGTGTCTGCTCAGAGGACCCTAACTAAGAGGATGCTCTAGCCCTCCTCCCCTGAAATCAGCTCTTTGGAGGATCAAATCTGGCTGTGATCGAGTGGAAATCACACTGAGTTGCACTCTGCCCTTCCAAGACTCTAAGATAGTTTTAAAATTAATTTTATTGATTCAAGCTAGTTTCCAGTTCAGTTTTGAGGTTTCCCTTTTCTACCACATATAATCTATAATGTTTAAGAAGTACTATGGGTTTTTGAACCAAACTCTTTGGAAAAACAAATGTAGTGAGAATTAGAGCTGTGATTTCAACATTTCACTTGAAAGAAACACCAAGGCAAAGATTCAGGCAGCAAAACTCATGAACAAATTCCTTCATTTCGCATTTAAAGAAAAGGACCTGGAAACAACTAAAGGGCTACACAGGGGGAAAGGACTAAAATCTCCTCCTTCTGCTCCCTTCTGCAATTCTTTTTGAGAAGTGTTTTCCAAATATTTGACAACTTTAACTATCAGGGTAAAGCTCTGCGGCCTGTAGAAACATCTCTTGGCCTCCATGTGCTAAACAAATTGGACCTTATATACATACTCTCTGAGATCTCTTTCAGGAATAAAATGTTTTGAATTTGTGAGAAACATCTGCTTTAGTCAAGTCTCTGAGTTTTTATAACATTAGTATATATATTCTTCCTCTTTTTTTGTCTGTCTTTTCAGGTTTTCTGAAACAACTGATTTACTTGGTACTCCTGTCATTAGGATTTGCTAAGGCATTACAGTGAGATAAAGAAAAGGGAATGAAAATGCAGTTGATAAAATATCCAAAGGATTAGCCCAAGTCTGCAGAGTTGGTCAGGGACAGGCTCTGGCCTGGAACCTGAGTCTCTGGATTGCTCATCAGTTCCTTGTTTGTGGAATGCTGCCTCTAGGAGATTGTCATCCTAAGTGGTTAGATTTTGCATTTACCAAAACCAAATTAACTGTTTGCCATCTCAAACTAATAGAATAATATTTGTCAGTTTAAACATTAGATAAGGCATGGGTCTTCCCAAAACACTGGATTCCCCAGATACCCCGACCAGGTTAATAATTTGGCCCCTTGAAACTGATGTTATTTAAACATTCACCTATTATGGATGTGAACTAAGCACTGGGGGAGACAGAGAGACTAGGGGGAGGAGGACCACCAGATCCCCACCTGTACACAAAAGGCCTGCAGGTAACAGGACCCACTGACATTGGAAGCCCAGTGACAATCATCTGTGCCAAGGTGCTTCTGTAACTTTTGTGCTCCCACCCTAAGCAGCATGTCCATGCGGTGGTGACCTTTGGTGTGGTGTGTTGGTGACCCGGGTAACCATTTAAAGGCTGCTGCTCTTGGTTGAGTTTGATGCTATGCAAGTTTTCCTTTAAGTCTATTTCCTTTTTATAATTCGGGGCAACAAGCCAGTAATGGTGAAACAATGGCTCCTACATCATAAGTGCAATGTGAGTGTTGAAATCGTCTGTTGCACGTTATCTCATTATCCAAGTAATCTGCTATCACAGAAGTCTAGATAATGGAGAGAACTCCTCAGCTGCTGTGAGAAAACAACTGCCACCAGCACAAGCACACCTCTTAGGCCCACAGCAAACCAGAATCATATACACGGCATTACTAAAAAACTTGCCTGTATTGAGCTGAAACCTACAGAAAGAATAAGTCTTAAAATATCAGGTTTTGCAACTATTTGGCATTGCCTGGGACAGGAATACTAACAGGGGCATAGGACGCTTGATTTTGTGTAGGGTCCATCCCAGTCACTACAAATTGTGCCAAACCTCTTTTCTCTTCAGCAGGAACTCAGAAGCTTTATTAGCTGATGGTCCTGTCCCAAACTTGTTGAGTTTATCAGAAATTGTATAGAGATGCTAAATACTTGGGGAAATCTTTAAGAAAGCAGTACAGGCATACCTCTTTTTATTGCACTTCACATATATTGACTTTTTTACACAACCCTGTTTGTGGCGACCCTGTAAGCAAGCAGGTCTATTGGCACCATTTTTCCAATAGCATTTGCTCACTTCGTGTCTCTGTGTCACTTGGTAATTCTCACAATATTTCAAACATTCTCATTATTACCATGTTTGTGATGGTGACCTGTGATCGGTGATGTTATGACTTGATGAAAGCTCAGGTGATGGTTAATATTTTTATTGATAAAGTACTTTAAAATTAAATGGAGAGAACTCCAGAGCTGCTGTGAGAAAACAACTGTATGTACATTGTTTCTTTTAGACAACATGATATTGTACACCTAATCAACTAGAGTATAATGTAATCATAACATATGCGCTGGGAAACCATAAAGTTCATTTGACTTACTTTATTACAACATTTGCCTTATTCAGGGGTCTAGAACCAAACTTGCAATATCTCCAAGGTCTGCCTGTGTATGACAGAGTCAGTGTTTCATTCAGATCCTGAAACAGTCAACTACTGGATTCTGAGCACTATTGTAGGTAAGCCACCTACAAAGTCAGCTAAAATTGGCAGAGCCTAATTTCCAACCTGTGTCTCCAAAGTTGTTATCCATTCTACATACTTCCTCTCCCAACTACTCTATATTTCCATCATTACATCATACCTCTTACATCTTCTCTTGGCTACTGTGCCTTCATTAATACCAGACATCTTTCTATGTAGCATTCTTGTTCAGCTAACCTCTCTTTCCTGACCCACTGAAACTTCATCTCAACTATCTGTGCTTCACTTGATCAGAATAGCAAAGCCATATATTAGCCAGCCTTGATCAGGTCCTCAGAGATGCTCAGCAACAGATATTAAGGAAGTCCTATTGCATATAGTAAAGAGCATAATGCAGTGGTTGAAAGAAAGTCCTCTGGAGCCAGATGTTCAGATTCTCTAATTTCTAGCTTAGACAAGTTACCTAACCTACTTGTAATTCTATTTCCTCATTTACAAACTAGGGATAAGGCATTGTTGTATTTGTACCAGCAAATATAAGTTGTTGATTAATTACATGGGCTATAATGGATCCTCATTGTTCTCCTTGATACTGTTTGAATGTTTACTCTCAAGGGTTTGAATTGAACCCCTGCTATGTGCCTGTATGAGGAAATGTCCTTTTAGAGGACTTAGAAGCAATGAAACCAAAACAATCAGGTGAATGAACGAAGGAGGAAAGAGTGGGAGGAAGAGGGAGAGTGGTCTCAGAAACCAGTCAGCTGGGCAATCAGCATTTTCTTAAGTCACAGTGGAAATGACAAGGCCACGGGTGTGTCTCTGCACAGCATCTTCAAACAGAAATAAAGCAACACACACAGAGGATATTAAATGGAGAAAAAACAAAGATGTTCAAAACAAGGAGCAATTAATTCAAAGAGAGGAGAGAGGAGAAGGAAGGCCGCCTTGGAGTTGTTCCTACTTCTACTGACTAGCATTTGCCTTCATAAAGGAAAACGGAGGAATGAGAGGGAAGGAACAGCCCAAAGCCCAGTGCCCGGAACCACAGGACAGTGAGTTCTCAGAACTAGAACCAGAGCAAAATCAGCCAAGGATTAAGTGGTGGGACCCCTGATGATAAACACGGTCAAGATGAAGGAAAGAGAGCTCCCTCTCCCAGTTTTGTGGATACCAAAATTGAAAACAGGATGATTAATTCTCAGAAAGGGAACAACTTGGGATTCAGTTCAGTATTAATTGAACCCCTGCTATGTGACAGGCACTGGAGACATGGTTGGTGCCGTTGCAGAGCTACACACCAGAGGAGAGGCAGATTTTCTCAATGAGTGACCAAAAGATTATGGGGTGCAGGGGGGTAAGGCTGACTTGAGGAGGACTTCCTATAGGAGAACACAGTTTATACTTAGCTATGGATAACAAGTATAAATTAGACCACTGGTGAGAGAAGCTGTACTTGGCAATAAAACTACTATGTAAGTTAATAAATATTACTTCAGAATATGTAAGAGATGGAAATGAACTGGTTGAAGAGACAAGAGACACAAGAGTAAGATTTAAAACTATGTTATTTAAATTTGTATAAAGTGCTTTCCTTCATGTTTTATACCTACAGAGATACTGAGCAAAGCCTAAAGCAACCTTAGGAGAGCCTGTTATTATCACCATTTTGCAAGTGAGAAATCTAGGGACCAGAGAGGTTAGTAATACAAAATGTATTATTTCATATGATCCTTAACAGGTAGCATTATTAACCCACTTTATAGATGAAGAAATGAATGCCCAGAGAAGTGAGGTAAAATTAAAGTTTACACAAACAAAGCCAGCTTCAATACTGGAGCCCATTTCTCTAGATTTCTTGCCTTTGATGCTGTCAGCCTAGTCAGCATTTTCCAGAAAGTGTGACCTCTGAAACACTAGTTTTGTGGAATGTTAGCAAGTTTCTATTTTATGGTAAAGTAAGTCTTGGACATGTTGAGTGAACAGAGTTAAACAAGTTTCTGTGAGACTTCTCTGAGCCTTAAAAATGATCAAGTACAAAGTGAATTTCCAAGTGGGAGAAATAGAATGTGGCTTTTCTTAGATATATTCCATCACAGAACACACTTTCCATGGTCTCCCTAGGACCTTGAGTAATATGGAATATGCTGGAAAATGCTGCACCAATGTGTGCTGAGGTTAGCAGGAAGTTAGGCAGATTTTTGAGTATGGGCAGAGAAATATAAATATGAGGTAGAAAAAATTATGGCAAGAGGATTCCGGAATAGAATTATCCACTTGGAACAACTTGTCATTAAGCAGAAAGTTGCTGGTGCCCCTAAACTAGACCACCACCACCATAAATATCTAGGCAACACTAAGTCTGGATAAGTATGCATGTGTGTATTTCATGGAGAATCAAATATAATGTCCAGAGAGAGCATTTGGTGTGATCATGTGGCAAAGAAATGCTTATTTATTGTATCTGAACAGGGCTGAGGAGAAAGATGCAAATTGGTAAGAAAGTATCATCAGATCTGAAAAGGCTGCGGTCCAGTGCCTTTGGAAGCAGTTAGAGAGCTTACCAGGAGAGTGATGGGGTAACAGCAAACTCACTTCCATATTATTTATAGTACTTATGTATTTATTGTTCATTGTCTTCTTCAGTGAAAACTTGTAAAGGGCAGAGATTTTTGTCTTCTCCACCTACCCCTGCTACCCAGAACAAATCTTTCCCTTCTTTTCCATCTTATTAATGACAGCTCCAGTTGAACTAGTTTCTTGGACCAAAAATCTGCCTGTTAACCCTCACTCCTCTTTGTCTCTGACCCTCATCCAATCAAACGTCAAGTCTACATTTATGTCTCTCAATTCTGATCTCGTCTTCCCATCTCCCCTGCTACCACTCCAATCTAAACTGCCATCAACCGTGGTCTGGCCTATTTCAATAGCCTCCTATATGTTCTTCCTGTTTCCTCTCATACCTGCTACCATCCCTTCTCCACACAGCAGCCAGAATTATCCTGTATAATTATATAATAGATCAGGCCCCATTACTCCCATGTCCCCAACTCTCTAATGGCTTCCATCAAACTCAGAAGTCCTCGCCAGGTCATGATCTAGCCCTACTGTCACTCCGGCCTCAGCAGCCCTGTGTCCCTCTCACTGTGATACAGGCTCACTGGAGTCCTTGCTGTCCATAGTTAGATCCAGCATACTCCGCACTGCAGGCCTTTACATGCACAGCCTCTGCCCCGGGGCTGTCTGCCCTCAGACATCCACACTCATTCCCTCCATCCTTCAGGTTTCTCTCAGAGACGCCTTGGCTGAGAGACCCTCTCTGACCACACGGTGTAAGACTGCAGCCTCCCCACCACAATCCCCTCCATCCTTTGAACTTTTTTTTTCTAATTAGCCTTTGTCACTCTCTAGCTTTATATCGTTTTAAAATTTGTTTGCTGCCTCCATACCTCACTAGAATACAAGTTCCATAAAACTAGGGACTTCTGTTTTGCTAAATTCTATAGCTTCAGCACACGGAATAGTGCCTGGCATGTTGTAGCCCCTGATAAAAAAATGTGATAAATGAATGAGTTACTAACATTTGTCAAGTGCTTATTATATGCCAGATTCTTTAACTGTATTATTTCATATGATCCTTAAGAGACCATTAATATTACAGACACTTCTCCAAAGAAGAAATTCAAATGGCCAACAGGCACATGAAAAGATGCTCCACATCGCTAATCATCAGAGAAATGCAAATTAAAACCACAATGAGATATCACCTCACACCAATTAGGATGGCCAACATCCAAAAGACAAATAACAACAAGTGTTGGCAAGGATGTGGAGAAAGGGGAACCCTCCTACACTGCTGGTGGGAATGTAAATTAGTTCAACCATTGTGGAAAGCAGTATGGAGGTTCCTCAAAAAACTAAAAATAGAAATACCATTTGTTCCAGGAAGTCCACTCCTAGGAATTTACCCTAAAAATGCAAGAGCCCAGTTTGAAAAAGACATATGCACCCCTATGTTTATCGCAGCACTATTTACAATAGCCAAAAAATGGAAGCAACCTAAGTGTCCATCAGTGGATGAATGGAAAAAGAAGGTGTGGTACATATACACAATGGAATATTATTCAGCCATAAGAAGAAAACAAATCCTACCATTTGCAACAACATGGATGGAGCTAGAGGGCATTATGCTCAGTGAAATAAGCCAGGCAGAGAAAGACAAGTATCAAATTATTTCACTCATTTGTGGAATATAAGAACAAAGAAAAAACTGAAGAAACAAGACAGCAGCAGACTCACAGAACCCAAGAATGGACTAACAGTTATCAAAGGGAAAGGGACTGGGGAGGATGGGTGGGAAGGAAGGGATAAGGGGGAAAAAGGGGCATTATGATTAGCACACGTAATGTAGCAGGGGGGGGACATGGGGAAGGCAGTATAGCTCAGAGAAGACAAGTAGTGATTCTATAGCATCTTACTACACTGATGGACAGTGACTGTAATGGAGTATGTCAAGGGGACTTCTTAATAATAGGGGAGTCTAATAATCATAATGTTGCTCATGTAATTGTATATTAATAATACCAAAATAAAAAAATAAAAAAATAAAAAATAAACACACACACACACACAGACACAGTATTATTAACCCACTTTATAGATAAAGGAATTGATGCCCAGAGAATTAACTTGCTCAAGGGCATACATCTAGCAAGTAAAGGAGTCAGTATTTAGAACCAAGCAGGCCAGCTCTGGCTCTGAACCTTTGTGTTCTGTATTCCTGTTACATTACCACAGCACATATCTATCAGCCACTCTAATTTCCTTGTTTTCATGATCGTTCCCAGAGATGCATTTTCTCTCTTCTTTCCTTCCCCTTTTTCAACATTTTTCTTTCTGTCACTCAGTCATTCATGTGCCCACACATGAAGCACCATCATTGGCTCTGGTGATACAAATTTAAATATGACAACATTCCACACTCATAATAAGCTGCCCTTTCTAGAGGGAAGGCAGTTATATAAATAAATAATTCTGAGATACGTATTTATTTTTCTCAGAAAATAGGAATTATTTCACTCAATATATATTTTCCACTTCACATTAAACTTCAAGAAATTTTAGTCAAAGTCATTGCCTAAATGTTGCAATCTGCTTACCTGAATTGCCCCAAAACATTTAAATATCATATTTTGCATTTTTTTCCCCTTGCAAGTTGTTTCTGGTTCTTCGGAAAGTAGATGTGATATGAATAGGAAATGACATAAAACAGTAATTATTTCATTGTTCCTTAAATACTTATTGATATGTATCATCAAGGCACAGGACCAGGCACCATGAGGGGTTAAAAGTGACTGACGTGGCACCTGCTCCTCAGTGAGTTCATAGCCAGGCAGAGGGACACAGAAGAAACAACTGCAGTTCAATACCTCAGCAAAAAGCATCATAAGGAAAGTATAGGGTTTGATGTATTTTATGCAGATAACTAGTTTCTCTGGGTGGATTCTTGGGGACTTCAATTCAGATAGCCTAGTTCCAGGGCCTTTATTCTTAACCATGTCCCTCTACTAGATTGGTGTGAATTTGGCATTAGTAGCTATTGTAAGGTGGAAAGACTTCATCTCAGAAATTTTAATGTAAACTATCCAAATGCTTTGTCTTCAGTGGAGTTATTATGGGCCCTACCAATCCTGTGAGCTTTCCCTGCATGCAGGTCTGGTCTTCAAGATGATATCCTGGCCAGACTTTTAAAGATCTTGTATGACTACGTGTAAAGAAGCAGCACACATTCTTCACTACTTCCTACCTGTATGACTGATCAAGCTACTTAACTTCTGTGCCACATTTGGAAATGGGGGTTAAGAGGAGTATTTATAGCACAGAGATAGGTCCTGACAGTTCAAAGATAATTAAAAAGCAAGAAGAAAACTGCAAGCACTTAATTAGATAAAAAGCAATAACGTTCAAATAAAACTATTACAAACTATACATAACAGTGTTAGTGGACATAATGTACAGCTACATACAACCATATGTCCTCGTTAAAGGTAAGGGCTATTCCATGATATTCTGGGGCACTCTTTCCATTAAATCTACAGTTCAGGAACCATAATGTAGTAAGAGCTTCAGGGATTATTTGCATTTCTGAAAGGTAATAGATATGATAAAAATCTACTAAACTAAACATTTCTATGGTTCCTAGTGATTCCCTCTCATCATTATATACCCAACAGAAATAGTCATATGTTCACCAAAAGACATTATAAGACTATTCATAATGGCACTGTTTGTAATCAATAAAAACCAGGAACTACCCAAATATTCACCAACATAAACTGTAGTATATTCACTCAACACTAGAAGCAGTTGTAATGAACAAATCACAACAGTGTGCAACAACATGGGTGAGTTCCACAGACACATGATGAGAAAAGAATGATGAGCAAGGATACAGACAGTGCAAATACCCTATGAAGTATAAGTGTATATGTGAAGTATGTAAGTATAGAAGCCAAATACCAAAGTGTATATAATCTATGACTGCATCTAAATAAAGTTCAAAAAGAGCAAAACTAATGATGTTAGAAGTTAGGCTAGTGGTTTCTCAGGGGATAATTAGAAGGAGTTATACAGGACTTTTGGGGTTCTGGGAACGTCTGTTTCTTGCTCTGAGCACTAGACAGGTGGGCATGTGCAGTTGGTAAAAATTTGTTAAACTATATCTTAAGATGTGTACTTTTCTTAGTGTATGTTATTTTTCAATACCTCCCTCCCTGAGAAATGGTACAGTCCTCTTTACTGTCCCAACACCCAGGCCATATTCCTTGGCTCTGTGTCTCTCTCCACCCAAGGCCGAACACTCTGAGAAGCCACCCAATTTAAGTGTGAATAATCTTGCCTTCTGTAAGCATATTACCAGTACAGAGTATTGCCACAAAAATGCTTAGAATCGGTTTTCTTTGACTACAATTAGCTCATTGGTGCCACATGTGCTATAGGGCAATAACACACATTTAAAAAATGGTAAAATAATGAAAGAGGCATTTGATGGTAAAGCAAGTAAATAGCTCGACTTTATTTTCCTGCAGCCACCCCCTAAATTCTATGTTGAAATCAATGCTTGGGGAAAAAACTAGAAACTGAAAATGTATAAAGGCCCTATAAAGGGTATTAAAGATGTCAAGAGTGTTTTACCTACTAACCTGAAACCTGTGTCAAACAGAAATAAAAATGGCTGTAGAATCAACACATGCATTTCATGTTAGTGCTGCATTTGAGGGCACCTGGGCCAAGGTTATGGGTTAAGTCAGCGAAAATGTGTAATTCATGGGATAACTGAAAAAGCCACAAGACAGGACGATGAATGGATTGAACATTTTCTGTGCCACAAAATGGCTAATGAACAGGTAAATACCTCTGAGAAAAACAAAATCCAGAATTGTTGCGGCCGTTCTCTGATCACCTCTTGCCTCTGGAGTGAGTAGCCTTTGGCCAGTTAAGGGCTCCTCCAGAAGAAAGGCCAGCTGTAGAGCCCCTGGGAGGTCACATCCTCCCTCTGACCTTTAGAGCCCAGTAAACAGCTCAATAGTCAGAGGCACCTGCTATGGAGAAATTGGTATGAGGCAGACCGAGGACTCAAACCAAATTCGCTGATTCCAAGACCCAATCTCTTAATGATTACACTATACTGCTTCTTAATTTTAAAACACATTTTTTTGCCCTCCTCCTAGAAAGACGAATAAGTACAGGGTCAAGGCTGAAGAATTCCTTATGATCCATACTCATCACTGCAAATCTCTTCAGCTGTTCAGTGGGAGGTGGGGCTCCAGGGGACACAAGCGTGGAATCACCAAATCCCCTCAAAATGCTGCTCTCTAGAATGTTACTTTCCAAATTATCTCATCTAAGTAGCCATCCTTCATATATCTGCACCTCACACACACTCATAGACACACCATGACTAAAAGCATTCTGCAGACAGCAAAGGTCAGAGAAACAAGTCTTCAGGCTCAATCTCATTTTGACTGATTTCCACAGGATGCTCAGGCAGCCCTTCAAAAGTAACCTTGTTTCTGGTTCTTAGTTCCCAAACATCTTATTTGGTTTCTCTTATTTACTCTCTAAGAACTATGTCAATATCCATCCATTATACTTTATTAAATAGCCATGATTGGATGGCATAATGATACACAAAAGTTTTAAAAAAAGGTTTGTTACAACTGTGAAACATAATACAGCATCTGTTAAGAATTGAGTTCACTTACCTAGTTATCATATATTTTAGTTTTTAAATACTGTACTTATGGATTAGATTTGCTTTATGTGTATTTTGTAATTTACATTCCCTTAGAATCAATATATTGTATACCTTTCATGCAGATTATATTATATATATATATATATATATATAATATGATTCAGAGTTTTTCAAAGCTATACATACAAAATCAGCACATGGAGAATTAAAGCACATTACACACAAAATGAAAAGAACTACAGCATAAAACACAGATAGCATGTGACTGCCTACATAAAACAAAGCATACTGCCATTGTATTCCTACAATATATTTTTGCTTTTTCTTAAAAAATAAACCCCATTATCCACTTTTGAACAAATAACAGTGCAGTTTTCTAAAAAATAATTTGCTAGGTAATGGTAGATGTAGTGTGTTCTTGACTTCAGCCCACCAACTATTCCAAAGATATTTAATAAAAAAAAAAATCACATGGAATACAGTGTAAGCTACTCAAACAAGTTTGTGTTTAAATATCTGAATAAACATAGTGCCACATTTGTGAAGCCTGAGCATTTTCTATTGTCTCATTAATGATAAAAAGCAGGCACTGGCCTCCTTTTCTAAACCTTTCATAATATTTTCAAGTGTTCAATTAAAATTTCATATATTCATTTCATATTTTTTTTTGAAGTACAATATCCTGGTTTTTCTTTCCTTCAAATTATACCCCAATCTCAAAATATTACATATGTATAAAACAGCATACATATTCATATATATTTATTAAATAACTTGCTAAAATAAGGTCCTTGTGAAAAAACTTATCCAAAATGTACAAACCCAGGACTGATAAGAAAGAAACATCCAGTACAGTCATCCAACAATGTGATAATTGACTGGGAAAAAGAAGAGGGTCTGCAAAATTCCAGATGGTCCAAGTTTATCAACAATTAATTTCCTACAACAGTGCTCCACAATCTCGAACAAACCTCAGACATTATTATTTCCTTAATTTCTGTATTTCCTCTTTACCCCTACATTTTAATGTTTCTAAAATTGGGATTATCTTACAAAGAATAGATACATTTTAGAGTAGTTCCCTTTAAAAAAAAGTTATACTAAATTGATGTCAGATTTTACAAATGATGGAGATTTAAAATCAGAGAAATATAGTTAGTATAGTATTACTCAAGGGTAACTCTAAATTAGGTGCTTCTTAATTTGCCCTTTCTTCCAGTAATACTTGTTAAGATTGCTATTCACCCTACCTGAACTGGAGTTTTTATAATATCTTAAAACAAAGAAACAGTAAAATCCTGGAACCAATCAATTATAAACATACATTTTCTCCAATAGCAACTAATGCCAAGTCATTTGATTGCTTGCCAATGTGAAGATGGCAGAGCATGATTTAGAGAATGGAGAGCTAGATAAGAGGCAAAGAAAAACTCACTGAAAAAATGAGGTAGATTGTCAAATTGGCAGTATGAATTATCTGTTGTAGAAAGACTCTCTTATGAGATGACACATTGTTATCCTAAGAATTGGCCATTACGTTAGCTTGGCCAGACGGCAGACAGCACTGCCAGAAACAATTCATGCAAAAGCCTTGGCTAAAAGTTACCTCTGATGGCCTGGAACTTATTCAGCATTCAAAAGCCAGAACTTTCAGGCGACTCAGCATAACTTGCCCAAGAAATCTATTTCTCTTGGTAAGAAAAAAAAAAACAAAGTCTTGTTCAAGAACAAGTAAAATCTTGTTCTTAATTTTACTGGCACATCTTCAGGGAAGAAATTAATGATAGTTAATATTAATTTCTATATTCATTCATCTTTTCAACAAAAGCATGACTGACAGGCACATTTAAAAATATACCAAACCCCATTTAAAACTCCTACTATCTGAAGGATTCTGCATTTACTTTCGACTGTTAAATAATTTGTCTGTATGATTGCTACTCAAACTCCCAACATTCACTTCTCATTCCCCACCCTCAGGTAAACCCTCAGGCTGAAATGATTGTACAGATTTTTCAGACTTGATAAAGCTTATTGTTGGAAGTAACTGTCAGACCAATTTTTGAGGTTTCTTCTTGCTCCAAACATTACTGCATGTATTCTTTATTCCAAAGTAGGAGTTTATTCTTATAAATTACTGAAAGAGAATTCTAGATATTTGCCTGGACTATTTTTATCCGAATTAATGGTAAATTTCAAAGGTTAGATGTGTAGTTTTGTTGTTGTTCTGACACTACAGAACCTAACAAAGAAGGGGGAACCACTGCAATAGAGGATGAATACCTGAAAACTCACAAGTCTGCAGCAGCTGGGACCACATCAGTATAAAACACCTCTGCCTTTGGTATTTTTTTATTGAGGTAAAATTGGAATATATTAGTTTCAGGTGTCTGTCATAATAATTTGATTTTTGTATGCACTACAAAGTGATCTTTGTCTAGTTACCATTTACCACCATACAATTGACCCCCTTCACCCATTTCACCCCCTCCATGACCCCCTTTCTCTCTGATAACCACCTATCTTTTCTCCATGTGCGTGCGTTGGTTTGGTTTGCTATTTAGATCCCACATATAAGTGAAATCGTGTGGTATTTGCCTTTCTCTGATTTATCTGACTTAATTCACTTAGGATAATACCCTCAAGGTCCATCCCTGTTGTCACAAACAGCAGGATTTCCTACTTATATACAAAGTAGTATTTGTATCCGTGTGTGTGTATGTGTATACCACAAATTCTTTATCACTTCATAAAGAATTGGACACTGATCACATACTTATAGGTACATTGCTGGGCTATTTTGTTCCATTGATCTATATTCTGTTTTATCCTTCAGTTTGCTTATGTGGTGCATCACATTAATTTTAATTGGACACATAATTCAAAAATTATGAATTGGACACGTAGGTTTTTTCTGTACTTTGGCTATTGTAAGTGATGCTGCAGTGAATGGAGGTCCAGGTATCTTTTTGAATTAATGTTTTCATGTTCTTCAGATAAATACCCAAAAATGGAATAGCTGAATTATATGGTAGTTTTATTTTTAGTTTTTTTTAGGAACCTCCATACTGGTTCCTATAGTGGCTGCACCAATTTACATTCCCAGCAGAAGTGTGTAAATTTCCCCTCTTTTCCACACCCTCTCCCACACTTGGCTTTTTGAAGACAGCCATTCTCACAGGTGAAAGGATCTCTCATCATGGTTTCGGTCTGCATTTCTCTGATAATTGGTGATATTGAGCATCTTTTCATGTGTCTGTTGGCCATCTGTATATCTTCTATGGAAAAATGTCTTTTAGGTCCTCTGCCCATTTTTTAATCAGACTTTTTTCCCATTGAGTTGAATTCCTTGCTTATTTTGGATATTAGTTCCTTACTGGGTATATGATTTGCAAGTATTTCCTCCATTTAGTATGTTGCCTTTTCATTTTGTTGATAGTTTCGTTTGCTACACAGAAGCTTTTTAGTTTGCTATAGTCCCACCTGTTTATTTTTGCTTTTATTTTACCTTTCCTTCTGGAGTCAGATCCAAAAATTCAAGGCTGGGACTAACATCAAGGAGTTTACCACCTATGTCTTCTTCTAGGAGTTTAATGATTTCATTTCTTACATTCAAGTCTTTAATCCATTTTGAGTTAATTTTGTACATGGCATATAGTAGTGGTTTAGTGTCATTCTTTTGCCTGTGGCTGTCCAGTTTTCCTAACACCATTAAAGAATAAATGTCCTTTCCCCACTGTAAATTATTGGCTCCTTTGTTATAAGTGATCACATACTTATAGGTTCATTGCTGGGCTATTTTGTTCCATTGATCTATATTCTATTTTTATGTCAGTGACATTCTCTTTTGATTACTGTAGCTTTGTAGTATACTTGAAACAGGGAGCATACCTCCAACTTTGTTGTTTCTCAAAATTGTTTAAGCTTCCTCTTTTTTGATGGGGGATCTTTTTTTGTTCCACACAAATTTCAGAATTATTTGTTCTAGTTCTATGAAAGATGCCAGTGGGATTTTGATAGAGATTACACTGAATCTGTAGTTTGTTTTGAGTAGTATGGATATTTTGACAATGTTCATTCTTTCAACACTTAAGCATGGAATATTTTTCCATTTATTTATGTCTTCATCAATTTCTTTCATCAGTGTCATTATTTTCAGTACTTGGGTCTTTAATCTCCTTGGTTAAATTTACTCCTAGGTATTTTATTATTTTTGAGGTACTTTCCCTCTATAACCACATTGTTAAGACTTTTATCATAAATGATGTTGAATTTGGTCAAATGCTTTTTCTGGATCTATTGATGACCAAATGATTTTTATCCTTCAGTTTGCTTATGTGGTGCATCACATTGATTTGCTGACGTTGAACCATCTTGCATCCCTAGAATAAATCCCTGTTAATAGTGGTGTACAATCTTTTTAATGTAACTTTGAATGCAGTTTGCTAATATTTTTTGAGGATTTTTGCACTTATGTTCAACTATTGGTTTGCAATTTGTTTTTCTGTGTGTGGTGTCCTTGTCTGGTTTTGGTATCAGGGTAATGCTGGTCTCATAAAATGAGTTTAGAAGCATCCCTCCTCTTCATTTATTTGGAAGAGTTTGAGAATGATAGGTAATAATTCTTCTTGAACTGTTTGGTGGAATTCATCAGTGAAGCCATCTGGGTCTGGCTTTAGTTTTTTGGGAGTTTTTACTGATTCAATCTCCTTACTTGTAATTGGTATATTCAGAATTACTATTTTTTATGACCCATCTTAGAAGACTGTATGTCTCTAGGAATTTATCCACTTGTAGGTTTCCAATTTATTGGCACATAATTGTCCATAGTAGTCTCTTAAGATCTTTTGTATTTCTGTGATAACAACTGTAACTTCTTTTTTGTTACTGATGTTATTCATTTGAGCCCTCTGAATAAATTTTTCCTTATAAGTCTAGATAGTGGTCTGTCAATTTTGTTTCTTTCCAAAGAACTAGACCTTAGTTTCTTTGATCTCTCTATTGTCTTTAAAGTCTCCATTTCATTTATTTCTACTTCGAACTTTATTATTCCCTCCCTTCTACTAACTTTGGGCTTTGTTTATTCTTCCTTTTCTAGTTCCTTTAGGTATAAAGTTAGATTTTTTTACTTGAAATTTTTGTTTCTTGAGGTAGGCCTGAATCACTATGAACTTCTCTCTGAGAACTGCTTTTGCTGTACTACACTGATATAGAATGTTGTATTTCCATCTTCTTTCTTCCCAAGGAACTTTTTGATTTCCCCTTTGATATCTTATCTTTCTGAGCCCACTGGTTTTTCAATAGCATGTTATTTAATCTCCATGTATTTGTGATTTTTCTAGTGTTTTTCTTCTAATTGATTTCTAGTTTCATAATATGGTGGTAGGAAAAGATGATCTAGTATGATTTCAAAGTTCTTAAATTTATTGAGACTTCTTTTATGGTCTAACATGTGATCTATCCTAGAGAATGTTCCACATGTACTTGAGAATATGCATTCTCTAATGCTGCTTTTGGATGGAATGTTCTGTATATATCTATTAAGTCCATCGGGTCTAATGTGTCACTTAAGGCCAATGTTCCCACATTGATTTTCTGTCTGGATGATCTATCCATTGGTAAGTCCCCCAATTAATAAAGTATTAATGTAACTTTAATACATTAATTATTGTATTGCTATAAATTTCTCCCATAGGTTCTATTAATATTTGCTTCATATATTTAAGTTTTTACTCCTAGTCCCCACATTTTATGTTTTTGGTGTTACACCTTATACCTTTTTATTTTGTGTATAGTTAACTCACTATTATAGTTATAGTTAATTTGAGTACATTTGTCTTTTAACCTTCATACTAGCTTTATAAGTGGTTAAGCTACTACTTTTATAAAATATTTCCCTTTTCCAGTGAGATTTTTACTTTCCTTTTTTTTTGTTACTAGATAGTGTCTTTTCCTTTCAGTGCAAGAAGTCCCTTTAACATTTTTGGGTGTGGCCAGTTTAGTAGTGATGAATCCTTTAGCTTTTGTTTGTTTGGAAAACTCTATTTCTCCTTCAATTCTGAATGACAGTGTTGCTAGGTAGAGTATTCCTGGATGGAAGTTTCTTCCTTTCAGCACTTTAAATATATGATGCCACTACTTTCTATCTTGCTGTTCTGCTGAAAAATCAACTAATAGTTTTATGGAAGTTCCTTTATACATAACAAGTTGTTTTTCTCTAGCTGCTTTTAAGATTCTCTCTTCAACTTTTGACATTTAAATTATGTGTCTTGGTGTGGCTATCTTTGGTTTATATTATTTGGAATATCTGGGCTTCCTGAACCTCAATGTAGGCTTCATTCCCCAGGTTAAGGAAGTTTTCAGCCATTACTTCTCCAGTGGACATTTCTTGGGTGGACTGCAGGCATTGCCAGCTTCAGCCAAGTTGGGGAGCCTGGGGCCAGCACTGGCCTACTGGCTTCAGTGGGGCTGCACTGAAGTGTGGGGGTGGGGCAAGCCTGCTGGTGTTAGCAAGGTAGAATGAGTGTGCAAAAATGGTGCTCACCAGGCTTTCTTCCCTGGAGAAAGTTGTACAAGACCCCTGTGTCTCTCGCACATGCTTGAATATTAGCGAATGAATCTCCTTCATACATGGTCTAGGCACTGCTCAAACAAGCTTTTATGCTGGGCCCTGGGGTCAGTGAATCTGTGCACAATCCCTTTAAGAGCATACTTTGTTCCCCATAGCTTTTATGGGTCTCCTGGATGTAAGACTGGTTGGTTCCAGAAGCAGACGTTTTGTGGCTTGCTCTCTGGAGTAGGTCTCAAGGGTTGGAATATCTGCTGTGGGGTCTGAACCCCTCACTCCTCAGGGGGAAACTCTGTGTTTGTGAGATTCCTCCTGATTGTGGGTCTCTGCACCAGAGGTGGGGTTTTTGGCAAGACCATGGCTTTGCTTCTTCTATTCATGTCAATGCAGCCCTTTTTTCATTAGTTGTGGAGGAGCTCTTCACCTAGTTTTTAGGTTTTTTCCAGAGGGAACTGATCCATATGTAGCTATGGATTTTGTATGTCCATTGGAGGAGGGGAGTTCAGGATTTCCTATGCTGCCATCTTAAGCCACTTTCTCTCTGCCATTGATTTTTACACTGTATCTTATGACAACTCACCAGACCCACCCAATCCATCTGCTAGAGCAGCATCCCATAATTTTAACCTCCTGGTGTAATGCAGAGATGGCCTTACAGAGACATATAGATTGTCAACAATTAGGAAATGATGGTGGAGAAGAAGGGAGAGATGTTCTGATTATTTGCTAATGTTTTTGTTCCTTCTTTAAAGTTTTTCCCTCAATTTTTCCTTTAAAGTTATATGTCTCAATTATTTTACAGCAAAGTTAGATAAAGGATTGCTCACAAACACAAAATTTTATATGAGAAAGCTGCAAATATAGCTTACTGTTTCTAATACAACATCTGTTCTGTGTGACCAAAGAAATTCAGTAAGCAACAAACTGAAATGAAAAATGATCTCAAGTCCAGGAGAGTTATTCCTTATGGAAGGAAGTGCAAGAGGATAAAATATGTGGGAGGAATTCAGGGCTCAAGTGAAGGCATGAGCGCCGCACAGCAAACATAAGCCTTCTCTTAGTTCTTTCCACCTCTCCCATACCTGCTCTTGTTTCTCTCTTTCCTTTTTCTTAACCTTACTCCATCATCTGCTCAGAGCCACTATATTCATTGACCTCAATGACAGGCTTAATTCTTTCCCTTGGAACTAAGGGATACTAAGGAATAAAGAATTTAATTTGGAATTGTATGAAAAATCTTAATTCAGAAAGATCTGGAGAACAGAAGAAAAAAGGAGGCTTCCATTTGTCCTAAATGTTATCTTACCATCATCATTGGTGACATATCTGAATTAGTGTGGTGTCTAAATATAACAAAATTCCTGTGACTCATTTGTTGCCCTCTAAGCAACTTTTTTTCTCCAGTAAAAGCAACAGTGTAGCCATAGAATGCTCAATGACTGTTACAGATAAATTGATGTCTTGACATTATCCTCTCAGTGGTCCAACTAGTTCAGCCATTAATGTTTACAAGACAGGAAGAGATAGGCAAAATCAACTATAAATCCACATTTTAGGTGGTAGGAGAGACAGGGCTCAGGAAATATATCATAGCTTTGTAGGCTTTAATAACAAGAAATTTTGACATAGTGTGAAAAGTGTCTCTGGAGCTCATGTCATTGTCTAGGCGAGGTGGAATGAAATCAAAAACTGGTTTGAATAGAATGGTAGGGAGAAAACTTAACTTAGAGTCAGAACATCTGGTTCAAATTTTATTCTGCGATTTATTACCTGAACATACTGCCTCTCTTAACCTTAATTTCCTTATCTGAAAATTGGGAAAATATAAGTACACAAATGATGGGATCATTGTGAGGATTTAATAAGATGAAACATGTGAAACCTAGTAAGATAGTACCTAAAATGGAGTAGATACTCAATAAAAATTTCACAGAAACAACTTTCTTCCACTGCAGTTGTGCACTATCAACTCATAACTTAAAATCTTTTTATGAAGGGGGGGAGAAATTTATATTATTTCTGATATGGCCATTGCTTAACATCTGCATTGCTGAAATACTAAATCTCTTCTTCTGTTGTCATATGAGATACACTCATGTATTTAGTGAGGACCTACCTTCTTCCTCAATAGGCTTGCAGTGTAGCTGTAAGCGAGAAATGGAAATTGTTACAGTTCAGGGTGTAACTGCCTCAGGAAGGCAGTCTGACAGGACACTTGCAGCAGGGGGTAGGGGGTGATACATGAGTCTAAGGATGTCTGGAAGGCTTTGGTGGGAAGCAGGACTTGGATGCAGGCTTAGGGAGCAGGGAAGGGATCTGCCAGGCACACAAGAAAAAAGGGGAGGTTTACCAGATTAAACCTTAAGAAAGATATTCAAACTCAAAACATTTATAAATGTTTAAAAAATGTGCTTTTTGCATATGCCTAAATTCTAACTCTGTATGGATTGTGTCCATATTAAATCATTCATAATTGTATACATATTTCTCTAGTGACTCTAATTGAGAAAATTTTATACTCTATATAATAAGAACACAACTGTAATATTTAAGAATAAAGTTTAAAAGCCACTCCTATCAAATTTCTTTTTATGTTATCTTGATAAATTGAATGTGTACTTTATACATGTAATTCATATATTTCATCGCACTTGCAATTAACCTAGTATAAGAAAAATTTAACACTACAACTTCTGTCTCTACCACCCTTAGAAGGAAATGCGTAGGAAACTAGAAGCTAAATTATATGTCTGAGTAGTAGTAACATGCCAATAGCTAGTATAAAGTGTATGTGTGGAAAGCAGTAACTTTCAATTATCACAGGAAAGTAAACCTCGGTTTCAAGGCATCGATATAAAGTAAGTTTAATATTTTCTCAAGTTTTGATAAATTTTAGCCAAATTCTGACTCTTTTTATTTAATGATTCTATCATTTAATACATGTAACAGTTTTAGAACAGTGTCTGCATGTGTGTGGTAGCCTAATTTCCCAATTTTAATCATAGTTATTGGGTTTAAAGGACTCAATTTTCATAATAGATCAACCATTTAGGACCTTCAGTGTAAAACAACTGCTCTTGACATTAGAAGCATCGCCACAAAGTAGCTGCAGTGCTGGGCTCTGTTAAACTTGTCATTCCTATTGGAATGACAAAGGTGATTTCGTAAGTAGTCTCCAAGAGCCAGGGGGCTCTGGGGACATGCCAGAGTGGTCCAACTACTGTAAACTTGGAATTCTGAAAGCACAGTATCAGACTTCTTGGGGAGAGAGTGGTGGAATGTGGATCTCTGAGTCTAGTTAACCAAAAGCTAAATAGCTTTTTAATTAAAAATTCATGTACTCCAAGAACCCTAATAATTGGAGTAGTATTTGAAAATAATAGCCTCAACAAATATGACTTTAAAAGACTTCTTGCCATTCAAAGCTCCTGTTCTAAGGGTGTGAAATAAAACACTAAAGTTTATCCCTCTGAAATCTAAAAGGCAAGGAGCTCATTTTAACCATTCCTATGTGTGTGTTGGCTTTACAGATAAAGATCAATTCAGTGGCATTTTAGAAAATTAGTTGTGTCTAATCCCCAGTGTCCTAGTCGACATGTCCTTTATTAATAGAATAGGATACATATGGCTGCGGATAAGTTCTTACTGGGTTTGCTATGACTGTTGTAGCAGCCTGCAAGGTACGGTTGCCCAAGAAGTACACTGGACTGCTCCAAGGGAAAAAAATACTTCATCAGGCTCCTTGCTGTTTCTATTTTAACCATCAAAGTTTCTTCAGCATTTGCAGATTTGTTTTCAAAAGTCTCTTAATATATAGGTAACAAAAACAGACATCAAATCATGGATTTATAAAATGCCTTCCTGAAACTACTGCTAACATTTTGTTTATGTATGTTTACAACCAAAGCATAACTGGTGATTTCCATAAAATATTTAGGCCCCGCTCCATTAACCACTCTCCAAAATCTCTTAAGTCATCCAATAACAAATGAATAGTAGTAACAAATGAACTCCATCTATTTCCCTTCTTCTCTCCTATTACTCTTCCTTCCTTTCCTTCCTTCGGTTTTAATTTTTCATTTTCCTTTCTCTTAACTATCTGAATTTTATTTTGTTTTTTCATTTCTAGGAGCATTTCATATCTTTTACACGTAAAACCAAAAAATGGAATGACTAATAAACAGGCAAACATGCTCAACACCATGGCTCAGGAGAAGGTAGAGGAAAATAACACTGAGATAACATTTTTCCCCTGTCAGATTGGAAAACATAATACAAATTGATAGAATCAAATGTTAAGGAAATTGACACTCTAGCACATGGTTAATGGTACAGTTCCTTTCAAGAGTGGCATACCTTCAGATTTTTTAATGAATTCAAAATGTGCATATTTTTGAGTCAGATGAATTTAAAATGTGCATATCTTTTGATCCAGCATTCCACTTTTTGAGATTGTAAAACCATGTAATAATATATTTAATAATGACCATATATGGAATTGTTGATTAAATTATGGTATAGCTATACTATCATGCAAAAAATAATGGAGTAAAGCTATAGTACAGATATGCAAGAATTCCCATGTTTTTAATGAAGAAAAATAATCAGTAAAAAATATTTAAGTATGACCTTTCTTTAATTTACAAATACATACATGCATATGTATTTTCAGATCTGTACATTTACCTATATACATTAAAAAAATCTCTAGTTAGGCACAAATGTCTCCAATTTAATATCTCCAAATTGAACTGCAGATCTTTTCCTTAATACTGTTCCCTATCTTACTAAATGACACCTCTCTCCACTCACTTGTTCATGAAGGAAACAGGAATATCTTCCTTTCATATTCCCCACCTAAAAACATCTCAAATATGTCTACTCCTCACTAACTCCATTGCTATTACCCAGTCTAAGCCTCCATCATATTTCACCTGATTTTTACAATAGCCTCTTATCTTATTTGTTGTCTTCTACCTTTGCAATTTTTCTAACCCATTTTTTTATACCCCTTTTAAAACTACAATTTGGGTCATGTCATTCCATGCCTAAAACCTTCAATGGTATCACTTTGCATTTGGGGAAAATCTACTCTCCTGTCTTTGGCCTACACCACTTGCAATATCTCAACACTGAATACCTTCTCTAGCCAACTTTATGACAATATTAGCAAATACTTCCTCACTTAGCTTTTAAAAGAACTGTTTAGGAGATACAGCTATCAGTAACTACTCTGAACATGGCAGTGGGTTTATCCCAGGATCAAGGGTTTGAAAGTTATCTCTTGCCTAGACTAGTACAGTAGCCTCCTACTGGTTTCCCTGAGACTTTTGCTTCCCTTCAATCAACTCTCCACACATTATCAAGAGAGGTAATATATTCACAATATCCCTTTGCTTAAAAGCCTTCAGTGATATAGACTGACCTGATCTGGCCCCTACCTACCTCTCCAATCGTATCTCATGCCATTGTCTGCTAGATTACCATACTTGAGCCAAACGGCCTCCTCTCAGTTGCTCAGATACACCAATTTCTTCTTCATCTTGGAGCTTTGCATGTGCCCCTGTCTGAAACATTTTCCCTTCCATGTTTTTTATGGCTGGCTGCTGCTTATAGTTTCAGTCTTAGCTTAAATGTCACTTTCAGAGTGTCCTTCTTTGACCAGTAAATAGCCTAATCCTATTTTTCTTTCTCAGTGCACCAAACTCATTTCCTTTATACCACTTGACACAAGTTGAAATTGTTTATTTACTTGCCATCTGTCTGGAAATTCTATGGCACAGCCATAAAAGAGGCGTTGGTAGTGGGAGCTATGAGTCTTGTCCGCAGAGTCAGAAGACCTCTTAGAATCTAACTTTAAGCCCTGAACTTTAGGGAATGTGCTAGGAAAAGAAACGATGGTCATCCCAGGTCAAGGGGACTATTGGTGAAGCTGGACAAAGCATGTGAGATGGTGTCAAATTCCAGAAGATGTACATTTGGGGCCTAAAGAGGGAAGTGAGGAAGGGCCACTGAAGCTGGAGGCAGCCACTAAGATGAAAAAATAGGTATAACCAGATGGTAAAGGCCTAAAAAGCCTTTTTTTGTCTTATAAACCCTGTGGAGTCACAGAAAACTAAAAGGAGAGTGAAATACTAAATCACCATTTAGATGGAATAAGAGGAAAAAAGACTAGTCTTGTCTTCTAGAAAACACATCTGTAGCCCCAATTCTCCTCATTAATAAAATAAGGATATACGATACGAGTCTAAAACAAGAGATGAAATAAGTATAGTTTTTAATTAAAGAGAATACATAAGAAAAAATACATGTAAGTACATATAAATTCAACTACATTTTTAAATGTTAACTTTTTAAAAATAATATCATTTTGGGAATGTCAATTTTCCAAAAGAACTAGCGCTGAAATGTGCTAGATAAAAGTCAGTCAATATAGCTAGTTTCTAGAAATACATGCAGTTATTTGCCTAAAATAGTAAGAAAAAATTTTTGAGGATCATAATCTAGTATCAGTTTGGTAAACTTTACATAATAAGGTTGCTGGATTTATAGAAAAACAAAAACATTTCAAGATACTTGTACATAAACAAAAGGTATTACATTGAAAGAGAAGGTGAGACTGGGAAAATACATGAAACTCATAAATGAGCATTTCTCACTTAGAGAATCATCTAATAATCTGAAAAAAAAACTAGTAAATATGAAAGTCACTTTTTTAAAAATTACAGAGTTTAGGTATGACCTGATTTGACCCCAAATTCCACTGGACATTCTGTTACAAAGTAACTAGAAATACACAATGGACTTGTTCAATTTGTCTGTACTATGTAAAATTGATTTTTTTCTTTAATACTAAAATTTGGTCCATCTGTTGGGAAAACAGAAAATGTTCTAAATATATACAAAGAGTGGAAATGCTTCATTCCACTGGCTGTATCCTGTGGTATATGCATTTTCATCAGTATGTTTGTCTTGCAGACAAAATGAATATCAGATGGTGGTTTTGAAAAAGGGCAGACCTAACATGAGGTGATTAGTTTCAAAAACAGATTTTTATTCTTGATAAATTATTACCAAATACAATCATCTGTTGATTGAGGATATAAAACAGATTGGTCATACTACAACCCACAGGTTAAATGAAAAACGGAAATAATAAGTTTATTTAACATGGTCTTGCATTAGGTTCCCAGCAGTGCAAATCTAAGGCAAATAATTAGATTTCCAATTTAAAGATATACATTTGTTAAGCCAGACATTTCCTGAGGTCATCTATTTCTCTGTTGGTTAGTCTCATTGCACTGGTGATGTATTTAGGACATTTTCACTTGGAACTTTGTTTTACTACACCTTGTACATTGCCCTGATCAAGCCAGTATTACAGTTTGATTCAGGAATAATGCAGAGAAGGCAAAGGGATGGTTATGATGACTCCTGGCCACAAATCAGATTCAAATACACTGTCACATAGACTTACCACCTTAAAATAAATCCCAGGGATAAGATAAAGAATGTACTAAAAGACAACTGGTACACCAAACAAATAGAAACATCTTACACTAGGTAAATGGGAAAACAAATACAATACAGTGGATTTCTTAAATATCCACTCTTCTTTCGCTCAGGGCAACCAGTTAACTTTATGGTGGAAAATAAAAAGTTAAAGGACAACTGCTCTGATCAATAATATATCCTATTTTTACTGAGTATACTCCCCCTCACTCCTCTTCCTCCTCCTCTATTTCTTCAGTAATTTACAGCTCTGCTATGTAATGTCTCTCCAGGGAGCAAAGAATCCCATTACAGATGATTCCTCTTTGCAGACTTCAGCTCTGTAAATCAACAGGCTGAGCTCTCTAACAGATTTTAAATCCCTGCTTGAATTAGGCTGGGACAACTTGCAAATTGGTAGGATAGAAGTGGGGGAGCAGAGGAAAGAGAGTTTGGTATCATAACAATTTCCAGGAAAAGAGCTTATAATACAACTTGTGTTTTTGTTAAGTTGCTACAGTAACAATGCGCCTTGATACAGAATTACCTCTAGCAGGAGATCCAGAAATAGGAATTGAAAAAGTACATCCAAAGGAGATTCTCTCCTCAGAAGAACATTCCCAAGGGGTTTTAACAAGCCCAGCATTAATGTATTAGAAGCATAAAGGTGGACTAATACTTTCTTGAAGATAAGGTTTCCAAATAGAATAGAGCATCTTAAAAAGAT
Source organism: Manis pentadactyla (assembly GCF_030020395.1). NCBI lineage: Eukaryota > Metazoa > Chordata > Mammalia > Pholidota > Manidae > Manis > Manis pentadactyla. The sequence goes on along the minus strand of NC_080029.1, from coordinate 62,418,351 downwards.
AGAGCAAAGTCGTATGACAAAGCTGGAGGTGTACAGGGATTATTTCTAAAATAAACCAGTGAGATGGTTCATAGGGAATTTCTTTTCCTATGTTCCCTCACATGCTCAAGGAATGAAAAATCCTCTAGAAATACACTGACAAAGTGGAAGGAATTTGAGAGATTGCCATTATTCTTTGTAGAGTGTAGGTCTCACTTAAAATAATGGTTTATAATGGTAACAACTAGGATGTGTGAAAATTAATAAAGAGAAGCCTCACTAAAGTGGAGTCCAGAGGCTAGAAGGGGGAGCTGTACCACTTGAGGTCCATTGCAGGAAGAACTGTCAATTATGGACCCCAAGAGAAGAATCCAACAGGAAAGAATCATCAATTACAAACCCCAGCAGAATAAGATGTACATTGTCTTTCCTACAAGAAACTGACCACCCCTGTAACTCAGCCAATGAGAAAATGCCATCACCCTGAATGCTTTTCTCCAACGGACTTTCATTCAAAACAACCCCTCCCAACTTCCTCCTTCTTCTCCATAAAATAGCATTCCTCTTCTCTGTTCATTAGATTTGCCTATGGTTTTGCCATAACTTGTGTGTCCTGAAATACAACTTTCTGCTGTTAACCCAAATAAACCCATATTTCTGGTTAAAAAATGATGGTTTTATTTCAAAGGTAAAGCATAGCTAATTAAGTAAAAACATTTAGTAATCATAATATTTTATACATATTATGCAAACACTGATCAGAGTAGGAAATAGATTGTCACATATTTTCATTATTAAAAATCCAACATAATGTGGTTTTAAATGTTCTTTACATAAAGTAAACCCCACAGTGTTCAAGTTGAACCAACTATTTATTGAAATAGAGCAACATGAGAAGAATAGGGACAGGGAAGGCAGTTTAATATTCCAAACCAAATTGTTTCTGAGGGTCAATTCCATATAAGACCTAATCACTTGAGTGTCTCTCTCTCTCTCTCTCTCTGCCTCTTGCCCCTTCCCCTGCCTTTCTGCACCCTTCTCTCTCTCTCTCTCTCTCACTGATCTCTTAGTAAACCTTGTCCCAACTGCTCCTACACCAATGATTCATCTTCCTTGTTCTCCTCAAATTATTTTCACTGTTTAACTTACCCACTTGCCCATTTCTGTGACCAACACTCCAATTCTGTTCTATAATCTTATTCTACTCATGTTCAGTTGTTACTTAATCTTGTCCACCCTTCCTTTTGTATTTCTCTTATTTTGTTTTTTCCTGTTATTTTTTTCTGCTACCATTATCCTAGTACCAAGTTTCATCACCTCTAGCTGAGATTACTATTTCATTTGATATAAACTTTTGGCTTTGAGTTTTTACTACTCCTAAAACATTACCCCAATCATAAATTAGTAAATATGAGATACTTGCTTGTAATTAGTTCTGTCTCAGGGAACAACCTTTGATTATTCCCAAATATTCTGAAAACTAAAGTTGTCTGTAAAGGAATGAGAAAATGGATGGATAGGGACAAATCATTTCTTTTAGACAAACTATTCCAAGCAAATGCTTTTATTAGTCAATGCTTCTGTCTTAGTATGAAAACATTGGCACATAATTATTAAACTGGAAGAGGTTAAGAAGATAACCTAATTGAACTCTTGATGCAGGCATGATTATCAATTTAATATAATTTCCTATGGGGATCCTTTTCCTTTTCCTTCCCTTCTTTAGGCCACCAATTGGACTCTTGAACACTGCCTCTGATTACTGTGGTTACCAACAGGCTGAACACACCTCCAGGATGGTTTTGCTCCTCTGGTGAAAACCTAAGTGACATTCTATAACAATCTTTGCTACAGTTAGTTTCCTGGAAGGGATCTGACTGTCAGTCTTTATTCCAGAAGTGTTCCAAAAGTCAACCTTTTCCTTAGCATGGATTATTATGCAGGGGCTTTCCTGTGCTGCCAGGAAACTTCAGACTGAACTTTCAAATGGAAGAAAAAGCCTTAGGGCACAACTGGGCACCCATGTGCTGCTTTAAGAATGGTGTGTTTGTTTTAAATTGGTGCTCCATCTCTAAAGTTTAAGAGAGACCTTAAAAAAAAAGAGTGTTTAAAAAGATCCGATTTCCCTGCACCTTTGGTCAAGAGTTCATAATTACTTCCTCTGTTAGAAGGAACATGAACGCACCTTTGCAAAAGCAAAACAATGTATAGCCAATGGATACCCTTTCCTCCATCTATTGATTCATCAGCAACTTCACTTTCTTCTAAAATTATTTTTGCCTTTGTATGCAAGAGCCTTCATTCTCTATTTATTTGGCATTTTCAATCTCATATGTAGATACTGAATGCTGAACTCCAGAATGCCCTTCCAAATACACTCTTTACTCTGGCTTACACTTACTTCAGACAGCACTTCCCGACTTCTGACTAACAAGTCTCCTGCGTGTGCTCTCAGAGAACACTGTCTCCCGCCACCCCAGCCCCACGCCTACCCCCATCACTAATAAAGCCCTTAGCCTCCCCGTATGACCAGTGGTGGCGTGAGTTTGCATCCTCACTGCCATCACAGCCTTGGAGCTCCTGAGCGACAGGGACCACATTTTATTCACTTGTGAATTTCAAAACATAGCATAATAAACATACATTACATGTTCTGTAAATTCATCTGCTGAAGTGGGCTGGACTGACAAATTGCCATTCAGGTCATGTTAATTACTGGGTAAGGCCAGGCCTCCACAAACAGAGGAGGCCAGTGAAATGAAGTAATTATCCAGATCACTGAGGACAAAAAATGTGCTAATTTGGGTGAAGTGAGTAAGCAAGATTTTGCCTAACTGAACCAATCCATCATTTCATTTCAATGCTTAGCTTTGCTAATGGAAATCTGACCTCTATGGGGCAATCCTATTCTCTCCTGTGCTTTGTGTTATAACTGAGTTTTATATTGATGCTGAACATACCCTACACCTCTTGTGCACAGGACAAAATTCAAACCTAATCCCTGAAAATTGTCTCAGGGGTGTGCCACTGGTTCCAAGCATGGGCAGTGAGAGCAGTGTGTGGATGGTTCTGTGAAGCCTGTGACTGGACCCTCATTGTAAAGACCACATTCCACTAAAACAGTGAGTCACAGGTATCTTCTTTATATACCAAAGTCAGCAAGTTGCATAACTAATGCAACTTTCAGCACCTGGTTTCTCCAAACGAAGTCTGTGTAATCCTCTAGACAAAGAGTAAGGTAAATCTTTCAATACACTGACCCTTTGGGATGAAGATAAATCTTTACTGGATTTTAAGGATTATTAGAGGAAGAAAGTAGTGTTGCTTTTTAAACAGACCAACAACTTTGCTATTGATAGTGTGGATATTTGGCATCTTTCCTTTTCCAGCTGATTTGTACTTGACCTAAGCAGGAAAAGCAAAGTTGCTCAAACAATTAAGCAACAGATTAGACATTTGAATACTTGACTCTTAATCTTCTGTCATTTGGTGACTATAATTAATTTCCTTATGTTCAAATGTCTAGCTTCAGAAATTGGGGAAAAAGTTTTTGTTTCATGAGGAAGCATAATTTTTAGAAAACACTTTGCATTTAAACCTCTCAATCTACAAGCAGTTACTTAGCTTGCAAATAACTGAAAAAAAAAAACCTGCATTGAAAACATAACTATATTTGAAACCAATACTTAAACTTACAGGATTTTTTTTTTTATACCCTAAAGGCTAAAAAAGTAGGATTTAAAAAAATCTGTGGCAAACAAAATATTTAATGAAAACTACGAGACAGTCAGATCTAGATGACTTCAGACAACAGAGAGAAGTATAAAGAACCTGGATATCAGAAAAATTCTAGTTTGAGTCTCAGCTTTGCCAGTTATGAACTTTGTGGCACTGGGCAAAATACTGAACCTTTCTGAACCTCACTTGGCTCATTTCGAAAATTGAAAAGTAGTTCCACACTTACGTAGTTTTTGAGGTTATTCTGAGAAGAACATGAGATGACATAAATGAAGGTAATTTTGAAACTATGGAAAGCTATATAGTATAAAGACATCATCATTATTATTATTTTGGCATGTGAATATCGATAGTGATGTTGGCAGGAATGGCCTGATGCTTGCTATCAGCTGTACCACCAATGCTCTCCTGTTAGTTAATGGCATTATCACAACAATCAGTTAATTTTTGTGCAGATTCAGCTATTGACAAGGCTGAAATATTTGTTCCAACACCAAGTGAAAAACAACTTATATTAGTTAAAATAGAGAATAATAAACACATACACTAGAGAGCTCTGCCAGGAAAAGACTATAGTTCATACTTCTTCAAATTAAGGGGACCTGTCTCATCCGCTCTTATAGGACAACCTTGTTAGCAAAAATCAAGCATATTTTATTAAACTGACTGTGAAAAGAGTGAACTTCATACAGATTTTCAGCCCCAGCCTTCCTTGATTTGCTTATTGAAGATGCAATTTTAGCAACTCCTGTTCAAGCTTAACAAAAAGGAACAAAGTAAGAAAAAAGGGGGAAAAAGAGATAAAGAGACTAATACATACATTCAAACTGATACGGACAAAACCAGGTGGTAAATACCAGAACCTGAAGCAAAGGTTTTGACAAAGAAGCCCCAGGTCCAGCTTGCAGTCATTTGCACTTCACGCAGGGGACTAGGAGCTAGCCCAGACATAATCCATTGTATTTTAGGAAAGTACCCAGAGGATACCAGCCACTTCCTAATGACTAGTCTTCCTACATCAAGTACTTGTCAACTAGCTTTCCTTCTTTAGGGACTTCATACATCCAAGATACAATTCATGGCTCTCCGTCAAGATTCTGTTGCAGCACAACACACAATCTTTGTTTTTGTATATATCATTAGTCGTCAATTATTTTCAATAAGACTCTTCCCCAACACTATTATGAATTGGCTAGAAAAAGGTAGAGTCCCTATAGTCCCTGGGTTTTGTCCAAAGGATTACTCTTTAATAAAGGTATATATGAAGAGCCTTGGCCAAGCTGGTGATCTCCGTGTCTTTCTAACCTAGCAACACCAAGAGCTCCAGATTATTTTGTTATTAAAAAAAATAGGCACGAAAAGGAGTATCTTGCCCCCACCAGCTTTAAATTCCACATGTTTTTGCATTTGAAGAAATAATTAAATTAGATAATATCTATATAGCATAGGCCACAATCCAAATGAGTGTCCAAAGTACAACTATTTTGTGGGATACTATGTTGTCATGCAACTATAAAGTGTTCTATATTCAAATAAATTTGAGAAATACTGAATTAAACTAAGTTTAAAAGATTTATTTTTTTGCTGGATTTCTCAGAGTGACAATATGCTATCATGTATTGTGATATCTAAGCAAGTGTTTTGAAAATTTATCTGGCCATGAAACTCTTTTTCAGGCAACTCTATAAAAATCTGGAAGAGACATTGTTAAGAAATGCATGTCTGTAATATGGTTGAAATATGTCAAAGAGTTCATCATGACCATATAATAGTTGTCTTTGTGTGGTTGATTCTACTTAATGGCAATCTGTGTGGCCACAGAGAACCTATTGTCTTGCCTGGTTCTGTTTATTTAAACAGATTGCTTTGAGGAAAGAGAAAAACAGATTTGATCAGCACCAACAATTCCAAGGATTCTTCTTCCCAAGTGACACAATCTTAAGAGATAGTTTAAGTTACCTTTTCCATGAAGCCACGAGGTCCCTAAATTGTTTCACCTTATTTTTATGGGGGCAAGTAGGGACACATGTTTATGGAATTACAAAAGCCTTGATAAAGACCACAAAATACTGGTGCATCGTCCTTTGTAGAAAGTCTACGAAACTTGGTTTCACAATTTAACAGAGGATGTACTGTTAAATGTAGGTACATAAAAGGTATGTAAGAGGTAAATTTTAGAAGTAGTGACTTAATACCTAGTACATACATATCTAGCTACAAACTTACATTTGAATTCAAATTTCCTATCTTGATGTCTCCGACAGTCCTTAGCTTCCAAGACAGTTGAACTATGATACAGTTAATGACAACTGCTATGACTGTTACTTCTATTACAGGAACTCAAATCAGGTAATCACTCCATAAGGCTTTTCTTATCATCAGAATAATGACCAGCTTTGTTTTGTTTTGTTTTTTAAAGGGAGAGGGATGGACCCAGATTTTACCTCTTGTCATGAAGCTCCTCTTTTCCCAAGCTGGAGTGGAGCCTCCCACAATACTACAGTAGCTACGGAGCGTGTTCAATGGCTGTGGCAGCTCAACCATGCAATTTTATAGCAGGCAGCAAACAAGGCAGAGAATTCAGGGTTAAAAACTCAAGTGAAGTTTTGTCTTCTACAGTAATGAAAGCTGACTAGAAGAGTAAATCAAATGGATCGCCTAACAAAATGAAAACAGCTGTTTGGCCTGGCTTGGTCTCTGATTTAGGTTAAGTAATTATTGCTCTAGTGTGGTTCAAGGTTGTTCTGTATTAGTGAAATAAGATATCACATGAAAATCATCCAACTTTTTAATTTACTGTAGCATCAGAAATTCCACTGTATAAAAAACTCCAGAAACGTAATCTTCTAAAAACTTTACCTATAAACCTTTTCAAATACCAATTGATTAAATCTTCCAAGACATAATTACACAATACATAATTACATTATAGTAATAACCTTTAGTATCTATGCTGAGAAACTATTTTAATATTTTAACTTTAAAACACTGGGTTTTTCAAGTTTTACTGAAGTGATGTATTATATCCCTATTCCCAAATAACTGCACAGATCATTTTTTTTGTAGAGATTTTCTTATGAAGAGTAACCATTGAATAGCTGCTTCTTGAGCTCCCAAACCAGTCTATTTTTATAGCGTAACTCTTTTTAATTTTTAAATTTTCCATTGGCATACCAATAATAGTTGAGAAGAGAAACGATTACAGTGAAAAATCACAGCACAGGAATATTCTTGAGGAAGAGGTTCCTGGGTATAACAAGAGTAAAATAAGTTGCTTGAGTCACTTTAAATTCCATTTTTCATGTGAGGACTTTCACTTTTCACTCCTCTACCACTATCATTTGTGCTATTCCTCTCTTATTTAAGTACTTTATTTCTGCTTCAGCTTACCTATGATAACAAAAGACAAATCGATGGTAGGTTGTTAATGTTTTTTTTTAAATGATGCTCCAGTAATTGGTTTTAAATGCTTAAAAAATTAAATATTATCTGAAACAAATGTTAAATTCTTGAAGAAAACAAAGAATGAAAATCTTGGCCATTGATAATTTTTAATTCTATTTCCATTATACCACTGGAGGGATACTTAAATGTATGAATAAACAATAGCATTAACACTAACAACTGTGTAAATTATAGGATAACATTTTTTCAATGAAGTGACATCTTCAGGGTGTTTTAATTCACCTAAGTATATTCAGCTTGGTTCCCAAGGAAAAAAAAGAGGGAGAGGGAGAAACAGATTGTCTGTGAAAATTAATATTTTGAAGAAAATTACTTAGGTGGTGTAAAGCCCAGGGAAAATTCTCAGATGCCTTTGTTATAATTATTATTGCTGGATGCAAAACATGACATATTTATCTTTCTGGTGGGACAGTTTTGTAGCTTTTCCAAGTTTGAATAGTATTTCTTACTGGCCCTTGCCAATTACTGAAACTAGTGCTTGCCAGCATTTTAGAATAACAGAAACAACAGAATTTATATGTGTTATTTCTCCAAAATGTTTCCACATTATGATCCTTCTTTGAGGTCAATACTCCTTAAATAAGAATATATCTTGTTGGGGGTTTCCATTCAGAAATTGTGTTGTGGAACTAGATCAACAGTGTGCAATTTACCTAAGGATTAGAGAGGAATTTGGTGAAAAACAATATTTAAAAGGAAAGTTTAATTTTTCCATTTCAGACAGTTGATGTAAATTCTACTAACTGAGATCTTCAAAAATGATAGGGCACAAGAAGCCAGTCTACATTCTTAGCTGTCTGCAATCCGAGGAGGGTAGCACAGAGAAACAGTCCCACAACTTCACATAGCAGTGTTTTCCTTTCAAGAAACACAAAGTCTGTTGTTGTTACTGCATAAATCTTAGTGAATAGGCAAATGTCACTAACTCAAATGTATAAAGAAATGGTCAGAGCCATTTAAACAGTGCATCTTTAATTGCTGGGTCAAGGTTTAAGGTCAAACTCTATTCAGTTCTCTGCAGGTATGTTCCTTTAAGTAGTGTCAGAGCAATACTTTCAGAAAGAATGCTCACTCCGAAGGGAGACTCTCCCTCCTGACAATCACTCATCTTACTTGGAAATACTGATCTCTCTTCAGCTCTCAGTTATTCCTGATATTCCTTTACCCAGAAGATCACCCCTTGAATAATCCTTTAGCTTCCCAATTGTGGGAACAAATATTTTCTGAATCCACACTGTAAAAATCTTGCCCACATATATATATATTGCTTCTGTTTTTCTGGATTAGTCTCTTAAGATGTTACTGTTTTCCTCTTCTTGACAAAATTCTACTACAGATAAATCTAGTAGAACCTAAGAAATTAACATGAGTGATGAATTTGTTGGTTTAGAAGATTTTGTTTCTGACCTAGAGCTCAGCACCAGAAAGGGCACAGGAGGAAGGGAGAAGGCGGACAGACTTTGGTGACTGATGAGACAGACTGAGGGCCTCCTATCTTCAGTGCATAGTTACTGATAAATGTCCCTATAATCACAGAAACTCCTAGCAGTCAAGCTAAATATAGGTCAAGGTCTGAACTTTCCGGGTTTGGTCAAGGGTCTCTAAATCCTGGCAATGAGACCTGGCACCAAGTGGCCCAAGGTGGTCAGAATCAGCTGTCCAAAGTCTCAATGTGGGTACCTGGAGATTGGGAATTTGATCCAGCTTTGTTCTGAAAAATTTACTCAACCAGGAGTCCTCTGTTAGGAAGCATATGATACCCCAAATAATACTTTTCTACTTCCTTTGGGTCACTGTTCATTTATCTTTACCCTAAGGATAAGCAGGACACAAAGAGTAATTAATGCATTTTTCGAAGATTGGTATTCTTGAAGCTCCTCCTTTGCCTTCTTCCCATCTTTCCTTGGGACTCTAACACAGTGTCACTTTCAAACAGCCCAGAGCCTCCCTAGGCAGTAACCCTTTCTGCACATGCTTATTAAAGAAAGGCATGACACTTTGTAAAGAGACAAGGTGAGATCACGTAGACGGCAGAGAAGACACTCTGCCCTGAAGAACATTTGCACTTTAAGGTGAACAGTTCCTTGTAGTCACACCATGGACACCCTTGCAGCCAAGCTTATTTCCCATCATTTTTTCCTTTCCTCTTAAGTTCTCTAATGAAAAATATCCTCTTTAAATAAGTCCTTGGTTCAAAGTAACCAAGTTAACTCCTTAGCTCAAATTATTTCATTACATACTGTTTTAAAAATTTAGAATATCAAATCGGTATAGAATATAAAATACTGTTTATCATATCAACTTCTATGAAACTTCAACAGAAGACCTTACAAAGATATTTTGGTGGCTGTTCCACACTAACTTACAGGTTACTTCGCATTATAGGTATTTTTCTTCCTTTGATGTGGGCTGAGATATAAGATGATGTCTCAACTCTCATAACCTGTGAATATTGGCAACCATATCAGAAGCCTAGGTCTTTACTAGAGTACATTCAGCCATGAATTTTATCTATTATCTTTTGTAGTGAAATATTCACTTCTACTCTTATCATAGGATTCTTGAGTTGGAAAGGACCTTAACAACAACTGTTTCCTAAGCCATCATTTTATATATAAGGATATTAAGGCCTTGAAAGATGAAGCCACTCACCTAAGGTCACATGGCTGGTTGGTAGAGGAGCCCAGACTAGCTCTTCCTTCTTCTCTGGGGAGTAGTGGTAAAGCAACCACATTTTAAAAAAAGATTTTACCTCCTATTGTATCCCAAAGAGACAGACGTGTTCTTTTTAAAAAAGCCCCAATTCCTAAACTTCAGTCCTCTACCCGTTAGCACTTACTTGGCAGTACCACATTCCGTCATAAGGACTTGATCATTCCCATTCGACATTCTTTTCCTTTAATCACAGACCTTCCCCATAGTGCTCCCTATATAGATGTGTGAATTTTGTATTTGAAGAAATTAAGGTACTACAGAAAATACTACATCTAAATCACAAATATTTTTATGGGATAAGATCTTTAAACAATGCATTCTGAGTTTCTGAAACAAGTGCCAAGTCAAAAATTAAAAATTAATCTTTTCATTGTTTTAAAATACACCAAGACAAAAAGGTAGAGAAATAGATGAAACAGGATTGGAAAAATTTAATTTTAATTATATTTATATATGTAACTTAATCATAAAAATACAATTGGTTATGGATATATGTGGTTTATTATACTATTCTATTCAATGACTATTTGAAACTTTTCATAATAAAATGTTTTTATTTTAAAAAGCAATCGATGTATTACCTTTTGGGAGAACAAACTGTTACCAAGTTCCAATGTATACCAGTGGACTGTTCTAATGAATAGTAAAAAGGTAAAGAAGAATATAACCAATACCAATGTAACTGTCTTTGTCTTTTCTTTAAATTGTGCAGAAGAAACCACATAACATGAAAGTAACCATCTAAATCATTTTTAAGTGATCAGCTCAGTAATGTGAAGGATATTCACATTGCTGTGTAATGGATCTCCAGAACTTTTTCATCTTGGAAAGCTAGAACTCTACACTCATTAAAGAACTACCCATTTTCCCTTTGCTTGGCCCTGGTAACCAATATTTTCTCTATGAATTTGACTACATTAGATATCTTATATAAGCAGAACCATACAGTATCTGTCTCTTTGTGACTAGCATATTTCACTTAGCAAAACGTCCTCAAGGTTCATTCATGTTCTAGCATGTGAAAAAGATTTACTTCCTTTTTAAGGCTAAATAATATTCCATTCTATGTATGTGCTATTTTTTTTTTTGGGTCCATTCATCCATCAGTGGACAGTTGGTTTCCTTCTACCTCAAAGTCTTCATTTCATATTTTCTGAGTAAACTGAAATAAAATATGATGTGAGAAAAACTCCACTAGGCAACAAGGAGTTAGAATGGATGTGCAATAACTGGAACAAAGTCTATTCACTTGACATTCACCACTTCAAAGCCTACAAGAAACAGGGCACACCTAACAGAAAATAGTCAGTGGGTCTATAAGAAACCAGCTTTATTATTTACGTACTTTTGTTTTCTAACCCCCTCTTATTTTGGTACTCTCTCTTGATGGAACTATTCAAAGAATATCATTGGATATAAATATATACATATACATTTTTCATCATACCATATGATTTCACCAAAACAATAAAATGAACAAAATAAAAGAGATACTCGTAAATACAGAGAACAAAATGGTGATGGTCACCAGTGGGGAGGGGAGAGGGGATATGGGCAAAATAGGTAGAGGGGATTAAGAGGTACAAACTTCCAGTTATAAACCAAGTCATGGGGATGAAAGTGCAGCATAAGGAATATAGTCAGTAATATTATAATAATTGTATTGTGACAGATAGTAACTAGACTTACTGTGGTGAGCATAAATGTCAAATCACAATGTTGTACACCTGAAACTAATGTAATATTGTGTGTCAACTATACTTCAATTTAGAAAATAAGTATATTTTTATTCTGTTAGCCAAGGGATATAGCTGTAAGAGATATGGCTTGAGAAGAAGGGGCCATTGATGGATGGATGAAGACTGGGAGAAATTTTTCAGATTAAAAAATGTTTGGTCAGTAATAATTACATTTGAATCTCAAATTTATCAAAGAAATTTGGTGTTACAGGTATTCTCCATGGTGTATTTTGATGACGAATTTGATAAACCTTTTGATTTCTAAAAGGCTGACCATATGTTCCATTTAGAAAAGCTTCCTGAATGGCACTATGATACCATGGGGGGATAATTATTTTATTTATTGAAGAGAATAAACCCACCACAGAGGATGTAGTTCTTCTAATGAGTGTACCCCATCTAACTCCACATGGGTGGGATAAAGTCCATTCAAAAGCACTTGAGTTTCTGGGATGCTGAGAAGCTCCTGCCATCTTCTGTGGAGTCACTTTTGTGTTTTGCCTCTAGTTCGCTTTCTCATCTTCCACTCCAAGGGGTTACTGATCCCTTGGGCTCATTAAATTTCTGGCTTGGAATATGTGGAGTGATTAACAGTGGTGGGCCTGGTACGTGCTGAGGTCAGTGGGCTGAGCATCCTGTATGTCAGCAACAAATACAGCAGTGTGCATCCACCAGCTCACTTTTCCTCTTTGCAGCTGTAATTTATCCATCCCAGAGTACACTCAACCATCTGCTATTTATTTTGTTTTGTTTAAGCATTATTCCTCTCCACTGGCTAAGCCAGGGCACAGGTGAAAAGCAGTAAGAAGCAAAGGCAAGTTGCTATTGTTGGACATAGAGGGGTGGTGAGCCGAGCTCCCCAGGAGGAAGAGCACTGGATTCCACAGAAAGGGCCTAACTGTATTGTTGAAGACCTAAATCCCTGTCTAATAGGAGTGTTTGGGCCAGGCCCAATCATAACTAGCTAAGGCTAGACCCCTGGGGTGAGGAGTGTAAAGCTGGGAATTTTAAGCATCCTTAATAGTAGCCCTGTAATAAACTGATGCTCTGAATCTTTGCTAGAGTCTGTACAAGACTGGGCTATAAATTTTACGTTTGGCTAAGTGACTCATAAAGAAACACCCACCTGATTTCAGACATGCATTTTTGGCAGTCAGGGCACTTGCTAAATTAGCTATGGTTCTATTTTTAGCTGCTTTCCTTTCTCTGCCTAAAATACAATGATTCTATCTGTACAGTTTTACAACTATGCCTTCCCCTACTGCTTATTAGGCTGTCTCTTGGATGGTCTCTTGCTTCTTTTTTTAAATGCCCAAAATGTTGGAATATACTTTATTTTTCATTTCATCTATAAGCTTCTGGCCCTGTGAGCTGTTTTTTTTTTCACAAGAGTAACTATAAATAAAATTTTATTGAACTGCATTTCAGCTTACATATATTATAACAATCTCTGTGATGAGAGTGATAAAAATATAGAGAAGCTTTTTCTTTAGGAAGAGTTGAAGTGTCTCTTGTGTGGGGAGGTCCAGTGTTGACTTGAGACACTCCGGTCAAGCTGGTATTTGACCTTTGGCAGGAGACTGCCCTGGGTCTTATATTCTCAACAAACTGGGCCCAAGACAATAGTGTGCTTTATAGCCCAGAGCCTGATCAGTGTGTTTCTTCAAGGAAGACCTCAAGCTGAAAAGCCAACATGCCTGACAAGCACCATCAAGGTACCAAGGGCATAAGCACCAGACATTGGAAAACAAATGGAAAAGCACACACAGCTACATCTGGAATCCTAATGGACCGCCAATGGTTCCCAGCTCAAGGAAGAATGACCCGTGTTATTTTATCATCCCTTGCGCTAACTTTGCTGTTTATGTACAGCAATAAATGATTTTTTAAAAACATATTTGGGTCATTATGTCATATACCACCAGCAAGTAAGGTTGTTTTATTGTGCTTGGAGTCAAAATACATTGCCATACCCAGATGTATGGGAAGTTTAAAATCTCTTGTCCTTCTGTATTCATTCCTCTTGGACAAATGAGTTAAGTTTTTAAAAGGGAAATTGAGAATTTTTATGGCTTCTACTCCCACCTCACCAGTAAAATTTGCACCAGTATTTTTCTACCCAGCAAAGGTGCTTGGCCAATGATAACACTACATAGTAATTCAGAAAGCCAAACAGCTTCCAACAACAGGAAATGCCAGAGATTTTTTTTAACACTTTCAGCAAAAGATGGGTTCTTCTGCCAAGACTGTGCTATAATCAAAAAGTTACTGCAGATCAGGAATATGGAGTGAAAACCAGATGCTCAAGCCAGCTCTTCCCATGTAATATGTGGATTTCTACCTTCCTTTCAGGTTGCTGCAGGAAGTTTTAAAATACACCTGCTCTGTTAACTCCTTTATCATATGTACACAACATTTACAAGATTTTTTTTAGCTTAAAACAAATTCAAAGCACCAATCTCTTTATAATGTATTCTTTTGCATGCTCTTAATCAATGGATCTGGCTGCTTTCTTTTTCTACCCCTTCCCCACATTTTCCAAAATTTTAAAGCTCAAGTCATCCAAATCTTTCATTCCACTATTAATAAAGGGAAATTTTTCACAAGAATAAAGAAAATTAAGGACTTTATACATCAAGGGAGGGGACAGGAGAGGAAAGGCTAAGAAAAGCAGATGTCCAGACATGACTGACCCACCTACCCAAAGAATCAGTCCTTGTGTGAGTGTTCGGTTTCTGCAGCAGAAGATGCTGGCTTTCCTGTTTATTTAGCAAGCCCTGTCACTGGTTTACAGGTGGCCTGGAAAGAAGATTTAGGAAATGTTTTCTCTCTCCATAAATGAACATCAAATTATTTTACAATGTGCCCTGGTCCATGCATCATGACAGACTGGGGGCATAAGACAATCTCAAAGCAGAGGTGACAGTGAGGAGGTGGGGGGATGGGATGGGGCAGGGAGCCAGGGAGCCGGATGCCCGGGGGGATTCTGTGAGGAACTGTGCTTCAGAGTTCTTGGTGAAACAAAATTATTTTTAATTTTTCAAACATTTTACGAAGAGATAAGTCATTTTTCTTGTTAGCCTGGCACACATTCCCTTCCTAGTCCCCTTTCTTGGCATGAATTCTCAGTTCTGGTTATTCTTGCAATGTAACAGATATAAATATTGCGGAAGATGCCCTTTAGTACCCAGTATTGAGTTTTCTGAACCAGCATCACGATCTTACTTTTACTACTAATGATCAGTCTTTTTAAAGAAGTAGTTAACTTAATTCTGAGCTTTAGCCAAATCCTCTACACAAGGAAATCCTAAAATTGCCAGCACAGCTTCCACATGGAAGAAGCCAATACTTGACAATTACCAACTACAGCTAGAGATCCATCTCTTTTCCTCCCTTTTGGATGCTACTTAAGTCTGTCTTTTTCTTTTGTCTTATTACTTAAATTTTTTCCCCCAAATTTCAAGAGTAGTTCTGGTGATTTCTTCCCTTTTTTCTTGCTTATGCTCTGACCCTATCCTCCTGATATATTTCTAGCTTACTTCAACAGTATCTAATTCTCATCATACATGACATTTCAAGAGAATTTTAGAGTCTCTTGCTCTTACCTCTTCACTCCCCCAGTCCAGAGGTCTTCACAGATCATCTCTGTCAAATCATGTCCCTCCTCCTTCAGAATGCTGCCAGGAATCATCTCCCAAACTAACCTCATGTGGCTCTGCTCAGCCAGATCACTTCAACAATCCTGTTTGCACACTGACAGGAGAAATCGCTTGGAAGATGTTTATATGTTCTGCAGATATTTCTATTTTTCCTGATTCTTCTGCACCTGTTCTTTTGTTCTTTCATTTGCATATAACTTCTTATCCTTATTTAAACTTAAAGTTCTTTGTGAATATGGAATGATCTTATAATCGAATACATCATAAAGTGTGTCTCTAGAGCTCTCAGTTCAGTGTTCACTATATCACATGGAGGAAAATCAAGATATATGGCTACCTGGCTGACCTGAAGTCTGAAACTGCTTTTCTGGCTGTCATGCTCTTTAGTCTGTGACAGCTAGGCATACCTTAAATGGCCATTCACTGTCCTTTGTTATCATCTAGGCATATTAGTCACATCCACTGGACTCAGGATTTCTGAGGTGACTGACACAGGGTATAACCATCTTCTATTTGTTAGTATAAAAAGAATAATAGAGCTGGAAAACTTATAACATCTGAAAAATTTGTCTTTTTGCCTCCAGCCTCCCCTTCAGCGTTTGTGAGTCCTCTCTCCTTTCCCAAACTCAGGTATTATGTGCCTTCTTAATTTCTAACTTCTCCAAATAAAAACAGCAAGATGTGATATTATTTATACTTTAGCTGAAGTTGATTACCATAAACACATTCACTCCTTGAAGAATTCTAGGTTTTAAGTTCATTCCCTATTATGGAATACAAGTATCTCCTGAGAGAGGAGTGTAGAGACTATTCAGGAAGAGAGAAAAATGTTGCAGTGGAGGAGCATGTAGAAAAGAGCCTTTTCCTTGGCCCCTAACATCATGCTGCATTTAATTCTGGTCTTAGAGACTGTAGAGCAAACTTACTTTAGTTGTTGGAGAACTTTTCTTACTGAGAGACTAGCAGCACCTCTGACTTCCCATTTTCCTTAATATAAAGGTTCCTGTACCCCAAGATTCACAGGGGCCAGAAGTCCTGTGCCCCCATCCTAGCTTGTGTCTCCTGGCCTCTCTGCCATTCATGCACCTTCCTCAGGTGTACCACCACATGGACGAAGGGTATATGCTACCCCAGGCCGTTTTTTCCTTCTTCTGGAATGTAATCCATAATCTTACGATCCAAAGTTTTAGTTACTTCCAATGCCCAGAACAGTTGACTCTGACACTGCCTTAGAAGCAGGGAACAGTTGCTAAATACTCATCTGGTGAGGCACAGTGATGATGAAGTTGGGTGGGACCATCAACCCAAGTACACTGCGGGGTACCACTGTCAAAGCACCATGGTTATGAGCCAATACAATCCTGCCTCTTTGCCCAAGGCCCTGACAGCATGTTCCAACAATGTTTAAAGGTATCCATGGATGCATTCATTCCTCCATCTTATTGGCCTTATTTTTAACAGAGGTATAATTGACATCCAATAGCCTATATATATTTAACATGTATAACTTGATAATTTTTGACATTTGTACACACCTGTGAAGCGATTTCTACAATTTAAGATACTAATGGACATATTCTTCACTCCCAAAAGTGTCCTCGTTCCCCTTTGTTATTCCTCCTTCCAATTCCTATCTTACCCTGGCAACCACTGATCTGTTTTCTGTCATTATAGATTAATTGGTATTTTCTAGAATTTTACATGAGTGGAATCATATAGTATGTGCTCTTTTTTTGTCTGGCTTCTCTCACTGACCATAACTATTTGGAGACTCATCCATCCTGTTGTATGGATCACTAGCATGTTTTCATTTTTATTTTTTGCTGAATAGTCCTCCATTGTATGGATGTACTTATCTGAGAGGCATTTATTGAGCTTTTTCTAAGTAGCAGGTACTGTTCTAGACACTGGAATACACACTCACTAAAGGTTAGGTCCCAGTCCTCAAGGATCTAATTTGGTGTCTAATACAGAGACAGATAAGTAACTTGACAAGTATAGTAAAGTTTAATGTGTGCTGTAAGGGAGGTAAATACCAGGCTTTTGGAGTCTCAGCAAAGAGTGTAAATCAGACATTGGAGGAGGTTCAGCAGAACCTCTTGGAGGGACTAGTGCTTGAGGTGGGTTTTGGTGGATATGCAGAAATTTGTCACAGGGTGAAGTCAAAGGGCTGCATATGGTCCTATATTCCTGGCATGCTGAAGGCAGTTGAAACTAGTGAGAAAGACCTTTTATGCTTAAATTATATTTTGAGACCTATTAAAAGCATTTAAATCATGAAATGAATGACATAAGTTTACTTTTTACTGTGTAGAATGAAATGGTAGGAGACCAACTAAGAGGCC
Organism: Manis pentadactyla; assembly: GCF_030020395.1. Taxonomy (NCBI): domain Eukaryota; kingdom Metazoa; phylum Chordata; class Mammalia; order Pholidota; family Manidae; genus Manis; species Manis pentadactyla. The sequence goes on along the minus strand of NC_080029.1, from coordinate 62,400,711 downwards.
ATCAAAGTAGCCCAGCATCCAGGGGATGGGGAATGAGGCCCCCATAGTGGATCCAGAGCCTGGGGGAAGCAGACAGACCAGAAAGAACATCACAGAACAGAGGAAACAGAATTCCAAGTCTTTGCTGAGTGACTAGATGAGTGGGAAAGAGTCGAAGACATTCCCAGTTTTAAGGCTTGAGCAAGTAGGTAAATAGACAATGGATTAAGAAGTGAAAATAGGGTTGGGGAAGATGATAAATTTATTCTGACATTTTGAGTTCAAGGTTGTGTGGGACATTCAACAGAAGTCCAGAACCTAGATGGATATTACTGTGGGTTTAGACTGTACAAGAGTTTGGAGATGGAGATATACTTTTCCTCATATTTACAGGTTTGAAGGAGGAAGGGAGTAGAGAATGAAAGAGTAAAATGCTTAAAATATAGCTCTTGGAAATACTGCCTTTCTGGGAAAAAATTAGATCATGTATCTTATCTATTTTTGCTCAATTAGTTTGTAAATTTCTGAAGGAAGGGGCTTTGCATTAAACTTTTCAGTAACTCAGTGCCTCTGACAGAGAAGGGATTCAAAACTAATTTATTAATTGCATATTTGCAAACTGGAAATATGGTAAATCTGGGTCTATAATTAGTTGTCTCTGATAAACACATCCATGTGGCACACTAAAATGCTGAAAACAGCTAGTTTGTAGTGAGAGAGCCTGAGCTATCACCAGCACATAGATGTGATTCATTTCTTTTGAGATGCAATTGCAACAATTGTGACAGAATTTTCTGATATTTAACTAAATATGTAAAAAGGAAAAGTGCTTCTAGTTTCAAATCCAGGCATGTGACTTCAGCAGAATCCATGGCAATCAGATAGCAGGGGCCTTAAATATAGAGCTAAATAAAAATTCACCAGCACACAGAATACCAATCTTGCCATTTTTTTCACATCATGCAGAATTTAGCAGGGGACAACTTGGATACATTTTGCTTAAATGGTTAAGAATCCCCCACCAAAACTAGAAAAGCCTTCCTAATCCAAATTAACTCTGAAGATTGCAAATATTATTCCATCTTTAAACTAGATTAACTTGAGGTAAATGAGTGTAAGAAGGTCAGGAAATCTTCAGTGAATCAATCCTCATTTTTCTCACCACATTAAGCAGAGAAGCTGTGATTTAAGCAATTTCTGCAAGGGAAAAGTGCTTCCCATGTAACTATTTTCCTCCATGATCTCTCCCCCAAAATATATTAAGGGGTAACCTTTACTTGCCATAGAAAAACAGACATGTGAATTTGATACTCTCAGTTTATTGGTATGTTTTTAAAGCTGGTGAACAAATAGAGTGCAGAATGTGAAATTTTTTGCTCTAACTGCTGCATGGCTAGTGGGAAGCTGAGTTCAGGACATAGCAAACTGTCTATTTTGATTTCCAAGAACAGCAAAAATACTAAGTTATGTTGAGGGAGAAGAATTTTTATTCTTGATATCATCAAATTTGTTTCCAAAATACCCTCCAATTTCTTTTAGGTGGAGAACCTTACAAATGAAATAAAAACAACAAATTTAATTTTATCATCTCTGAAATATGTCTAAAAATTTTCAGATGAATTCCTTACACTCTCTCATTTTGTTGAAGTTTCTTTTTTCAAACAGAGAACATCGTTTGAATTTCAAGTGTACTTCCTACTCCTTACAGAAATATTATTTAAACATAACTTGACTTAAATAAATGTAATGTGCAAAATCTTCCTGAAGAAAAATTGGGACATTTAATTGTATTAAGAAAGCATTATTCACATTACAAGATTCATCAATACACTAATCCCTTCAGGGAACTTTAAAAAACAATTTATAAAAGTTTTATTTACACAGCCTTTGGGGAAACATACTTATTGTGTAAAGTAAGGCATGTGTGAATTTGTTTTAATAACAATGGTCCATGATACTCAGGCTATTGCTCTCTTCTATTTCACTTTACATACTCAATTTCCCCCTAACATGCCAGAGACTACTAACTCTGCACTCCCAGGTCAGACATTTTTCCTGCAATCCAGGCGCATACGTTAAACTCCTTTTGAGACATCTCCACTTGTTTATCCCATGGGCACCCAAATCTGATGCAGTTGGAACTGACAGCCTCCCTCCATCTTCCAAACCCCACTCCCCTTCCAACTGAGTATTTCAAGAAACTGCTGAACCATCCACCCAAAGCCCAGGTCAGACCCTGGGGATGCTCTCAAATCCTCCCTATCTTTAACTACAGATACAATTCAAACCCTGTTGTTTACACCTTCTTAATATGACTTAAAAGGCATCCACTTGTCTCCCTCTCCTCTTTTCACTTTGGTTCAGACCAACTTGACCCCTCTATCCTCTTCCACAAATGCACAGCCAACTATCCAGTTGTACCTTTGAGATAGAGCAGGGACATGGGACAAGAATCATGATTAATTCTTCCTGCCTATGATGAAAAATGCCATGGTATAAATAGTAAGAACAGGAGAGAGAATCCATCTTGAGGCTAAGATTTCATTTTAAAAACCAGGGAGTTAGGAGGCAAGATTTCTAACATATTTTATGGTAATTAGTCAACAACTGACCCTATCTTTAAGCAGGGCAAGCACTTGGACTGATATTTCCACTGCTTGAAGGTAACCATTATCTTGGAGAACAGGATAAATAATTTCCTTGTGTCAAGTTTATCTTACAGAATATCTAAAGGATTGACTATAGATGATGACATGTCTCTCTCCAGGGCCCCAAGTGAAGCCTATGCTTCCCCTCTCCACCCTTTGCCCTATTCTTAAAATCCTTAAAAGACACAAATCTGAAGCCTTTAAGTGCACCTCTTCTCTAAGGCTGCCCATGCTCCCCCTTTCTTTGAGTGTGTATTTGCCTTAAATAAAGTCCTCTTGTGGCTCAATTTACTGTGCTTTGTCTCTGCACTCTTCCAAGCCTCTCAGGAGACTAATAATAGACCCCTTTTCCCAGTGGTAAGTGTCCTTGTTGCTTTGCTATTTCATTCTATTTTCTAGACTTAAGCACAAGTCTTCACTCTGTTCTACTTGACAGGTAGGGAAGGGCTACTAAGATCTTTGATTTAGGCTTGCAAGTTCCCATAGCCTGGGTGACCAGGAAGATTGCAGCTATACAATCATGCTCTTTAGTAGCCTGCCCGAAAAATCTCATTTCTTTGTTTCAGGAAGTTCTCAGAACATAATCTCACTCCATCCAGTACTCTGCAGCTCCCCCAAATCCTGGGATTGTAGGGATATAATTCCCACTCCATGCAGAGTCAAGTGGACACTGGACACGAGGTGACTCTGGCTTCAGGAGTTGGCAAGAGATCTGCCCTATGCTGAGCAGGAGTTCTGTGCACTTTCCTCTCCTCCCTCTGTTCTTCCTTCCTTTCTGCTGCCTGCAGGCTGCTGCCGTTCACTACTACTCTTGCTTTAATGTACTCCTTCCTTCCCTACACTCCTCCAACCTGTTCACAAATTCTTTCTCAATCAGGGTCAAGAATCCTCCCCACTCCAGGCAGAGGTTTCACTCAGTGAGCAGGAAGAGACGTCCCCAGATGCAGCTGCCCAGCAACACCATTCTCTAATCCGTTCCCCGAATCATACCCAATGACCTTTTAAAACAACAAATCTAAGAAAATCATTCCTGCTTAAATTCTTAAAGAATTTTCTAGGAAAAGACCTAACTCCTTAGCATGGCATAAAAGACTCTTAGAGATATACCTCTTTCCACTCCTCCTTACATTCCAGTCCATGTCCCTGCAGTGCCCTGTGTGTCACCTCCCTGCCATTTCATTTGCTCTGCTGAATATGAATTTGTGACCCTCTTCTTAAATTCTTTCCCAATTTTCTTTGTTTACTTGCCTTTGATGAATCATTTCAGGATATTACCTTTCCAGGAAACTTGCCTTGACTAGTCTCCACCCCCTCGAGATGGAGGACCATGCCCCTCGTATGTGCTCTGGAGGCTCCCTGCACTGACCCAGACTGCGGCCCTTATCATCCTTTCTTCTAATTGCGTGTTCACTTGCCTGTCTCCTCTTCCAGAGCACACGCTCCCTGAGGACAGGGATTGTGCCTTGCTCTCCATTGGATCCCAGTGCTAAAGACAAAGTATAGCACACAGTAGGCACTCAACAGGTAGGGGAGTGGATGAAAGGATGTAAAGAAACGTAAGCCAAGGACTAAAGACAATTTTTCCCATTTTGTTATTAATGATATTTTAAACTTTTAATGTGCCTGGCTTTCCTTTTTTTAAAATAACCATGTGATATTAGTTCCCCCAAAATGTATTTAAAAAACACAAAATGGTTACTTTGTCTTATTTATTGAAATGCAAATTTAAGAATGTTTCTTCTTCTGAAAACTAATAGTAGACTACTATTTTAAACTAAAGGTACACTTACCTATTCACAGCAATTTCAGTGTGAGTGCTTTGATATGTAACAAACATAAAGGATATACTGAAAGATTATAGGCAAGCAGATTTTAGAATTAATATCAATTTTGAATGTACCATTGGAACCCTGGCCTCATTATTTGTAGGAAGACTGACTTTGTGTAAAATGGACTAATTCTTTCAATTTTAGAGACTTGACTTTCCATGTATGGTATTGGGCTTTCTTAAGGTGGGGTACAGTCATGGAGCACCAAAAACCATGCCAGACTTTACGCTTGTCAAGAAAAGAAAAGTACATTTGAAATTACATAATGAAGGATGTTCTCCTAACGCTGTCTTGACTTAAATTAAGGAGTGATCTCCAACTTTTTTCATTTTTAAATTTGTGACAAATTCCCTGAACCTGAAGATTAAGGTACTTACTTGCCATTTGTTCCCTCCTGGGCAAAATGAGAAAACTGGTCTAGATCAATGTTTCCCTCAGCATTATTTCACATGGAAAACTTTCTTTCCTTAAAATAAATACTATAGAGATGACCAATACATAAAACATATGAAACAGTTTCTTTCGGGGAAAATGAAAAAAGGGAGATACTCTTGTCTCCTACCCGCTTTAGTCCACAGCATGCCGTTTCTAAAGTGCCAAGAAGTCAATGGAGCATAGCTTTAAGACCACTTGTCTAAGATCTCCAAAGACCCCTATAGAATCTGAAGTCATGTGATTCTAGAATTTGCAAACATTTCTGTGCATGCAGTTATCTAGAGAAGAGATGCTAAATAACCAAATCTCTATACTGGGACTTTCTAGGGAATATGAAAGTGGTTAAAATCTCTACTGTTACAAAGGAGAAATCTCTGGGACTCAAGACCATAGAATTAATGGATTCTATAATGTTTCTGTAATTATTTTTTAATCTATTAGTTTCCATCATTTAAGGGAGTCTGTGGAAACACATACAGATCAATGAAAAGGCAAACTGCTGGAAAAAACTTGGCTAATATTTCAAAATTGGGAAGTGAAAAGAGTGGGTTTCATCGAGAGCTACAAAATAAGGATGGGAAGTGAGTTTGAAGAAACCCCAAGACATCCAGAGACTCAAAGTAATCATTTAATTCCCCACAGTCCCAAGCAGTTTCCAGTCCAGGGTAACAAAAACAAGAACTCATGTTTGCTTATTTTGGAGTCTCCATTTGGACCCAGAAGGTGAGGTTCTGAACAGCTGAGCCGTTGTTCCATATCATTCATCCCAATCATGCTCCAGCACCTGACTAGGAATTAGGAAACCTGGGTTCTCATCTGATTCTGTGATTGACTCATTCTGGGGTTTATGAAGAGTCACAATTTCTCCACTCCAGAGTATCTGTGACATGATCGTTCCCCTCCAGGTGTTGGAGGAATTACAGGGAGGATGCTGTCTCCTAGCACTTGGACATGTGTTGAAGACGATTAAGCTGATACTTTATTATCAATGTTTTTCATTTCAATACCTAAAAACAACAACAGTTTTCACTTTTATGAAGGATTATATAGGGATTATTCTGTGTCAGGACCTGCTCTAAGTGCTTTACAGAAATTAACTTGCTTATTCCTCACAACAACGCTAGTAGGTATATGATATCCTCAGTTTGCAAATGCAGCAGCAAAATTATAAAGTTGAGTAACTTGCCTAAAGTCACACAGCTATAAAGTGGCATGGCCAGAGCTCTAATGCGGGCAGCTGGTCCAGAGTCCACCAGGCTGCACTGCCTCTCCACCGAGGCTGTCACAGAATTCCCCAGACCTGGTACTATGGACAGGAAGGCTAGAGCATATATGATCTGGAATTGCCTGTTTAATCAGATTCACTAGGTGTGGTCACACACAGTCATAGACTGTGACACATATTGGCTTTACACATTTCTTCCCCTCAAGATGGGTGCTATTGCTTTGCAGGTCTCAGGTGAGGAGAAGGGTTAAATAGCTTCAGAATGATATTTTTAACTGAGCTGGATGGTCTCTCAATATGTATTTAGAAAAGGTTTTGAAACATTTTAAATTACTGCCTACAATCATCTTAATAATAATGGTAAATCTTGAATTTTCTGTTAGAGGCACTTTGCTATAAATATCAAAGTGCCAGGAAGATAACAGCTTGTAAAGTGAGCCTCTAGTAGAGCATTCTCTGATCAAGTTTTCATGAAGCAGATGTATAGTCGGTATACATTCATGATCGTGCTCTGCCTTTACTTTTTTTCTCCCCACCACTTTCCATTAGAAGTTCTGTCATCACATCATACAGGATAGGAGATTCTTAGGTCCCAGCAGAAACAAGAAAACAATTGAAAATGTTTTGGGTTGTTGAACACAGCTGCAGATGTTGAACTATCTCTGCCCCACACAACACCCCTGGCTCCTACTCCTCAAAGATTCCCTGTGTCTGTCGTACATAGGAGCCAAACAGGACGATGGGATCCGGAACATTTGGCTTTACTGTAGTTTGTTTTAAGGCATTGCAGTTCAAAAACCTCTAAGCAACTACAAGTTGCCCTAATCATAGAGAAATCTTTCATACAGGAACTGTGAAATAATTTAACCAGGTCTTCCTTCCAAAAGTTCAATAACCTCTAACAACCACAATGAATCAAAGGACTTGAAAAGGCATTGAAACTAAGGACATGCACACTGGTGGGACTGTATTAAACCCACATCAATCTGGAAATCAGTTTATGTGAGATTAGGAAGAGCACACTGGAGGCCAGAGAACTGAAACCTCGGTGTCAGGCTTTTGTAACATGTAAACAAGACATTTTGTCCAGGCAATTGAAACACATCTTAAAGTGTACATTTTGTGCACTAACATAAGGATAACCAATGCTAATCAATGGCTGTGGAACCTGAACAAAGCCAGATGTATGGGAGCAATAAGAAAAATATGACCTAAAGTGGCAAGGTAGCAAAGAGCAGACCATGGTCCACTGCTGGAACTTTGCTGAGAGGCAAAAGCAGGAGGCTTTGGGTCTCACCAAACCCAGAGGGTTAGGCACAAATAAAAGAATGACTGTTGAGTAATTATTTATCAAACAGCATGATCATTCCAAAAACAGAAAATATGTAACATAAAAAGAACTATTAAATCAGTCCCAGCCGAGTTTTGAAAGGGGGCAGTACAGAAGTTCACATTGATTAAAAACAAAATGCAATCTTGTGTTTTTGATTTGCTGTACTCTTAGAAAACAAAGGTGTCTTACCAATATCCATTTGTGGTGACAAAGAGAAAAACCCTTCTTGCTTTCATACAAAGTAGAGGTGCTTTTCAATGTATTGCCCATTCCATGCCAGACTTCAAATTATCTTTATCAGGGAAAACAATAACTGTATTAATAGTACAGAATTGTAAGTGTTGGATTTCACATCATTCCTGAAAGGAATACATAAGGAATATATTTATATGTGTGTGTGTGTGTGTGTGTGTGTGTGTGTGTGTGTGTGTGTGTGTGTATAATGGTTTCAACATAATTTAGGAAAAAAGACAAATTTAAAAGTTAATATGGAACTCACCACAATTAGTCAAAGAAAGAACACTCTTTATACATTTTAGACAGAAAATTACTCTTTAAAAACTTCTTTCCACTGGTAAAACTAGACAGCTACATGCAAGAGAATGAAATTGGATTATTGTCTAGCCCCATACACAAAGGAAACTCGAAATGGATCAAAGACCTGAATGTAAATCATGAAACTATAAAACTCTTAGAAGAAAACATAGGCAAAAATTTATTGAATATAAACATGAGCAACTTTTTCCTGAACACATTTCCTCAGGCAAGGGAAACAAAAGCAAAAATGAACAAATGGGACTACATCATGCTAAAAAGTTTCTGTACAGCAAAGGACACCATCAGCAGAACAAAAAGGCATCCTACAGTATGGGAGAATATATTTGTAAATGACATATCCAACAAGAGGTTAACATCCAAAATATATAAAGAACTCACATGCCTCAACACCCAAAAAGCAAATAACCTGATTAAAAAATGAGCGGAGGATATGAACAGGCAATTCTCCAAAGAAGAAATTCAGATGGGCAACAGGCACATGAAAAGATGCTCCACATCGCTAATTATTAGAGAAATGCAAATTAAAACTGCAATGAGGTATCACCTCACACCAGTAAGGATGGCCAACATAGAAAACACTAGGAACAACAAATGCTGGTGAGGATGTGGAGAAAGGGGAACCCTCCTACACTGCTGGTAGGAATGTAAACTAGTTCAACCATTGTGGAAAGCAATATGGAGGTTCCTCAAAAAACTAAAAATAGAAGTACCATTTGACCTGGGAATTGCACTCCTAGGAATTTACCCAAAGAAAGCAAGATCTCAGATTCAAAAAGACATATGCACTCCTATGTTTACTGCACCACTATTTACAGTAGCTAAGATATGGAAGCAAACTAAGTATCTATTAGCAGATGAATGGATAAAGAAAATGTGGTACATATACACAATGGAATACTATTCAGCCATAAGAAAGAAACAAATCCTACCATTTGCAACAACATAGATGGTGCTAGAGGGTATTATGCTCAGTGAAATAAGTCATGCAGAGTAAGACAAATACCAAATTATTTCCCTCATCTGTGGTGTATAACAAAGAAGCAAAACTGAAGAAACAAAATAGCAGCAGACTTACAAACTCCACGGGACTAGCGATTATCAAAGGGGAGGGGTAGGAGAGGGTGGGTGGGGAGGGAGGGAGAAGGGGATTAAGGGGTATTATGATTAGTACACATGGTGTGGGGGGGATCATGGGGAAGACAGTGTGGCACAGAGAAGACAAGTAGTGACTCTGTGGCATCTTATACTCTGATGGATGGTGACTGCAATGGGGTATGAGGGGGACTCGATAATATGGGTGAATGTAGTAACCACATTGTTTTTCATGTGAAACCTTCATAAGAGTGTATATCAATGATACCTTAATAAAAAAAAAATCTCTTTCCAGGTCCATTCACAAAGTTCTTCCATTGCTTACAATGCTTGTGTACCTATTTAGGCTCTTTTGAAAATTGACCACTGCTTCCATTCCTTCCTTGACATAATATCTGAAAGGAAGCCAAGGAAAACCTTCAGGAAAAATGCTGTCTCCTGAGAACTCATGAGAACAGTAACACATTTAGATTTTGCAAGATTAAGGTAGACCATACAAATACATATTTCTCCCAGTGGCCATGTTATTTTTCATATGCTAACCACCACTTTCAAATCACACATAGATAGGAAACTACTGTCATCATAAACTGGGTCATGTATCTCAATCGACTACTACCTAGAGAAAGCTACAGGCTTGGGGAGGGGAAGAGGCAATTCTAAATTTCTACATCTTCCTGGTTTTGCAGTATAAACTGTACCTCTGCCCAATGAGAAGCTGGCACTACCTATATAGATTTACATTAATTAACAGACTTGAAAATACAAAGCTTGTCTGTAACCATAGAGATGTCACTGGCTATATCTGACAGCTAAGAGGCACCTAATTATAAATCTCCACAGAAAGATCCAAACCTTAACTTGGGTATTAGTTAAATGAGAAAGTACTTGCCTAAACTCTCTGTCTCAGCTTCCTCATCTGTGAAGAGCATGTGAGCATGTCTGATTCAGGGTTCTTGAGAAGATCAAGGGAGCTAATGTTTGGTGAACACTTAAACTTTTGACAGGCTTGAACCTTGGTGGGAAACCTGGGTTTAGCCACTCAGGTCAGTAACAAGATCAGTTGTACCTTCTAGTTTTACTCTTGCAGCCTTCAAATAGTGTGTCCTGTTACAGCCTCATAAACTAGCCATTTTCAACTCTAACTCACCTTAGAGGGTTTGTTTTCATATTTGGTTTTAAAACACATGCTCTCTGAAATAACAAGTATTGGAGACGATGTAGAAAAAAGGGAACTCTTGTATACCTTTGGTGGGAGTGTAAATTGGTGCAACCACTATGGAAAACAGTATGGAGGCTCCTCAAAAAATTAAAAATAGAACTACCATATGATCCAGCCATTCCACTTCTGGGTATTTGTCCAAAGAAAGCAAAAACACAATATTAAATAAAGACGTATGAACCCCTAAGTTCACTGCAGCATTATTTACAATGGCCATGATATGGAAACAACCTAAGTGTTCATCAGTGGATGAGTGAATAAAGAAAATGTTCAGATACATGCACACAGAGACATATACACACAATGGAATACTACTCAGTCATAAAAAAGAAGGGACTTCTTTTGTGATAACATGAATGGACCTATGCACCTTGAGAGTATTATACTAAGTGAAATGAGTCATGTAAGTCAGAGGACAAACACCAAATATGATTTCATTTATGAATCTAAAAAAATTTCATCTAAATCTAAAAAACAACACTCATACATAACAGAGAATAGACTGATTGTTATCAGAGGGAAAAAGGGCGTGATAAATGGGAAAAATGGGTAATAAGAGTCAACCCTATGGGGATGGATGGTGCCTAGACTTACTGTGGTGATTGTTTGGTAGCATATACAGACACTGAATTATTATGTTATATGCCAATTTTATCTCAATTTACAAAAACATGCTGGTCCACTCCTCCTCCCACCCACCCAAAAACCTTCTGAATCAGAAAATGCAGGGTAGGGTTAAGGTAATCTTTATTTATTAATTTTTAATCTCCACACAAGGTTACAAAGTGACCAGAGTTAAGAATCACTAACAAATGTTCTTGAAATTCCAGTGTTTCAACATATAGTAACTAAATAAATCCAGTGAGTCTTGCCAAAAAGAAAAATTCATAAATGAAAAAGATTGAAGAGTCATCAGACACCATAAAAGATACAAAAATTATTAAAATAATAATTAAAAGGTACACACTTTTGACCAATGTTGTGCAATATATAAAATGAGTCACAACTGTTAGTCATATGTGTAATTTCTAATTTTCTAGTAGCCACATTATAAAACTTCCCACTCTATAAAATTTTAATACTATATTTCATGTAATACAATATGTCCAAAATATTATTTCTATATCTAATCACCATAAAAATCATTAATAGAGTATTTTACATTCTTTTTTGGTACAAAGTCTTTAAAATCTGGTGTTGAATTTATACTTAGAGCACAGGTCAATTTTTATGTGCAATATTTCAGTGATCAATGGCCACATGTGGCTAGTGGTTCCTGAACTGGACAGTACAGCCCTATATTGTAATACGTATACTTGTATCTGTAAACATGGCATGTGACATAATTCCTTTCATAAGGCCTAAAAACACTACATGAACACAATTTTTTATACCTGTATGACAGCAATATGGATTGTCCGTCAAATAAAATAATCAAGTCAGTGACTTATTTCCAAGAGCTACTGGGCAGTATAGTGTGAAGTATATTCAAAATGGTTTATAATATTAATACAAAAATATATAATACATATAGAAAAAGAAAGTGTACCTTGACTGAAGTATTTCAAAAACAATATTCTTTAGAAACATTACCTCTCCTAGGAAATCAGCCATCTTCCATGTGTACTGATGTACATACCAAGTAATTCCATGTAATTATCTGGGTATGTACCACATAGAGTTGAGCAGCTTTTGTACTATACCAAGATTCAGAGCAAGAAAGGGTAAGCAGTAGCTGAAAGTCAGCTCTCCCTCTGCTTACCAAGTGGGAGAGGTGCCCTGAATTCTAATTCATCTGTCTAGAGGGGCACTTATTTTCTCATATAGAAAAACAGGGCCATATATTCTAACAGTTGCCTTGAGTCTTGGAAGCACAAGCAGCTTTATTAAAATTTATTCCTTTGGATAGAAATATATGACAAATCTGGCCCATCTACATCGTCAAAGCTGAAGTCACCTCCTCCTTGTTAATACTCAGTAATGCAAGCATGAAGTGGCAACCAAGTAGTTCTCAGATCCAAGGTAGCTGCTACAAAAATGTCAACCTGCAGCTTCAAATGGTAAAAGCTTTAAATGGCAAATTCTCTGGGCATAAAGCAAATCAGAATTTTTTGCTTTCCCAACAAAAAAATCAGATTTACCACTTATGTGCCTGGTTTTTAAAGTATATTGATCTTATTTTAGACAATAGCCCAGAATATCTATCCTTCAGGCATCTCTAAAATAACTATCACCTACACCTCAGTTACTCTCAATTTACCCTATTCTATATTTTTTCATTGGATTTAGACTATATTAATTACCTTGTGTATTTGTTTACCTCTTTAATATCAGGGAGCTCCAATAGTATATAAGCTACATGAGGGAAGAAACTTCATCATTCACTGCTTTGTTCCCACTCAATAAATCTAGGCACTCAGTCAGTATTTTTTAAAATAACTTTTTGGAGAAATATTCCAAGGTTATTAATCTCAAAATGTCTGCTATCAAAGACCACCTTAGGAACTGGGGCACTAGGAGTAGTGTGTGTGTTGACATGGGGCTTGTTTCAGGTTTGGCTTGGTTCTGGGAACTACAAATAGGAAATAGGATTGATGAGTGCTCTGGCTTCAATGGAAGGAGAGGAAGAACTCCTTTCCCAGCAAAATATAATACAAGAAATGGCCCAACCTTTACAAAAGACCTTTAAGAGTAAGTTAAATTCACTTCAACTGAACTCCAGGGCCATGATGACCTGTTTTAGGCAGGATAGGTAAGAAACAGATGGCAAGCAAAACCTGGGTAATTGAAGAATTTAATACAGTGACTACTTACAAAGATGTGGGCAGGGTTTAAGGAAATAATCAACTGATACTTCAGTACACTGGGATAAGTGAAGCTATTCCTACCATTGAACCTAAAATGGCAAGGGAGGGCCAGACCGAGAATAGCTTCATGGAAAGGGCCACCTGATAAGGGCTGTGGTCTTTGTCGAAGAGACACAATCAAACAATGTGAACAAATAGGGAGGGGGACAGTGGATTCAATAGTCTGACCTCATTCTGCTTCCACCTGCTTGATCTCCCAGCAGGGACTCCCCTTGGCTATACTCAACTGGAAGTCAACGGACAGGGGAACCCATTGAGCAGACTGGAGGCCAGCCAGAGTTAGAGAGCCGTTTGGAGAGGACTGAAAAATGGATCTGTTGGGTACGCTGAACACCTTGTGAAATGCAACATGAAAGGGATGTTTATTTCATCACTTGACGTTTCACTCTTAGGCTAAAAGCATTATCTGAAATACTTAAACATAAAATTGCTGCCATTACATCCAAAAAGTCATTACATACTTAAATTTCCCTTAATATGATAAAAGCTGAATTTACAGCATTACAGTTTTGTTAAGCATTTAAATGGAGAACTAAAGAAGTGTGGTTTTGGTCATATAACTTGATGTAGAGAAGGAGCTATAGAACATTGGAGTATTGATACTATGAACATCAAGCCAGTGGTCAAACATGGGAAAGCAGCAAAATCATCTGAAACATGTTTTACAACTAAAGATTCTAGGATCCACTCATTATTCACCCGACTCTGACTGTTCAGGGGACAGGTACATGGATTATGACCCACAGATTTTCAGAATTAATGTTTCACATTTCCCTTTCAAATGTTAAATATCTTGATTCTTTTAAAAATGTTTTTATTTTTCTATGCTTGTTTTTGCTCTGTTTTAAATTTTCGTCAGAGATAGTTTTATTATTCAAAGTTCTAAAACCAATTAGTAAAATCATTAATAAACATAAACATTTAATAAAAGATTTGTGGGGGTTACAGTCTAGGACTCCTGAACACACTGTCTCCCCTGGAATTAAATATAAAGTTGTTTTTAGAATAAGGAATAAAAAGAAGGCTAAAACCTATGTAATGATGATATACTCTGACAACATAGATACTGTATATTTTATTTAAATTTTTCACTGAAGTATATAGTTGATATACAATATTATATTATATTCACTTCAAATGTACAACATAGTAATTTGACAAGTATATACATTTCTAAATGTTCACTGTGATAAATGTAGTTACCTTTTGCCACCATGCAAAGATATTGCAATACTACTGGCTATTTACCCTATGGTATACTTCCATCCCTGTGACTAATTTATGTTATAATTTAAAGTTTGTATCTCTTTATCCCCTTCTCCTATTTCACCCACCCTCTCACCTATGGTAATCAGCAGCCCATTCTGTGTTTATGACTCTATTTCTGTTTTGTTTGTTCATTTGTTTTGTTTTTCAGATTCCATATAAAAGAAATGGTACTTGTCTTTCTCTATTTGACTTATTTCACTTAGCAAAATACTCTCTAGGTCTGTCCATGTAGTCACAAATGGCAAGATCTCATTATTTTATATGGCTGAGAAATATTCTGTTGTGTATATGTACCACATCTTCTTTATAAATGAATTGATGGACACTTAGGTTGTTCCCATATCTTGGCTATTGTAAATAATGCTGCAATAAACAATAGGGGTGCATGTATCTTTTCAAATTAGTGAATTTATTTTCTTCATGTAAATTCCCAGAAATGGAATGGCTGGGTCATATGGTATTTCTATTTTTAGTTTCTGAGAAATCTCCATAGTACTTTCCATAGTGGCCGCACCAGTTTACCTTGTCACTAACAGTGTAGGAGCATTCCCTTTTCTCACATCCTCACCAACACTTATTTCTTGGTTTATTTATTTTTATATTAGCCATTCTTACTGGTGTGAGGCAATATTGTAGTTTTGATTTGCATTTCCTTGATAATTGGTGATACTGACCATCTTTTTATATGTCTGTTGGCCATCTTCTTTGGAAAAATGTGTACTTAACTCCTCTGTACATTTTTAAATCAGATTATTTGTGCTTTTGGTATTGAGTTGTATGAGTTTTTAAATAGTTTGGATATTAGCCCGTTAGTGCATCAAAAAGGAATAAATAGAAATAAATCTAGCCAAGGAGGTGAAAGACTGATATTAGCCCATTAGTGTATCAAAAAAGAATAGAATAAATAGAAATAACTCTAGCCAAGGAGGTAAAAGATTTTACTTTGAAAACTATAAAAAACTGATGAAAAAAATTGGAGATGACACAAATGGAAAAATGTCCTATGTTCATGGATAGGGAAAAATTAATATTGTTAAAATGGCCATACTATCCAAAGCAATTACAAATTCAATCAATCCTTTTCAAAATACCAATGACTTTTTTACAGACCGAGGGCAAATAATTCTAAAATGTGTGTGGGACCACAAAAAGATCCTAATAGCAAAGTAAACTTGAAAAAAAAGAACAAAGCTAGAGACATCATGCCTCCTGATTTCAAACTATAAATCTATAGTCATCAGAACAATATAGTAGTGGTACAAAATTAGACACATAGGTCAACTGAACAGAATAGAGAGCCCAGAAATAAACCCAGACTTACACAGTCAATTAATCTATGACAGAGGAGGCAAGAATATACAATGAGGAAAAGACAGTCTCTTTAATAAATGGTATTGGGCAAACTAGACAGCATGTGTAAATGAATGAAACTGGATGATTTTCTTATACCATACACAAGAAATAAACTCAAAATGGATTAAAGACCTAAATATGAGACCTGAAATCATAAAACTCCTAAAAGAAAACAAGGGCAGTAGACCCTTGCACATTAGCATTAGCCACTTTTTTCTGGATATGTCTCCTTAGGTAAGAGAAACAAACACAAAAGTACATAAGTGGGAATACATCAAACTTAAAAGCTTCTGTACAGCAAAGGAACCATCAACATAACAAAAAGACAACCTACTGAACACAGTACAACTATTTTTTTAAATGAAGGAACTTGGGAAAGCATGTGCAGAAATAATTTTCTTAACTGTTTTCACAATCTTTTGTGGTCTTAAAATACTATTTCCCATTAAAAGATACCAAGAGTTCTTTGCTAAATGGCTGACTCTAGGTTTAGGTAAGAAACGTGCAAGATGAAGGCTGAAACATTTTTTTCATACCTGATAACAAGGAAGCTATCAAATACTAACAGGATCAGGTCAAAAGGATTCAGAAATCAACTTGAGAAGGTTTATATTAGCCAAAATAAGACAATTAGAGCATCAGTAAAAAATAATAGCTCCAATGGATTTAAGCATATTAAATATAGTTAAATCCACGAATTGATAATGATCTTTTTTTTAAAAGGTCATTTTAAGGGGAACCCTCCTACACTGCTGGTGGGAATATAAATTGGTTCAACTGTTGTGAAAAGCAATATGGAGGTTCCTCAAAAAACTAAAAATAGAAATACCATTTGACCCAGTAATTCCACTCCTAGGAATTTACCAGAAGAAAACAAGATCCTTGATTTGAAAAGACACACGCACCCCTATGTTTATAGCAGCACTATTTATAATAGCCAAGATATGGAAGCAACCTAAGTGTTCATCAATAGATGAATAGATAAAGAAGATGTGGTACATATATACAATGGAATATTATTCAGCTATAGAAAGAAAAGAAATCCTCCTATTTGCAACAACATGGATGGAGCTAGAGAGTATTATGCTCAGTGAAATAAGCCAGGTGGAGAAAGAAAGACAAATACCAAATGATCTCACTCATTTGTGGAGTATAAAAACAAAGCAAAACAGAAGGAACAAAATAGCAGTAGACTCACAGACACCAAGAACGGACAAATGGTTACCAAAGAGGAGAGGTTGGAGAGGGTGGCTGGGGAGGGAGAAGGGGATTAAGGGGCACTATAATTTGCAATCATAATATAGGTAGGTCAAGGGAAGGCAGTACAGCATGGAGAAGACAATTAATGACTGTAACATCTTACTACGTTGATAGTAACTGCAATGGAGGGGGTGAGGTGTCGAAAATATGGGTGAATGTTGAAACCACTGTGTTGTTTATGTGAAACAATCATAAGATTGTATATCAATGATATTTTAATTTTAAAAAGTCACCTTAGAACAGTAAGTGTATTAGATTAAAAACCCTCAAATTCTTTGTTATTCTGCCCACTGAGATGTGAAATCTAATTCCCTTCCCTTGGTATGGGCTGGCTTTTGGGACTTGCCTACACAACAAAATGCAGTGGAAGTTAACATTCTGAGACTTCAAAGCCTCAGTGATAATAAACCTTGTAACTTCCATTCAATCCTCTTAGAATATTCTCTCTGGGAGACCTGAGCTGTCATTATAAAACGGTTGCAGTTGATAGCACCAGCTGAGCCTACCTCCCAGCCAACCTCACCAAGTCATCAGACATGTAACAATATTAAATCCCTCAGAACAGCTCATACACAACTGAAAAACACCAAGTGACCTCAGTTGATGCCATATGGAGCAAAAGAATCACACAGCCAAGCCCTGTGCAAATTCCTGACCTATAAATCATATGATATAGTAAAATGGCTTTTGTTTTAAGCCTCTAAGGTTTGGAATAGCTTGTTATGCATCAAAAGATAACTGGAACATATTTTTATACCGTGAATTAGAGTTCTGCAGTAGCAAAAACCCAAAACATGTAACATTGGTTTTAGGACTAGGTAGAGGCAGAAGCTGGACAAGCCTCAAGGAGACTGGGAGTGACAACTAATGGGTCTGGGGAGACTGCTGGTGAGAACTTGAAGCATATGAGGAAGATGGTAATAGAGTTTGGAAAAAAGGGGGACCATTACATAATGGCAGTAAGTTTGACAAGACTGTGGCCTTTGTAATTTGGAAAATAGAAGACAGATGAATTTTAAAAAGAATTATTCAGCTTTTTAGCAGAATTTAGATGGGAGTGGGAAAGATCTCAGACTTTTTATGTTTCAACAAAACTGTTTCTCATCTCTAATCTTTCCTTGCAAAATATTCTCAAGTTAGAAATGGCTTCAAGGCAAAAATCAAATCCAGAGCCCTACAAAAAAAAGCATGATCGCAGAGTAAAAATGTCAAGTGTAGCTCCAAAATCCTTTGGAGACCTCCCAAACATTTAAGGGTGTGCCTAGTAGAGGTCTCTAAGAATCATACAGGTATGTCTCTTAGACCCTCTCTGCTAGACAGTCAAGCTTCCAAAAATCTTAAGGGTGGGGCTTCAGAGACCTTTTTAACTAGATAACAGGACTCTAAGAATTTTAAAGTCATTGTCCCACAACACCCACACATTCAGCTCAAGGTTGAGAAGGGCAAGTTTTTGGAATAGAATGTAGATGTGGCTTTTGTCTAATTAAGTGGGTTATAATTAGATATACAGAAAGCCCACAATTTTTAATAGAAATTGTATCATCTTTGACTACAATGCACAAAGACATTCTGAAAAGGAAAACGAGTTTGACTCTCAAACTTGTACTGGCAGAAATCAGACTGGGAAGGTTATTCCTTTGCAGACTTAGAAAGGAAAAGGAAGAGTGACTCATAGTATGAAAACAAAAGCCCAGAGGACAATGTCAAGAGCCAAAGAGAATCATTTCCAGGAAGAAGGACTGGGTCTTAATCAAGGAGCTGGTGACATCTGCCCAGCTGGGATTCAGAACTGCTCTAGACTTGCATGGTTCTCTGCGTCCTGCTTCACCCTTTGTAAATGAAAGTACATTGTAGATACGGCTTTGTCACCATCATACTTCAGGTGTGTGGGTGGGTGTGGGGGGAAAGGGACAGATTAACTTGTTCTAATTCACAGACCTTTAGATTAAAAAGGAACTCTGCCAGAGAATGCTATACTTGAGAAATCAAACACAAGGAACTTCATTAGCGTCTGGATCTGATTTAGATAATGTCTTAGTTAACACTGTTATAACAAATTACCATTGGCTGGTTGGCTTTAACAACAAACATTTATACCTCACAGCTATGGTGGCTAGGAAGTTAGGATCAAGCTGCTGGCAGATTTTGCTCTGGAAAATCCATTTCCTGGTTTGCAGATGGCTATCTTTTAGCATGTCATCACCAGGCTGAGAGTAGAGAGAGAGGAAGCAAGCTTTCTAGTGTCTCTTCTTTAAGGGAACTAATCACAATCATGAGGGCTCTGCCCTCATTACCTATTTCCCAAAGGCCCCACCACCTAATACCATCACATTGGGGTTAGGATTTCAACATATGAATTTAGGGGGATACATTCAGTCTGTAACAGATAATGAGCATTAGACTTCAAGAATATGCCATAATGAGATAAGAGTCTGGGAAACTTGGGAAGGAGAAAAATATTATTTTGCACTTTGCAGGAATGTAGGAAATACTCTGTGACAGAGACTGTGAGTAGATTATATGTAGCCCACAAATTCTTCACCACTCTTCCCATTGAAAGGTGGCTTCTTGCTTTCTTACCCTTGAATCTTGGTGGGGTTTAGCAGCTTGCCTGACCAAAGAATGCAGCAGAATTGGCATCCTAGGATTTCTCATGATTTAGAAGTCTTGAAGCTTCCACCTGGCCCTTTTGAAATATTCTTTCTCATAGACGTGATTGCCATACACGGAAATCCAACGATTCTGAGACCTTTCTGCTGGAGATGCAAGAGGCAGGCTCTCCAAGTGACAATCCCAGCTGAGCCTATTCCCATCAAAGCACCAGACATGTGAATGACTGTCGACTATTGCAGAGGCAAAGATTCCTATCCCAAGCTGTTCTTTAAAAGATTTGGTAATGGTCTAAGTACAGACTATGAAACTTCTCAATTATAAATTCTATAAAATAACACACCCAATCTGTACATTCATGAAATGACACACACACACACACATCTCCATAATTTACACATTCTCCAAGTCTATGAAATGACTCACCCTTTCCCACCAGACTGACACACGATAGGCCTGCCACAGTTTTCTTCCTTCTATTCTGGCCACCCTGCTGTGCATTGACTTCCAACTACAGACTTGGAGTCTGTAGCCAAGTCAACACTGAGAGATAATTTATTTTTAAATACAAGGGGCAAGCATTCATCCATATCCATCACACCTTTCCAAAACATCAGGCTTTTCTTTCCCCCATACAAACTTCCAAAAATCTTTTATCTAGACATGGTGTTGATTTTAACTCTGGATTCATAAAGACTAAAAACACTTCAAAACCTTCTCATTCCCCTTCCTGGAGGCATTTAAATAAATTTCCACACAATGGGAGTTAGATTTTTTGTTTAAACCATAACTCAAGAGAAAGTCAAAGACCATTTTAGATAGATTTCACAAATTCTTATTTTTTATTTGAGATTTAATGTAAATCCTCCTCTAAATTTTTACCATTATATCTAAAACAATGCAGTACCATTTTCTTCCCTTTGGGTTTAGAATTTTCAAATATGGGCACATGGTTACAATAACCTCTCATTAGCCAGGGGTTCCCTTACTATTTTTAGCTTTTGCAGTCTTGACATCTCTCCCCCCAGCTCTTTTTTTTCTTTTTGAAACAATTTTGTTTTGTTTTCATTTGTGATACAATGACAGTTGGAACCTAAAGCATTATTTAGGAAGCTCCTGAGTTTCCTGTCTTTTATACAATATTTTCTCCCTCTAGCCAATCAACTTTATGATAAATGTGTTAGGAAAATTTTAGTAGGCTCAGCTATAACAAAGACAAATTGTTATAAATGGAGGATTTTCATAGTGAACTGTGCAATTTCATTTGATTTTTCTAGCCCCCTTTTCAAATCATCAGCCAAAAGTTACTAAATCTGAAAATCTTGTGAAATTCTCCTACTTAAATAAACAGACACTTAGCAAGAGTAGGATAAAATAGAACAATACTTTAAAAATAAAAGGCTTACAGCATTGACTGATTCTAGTGAATATTTAATGCCCAGTTGGAAGTAAACTCAGTCTTATCCTCCTTTTTACTATTTACTGATGTCATTCTATTTTTTTATGTGAACTTGAGTTTTCACACAAGCAAATGCTTTCCTTTGTTAAAATATTATATTCCTGGATTTTTAGCTCTGTCTCATCAGGGGATGATTCCTTTGGCATTTTGAGTGCATTTTCCAATTTAACAACATAAGCATATTAAGGTCTAGAACACTAACACCTTAACAGACTAATGTCGAGACCCCAGATACCCAAACAGATAGCACAGATGAGCCTTCAGCCCAAACCTTATAGTGCCTGGAATGGTTTGCATTTTTTTGTTTGGCATGTGAACAGCTTTCTACCCATGATTATATCCATGCAATTTTGAATTTGAAATGTGTTCATGAGGTCCTATATTCAGAACCTTTCCAGACTCAAATCACAATAGAAGAAAAGTCTATTCACCCACAACTTTCAAAATTTTATTAAATAATTTAACAAATGAATGAAGCATATCAAGGGCAAATTATTCTCCAGGCTTACTAAAATAGCCATACAATTCAATCAAATCTATTGAAATCAATTCAGCAAATACTTATTAAATTTTAGAAATTTTATAATGAAAAATACAGTTCATACTAATAAGGCCCTTGAGCCTCTGCTACCATTAGGGTGATCCTCACTCTTTTGGTAACGATACATTCATTTGCCCAACCTGTGTATACAACTGGTAAAGTAGACCTTCAGTGTAAATCTTTGTTTTATATCCCATCCATGAAATAATATGAAATAATATGAAATAATAAGGACATCTCAATTTTTCTCTTGGGTCCAGGCCTGTCAGATATGTAACACATCATGTTATAACAGTTACTTTTCTCCCATGAATTTTAATGTTCTCAGCTGTAAAATGAACAGGTTGTATGAAATGATGTCTAAGGTCTCTTCCAGTTTTCTGGTACATGGATTCTCTTCTGTCACTGTTACGAAGGCGCATTATCTGGTCTAGATAGATGCTGCTCTGATATGCACTGTAACAATATTTAAAATATCTATTGGATTTTGGGACATTAGGGTTTGAGGCCATAGCAAGATCTTCTGAGGGCCTGTCACATTTGTGGTCAGGCATCGCTAACGCTGATAGCTGGTCCTTCCCCACTTAGGGGATGCAGCAGTTGTTGGTCTGTTCCTGAGAGCCTTGCCTGGCCTTGCACTCTCGGATCAGATGAATGTGAATGGTATCTGAACTGGTGGCAACCCTTCCCTCTCTTTCAAATTCTTCTCTCAAGAAAGTTTAAGCATCTCCATAAAGCCTTCCATGACTTCTCCAGACAGGGGTCCCGTCCTCCCTGGATGCTATTCTAATTTGAATGCATCTGTGGTTATGTTCATACTATATTATCATAATTTAAGTTTCCTCTCATCTATTAAACTGTCAGCTCCTTTAAGGTAAGGATCATTTCTTATTTACATCTGTATCTAATACAAGAGCCTACCATATAGGAGACAATCAAATAACAGTCAGCACTTGTGGAGTATTTACTAAGTGACAGGCACTTTATAAATATCAGCTTTTAACCTTACACCAACTCTGCGAAGAATACACTGTTATTATCATCACTATTTTACAGAAAGAAACTGAGTCAAAAGGCTAAGGAATTTGTCCACAGTTACATTCAACTAGATTGTGACAGAGTAAGAATATGACTCCAAAGGGTCTGGCTCAAGCATTTACACTATTAATTATTATGAAGTGGTTAGTTATTATGTGATAACACCTTTGTTATATATACTATCATCACTCAAATTATTCTTTCTCTCCTTTTGAAACAAGGCATATTGTTTCTAGGCTGGGCCTTCAGATGATATATGGAGTTACATGAAGTAAAATTATATTTTTAAAAAAAGAGGCATAATTCCATTTGGGAGAGGTTAACTGAAAAAAAAAACAAGCAAGCAAACAATAAAAAAAACAGAACAGGAGGAACAGATTTTTTGGTGTTTACTACTGGGACAGACCACAAAGACACACCAGTGAGCATCATCTTCTTTGATGGAAGTCTCACAGAGCTGACTAGCAGAAACAGTCCTGTGCAGATAGAATCTGGCTGTGAAATGCCATCGTCCAATAAGCCACCCCAAGGTATTGCCAACGGCTGGTCTAGGATGGTGAGGGGAGGGCACTGGTAGAGAGAGTATAGTCAAAAGTAGAGAAACACCAAGCAACAGTCCTGGATCCAAACCTGGGGCCAACGACCCACGAGCTCCATGCCAGCGAAGTCTAAGGAGTGGCCACAAATTCAGGTGCTTTGGAAGGGATCATGCAGCTAACAAGATTGAAGGATATTTTTTTAGGAAAACATTTACAAAGATTGGGATAGAAGGAATACTTCACTTCTCTCTTAACTCTACTATACTAAAAAGTAATAATAATAAGCATGAGAAAAATAGGACATGGTGGGAACTATGGAGAACTAAAAGGAGAAGCGGATGCTCTGGTTCAGGCATTGGTTGCCAAATCTTTCAATTTTTTTTTTATGGGACATCAGAAATCCAGGCTTTTAAGTGAAATTTTCCAATTTTTAAAATATTAGCAATCAATTAATTAAACACACACACACACATTACAATGCAAATAAACCCTAACTGTCACATACAAAACATAACTGCAGGTCAGATTTGGCCCTTGGCCCACCAGTTTGTAACACTGAAATAGAGGCTCCAAGTTCCCTAACATTTATGAAACAGGAACTATTATATGGGCAAACATGGTAACTTGCAGTCAGAAATAAAAAACAGAGTAGGATTCAGCAAGTTAGACAAGGTGAAGAGAAGCAAAGGGACCCTGGATGTAAAAGCAGGAGCCCAGAAGTGAAGGAGTTCAATGGGTTAAGACAATGGTACCAGGAATCCAAACTTCAGAGAGCAGCCTGAGCCAGGGGATGTTTTGCCCAATAGAGCCATTACTTCTCATTGTGAACTGAACCTGGTAGTGGGTGGTGGCTATCCCTGGAACCACACAGTCTGCACAAGGAAGTGAATGCAGGAGGTTGGAAGAGAAAGCCCTGCCCTAGCAGATGTTCTCTGATCCCTGCTGAGCAGGGACAGTCCAGCTGGTATTCCAGGGAGATTCTTTGGTAAGGGTCCCTGAACTTTCCATTCTAAATAGGAAGTGCACCTCAGAGACAAGGAGGTTAAGCCCTCCTATATTTCAAGAGCCTTTTCCCTTGTCTACCAGAGCTCCTCAAGTGTTCAACAAATAAAGCACATTTTGCTCTGACACCAATGAACAGCACTGGTCCCAAGCAGCAACATTTAAGCTGATTCCTCAAATGTCAGTTTGCACAATCTGCGCTTTTTCTTGTAGACCACCCAGTTTTCTTATAATGATTCTACATTGTCTCATTTATTTTCTGCATGGCAGCAGAGATCCCAATTTCCTTAGTTAAATTTCATTCCCTCCCTAATGCATCTGCTGATTTATTTGTAATTCCCTAGCTCTCTATTAGTCAGCTCAGGATAATATTTTTTCTTCTCTAGTCAGCTGAGAAATACAGGAGAATGGATAAATTCTTACTCTTCTACTCAGAAAAGTGAGAAGCAAAAAAATAGGGAAAGAAAAAAGAGATTAACTACAAAGAGATTAGAAGGGAAAGGAAACAGAGAAGGCAGATGCTACACATAGGTAGTTCATAGCATAATAACCTTTTCACTGAGTGTTGTGAAAGAAATGGACAAGAAAAGTCATAATGAATTTACCCTATCATTTGGTGCAGCCATGTTATTGCATTATTGTAATGAAAAACACATCAGAATATGTCTAGACACATGACATACTCCTGGTAGAGAGTTCCCTGCACTTCAAAAAATTGTGGTTCAATTTCCTTCTGGGAAATGCTCCAATGGCAACATTTCAAGTTCTTGAAAGGCTCTTCAGAATGACTGCCTAAGGGAAGGCCACCTCCAAAAGTAGACTTAACGCACCAGGGCACTGTAAGGGCTGGCAGAACTTTCCATGGGAAAATGTCCGAACAGCATACCCCCCCTGTAGAAAGCCCATGTACAATAATCCACTGATGGGCTTTGGTATGTACAGAGTAGCTGTGACAGTCTAAATAAAACACTGAAAAGAACCTATAAACAAAACAGAAGTAATGAAATACTTTGTTTTGGTGATTTTAAAATTTTAACTACATGTGGATTAAACAAATCCGATTGGTATAACTTTCTCCAATGTGTTGATTTAAACCAAATTCTATAGGCACTGGAAGTCAGGAAAGGAAAACAATACCACATCTCTGTGGGTATATCACCTATTATAGAGTAAGTGATGCTATGCCTGTGTTCTCACAGAAGAGACCTAAACTGTAGTCATCATGCTAGATTGTAATTTTGGCTGTGCCACTTCCAGACTTGAATCTCTAAATGCCTGAAGCTGAGTAAACCACATGATCTTCTCTCATACATTTGTAAAAAAAAAGATTATAAAACAAAACGAACCCTCCATTCAACCCAGTTCTTAGAACTCTCTGAGAGTATCACATGGGACAGGATAATTTGAGAGGTATCATCTCTTGACTGGATAACTGGTATCACAACGACATCATTGGCCCAGCAGGGTTAATACAATAGTCTTTAAGGAGCCAACAGTCAAGGTTGAGAAAGAGGAGTAATCTTTGGGAAATAAGCAGTATGACAAAAGTGAACATAATTAAATGCAGGATGTTGAGGGTTCACAGGGGCTGGAGTAATAGGGAGGATATCTTAGCAGAGGTGGAATTTTTATTGGGCCTTGAGCCCTGAGTAGACACACAGAAAGGCATCCTAGCATGGGAAAACATTACAGCAGAGGCACAAGCTGGGGAATGTGTTGTGGAAGAGGGTTGGGAGCAGCAGTTACTGGGGATTTAGGCATACCTCAGCTTGACTGGCACTTACTGGAAAGGGGCAGTCAGGTGAATCAGGCTAGAAGGAGCCAAATTCTGAAGTCTTAAAAGCAGGCCTAGTGGAAATAAAGTCTCTCTTCAGAGACTTTAGCCCTCGATGCAACAGCTAACCTGAAAAAAGTTTGCCTTGCCCTAAGGAGCAGCCCATGCGTTCCTCAAAACACAGCACTCCCACACAGCAATCAAATCTTAAGACCAGAATGCAAGCCAAGAGGACTTTTCCTGAAACCACCTCCAATTGTTCCACTGAGTGCCACCAACTACCTTTCCTAGTGTGGAGTTGGTTCAACTATGCCTTCTATCTGGTCCTCCTCCCTAGCCTGTATCCTTGAACAACTGTGGATTATAAATTCCCAAATTTTCTTTGGCTAGACAAACCAAATTGTAGCCCTTCAGTACTCACAATGACTCTAACACCATTGCTACCACCATCACCAACACCCCATTCTATGTATTAATCTGCTTGTGTCATCTTGTCTGAATACTGCATAAGTCATTCTGTTGCTTAGTCTATCTCAATTCCAGGTTGACAAAAAGTTCTGTCAACAAATAGTTATTAGACACCTACCATGTGATAGACACTATACTAAGCACTGGGAACACAAAGACAAAGAAGACATGCCAGTTTTCAAAGAGTAGTCTATTGGGAAGTTGGATCTGCTTGCATTCATTTATTCAACAAACATCTATAATGGGCCTATTATACTCCAGCCACAATACTAGGTCCTGGGGAATCAAAAATGAATAAGATACAGTACCTGCTCTCAAAGAACTTGTGGTCTCTTTGGAAGAGATAGACAAGAAGGCAAAACAAATCACATAACAAAGCAATATATATGCTGGGGCAAATGGGAGTAAGAGAATAATTAATTGTACTTGAGGGAGTGATTTGCTCAGGGAAGTCTTTATGGAGGAGGTGACACTTGAACTGAGATGTGAAAGCTAAGGAGGTGTTTGAGAGACAGAACAGGTGGAGAAAAACACTGAATATAGAGATGTAGCATGGGGGGATATGGCAGCCTAGGTTATTCAAATCAGTCTTCCCATTAAAAACATTGAAATATGTATAAAAACATCTTCCTAAAACTGTTAAAAATAGCTGACAAGAAAGTACAGAGTAACCAGGCTAAAATTCAAGTGAAGCAGAGCTCAGAGTGGTGAGCAGAGCTCTGGAGTTGCTTTGGTTCCAGGACATTTGTCAATTGGGTAACTTTGTTTGTAGACCTCTTAAAATGAGGGGAAGCAAAATCAAAGCTCAGGTTCTGTAATGTAGGGAGAAAAACTGAAGGTATATATTTATAAACATTAAACAGTTTCCCCAAAAGGTTACACACTAGAGAAAGGGTGGACTAGAAGCAAACTCATCCTATCCCATCCTGTCCCCAGAGGACTATAAGGAGCTGCACCTATTGCTGAGCCAAGTAGTGTGGAAAGACCTTGAGAAGTTGAGACCAAAGATGGCCTTTAAGAAAAAAAAATCTGAAGACTAAATTCACATCACTTTAAAAAGAAGGTACCACAAGCTAGAACCAGCCAGAAACAGTAAAATGCAGAAACAGATCTTCAGTGATGTCAGATATCACATCACTAGACATTATTATAAAACAGTTCTTACTATATTTAAAGAAATAAAGAAAAAGTAGGATAAAATTTAAAAGGAAAAGGAAAGTATCAAGATGTGCCCTCAGCAAATTTGAAAGAACTGAATAGGTCTTTCAGAATTAAAAAATAGAATTAATTTAAAATGGTTAGTTTTTACAATTATAGTAAAAATTAGACCAGGCAAGAATCACTGGTGAATGCTAAATCTAGGGGGGCATTTTTATAAGGAGCAGGATATTGGGGTTTGTTTTGCCTATTTGTTTTTGTATGCAAAGCTAACTTATTTACTTGATTTTATTATCTTCTACAGATATAGGCTTTATTTCTTTAATTGATTTAAGAGAGAATATGAGATTTACCCTCAACACATTTTAAAGTGTACAATATTGTTAACTATAGGCACAATGTTGTACAGATCTCTAGAACTTATTCATCTTGCATAACTGAAACTTTATACCCACTGAACAGCAACTTCCCATTTCCCCCTCCCAGGAGCAGGATATCTATATGACCTTACGGTGTTAAGCAAAAACTGCTTATTACTTGCAAGATAGTGGAGAAAAGACCAATTAGACAGTGGGGAAATTGAATACATTGATTCATCAAAATTAATATCACCACCTTCAGGTGTGATGCCCTGAGAAAGACACAGTACCACTGATGCAGTATCCTTGCCAAGAATGCACACCTGAATCTAAACATGAGAGAACCTCAGACAAACTCTAAGTTAGGATTATTCTATTTTTAAAAGATAAACATGTAGGATATAGTCTTCCAATTTGTAAATGTCATAGAAGACAATGAAAGGTTAAGGAAATGTTCCAGATTAAAAGAGGCTTAAGAGGTATGATAACTGAATGTAATACTTGGCTCTAGATTGGACACTGTACTAGAGGAGAAAAAATTCAATAGACGACATCACTGAGTCAAATGGAAAATGGATATGGCACATTAGATAAAAGCACTGTACCAACACTTTCTAATTGTTAAATTTAAATTTGCCATGTAAAAATATATTGGAATTGATAATTTTACTCTATAGTTACAGGAATGTAGCCATGTTCTTCAGAAATAAACATTGAAGTCCTCAGGGGTAAAGGGTCATGATGTATGTAACTTACCAACAAATGCTTCAGAAAAACTATTTACACATACACACACACATATATAATTTATAGTACCTATATCTTATATAATATGTAAAATTATACCGAGAAAGAAAGCACAAAGGCTAAAGCAAATGAAGTACAGCTTTGATAATAGGTGTATCTGGGCAAAGGATTTAGAAGTGTCCTTTGTACTGTTTTTATTTTTGCAACTTATACATAAGCTTTAAATGTTTGAAGTTATTTCCAAATAAAAAGGTTAAAAAAGAAACTCAGATAATGGATTCAGCAGCAATCTAAACATAGATGAGGGGGAAATTAACACTAGAAAATAGGGCAGAAGGTATTCATAATGCTTTACTGGGAAAAGATTAAAATATAAAAGGAAGGTTAGGATCCATGGGCTAAGGAATGAGGGCTAACATATGTTTAAGTGGAGTTCCAGAAAGAAAAAAGAAAATAATGAGAAACAGGGACAAAATTTAAAGAAAATAACAGTGAACTTTTAGAACTGAAAAAAAGACATCAACCCAAATTCATGAATCACAATGAAACTTGAGCATGTAAAATGCAATGCACCTGAAGAACCATCATAATAACACTTCATTATAAATAAAAAGAAGTGAAAGCAGCCAGAGAAAAAAGTACAGATTAACTGCAAAAGAGGAGCAATTTGACTGCTCTCTTTACAAAATCAACAAAAGCCAAAGACAATGGAATTACAACTTCAATGTGATGCTGAGAGAAAACTGCCAACCTAGAATTTTATACCCAGCAAAAGTATCTTAATCATAAACGTGTTTTCAGGTGGATAAAAAGAGATTTTTTCACCTGGTAAATCCTAGCTAAAGGCACTTCAAAATTATATACTTCAAGGAAAGTTATCCCAGAGGGGAAGGTCTGAGATGTAATAAGCAAAAACTGTGCTGAATACATGAGAGGACAGTATGAACAAAGGCACAGAGGTAGAAGACAGTCTGGTGTGTCTAGAGAATTGCCCAAAGCTTGAGTGTGAGCTGGTGGAGCAGGAAGTTAACCTTTCAACTTTATAAAATACAAATCCTATCAGTAAAAAAAATAAAATTAAGCATGTGCTGTGAATATATTTATATTACAGATAAAATACAATATGCATAAAAATTAAGAAGGAAGGGATTAACAACAAAATATAAATAGAACTTCTGGTGCTCATATTCTATGGTATTGTATTATAAAACTAAGGATTTGCAAACCGACTTGCAACCCAAATCTGACCTGCCACCTCTTTGTGTAAATAAAGTCTTATTTGGCACAGTCATTCTCATTCATTTACATATTATGACTGCTTTCATGCTGCAACAATAGTTGTGTAGCTGTGGCAGAGATGTATGGCCCATAAGGTCTGGTGCCTAACAGAAAAAGTTTCCAACACCTGGGCTTAAACATAGGAAGACACAGGAGACTAAAAGGCTCAAACGTCACCACATTACAGATATGAACATGCAGCCAATGGGTAGTCTTCAAAGGATATTAATTAAGGAGAAAGGTCACTTTGGCAGCTGTGTGGTAAACTCAATAGAAGAGAGAAGCCTCAAGAAAGGGAGACTGATTAGATTTTTTTTGTGATGTTGATTAAAGTGCTTTCTCCAAGAGCAATTTCCTTGTCTATAAAGTAGGAATGGTAATTCACATAGAGTTCTTTGGTGGGCCAAATGAAATAATGTGTAATAAGATATTCCTTAAACTACAAAAGCACTATAACAGATTAAGGTATGATGATTTCACTTGTAGTAGATTTTCATTAAATTAACGTTTTGCTACCTCTGTTTTAGTTGCACTCTTTGATACCAATACATTTTGTATAATTGCATCACATAGCTATTTGAAATCATTTAGTATTAATCTTAGATGTGCTTTAATTGTGTTAAATAATTTAAAACCATTTTAGTCACTTGCCTGGAAAAATACTTCCAGATGCTAATCTTCAGTATAATTTATTTGCCTGTTCAGTTATAAAAGGTGGTCCTCAGTTGAATGTATTGTACAGGCATTGATTTCTTATTAACACCTAATATGTATGGCCCATGTAAAAGACACAGAAGGCCATAAAGAAAGAAAATATTGCAGGAAAAGATCTGTAGGTACAATCATATTTTCTTATAATTCTTGAGACTACCAAAACATTAGGAGCTAAATAAAACAATTCTTCTTAAAAAAAAAGACTTAAGGTACTTCTCATATTACTATTTATGGTACTTAAATGTATGATCATATTAGTTGATTCTTTTTTAGATTAAAGGATATGGTTTCCAGGAGAAACCAACCACATCCATCATCTCATAAGATAAAGTGCCAAGTATAACTGGGTTGTGATATATTAGAGTATTCATGGCAAGAATAGATTATGCCCTCATAATTTTTGTATGTCTCTGCCCTCTTGTGTGTAAAAATATGTGCTTATGAACACACATGGAGATGTCCTTTTAAAACATGCCAGCAAATTGGTGAAAGAAAAAATATACTATTATCATCAGTAAAGATAGAAGGTGAGAAACAGTACCACATGCATCCTAATAGAACTGCAGGCTGTTTTAATTTAAATTAGTTGCAGCTTTCTTTGTTGAAAACAGAAGTAAATCATGTAAGGAACTAATTCATACTGGGAGAGACAACAAAGAATGCCAATAAAATGTATTTGTAAAGAAAAAATTACTACAAAAATATTTCTACCACATTTCAGTTTTGTTTTAAATAAAAGAATAGAGGCCTTTTTCCAGGAACATATTAAAAGGATATAGCTTAAAGGAAACTTTTATTTCTTTTTTTATATTTATGGCTGGGTCTCATTTATTATGCATTAATTGCAGACAAAACTTTGGTTCTCTGCACAAGAAAGGCTTGACACAAGCAACATGGTGGTCTATGAAACAGAAGGTTACATGATCCCTAATTCTGTCTGCATCCAACAGATGCACCTTATTGTTTGCTCCTCTGATAACAAAGATCAGATGCTCCTAGTGTAAAAATTGCACTCTTTCACAGAGGCTTTCCATCAACAATGCCCTAATATTTACATGTGGTTATTTATATTTACACTAGAACCTGGACAATTCAATAAGTCCAGGTTTTTCCACAGTTTGGCAGTTATCCAACTGCCTAATCCAACTCTTATCTGATAGATACTATCCATGGCCCATTCACCATGATATTCCTTCTTTGATGGGCACAACAAGGAAATATGGTGGAGGAGTATGACTGGTCTCCTAGAAGATTGTGGAGATAACTCAAAGTGTCATTGATTCCCCAATCTGTTATTCATGATCTTATCTAAACTTTTAATAAATCTGTTCATATTTTCAATTTGCACCACATCCTGGGAAAATGCACGCCCCAAGTTTCTACTTATTACAGATCTCTTTTAAGCTTCTGAGAGTGCTCTGAGGGCTAGTACACCAAGATTTAATAATAAGAAATCATAGTTTTAATAATTTTATCAGTTTTAGTCATATCACCTTTCTCAGCTTCCTTCCTATGTAAATAGAGCCTTCCTCTTTTACACTACACTCAGAAAAATATTTAATGAATGAATTCAACAATTTTAAGCTAATTCATCAACATAA
Source organism: Manis pentadactyla (assembly GCF_030020395.1). Classification (NCBI taxonomy): domain Eukaryota; kingdom Metazoa; phylum Chordata; class Mammalia; order Pholidota; family Manidae; genus Manis; species Manis pentadactyla. The sequence goes on along the minus strand of NC_080029.1, from coordinate 62,368,353 downwards.
ACCCTATTCATTTGCCCATGTTGGTTAACTTTCTCTGGACCCTCTTTCTTTAATCATGTCTTCATTGAGGGTTGCTGACCAGAACTGCACACCATGTTCCTGGTGCAGTGCATAATGAGGTACAAAGAGAGACTGTTTATTCTAAAACAATTTATAAGCAAGCCTGGAAATGATTAAATACTTGTGAAATCACCACATACACTGGAATCAAGAAGGACTTTGGGTGAAACGGTGCTTGTCAGTGAAGACCGAGTACAGAGGTAAGAAGCAAGCTGCCCGTCAGGTTCACCGCCTCTTAAGCCTAGGCTGGACAGCTGTCACACCAGTTTTTCTAGGTCCATAAGTCCTCTTCACACAAGGCTCTGAAGTATTTAGCATTTCTTTGAAAGCAGAATTTTGAAATAATTTTACAACACAAGCTAAAGTACATAGTGCCCTCACAAAAGGGAAAGGAGAAAGATACTAGCATACTTGTCCATTTGCGCTCATATTAAGCCACATTCCAAAGTGATTACCAATTTATAGAACATCCAATAGATCTTCAAGGGCATAAACCCTCTGGGAAGCTAATTCAGAAGGTTTCTTGGCAAGTATATAATAAAACCAAATATGTTTACATGGTATTCATAGAAATGAAAAATTAGGCTACATTAATCCTACTGCAGAATACAATACTCCAATGCTACCACCAGACAACTTGCGTCCATCAGATACTATTTTTCAGAGACCTGGACAATGCTAGATAAAATTATAAGTTTTCAATTTCCTTTTCCCTTTTTTATATAAACTCCATGTAGACAATTCCTTTTCAATTACTTCATAGGAAAGAAGATAAATCCCTGGATCACATGTAGCCATTTTTCTATTCACTTACCCAGGAAAGACCTTATAAATGGAACTAGCTCTGAGCGTGAATTTAGATTCAGAATGTTTCTTAAGTCACTATTATTTTTTAATTTTTATTTTGTTATCATTAATCAACAATTACATGAAGAACATTATGTTTACGAGGCTAACCCCTTCACCAAGTCCCCCCAACAAACTCCATTACAGTCACAGTCCATTAGTGTAGTAAGATGCTGTAGAATCACTACTTGTCTTGTCTGTGTTGCACAGCCCTCCCCGTGCTCCCCCACACATTATACATGCTGATCATAGTGCCCCCCTTTCTTTTTCCCCACCCTTATCCCTCCATTCCCACCCGTACTCCCCAGTCCCTTTCCCTTTGGTAACTGTTAGTCCATTCTTGGGTTCTGTGATTTTGCTGCTGTTTTGTTCCTTCAGTTTTTTTTGTTCTTATACTCCACAAATGAGTGAAATCATTTGGTATTTGTCTTTCTCCACCTGGCTTATTTCACTGAGCATAATACCCTCTAGCTATATCCATGTTGTTGCAAATGGTAGGATTTGTTTTCTTCTTATGGCTGAATAATATTCCATTGTGTATATGTACCACATCTTCTTTATCCATTCAACTACTGATGGACACTTAGGTTGCTTCCATTTCTTGGCTAATTCAGTATTTTGGATAATCATTACAAAATTATCTCTAGATTAAACAGTAATTAACTAGGTTTCAACTTCCAGGTTATATGTAATGCAGCACACACATTCTGGTCACTCAAAATAGAGAAATACCTGAATTATATTTACAAATGTCCTCTCAAGATTCAGGTTTTTTTTGTTTTTGTTTTTGTTTTTTTATAGATAATTATTTTTTATTGAAGGGTAGTTGACACACAGTATTACATTACATTAGTTTCAGGTGTACAACATAGTGATTCAACATTTATATACATGACAATTCTAGGTACCAGCTATCACCATACCTAGCTGTTACAATATCTTGACTATATTCATTACATCCCGGTTACTTATTATTTTACCACTGGAAGTGTGTACTTTTTTTTTTTTTTTTGTGAGGGCATCTCTCATATTTATTGATCAAATGGTTGTTAACAACAATAAAATTTTGTATAGGGGAGTCAATGCTCAATGCACAATCATTAATCCACCCCAAGCCTAATTTTCATCAGTCTCCAATCTTCTGAGGCATAACAAACAAGTTCTTACATGGAGAACAAATTCTTACATAGTGAATAAGTTCTTACATGGTGAACAGTACAAGGGCAGCCATCACAGAAACCTTCGGCTTTGCTCATGCATTATGAACTATAAAGAGTCAGTTCAAATATGAATGTTCATTTGATTTTTATAATTGATTTATATGTGGACACCACATTTCTCTCTTTATTATTATTATTTTTAATAAAATGCTGAAGTGGTAGGTAGATACAAGATAAAGGTAGAAAACATAGTTTAGTGTTGTAAGAGAGCAAATGTACATGATCAGGTGTGTGCCTGTAGACTATGTGTTAATCCAAGCTAGACCAGGGCAATAAAACATCCACGTATGCAGAAGATTTCTCTCAGAACAGGGGGGGTGAGGTTCTAAGCCTCACGTCTGTTGATCCCCAATTTCTCACCTGATGACCCCCCGGCGACTGTGCCTGTCTTAGGTTGTTCCTCCCTTGAGGAATCTTACCCGCCTCTGGCTAACCAGTCATCTTCCGGGGCCATACAGGGAAATGTAAAGTTGGTAAGGGAGAGAGAAGCCTTATTGTTTGAAATGGTTAGCTTTTTATTTCTTTGCATATTTACGCCCTGTAGCTTCTATGCCCAGCATTTGTCTTGTGGTATCTTACCACTTGGAAGAATTATGATACTCAGTAAATTTGATATGAGGCACGAATTCTATTTAAGGGTTGTAATTAGGAAGGAAGAAGAAAAGCTATAGAAGTAGCAGGCGGCAGAAAACATGGGAAGATTGATTATTTCTTTGACATATCTTCTTGTAGAGTAACTTCAGCATGTATAGGTTTTAAGCTACTACTTAAATTGTGCACACACATTAACATAATAGGAGTATAGTTACATAACCAAAGCATATCTGTAATTACCAGCCATCTCCAGTGAAACTAAGAAAACCAGTTAGGTACCTTAGGCATTTGTGAAAACTTATCTATGATATGGTGGCTATTGTCCAACTGAACTTGAACAGTCTGAGAGAAATCAGACAAATTAAAACAACCCATTCCTGGGGAATGTTCACATCCCTTATGTTCTTTTAAAAGTAAATAGTCTGTAGTTGTAAGATTTTGGAGTGCTACAATTTGCACTTCTCCTAATTCTTGATTGAGTTCCAACAGTATAGATCCAGTCAAATTTGTTGTTTTACTGTATGCACAGGCCAGCTTAGATATCTCCTTCCTCATTCCCATGGCAAGTCCAGGAACTGGTGGGATGAGTGCATCTACAGCTGTAGCAGTGCGTGGATCTTTGTTGGGGTTTTTTGATGATCATCTTCTGGCATGAGTCTTCCAGAGAGTGCTGATGTTGGAAGTTCTTTTTCATATTGTTTCTTAGGTCATTTTCGGGGTAGCCAAATTAGGCTTTGATCCTCTGTATAAACACAAACAGACCCTTTGCCTACACTTTTATATGCCCTTTATACTCTTGTATAGAACTCACTGGAGGTTACCACACAGGAACTGCCCTTTTTTTTTTTTTTTTTTTGGTATCACTAATCTACACTTACATGACGAATATTATGTTTACTAGGCTCTCCCCTATACCAGGTTCCCCCTATAAACCCCTTTACAGTCACTTTCCATCAGCATAGCAAAATGTTGTAGAATCATACTTGCCTTCTCTGTGTTGTACAGCCATCCCTTTTCTACTACACCCCATGCATGCTAATCCTAATACCCCCCTACTTCTCTCCCCCTTATCCCTCCCTACCCACCCATCCTCCCCAGTCCCTTTCCCTTTGGTACCTGTTAGTCCATTCTTGAGTTCTTTGATTCTGTTGCTGTTTTGTTCCTTCAGTTTTTCCTTTGTTCTTATATTCCACAGATGAGTGAAATCATTTGGTATTTCTCTTTCTCTGCTTGGCTTGTTTCACTGAGCATAATACCCTCCAGCTCCATCCATGTTGCAGCAAATGGTTGGATTTGCCCTTTTCTTATGGCTGAGTAGTATTCCATTGTGTATATGTACCACATCTTCTTTATCCATTCATCTATCGATGGACATTTAGGTTGCTTCCAATTCTTGGCTATTGTAAATAGCGCTGCGATAAACATAGGGGTGCACTGATCTTTCTCATACTTGATTGCTGCATTCTTAGGGTAAATTCCTAGGAGTGCAATTCCTGGGTCAAATGGTAAGTCTGTTTTGAGCATTTTGATGTACCTCCATACTGCTTTCCACAATGGTTGAACTAACTTACATTCCCACCAGCAGTGTAGGAGGGTTCCCCTTTCTCCACAGCCTCGCCAACAGTTTGTCTTTTGGATGGCAGCCATCCTTACTGGTGTGAGGTGATACCTCATTGTAGTTTTAATTTGCATTTCTCTGATAATTAGTGATGTGGAGCATCTTTTCATGTGTCTGTTGGCCATCTGTATTTCTGTTTTGGAGAACTGTCTGTTCAGTTCCTCTGCCCATTTTTTAATTGGGTTATTTGTTTTTTGTTTGTTGAGGCATGTGAGCTCTTTATATATTCTGGACGTCAAGCCTTTATCGGATGTGTCATTTTCAAATATATTCTCCCATACTGTAGGGTTCCTTTTTGTTCTATTGATGGTGTCTTTTGCTGTACAGAAGCTTTTCAGCTTAATATAGTCCCACTTATTCATTTTTGCTGTTGTTTTCCTTGCCCGGGGAGATATGTTCAAGAAGAGGTCACTCATGTTTATGTCTAAGAGGTTTTTGCCTATGTTTTCTTCCAAGAGTTTAATGGTTTCATGACTTACATTCAGGTCTTTGATCCATTTTGAGTTTACTTTTGTATATGGGGTTAGACAATGGTCCAGTTTCATTCTCCTATATGTAGCTGTCCAGTTTTGCCAGCACCATCTGTTGAAGAGACTGTCATTTCGCCATTGTATGTCCATAGCTCCTTTATCAAATATTAATTGACCATATATGTCTGGGTTAATGTCTGGATTCTCTAGTCTGTTCCATTGGTCTGTGGCTCTGCTCTTGTGCCAGTACCAAATTGTCTTGATTACTATGGCTTTATAGTAGAGCTTGAAGTTGGGGAGTGAAATCCCCCCTAGTTTATTCTTCTTTCTCAGGATTGCTTTGGCTATTCGGGGTCTTTGGTGTTTCCATATGAATTTTTGAATTATTTGTTCTAGTTCATTGAAGAATGTTGCTGGTAGTTTCATAGGGATTGCATCAAATCTGTATATTGCTTTGGGCAGGATGGCCATTTTGACGATATTAATTCTTCCTAGCCATGAGCATGGGATGAGTTTCCATCTGTTAGTGTCCCCTTTAATTTCTGTTAAGAGTGACTTGTAGTTTTCAGAGTATAAGTCTTTCACTTCTTTGGTTAGGTTTGTTCCTAGGTATTTTATTTTTTTTGAAGCAATTGTGAATGGAGTTGTCTTCCTGATTTCTCTTTCTGTTGGTTCATTGTTAGTGTATAGGAAAGCCACAGATTTCTGTGTGTTGACTTTGTATCCTGCAACTTTGCTGTATTCCGATATCAGTTCTAGTAGTTTTGGGGTGGATTCTTTAGGGTTTTTTATGTACAGTATCATGTCATCTGCAAATAGTGACAGTTTAACTTCTTCTTTACCAATCTGGATTCCTTGTATTTCTTTGTTTTGTCTGATTGCTGTGGCTAGGACCTCCAGTACTATGTTAAAAAACAGTGGAGAGAGTGGGCATCCCTGTCTAGTTCCTGATCTCAGAGGAAATGCTTTCAGCTTCTCGCTGTTCAATATAATGTTTGCTGTGGGTTTATCATAGATGGCCTTTATTATGTTGAGGTACTTGCCCACTATTCTCATTTTGCTGAGAGTTTTTATCATGAATGGATGTTGAACTTTGTCAAATGCTTTTTCAGCATCTATGGAGATGATCATGTGGTTTCTGTCTTTCTTTTTGTTGATGTGGTGGATGATGTTGATGGACTTTCGAATGTTGTACCATCCTTGCATCCCTGGGATGAATCCCACTTGGTCATGGTGTATGATCCTTTTGATGTATTTTTTAGTTTGGTTTGCTAATATTTTGTTGAGTATTTTTGCATCTACATTCATCAGGGATATTGGTCTGTAGTTTTCTTTTTTGGTGGGGTCTTTGCCTGGTTTTGGTATTAGGGTGATGTTAGCTTCATAGAATGAGTTTGGGAGTATCCCCTCCTCCTCTGTTTTTTGGAAGACTTTAAGGAGAATGGGTATTATGTCTTCCCTGTATGTCTGATAAAATTCCGAGGTAAATCCATCTGGCCCGGGGGTTTTGTTCTTTGGTAGTTTTTTGATTACCGCTTCAATTTCGTTGCTGGTAATTGGTCTGTTTAGATTTTCTGTTTCTTTCTGGGTCAATCGTGGACGGTTGTATTTTTCTGGGAATTTGTCCATTTCTCCTAGGTTTCCCTGCTTGTTATCATATAGGTTTTCATAGTATTCTCTAATAATTCTTTGTATTTCTGTGGGGTCCGTCGTGATTTTTCCTTTCTCGTTTCTAATACTGTTGATTTGTGTTGACTCTCTTTTCTTCTTAATAAGTCTGGCTAGAGGCTTATCTATTTTGTTTATTTTCTCGAAGAACCAGCTCTTGGTTTCATTGATTTTTGCTATTGTTTTATTCTTCTCAATTTTATTTATTTCTTCTCTGATCTTTATTATGTCCCTCCTTCTGCTGACCTTAGGCCTCATCTGTTCTTCTTTTTCCAATTTCGATAATTGTGACATTAGACCATTCATTTGGGATTGCTCTTCCTTTTTTAAATATGCTTGGATTGCTATATACTTTCCTCTTAAGACTGCTTTTGCTGTGTCCCACAGAAGTTGGGGCTTAGTGTTGTTGTTGTCATTTGTTTCCATATATTGCTGGATCTCCATTTTGATTTGGTCATTGATCCATTGATTATTTAGGAGCGTGTTGTTAAGCCTCCATGTGTTTGTGAGCCTCTTTGCTTTCTTTGTACAGTTTATTTCTAGTTTTATGCCTTTGTGGTCTGAAAAGTTGGTTGGTAGGATTTCAATCTTTTGGAATTTACTGAGGCTCTTTTTGTGGCCAAGTATGTGGTCTATTCTGGAGAATGTTCCATGTGCACTTGAGAAGAATGTATATCCTGTTGCTTTTGGATGTAGAGTTCTATAGATATCTATTAGGTCCATCTGCTCTACTGTGTTGTTCAGTGCTTCCGTGTCCTTACTTATTTTCTGCCCGGTGGATCTATCCTTTGGGGTGAGTGGTATGTTGAAGTCTCCTAGAATGAATGCTTTGCAGTCTATTTCCCCCTTTAGTTCTGTTAGTATTTATTTCGCATATGCTGGTGCTCCTGTGTTGGGTGCATATATATTTAGAATGGTTATATCCTCTTGTTGGACTGAGCCCTTTATCATTATGTAGTGTCCTTCTTTATCTCTTGTTACTTTCTTTGTTTTGAAGTCTATTTTGTCTGATATTAGTACTGCAACCCCTGCTTTCTTCTCACTGTTGTTTGCTTGAAATATGTTTTTCCATCCCTTGACTTTTAGTCTGTACATGTCTTTGGGTTTGAGGTGAGTTTCTTGTACCAGCATATAGATGGGTCTTGCTTTTTTATCCATTCTATTACTCTATGTGTTTTGATTGGTGCATTCAGCCCATTAACATTTAGGGTCACTATTGAAAGATATGTACTTATTGCCATTGCAGGCTTTAAATTCGTGGTTACCAAAGGTTCAAGGTTAGCCTCTTTAGTATCTTACTGCCTAACTTAGCTCACTTATTGAGCTGTTATATACACTGTCTAGAGATTCTTTTCTTCTCTCCCTTCTTATTCCTCCTCCTCGATTCTTCATATGTTGGGTGTTTTGTGCTGTGCTCTTTCTAGGAGTGCTCCCATCTAGAGCAGTCCCTGTAAGATGTTCTGTAGAGGTGGTTTGTGGGAAGCAAATTCCCTCAGCTTTTGTTTGTCTGGGAATTGTTTAATCCCACCATCATATTTGAATGATAGTCATGCTGGATACAGTATCCTTGGTTCAAGGCCCTTCTGTTTCATTGTATTAAATATATCATGCCATTCTCTTCTGGCCTGTAGGGTTTCTGTCGAAAAGTCTGATGTTAGCCTGATGGGTTTTCCTTTATAGGTGACCTTTTTCTCTCTAGCTGCCTTTAAAACTCTTTCCTTGTCCTTGATCTTTGCCATTTTAATTATTATGTGTCTTGGTGTTGTCCTCCTTGGATCCTTTCTGTTGGGGGTTCTGTGTATTTCCGTGGTCTGTTCGATTATTTCCTCCCCCAGTTTGGGGAAGTTTTCAGCAATTATTTCTTCTAAGATACTTTCCATCTCTTTTCCTCTCTCTTCTTCTTCTGGAACCCCTATAGTACGGATATTGTTCCTTTTGGATTGGTCACACAGTTCTCTTAATATTGTTTCATTCCTGGAGATCCTATTGTCTCTCTCTATGTCAGCTTCTATGCATTCCTGTTCTCTGGTTTCAATTCCATCAATGGCCTCTTGCATCCTATCCATTCTGCTTATAAACCCTTCCAGAGTTTGTTTCATTTCTGCGATCTCCTTTCTGGCATCTGTGATCTCCCTCCGGACTTCATCCCATTTCTCTTGCGTATTTCTCTGCATCTCTGTCAGCATGTTTATGATTCTTATTTTGAATTCTTTGTCAGGAAGACTGGTTAGGTATGTCTCCTTCTCTGGTTTTGTCTCTGTGATATTTGTCTGCCTGTAGGTTTGCCTTTTCATGGTGATAGGAATAGTTTGCAGAGCTGGGACGAGTGACGGCTGGAAGAACTTCCCTTCTTGTTGGTTTGTGGCCCTCCTCTCCTGGGAGAACAGCGACCTCCAGTGGCTTGTGCTGGGCAGCTGCGCGCAGACAGGGCTTCTGCTTCCTGCCCGGTTGCTATGGAGTTTACCTCCACTGTTGCTGTGGGTGTGGCCTGGTTCCGGCCTCTGCTCCAAAGTGGTGGAGTCGCGTTGGAGGGGGAGCCGCCTGAAGGCTATTTATCTCCGTAAGGGGCCTCCCTGCTCCCTGCAGCCCAGGGGTTAGTGTGCCCAGAGATCCCCGGATTCCCTACCTCTGTATTAAGTGTCCTGCCCTGCCCCTTTAAGACTTCGAAAAAGCAAAACAACAACCACAAAAAAAAAAAAAAAAAAAAAATTTTTAATTAATTAAAAAAAAAAAAAAAGGTGGCTGCTCATTTTTCTTTGTTCTCCAGCACCAGCCTCAGGCATCTGCTCACCGGTCTTGCTGCCCTGTTTCCCTAGTATTGGGGGCCCTATCCCTTTAAGACTTCCAAAAAGCGCTCGCCAAAACAAAACAGAAAAAAAAAAAAATGGTCGTTCGCTTTTCTCATGTCCTCCGACGCCCGGCCTCTGGTGCCCGCTCACTGTTCTTGCTGCCCTGTTTTCCTAGTATCGAGGGCCCTGCACTCTGGCCCGGATGGCTGGGGCTGGGTGTTGGGCAGTCCTGGGCTCCGTCTCCCTCCCGCTCTGCCTATTCTTCTCCTGCCGGGAGTTGAGGGGAGGGGCGCTCAGCTCCTGCCGGGCCGGGGCTTGTATCTTACCCCCTTCGCGAGGCACTGGGTTCTCTCAGGTGCGGATGTGGTCTGGATATTGTCCTGTGTCCTCTGGTCTTTATTCTAGGAAGGGTTGTCTTTGTTATATTTTCATAGATATATGTGGTTTTGGGAGGAGATTTCCGCTGCTCTACTCACGCCGCCATCTTCCGCCCCTCTCCAAGATTCAGTTTTATAACTACTTTTAAGAGGCCATCAATCATTAAATGAGTCATCATTTTTATGTATCACTAAAAGAAGACAATGCTGCTAATCATTTGTAAAGTTACTGCAATTGTAAAATGCATCCGGATTTCAGATTTTAAAGTGTGGATGGAAAAGTATCTTGAAATATGTGAAATACAGTATTTTCATTCTCATTATTTTTCTCTCAAATCAATCCCAAATTTTGAGGTCACTCCACATCCAAGCCCCACATATTCTCAGGCTGTCCCAAAGCCAGCTTCAAATTAGTGAATTTTGGGAAATTGCATCACTGTCACTAGCCTCCCACACTCAGTCAAAAGTAGCAGAAAAGCAGGGTTTTATTTGAGGTAAGGCTTCTGGTTGACTATAAACCAAAGCAAAACTATCTAGCAAGTTTAAAAGAACCATTGCTTATCAAGTAGACCTTTAAGCCACACATGCATGTGTGGATAACACAGTCATCCTCAGATATATCATCTTTAAACACCAAAAATAATTTAAAAAATAATAAAAACCATATACATGTATGTGGCACATCAGCCCTGGGCCTAGGTGTCACCTTCCAGCTTGGTTCCCAGGTCCATCCACTCCAGCCTCACCCTGCTACACAGTCTCTCTCCCAGCATCATTCCTGAAACCAACAGGGTCTCTTAGTGCCCAGATTAAATGCTGTGCCACTGTGCACTTTAGCACCAGTTGACAATAAAGTGCTGACCTGTCTCACTTGGGCATAACTCTGGGTGGCCTTGTGGGATTCCTCTAGTCCTTAGTTGACTATGGAACTTAAATAATTTCTCTAGACTTCTGTACCCTTAGAACACATCTGTAATGTCCAAACACCTCCTACCTTTCTCCTACATAAATCCCTTTGTGCATCTGAGTACAAAATCCTTAGAAAGCTCTAGAAAGAGTCTGAGAAATCTAGCTCTCTAACTGCTCTAACACCAGTCTCCTTATGTCCCCAGTATATCTCTGTCCAAATCAGTCAAATGGCATCTCACTTTAAAAAATATGGAAAGAAGAAATAACTATCACTCTATAGATACAACTTAATGCAAATGGATGAATCTTTAACTCTTTCTATAGCATTGCCAACAATAAAACACCTCAAAGGTGACAAAAAGACAACTTCGTTTTCCTTACAACAAAGGTTTCTAATGATTTGGTACTCTTTTCTAGGGTTGAAACCAATGGTTTCTGTATCTCCTAACATACAACTTATATTTATTTATTGAATGAAATTGGACAAGATCCTCAATTATGCTAGATAGTCTTCATTTGCTCCTCTGGATACACTCTTCTTCACCCTTTTGATCTAACTCTCTTTCCAGTGGGCTGATTTCTAAGATCTAAGTGCATCAACTGTACTCCTTTTTTACTTTCTGGCTTCCAGTTGGGTTTGACTGACGTGAGGACCTACAAGAATTCAAAGGCAGGAGTGGAGACACAGCTGAGTGTTTATTTCCCTAGCTTTTTCCTCTCTAGGCATGGCTTTGAATTGTTTCCTGCTAGTTAGGGCCACAGCTTATATAAGGCAGCCTTCTCCTCCTGCTTCAGCTATGGCCGGGGTGGAAATGGTTTTCCATTACTGCCAGGTCCGGTGCTACATTCTCCCTTGCTGTTTCCTTAAATTTGCCCAAGCTTGTCAATTGTTCTTCCATTAATTTCTCTTCAATCACATATTGTTGCTGTGCCACTTCCTGCTAGGACCTGATTGATACATTTGATTTTACAATAATACCTGCTATGTTATGCTTAGTATGGATCTTTTCTTCAGTGTAAAGGTAAAGATATCTCCTTCTCAGATACTTGCAAGTAACATCAATTTTTAAGACTAATAGAACTTTTACCATTGCACTATTGTCAAATCCTGCCTGAAACATCTGACAGTCAAGAAGATTGTATGTAAACCTCTCCAAGAGCCCAAGTGCTATCACTGGCTTAGGCCAGATCACAAGGAGGAAGCTACGTACCCTGTTTCTCTGTAACACCCTGCAAAGCTGCTTTGCCTCTAAAGGATTGTGACCCCCCCCATTTCCCTGATCTACATTAGCTACTCTTCCTATGTGCTCTTGCAGCATCCTGATTTTGTCCATTTGACTTTGCACAGTGTGCCTGTTTTTTTTTTTTTACTTATCCATCTTCCCCTCTAGATTATAAGCTCTATAAGAGCACAGTCTTTTACATTTTAGATTTGTACCACCTGAAACTGTGCCAGAAGACACTCAATAATATTAGTTTAAAAAACATGAATGAACTAAATTTTATGCTCTTTAATGGATGATGAAGCAATAATAAGAAACCATCATAGGGAGAACACGTATGCCTTATAAATAAACAGCTTGTGAGTACCGTGGTCATTCTCTGCTTTATCACTGGGTCATTTACTTACTGTTTTATAACATGTGTGGGACCTGTTATTGGACAGCATGGCACAAGCCCTTGAAACACAAAGCTGTGTAGCATTGTCCCTGCCTGAAATCAGCACTGTTAATTACACTAAAGTCCTGTGAGGCATTATCTCTGCCTGAAATCAGCATTATTAATTACATGGACCCTATGAGGGTCATATTTTGACCACAGGTGAAGGTTTCATATGCAAATTCTTCTCAAAGGAACTGGTTTCCTTTTGCATCCCAATGAGAACTGGGAAGAGCACTTTGCAACTTGTGCAATGTTTTAAGTCAAATGGTATAGCTTTTCACTACCAGCATTTCTTGATTTATTTCCCCTCTTCTATGAATATTTCCTCTTTCTCTCATTTACACTTTATAAATGGTTCTTGGTTGTATTTTATTTCCTCCTGGTTTTGATTGTAAGCTGTTTCGAGTGCTTCTTGAAAGCAGTGGAAGCATAAATAACAACAACAAAAAAGAGATTGCTTTATTTTTCTCCACTTAAATTTTATCTAGCTTTGAAGTTTTTTTATTGATTGATCCAGCTAGTTTTTCACTTAAAGTAGCTTTAAAAGTCCATAAGTACTTATATTAGTACAGTGTTAATAACAGAAAATTCCATTAATGATTAAGACATAATTGATATACACCAAACTGTTAACAATATATGTCCAGTGGTGTGGAGGTGGGAATGCCACCACTGGGTACTTTAGCTTTTTATATTATATAACTTCCAAAATTTCTTAAGCCTTCTACTTATATATGCAGTAAAAAGAGACATTTAAAAGAAACACAATAAAGAGAATACAGTGTAGATTTATTTTTGTTTTCCCATGTCCACATTGTGGTCAAACATGCAGACTCAGATATATAGGGTGGTAATTTGATTATTGAGTCATATGTGACACAGCTGAATGAATGTAATAACAGACAGATGATGGTTTATATCATTGATAGGAACTGATTTCCCTTGTTCCATATTTTAGCAGCCACTAATTTCCAGAATTGGCTTAGACCCTGAAAATATCCTCAACAGGGATGCAGTTTTGAGCTTGCGATATTCTCTAACAGCTGGAAAACATTCAGTGGCTCCAGATGATGAGGGCCAAAGGGAGCATGTGAGGCTGGACACCTGTCCTGGAACCTCCCTGAGCTAGCGAACACCTTGCTCTGGCAATGAACTCTCCCCTGGGACCCTTTATTCACTTTTAGAATCAAATCTAAAGAATGACAGTTCATCTGAAATAGCCTTCATATCTAGAGAACACACTATAAGAAGTTTAAAAGTTTAATATGTGTTTGCATTGGGGAAGGGAGGGAAGAGAAAAATGGGGCATGGATAGCCTTATTTTCAAATTTGTAGGCCACCCTCTTCAGAATAATTCCAAATATTAAAAAGCCAGGTTCTCTCTATTACAGAGTAAAATAAAGTCTCCATGGCATGAAAAAAATCTCTTAGAACATGTGATACAATACATGGAAATCTGCCTCAAAAGAAAAGCCAAGTGCATAAGGAGCAGGTCCCTCTATAAAAATACTTAAAAATTAAATGTAAAGTGTATAAATAATGAAATATCAGTGTTTCATGTTTGTATTCTTATAACATAAAATATTTGAGCTGTTCAACATAAAACCCCAAAGATCTAACCAAATAGATATATCTAAGTGATTCAGACATTGTAATTTCAGCATTGTAGTATTTTATTTGCTAGCGATATAGTCAGTTCTTTCACCAGCTGAGATATCGTTTAGCCTATAACTTAAACAAGCATTGATAACGTTTTTTACAAAAGATGCTATCAGCAAAACAAACAAAGGACTCTGTATTACTTCAAAGTTTATTTATAATGTGTTGAGAAAAAATTCAATGGAAACAGGAAAATAATGTCTTGATTTTCTAAACTTTGCAACATCTGCTTTTACTTACTTTTCAGCATTATAAAGGTCTCTGGATTTCAAGTGAATTACTCTGCTTTCTCTTTGTCTATTCCTTTACTTAACTATCTTCACACTAAGTCTTACACTGAGGCATGATTTAGGAACCCAAGTTAATCTCTACGGCATGAATAAAAATCTCTTGGAACATGTGACACAATACATGGAAATATACCTCAAAAGAAAAGCCAAGTGCATAAGGAGCAGGTCCCTTTATAAAAATACTTAAAACCCTGTATCATTCTTTGTCATACCACCCAACACTGGCTATTTATATTCCATTCACAATCTTTGTATAGTACTAAAAATATTTCCTAAATAACTTTTACATATGTGTATATATGTGAGTGTACATTACTGAATGTATATGTGTGAGTATGTTGTGTGTTTGTCCAAACCCAAATGAGAGTATTAATTTTATGTTCAGTAAATTGCCAAGTTTTGGCCAAAAAAAAAAAAGATCCACTAAAATCTGCTAGGAACAATATCCTCAGTGTTAAGCTACTCCATCAGGCTTTTGCTTTCCTTCTTCCCAAATCAAATCAAAAGGATTTGAATCTGAGGCGTTTTAGAAATGTTTTCTAAATTTTTAAAAGAAAGATATTTCTCTATACTCAGTAAGAGTTGCCCATAAAACACACTAATGTCCAATTACATGGAAGGTATGTAAGTCTCTCATTCCTTGACCTTCCCTGACTAAGCATTCATTTATATCATTTAATATAAGTTACCTTAGAGAAACACAACTATTCCTTCTGCTACATTTTCTGATTTCTTAAAATTTGAGATTTCAGTACATTTTCCATCAACAGGAGACAGTGGGTAAAAAGCTGATATATTGGTAATCATAGGAACACAATTTTATTCAGGACTTTCTTGGAAACCTTGTTGAGATGCTTTAAAAATTTGTTGGTGGCTTCTTGTGAAGCTGATTTAAAGGCTATGGGTTGTTTGTGGTTAATACACAAAAGAGAAAAAAGAAAAATCAGGAGAAAATAGCCTTTATGGAGCACACTCCTGAGGTTTCACCACTGGGTCAGCTGACATTCTTTCCTTCACTTCCCCATTTGGGCTGACCTCAACATTCTTGTGTCCAAGACTTCTAAAAGAATGTAAACCACATTATCTTCCCCGGAGGGGAAAACAGAAACAAAGTTGGATGATATGTCAGGATAAGGAATAGGTCTACCATGTGTTTAAGGAGGAGAGTTCTACTGCAATCACATCAAAAATCAAGATTCTGTGGACTTGGGTTTGTCCACATAAAAAAGAAGAGTGGCTTTGCCATTTAGTCAAAGGTCCTTTACAAGCAGTTAAAGAGCAGTTATTCTTGGTTTCTGCCACACACCTGTGATATCAAGATGGGAGAGAGAATACAAAGAGATCATATCTCTAAAGGATTTTAAAAATGGAAAGATATTGGAAGTCAGTGGCAAAAGGAAGGAGAGGAAGCAAGGTCCTTCTTTGGCCATCACTGAATGTTGGCAACACTCTCTTTTATGGTTGTTTTGATTATGCGCTAAATTCAAAAAGTTTAAGCCATGGATAATTTGATGCTTTGATATTTCCTTATTTTCCATTTTTTTCATTGCATGTTTTAAAATGGTTTGTGTTCAATAATCGATTTAACCACAACAGAAAAGACTGATTCGGAATTGGTATGACTTCACTTGAGGTGGAAGTAAACGGGAAATCAGTTTTGAAAAAGAAAGGAAACTTTCAGACACAAGCTGCCTTCTTTTCCTCAAAAACATTTTTAAGATGTATTCATCTAATGTTATCTTTAAATCATCACTTTGAAATAGATCTTTTAAATGTCAATGCTTCTCTGAGGGCTGTCATGGAATCTCTGTTTTTCTCATTCTGTGCACATTGGGTAACTAGATTGATTTCAGAGCTTCAGTGAGCACCCATGTACTGGTCACCCTAATATTTTTATCTCTAGTCCAGATACAGTGCTCTTTGTACTCTCTTATCTAACTGCCTACTGAACAGTCTACTTGGTATCTCCTAAGCCCTCCAATGTATCACATTCAGAAGTGAACTCAGGACCTTTGTCTCTCTTTCGCTATCCAAGTGTTCCCCCTACATTCTTTGTCTTCAGTGTCTTCCATGTAGTCCAAATCATTAATCCAAGGATCTATTTAACTGTTCTGTGTCATGCAATTAGGACCAAGTCCTATCAATCAGCCCCCTCAATATCACCTTAGTATCCATTTACAGCTATCTGCACTGTTATCCTACATCATCCTCATCTGACAAATTCTGCTGAAACAGCATCCTCACCAGGCTCCTTGCCTCCAATCTTACACCAATCCAATCCATTTGCCCTCCACACAGCCCTTGGAGTAATCCTTCTCAAAGTGATCCTTATAAAACCCGAATCTGACCATGACACTCTAGCTTAAAACCTATCAGTAATTTCTTATTATTCTTACAATCAAATCTAAACTTTACTTAAAAGACTTGACTTAAAAGATTAACTTAAAAGACTCTTACTATCAGGGCATGCCTACTTCTTCTCTGCTGAGGTTTCACTTCCCCTCCAGTCACACTGAGCATCTTTTAGTTCCTAGAACCTGCCATACTTTCAGCTGGAACATGCTGTTCTCATGGCGTATCCCCAGTCCAAATGTATTTCTTGGGGATATCTTCCTTTACCCAAAACTAGATCAAAGTGCCAGCTATGCATGTAAACTGCCCTAACTTCTAGTGTATAACTCATTACATACTTTTGTGATTCTGTGCAGTGTCTCCTCTACTTTACTGTAAGCTCCAAGAGAGCAGGGACCATGTTCATCTTATTAATTACTACTTAGCACCTGGTACTTGGTAGGTATTGAATAAATACTCATGGAGCAAATTAATGTATTTATTTATTTATGTATTTCCTCTTTCACAAGCACAACAGGCCACATGATCTGCTGTATACTTGTCGGTGACCAGCCCATTTATCACAGAAGTTTGAACCATCTCACCATATAGAAATTAAGATCTATAGAATTTAGATTCAGGATGCTTCTCAATCAAGACATCTCATAGATTTTATACACATCACTTGCCCCAAATCCTGCCTCATTAACAGGATGGTAACACGGTTAACTAAGTTTTGCCAGGTGCAAAGACATAATTGTCTTTGGCCAATCCAAAAGTCATGGTTAGCATAAATAAAGTTAAATGGTTATTTACTCCATCGATCTCTTTCTCCATAATCCTGTCACCTAGTTTGGAGCAAAATAGTGTTCAGACACTCTATTTTGAGGAATATTTTACCCATCTCCTGAATCTTAAGTGTAAGGATAGTTTTACTACCAATGACATACTTGGACCTTGATCATATTGCCAGTAAAGTGCTTCTGTCAACTTTTTCAACTTTATTTGAGATGATGAGAAAAATCACGGGTTTATACAGGCATTACAATGTTGCCTAAGTTAGAACAGTTTAAAAAGGGTACGTGTGTGCTATTTTAACTCTCTCTAACCCTTGACTGTGTTTCCTCCTGATGTTAGATATAATATCAGACGTAATCTCTTGAGATAGTTGTAGCTGACAGAAGATGCAATGTTAGTAATACAGCATGGAAAATGAGTCAACTATGCCAAAGTTGGGTGACAAGACATGATCCAAAATGCATGCCACCTGCAGTGGCTTCACCTCATAATTAACACTCAGCCTACTCATAATGTCCTGCTCCTTGCTGCTGCCATTTAGAATATGACCAACTTCAAATGGTCACTGCCTCCAAAGAGTGTTAACAACAAACAGGAATTTCTTATTGTCTTATTTGTGCTTCAGGCTTGCTAATAAAGGGCTATATTATTAAGCCAAAAATCATTATTGGCTTAACAGTTTTATTGCTCTGAATAGCTTATAAAATATAGTAACAATTAGGAATTAAAACATTTTCAGTGTTCTCTTTAATTCTGCACTTCAACTACAGATGTGTCAAATCCCGGCACTGCAAATTATGAAGTAAGATGCTGTACAGAAAATTATGGAATGAATTAGATCAACCCTGGATAAGCACAAAGGCTCAGCAAGAATAATCCTATTCAATTACCACACTAGAATCCTTTCAGTCCCAAATTGTCATTACTAACAAGCTAGGAAACAGACAGTACAGCAGCCCTGCCACAGGGCTGGGAAGCCTTCTAGTGACTCTGTATCAGTGTCCTTGCCAAAGGTAGCAGTAAAAACTGAGTGGGCTTTGTAGAAGAAGAAACTTAGCTCTACCTATTTAACCCTTGTTTCCTTAAAGCTTTAGTCCTCAGAAATGTAAAGGGCATGATGATATCTATCACAGGATGGCTCCCAGTCACCAATTAGCACATGTCAGTCTCCTAGCACATGGTAAAGTCCCTACCCCATAATGGTATTCCAAAAATGTTAGTTTCCTTCCTTCTTCCTTTCCCCATCCACCCTCAAGTCCCTACTTTATGCTGTGGGAACTATCCAGCCACTGAACAAAGCAGAAACTATTCAGATCTGATATGAGCAGGTCCCATTCTGTAGGCCTCTCTTCACAGTACTTTGGTGTAACTCCAGGGGGAAAATCCCTGGCAAATACCTTTGAAACCAAAATCAAAAGAAATAAAGTTTATTTCTTACAAGCAGTTGCCCACTTCTGTTCCCCCAGGGTCTTACTTGACCAGGCTGCAGAAGAAGAGGCCCCCACCCAAACTCTCCATCCAGATAAGCCAGATAAGCTTTCCCTCACCCTTGTAATTAACTTTTCTTATGGAGATAGACTACTCCTCTCCACCCCCTCGAAACATCTATGTATGGAGATGCATGAAAGCCAGGCAAGAGATTCTGGAAATATTGCAATTTTACTCACATTAATCTATAGAAATTAGGATGGTTGTTTTTTTGAAGCGTCTCTTCTGTGATAATGAATAAGAGGCACTTTGTAACTTTGTGTTAAACACACCAATAATTTAGCACAGAAACTTAAATAAAACTAATTTTTAAAGTATATAATTAAAAAATTACTCTCCCTCTATTTGAAGATAGTATGTTTAGCCTAAAGTTCACTGTATACCCAACCACCAGAAAACTACCCATGTAACTGCTTCATCAATTTAAAGTTTAAATCTACCCTAACTGGCTTCACACATTAAATTGTTTGCAGCTGAGAGGGAGGGTCTTATGCTCTAATGTATGTTGACATCAGCAGCAGGTAAGGTATGCTCTGAGAGTAAGAGAGGTGTAATAGGATGGGAATCAATTCTTTCAGTCCATACAGTATTAAGTGCATTCACGTATTTGTTTATTCAGTCAAGTATTAAGAGCCTGCAGGCACTGATACACTATTCTAGGACATGTAGCTATAGCTGTGTACTTCTACAGTTGATTTACAATGCAGTATCTGAAACTATGTTCACAGTCTTATGTAATGAGTATTACCCATTATGATTCTCCTTCTTCTTAACTATAATAATAATACACACTAAGTGCTTATGATAAGCCAAATATAATGCCAAGTGCTTTATCCCATTTACTCTTCACAACACTTATATAAGGCAGAGGCTATTATAATCCTCATTTTACCAGATGAAGAGAGCAATTATGGAAATAACATTTAACTTGCCAAGGCCACCCAGTTAGAAACCCAAGAACACTGAAATTCAAACTAAGTCTGTCTGACTCTATAATTCATTTCCTGAAGTCTAAACCAGTGCTACTCAAAGTCTGGTCCTCCATGGACTGGCAGTATCAGCAGCATCAGGGAGCTTGTTAGAAATACAGAACCTACTAAATTATAATTTTGGGAAGAGAGGCTGAGCCATGTGTTTTAACAAGGCCTCCTTGTGATTCTTATGCATGCTGAAGTTTCATAAGCATTGCTCAAACTACTACACTATACACACTATTCAGTCTCCCTAATTCATACTAATGGTGTTGGGTTAGATTATGCTCACTTGCATTAAAGAATTTTTAGCCCTCCTCATAGCTGTCCTTTTTGTTTGGATTCTATGGGGAGGTAAAATACAACTCTGCCACATCCTTTAAGCAGGGTGACTATTCATCCTAATTCTCCTGGGACAGTCCCATTTAGCCTGTTGTCATGATAAAATTAACAGTGGCCTCTTTTACCCTCAGAAGTGCTACATTCGGACCTAAACCATCTGGCGACCTTAGACATTACCTATCCTAGCTGCCAGTCTCTCCAAACTCATGTCCTAACACTTACCCCTATTTCTATGCTCTAGCTACAATAATGGCCTCTTTTCAGTTCCTTAATAATCTCAAACTCATGCAAGGGTTTAACATTTCTGTTCCCTCTTCCTGAGAAGCTTTTCCTCTAGATGTGAGAATGACTTTGTCCTCATCAGTGGTACCCCAAGTGTGGACTAGGAGCAGTCCACACTGTGTACAGGCAATTTTGAGAATTCTAAAAAATAGTAAAACCAACTAAAAGTCAGCCTAATTTTTATGTATTACCATGCACCAGAAATTTTAAACAATGTTTGTGATAAAATACAGCTGCCCCCCAAAAACTATTTTATTTATCCTTTAAATATACATTGTATCTACACAGAAGTTAATCTGCATAACTCTCAGGTATATAGGCAGCCCCAACAGACACAAACATAGATGCTTGTATTCATCTCAAGAGTAAATTCCTAATAGATTCAGAATGTTATAGCTTATTTTGGGTAGTTTGTGTCTCCAACCCCTGTATTACTACATATTCCTGAGTTTAAGCAATAGACTTGAGATAAACTGTGGTAACATGATGATTATAAAGATTAAGAAACAGAGCTTGATTTAATTCAGTTATGTCATCTTATTTGACTTCTTGGAATTTTGATTTGTATTTAAGATTAAAATACAGCCAGAGTAGCCAAAACAGTCTTCAAAAAGAACAAAGTTGGAAGATTCACACTTCTCAATTTCAAAACTTATTATAGAGCTACAGTAATGTGTGATACTGGCATAAGGACAGTCACATATGTCAGTGGAATAGAGTTGAGAGTCCAGGAATAAAAACTCACATTTACAATCAATTAATTTTTAGCAAAAGTGTCAAAACAATTCAAAAGGGCAAAAATATTTTCAACACATGGTACTGAGACTGGATATCCACATAGAAAAGAATGAAGTTGGAGCCTCATCTTGCAACAACTGAAAATGGACCAAATACCTAAATGTAAAAGCCAAAACTGTAAAATTTTAGAAAAATACATAGGAGTAAATCTTTGTGACCTTGGATTAGGCCATAGTTTCTTAGATATGACACTAATAGCACACACATACACACACAACACAAAAAACACAAAAGAAAAATAGAAATTGGACTTCATAAAAATTTTAAAAACTTTGTACTTCAAAGGAAACCATCAAGAAAACAAAAAGACAACCTATAGAACATGAGAAAATACTTGCAAATCATATATCTGATAAGGACTCATGTCTCGAATATATAAAATCATTTCTATTTACAATAATAGAAAGACAAGTAGTGCAATTAAAAATGGACAAAGACATACAAATGGCCAATAGGAAAATGAGAATATGCTCAGCATCATTAGCCATCAGGGAAATGCAAATAAAAATCACAATAAAGCAACATTTCACACCCACTAGGATGAACAGAATCAAAATGCCAGATAATGATAAGTGTTGACAAATAATTGGAGAACTTAGAACTCTCACACATTGCTGGTGGGAAGGCAAAATGTGTAGCCATTTTGGTAAACAATCTGGCAGTTCCTGAAAAGATTGAACAGAATTGCTGTATGATTTTACAATTCCACTCCTAGGTATATAACCCCAAGAATATAAACATATGTTTACATTAAGGCTTGTATGTGAATGCTCATAACAGCACTGTTCATAATAGCAATGTCCATCAAAGGATGAATGGATAAACAAAATACAGCATATCTATAGAACTGAATATTATTCAGCAATAAGAAAATGAAGTACTGATACATGCTGCAATATAGATGAACATTAAAACCATGATGCTAAGTAAAAGAAGCCAGTCACAAATGAGAACATGTTTATGATACCATTTATATAAAATACCCAAAATAGGTAAATCTAAAGATCCAGAAAGTAGATTAGTGGTTTCCTAGGGCTGGGGGAAGAAGTGGTGGTATGGAGAAACAGGAAGTGACTGATAAAGAGTATGGGGCTTCTCTTCTGGAGCGATGACGTATTAAGTTGATTGTGATGAGAACTGCAGAACTATACATGTAATATGAAAAGCCACTGAATCATACGGTTTAAATAGGTGAATTGTATGGTATGTGTATCTGAATAAAGCTTTTCCAAAGGAAAAAGATTTCTGAAAAAGTAAAACAGTGCAAACTGCACACTATGTAGGTATGTTATTTTTCCCTTTTTATAAAAAAAGATACAATTATGTAAATACAAAGTACTAATCCACTACTTTCCCCCTTTTTTGTACAGTACTGTTTATTTTTTAATCAATTTTGTTACTGTCATGATAATATATGAAATTCAGGAATTTTTCTTCACTGTGTTTTTTTCTGGCCATTATTATCATTCTCTTCATTTCATCATTATTACTAAAAATAATTTTGTTCAAAGATGAGGGAAATGTTCAAAACTTATTTATTCAATGTGACAAATATGTAGTCATGCCACCATTGCTCCATAATATTTAGATTTTTGCTCAATTTCCAGCATCTCAGAGATGCCTTCCCTAACCACTCTATTTAAAATAGACACTAATCCATGTCCCCAAATGACATTACTTTCTATCTCCTTTTTTACTTTCTTCATAACTCTAATGATTATCTGATATTATACTCTTTATTTGTGTCTCCTTCACTAGAATGTTAGTACATTATCTCTTGCTCAGTCTTATATCCTCAATGCGTAGTACACATTCAATCAACTTTTGATGGATAAACAATAAAAATTCTATCTACTGCTTAAATCTTCACACAGAACATAAAAAATATGGTTTTATCTTTGTGCACAATTTGTTTTTGTATTTTTTACATTGAGGTGAAAACATTGATACTCATCGGAGTATTTCCTGTATGGACATCATATTCTGCTAGGTGCTTCACAGATACCTGGACAATAAAATTCCCTTGGTCTAGGAGTTTGAAATCCAAAAAAATTATGTTTGGCATTTTACACCATTGCAGTTCACTTATTAGCTGTAATTCATTCAACTTTGCAATGTCTGTTTCTTAAAGTTACAAAAAAACCCCATAATTTTTAAAGATTAATCAGCTTAGATTATTCTAGAATTCATTACTCCAGACTAGTGATAAAAACCAGTCTCCTTTATTGAACCCAAACATTGCTGTACTTTGTTAAACAGACTTCAAAATACTTCTGAAAACTTGACAAATTTTTATAGAAACTACTTTTTGGAGCCTGGATATTTTCTATTGTTACTTTATCTCCTTTTCAAAATAATAGTATTTTTCAAACAAATCAGAAGTCTGTTACAATATGGTTTGATATTACAACTGTTTGGGTAAGCCATAGGTCAAATCCTGTCTGTCCCAAAATGAGACAACCACACATAGTAAAAACTTGACCACACTGCTAGCCTGTAAACCTTGTAGTCATGTGCTGGGATACGAAAGTTAAGAAAAAAGGATATTGCTATGTGTACAGGTATGGTAACATAATATTCGTTTTAGAAAAAGCTTCTAAACATAAAGAAATATTCTTCAGAATACTGTTCCAAAAAGTTATTTGAATAATACATTTGGTGGCTTTAGATGTTTGTGTATAAATAATCCTCAACTATTTCACCAAACTACAGGCTGTGCTGCAGATGGTTAAGAGTCTCAAATCTGAAGCCAGAATGCCTATGTTCAAATCCCCAACCTACCACATACTAGCTGCATGACATTGGCCAAATTACTTATCCTTTCTACACCTCAGTTTTATAACCTTTAGCGTGAAGACAATAATAGTACCCACCTTAAAGGACTGTAATGATTAAATAAATTAATCCATGTGAAGTAGTGAGCACAATGCTTGTTACATAGCACACTATCAAAAGTGCTAGCCATCATTTTCCTTTAGGTTGAAAGGAAAAAAGACATTTAAAAATGAAGTTTTCATTACCACTAATACATCAATTAAAAATAGAGAGGCAATTTCACACATTTTAACATAAGATTACTTGGAAGACTTTATTTTAGCTTTAGACTTTCCAGGCATAATTGTATTTTATTTATGCAACTAAAGTAATGACTTTCTGAAGTGCATATTTATGCAGAAGCCAAAAAGATGCAAGATTATTTTCTTATACTGTTGCAGCCTAGTAGAAAAAAGGATCCATGGCCCTCCTGCTAAGTTTAGACTAGACGCTTCTCTTAAACAGTCACATATTTCTTCATTAAACTGTTTTTTTAACGGCCCTTTTGATGACTGCCAGTTTCCTCCACAATAAAAGGAGTTTTGACCTGTGAATTCATTTTTTTAATCTAGTAATAACTTTGAATACATTAATTGAGCATGGTAGACCAAATAAGGAGCCAATTAGTTGTATTTTCCATCATCTAAACGAAATACAAATGAAATCAACTTCATCACTAAACTTAAAAGGTTGTCTTCATTGGCAAAGAAGTCTGAATACTGTTCTGCTAACTCAAATTCCTTTTAAAGAGTAAGGAAAGTTGAATTATCTGTGACCTGAAAACAACTTAGTTTCATTTTCCCTTTCCCACTGTGAAAGTTTGTCAAGTGGCCTAGTACCTTGTACAGTAGCACTTCCCATAAAATTACTTTAAGAACTTGTCACTTAGAGATCACCTATAAATTATGACCCAGCACAATATTCATTTTCATAAACAGATGCTGTTTATTTTTCCTTCCTTACTCATTCTTTATTTTCTCTTCTCATTCATCCAGCTATTGGGACAACATGATAAATATACTACTCATCAAGCTACCGTCTTTGGTAAGTGGACCTCACAGATAACCAACTCAACTAGATACAAGTCAGAAAAGAGACAACCATAAGTGAGTTTGTAACCTTAGTGGAAACATTCTCCAACCGTGTTTGTTTTTTGTAAAAGCGCATCCTTTCTCTTTGAGCAGTGTGCTTTTGTAGATGTCAACTACAGATATTTCAAAAAACACACTTATCGAACCAAGCATCACCATTCTGTGCCTCTCCAGGTAGTGCATCAGAGGTACCTCAGGTCTAACAGGAAATAGGGCTTGTCTCACAAACACACATTGGAAAAGATCCTCATTTTCAGCATTTTCACGTGTACTTTCTTTGGGCTTTTAAAAGAGAAAGTGAAATAATCAATTTTACCTATACCTGTGTCACCAGGGCTTTAGAGATTTTCATATTATAACATTAAAAACAGTTGGAATTTATTGGTTATTCACACTCAAATGTTTAAATGTATATGTAATACATTATTTCTCTTGAAAAGTGTATCCTTAGATTCAGGTGGTCTTTCATTTTCCTAATTACTCCCTAATTGTTTGCTTACATGGTTGCTAAAATATCATAAATACATGTTCTAATTTTAAATACCCTGAGTTGAAAATCTTTCTACAGTGGTTGTTTTTGTAAGATTTGCTTTTTTTAAAAAGTTGAGGAATAATGCAGCTAATGATATAAAGATAACTAATATACCATTTAATGTTTAAAAGCAATTAATAAACTGGGCAGCTAACTATAGAGAGTATACAAATCTTAATGCATACAAGTTCTTTATTGTGAATATGAGTTCTGTTGCATACTTTTTTGTCAGGCAAAGTCTCCTAGTTGGGAATGGGCCCCTGCCAAGTCTCTGAAAATCGGTTGTTCAAAAATCTTAATTATAAGAAAGTAAACAAAGAGCGGGTTGAAGCAGTGCAGAGTTCTAACGAGTTAATGTAACAAAAACGCAAGCAAAGTCAACTTTCTTCAAAGCCAGCAGGCTGGGCTCTGACAGTCATCCATCAAACTGAAGGCCTCCTTAATAAATGTCAATTGTAGGGCATATATGCACAAATGTGGCAAGCATAAGCCATAGGATCATTTCCTTCCGAGAACACTAGTCACCAAGAAAACACCCAGGCAGTGTAGGCGACCAGCCCACCCGACTGTAAAGTTTGCTCCAGATCGGAATGCTAACCAGCATTATTTCTCTCTCTCTTTTTTTGACTTTGGAAAAGTTCAGAACCACACAGAATTTTGTTTGGGGGTTATACAAATTCCTTCACAATTTGTATAGAAGTCTAACATAACTTTTTAAAAGCCATGACATGCCCATAATGTATACAGAGTCTCCAACTTCCGCCGTAAGCGAGGCTTTTTCCTAACTTAATCATACTCAAATTTCACCCCTTTTAAAGATCCTGATTCAAAAATGTTCACTCATTCTCCACAGTCCACAAATTTATACCATCTCTTCCTGTGGTATTTTATGTGCATAAATTAAAAAAGAATGGCTTCCAATGAGGATTAAAAGGTTGAAAAATTCCCATAGACTTTCTAAATTTAGTTTCATTTTTCTTATTTTTAACTCTCACAATATGCATGTTAACAAAACATATATATTTTCCTACACTCTCATAAAATAACCCATTTATGTTAACCTTATTACATAGAGGAAATGCTGGACTGACGCAGATAGGAAGTTACATCGTAGCCTTAGCATCAGATCACTATGTAACCCAGCATATATGAGAAATAAATACATGAGAACTCTTGAGAAATAACTAAAATATGCCTCCACTGGAACATTAGCTCTCACTGTGGACTTCACGCCATTCTATGACTCCCAAATTCAAAAGTGTTTCTCTGCTGCCTTTTTCATCATCTACCTGGTCAGGAGCTGAGTCCATCCTCAAACAGGTTTCTTTGAATGGTTTGATGACATCAGGGGGAAGCGAGGGAGCTTCCTTAGAGAGTATGGCCACAGATCTTGTGTCCAGAAGCCGTGGGCCTGAATTCTATACCACAGCACTACTTCTTTAATGGAGATAAAGGAATTTTTAAGAAAAAGGGCTGTATTCTCCTATGATGACAGGGATAATTAATGGAGTAACTGAAAACATTCATGTTTGATATTTTTATGCAAATGGATTAGAATTGTCTGCATTAGCCCCAAGTTGATGTCTTATCTAATTGCCCTTTAAAGTGACATCTTCCATCACACATGTGGACCCGTGCTAAATTCATTTATTTCCATCTAGCCTGAAATTATGATGAATGGTCTGAGCTTCATTCAATTATTTAAAATGTGCAAAGAAACAGAAACAATGAAACTGGCAAAGCCCTCTGCATTCTTAGGAACAATTTAGGCTAATTAGCATCAACTTCTCCCCCATTCATCATACCCCTTTAGAAATATAAACAAACTGTCAGCTCTAACCTAACAAACAGATCACTGAGCTACTTAACACAAATTATTCTTACATGAAAAGCTCCTTCTCAGGCAATATTCTCCTTTAGGGCATCTGGGAAGCTGAGCTATCAAAATTGAAGACATATGTTCCAGTCAAACTCAACTCCCGGACTGCAATGATCGCTGTTGTGACAGTTTTCAGTCAGCACACTTGCTGCTGGCAACACAGCCACAAGCTTGAGGGAAACAAAAGTCAAATGGAATGATGCCAGCAGAGCCCTAGTGGCAGAAGACACCTCCTCACACTACCCAGTGCGATTTAGTTATGAGTCTCAGTTCTTCTAATCTTCTGTTGCAGCTCAAAGTTTTGCTGCATCTGGTTTGCAGACTATCAGGAGAGGAAGGTAACAAAAGTGGTCTTTGACATGACAGTGGATATCCTCGTGTGTTATTTTCACTACATCCTAGGAGGCTAAAGCTATATTCAGTTGAAGCCAGTAAATCGTGGCCTACCATTTCAGAGAAGGTAAACAGGATGTAGTTGGAAGGGTTCAGATGGAGAGAACTGTAATCTGCAGATACTCTGGGTATCTCTCTTCAATCTACTTAAAAACTGGGAACTCTTTCCTTTTAACTAACAGGAATAAAAAAAAATTGTTGACCCTTTTATATACTAGAGCTCTGTGGTTAAATGCCTGCCTGGATATTGAACCAAGATATTTTCTTCATTTTTTTACATGCTGTCACATATATATAGTCGAATTTATTTGTCATAGTTATGTTCTAGAAAATCACTGTGAACACTGAATTAGTGAATATGGAATTCATTGCTCCCAGAGAAATACTGGGTTCAGTTCTGGTCACAACTTTTCATCAACTAATCCATACATAACCTTATTTTATGTGTGTTTCTCTTTAAAGACATCTTATTTAATATACATTGTTGTCTTATTAATATTGAACTCACAACCAACAGCATTATAAGTCATACCTGAACAAAGCTCATCTAATGTGTATTTTCTCCTAACACACAGCCCAGCCTTCTTGAGTTTGGAAACACTGGATAGCACTTCACTATGCTTGGAGGCCATTTTAAACAGTGAAATCATCAAGAAAAAAGCAAGAAAATGTAAAAAATGTGGCACTAAACAGATCTTGAAAAGGACAGTTGTTTACAGTATGAGAGTTGAAACAGGAAGGCAGAGTGTTGTCCTGTTTGACCTCATCTAACCTCAGCACCTCAGATGACTCAAATTTTTCACCCCTTTGCACATATCTGTGAATGGCCGTGAAAGAACCATGAATATTGATTTTGAGGTTACAAATAATTTTAGTAAGTAGGCAAATTTACAAATTCTAAAATCTGTGAATAATGAGGATCAACTGTATATACATTTATACACATTTTCTCCCCACAGATTTCCCACTGAAAGCCTCTGAGTTTTTTTCTCTCAGTAAGCAAGGGTCATAGGATGAAAATCAAGCAAAGCTAACTGATAACGTAGGGGCCACATACTTCCTAATAACATGGTAAACTACAAAGCCCTTCAAATGTGTTTGTTCTTTGGCATCCTAGGAATATGAACATCAATGGCAACTAAAACTACTATAGTAATTGCACCCACCCACACCAGGCCCACTCCACACAGTACTCTGGACGTGTCTCCACCTACTTGGAGCACTTAAATTACTGTTATTTGCTAAAGTGGATAGCTGTTGCTAGCATCATAGTCCCCTCATCTACAGAGTTAGGTCTCAGATTTCCCACTCATGCCCTTAAGTGGGGTTGCCTCTAGCAGTAGGCTCTTGGCCTTCAAGCCAATTAGTGTAAGCCATCCCCGTAGCCACAGTGGTTCCTTTAGGGATGGGTACTCACCCAGTCTGGGCCCAGTCTGGGCTAATGACACACAGCAGATATTTGCTGAGCACATCTGGGGAAAATGGTCTCTCTCTGTGAGAGTCATGGCGGGAACCAGCCTTCAGATAAATCAGGCACTACAGAAAGCAGAGCAGAGCCATGTGAAGAATCTGGGTCATTGGTGACACTACTGAGCTACTGGAAAAAGTCTCACATATATCCCATGCTTTTTTTAGATTTTTCAATTCAATAATTAGTAAACACTAATAAATAACTCTTCATTGTTTAAGGTGATGTGGGTGAAACTGTTTTTTTCTTGTACCCAAGGGAATTTTGATATATTTACATGCTAGTTTTTACCCTTCTGCTCCACACTCTCTCTGAAATGTTAATCACCTGGACTATTTTTTGCTCATCTTTTTACATATATTTCCTGGCATCATGGCTGATAATGGCAGCCATTGATAAATATGCTGAATTTAATTAATAGAATGGAGAACACTTTCCATGGATGTTAATCAGAGAATGGTTAAACAAGGTAGTTGCTATCACATTGCAGCTCACCTATGAGAACAAAGTACTTGTTATGATTACCTTAAATATAAAGTGATTCATTTTACATTATATGTATCTGTACCATGGACCACTAATAAGATCTGAATATAACTGACCAAGAATCATTTTTACTTTATCACATAAAATTACAAAGATAACATGATCTTGTCTCCTGCCAACCCCTCAAAGTAAGATAACTTTGGAATACTTTTTCTTCAGTATCCTTAACTCCTGTTTCTCTAGTTTGGGATAAAATTAATAGAGCTGAATGTTACCTAAGCTTCATTCATAAATATAAAGCAATATGACAACTTTTAAAATTTCTGCCCAGCCTCTTCTTTCTCAATGGGTGGTTTTAACAGACATGGTTATTTGTGGATGTAAAACTGTGTGTATAATAGATTGTAACTGCAACTGACTAACCTCAGAACAACTGACAAGTGACTAATTACTCCCACAAGTTGCCAACTGCTTTGGCAATTAGCCCATTGTGGGCAAAATTCATTGCATATAAGAAAGAGGCTTCCTTTTCAAAATATCCACACCTCCTTTTGGAGGATGAATGGAGGAGGGAGGTTTACAGGGAAAAAAGCCTGGGAGAGGATGAAGGGATAAGGAGTAAATGGAAAAATTAATGGTTCCTTCAAAAAACAAACCATTTGTTCTGAAATTTTTTCCCAAGGTGGTAAAATTCTACTCAACCATCCTCCACAGAAAAAAAAACCTCAGTATTAAACTTAAAGAGAGATCAGACCATCTAGCTAAACATTTTAAGTAATTCTAAGGTCATCTGCCATGAACAAATATTTTCTCTTTGAATCTATTATGTTTCAGAAATATTTGAATGAGCAATTTTGGAGAATCCACTACAGTCCATTCTTCATAGCATATAGCAACAGCATAAAAGAGATGTGTCTAAATTACATTTTTTTCAGTTATTTATCTATGGTTATATGATTTCATTAACTTACTACTAGAATGTTGCTAAGCCCTAGAAAACATTCTTATATCATAGCATTGTGGTCAAGTCTGGAATTTAGATTTTAAAGATTTCCTTCCATAGCAGACTTTAATTGACAATTAGGCATTAAAATGTCCATACTACCCAAAGCAATCTATATGAAAATTCCAGTGGCATTTTTTACAGAAATAGAAAAAACAATCCTAAAATTCATATGGAACCACAAAAGATGCAGAGTAGCCAAAGTAATCTTCAGCAAGAAGAACAATGCTGGAGGCATCACAGTGCTCATTTCAAAATACACTACAAAGCCACAGTAATCAAAGGTGGAGAACTGGCCTAAAAACAGATATGTATACCAGTGGAACAAAACAGAGAGCCTAGAAATAAATCTACACATTTACAGTCACCTGGTCTTTGATAAAGGTGTCAAGAACACACAAAGGGGAAAAGGACAGTCTCTTCAATAAATGGTGTTCAGAAAACTGGATATGTGCATAAAGATTAAAATTGGACCTTTATCTCATACCATATACAAAAATCAATTTAAAAGAGATTAAAACTTGAACATGAAACTCGCAACTATAGCTATACTAGAAGAAAACATAGGAAAACCCTTCCTGACATTGGCTTGGGCAATGACTTCTTGGATATGAATCCAAAAGCACAGGCAACAAAAGGAAAAATAGACAAATGGCACTGCATCAAACTAAAATGCTTCTGAACAGCAAAGGATACAATCAGCAGAGTGGAGAGACAAAAGTACAGAATGGGAGAAAATATTCGTAAACCATCCGGTAAGGGGTTAATATTCAAAATACATAAGGAACTAAAATAACTCAATAGCAAGAAAATAAATAATCCAATTAAAAAATGTGCAAAGGACCTGAACAGACATTTCTCAAAAGAAGATATTCAGGTGTATGAAAAGTTGTTCAACATCACTACTCATCAAGGAAATGCAAATCAAAAACAATGAGATCTCATCTCACATCTGTTATTATATTACTATTGTGTGTGTGTGTGTGTGTGTGTGTGTGTGTGTTCAAAAGATAACAAGTGTTGGTGAGGATGTGGAGAAAAGGGAACCCTTGTACAATGTTGGTCAGAATGTAAAATAGTGCAGCCACTATGGAAACCAGTATGGTGGTTCTTCAAAAACTTAAAAATGTATCTGCTATATTATGCAGCATCATCCCACTTCAGGGTATATACCCAAAGGAAACATATCGAAGAGACAGCTACACTCCCATGTACACTTAAGTATTATTCACAATAGCCAAGATATGGAAACAACCTAAGTGCCCCTCAAAGGATGAATGGAAAAAGAAAATGAGGTGTACATATAAATAAAATGGAATATTATTCAGCCTTAGAAAAGAGGAAATCTTTTCACGTGTAACAACATGGATGTACCTGGGGGACAATATTCTAAGTGACATAGGCACATACAGAAAGACAAATACTGCATGTTTTTGCTTATGTGTGGAATCTAAAAGTGCCAGACTCTTAGTAGCATGGTGGTTACTGGTGGGTGTGGGTTGGAGGAAATAGGCAAATGATGATCAAAGGGTAGAAAGCTTCAGATATGCAGCACAGCAAATTCTGGAGACAAAATATACAAAATAGTGACTATAGTTAACAGCATTGTACTATATACTTGAAATTTGCTGAAGTCTTAATTGTTTTCACATATAAGAAAATGGTAACTCAGTGAAGTGATGGATATGTTAATTAGCTTGATTGTGCTAACCTTTTCATAATAAATACTATATTAAAACACTGCACTGTACTACTTCTTAAATACATTCAATGTTTATTTGTCAATTATATCTAAATAAACTTGAAAGAAAAAAAAGAAGTAAGCAAGTTTTCTGAAGATATAAGTAGCCAGCTCTTTGTTCACCAAAGGCAGGTCTCTTGAAGGACAAGACTAGTAGCCCTAAAGCAATCAAACACGAACAGGCACTTTACACACCAGACTTGGAAAAAATTGAACTCTTCATTACCCTCCTGCTAAGATGATGCCTATTAGTAAGGAAAAGATAACCACCTCTGAAACAACAGTGCCCAGTTTGGTGATAATGGAAGATACAAGCACTGTGCTGAGAACAAAATACACTGTACTGAGAGCAATAATTAGAGAGAAATGGTAGCATCTGTCAGAATTAAAAAATTTGACCCTCTTTTAGAGAATTATCCTACAGATAACCAACTTTGTACACATACACACACACATACTTACACATTCACGCATACACAAAAATACAGAGTCATTCACAAACATCTACACATACACAGACATACACACACATGCATCTAGATGAATACACTACATAGCAGGGTGTTTATTGTAGCACTGTTGATAATAGCAAATAAAATGTGGAAACAAGCTAAGTGTCATTGCAGTGACTCATTGAATGAACTATGATACATAAATACAACAAAGTAAAATACTAGTATCCAGTTTTTAAAAATGAAGTAGCTCGATATATGGGAATACAAAATATATGTCCAAGATAGAACATAAGCTTTATGAGAACTAGAATTTTGTCTGTTTTGGTGACTGTTATTATCACTGGGGATGAGGATAGTGCTTGGCACTTATGTACTCAATGAATATTACTGAATTGCAATAACTATGTTATTCAGTAAAAACATTTTGAAGAGAAGACAGGAATAAAAAAGACAGCTGAAAGAACACTGGTGTTGAAAATCAGCAACACAAATGAGGCGCATTATCAACATGTGTACCTCTGGTTGTGATATCCTGGAAGAACACATTGCTTAGGTAATATTCCACCCAAGAATGCATAGCCAGTAGCTAATGATGAAGAAAGCTCAGAAAAACCCAAAATTGGAAACATCTTATTGAACTGAAAAATGTTGATGTTATAATAATAAAGAATAATTGAAGAATGTTTCAGATTATCAGGGCCTACTGTGATATAACAACTAAGTGCAATACACGATCCTAAATAAGACCTGGTCCTAAAGCAGGAAAAAAACTGTAAAGTATATTGTTGGATCAATCTTATAAAAGTATTGTATTAATGACAAATGTACTGAAGTTTGTGCTTATGAATGTGTCCTTATCTTAGGAAATATACTCTGAAATACTTAGGGGTTGCTACAGACTGATTATGTCCCCCCTCCAAATTTATATGTTAAATCCTAAGGCCCAATGTGATGGTATATAGAGGCAGGGCCTCTCATGAATGGGATTACTGTCCTTATACAAGACATCACAGAAAATTCTCTCATCCCCTCCACTATGTTAGGGCAGAATGGATGAACCAGGAAGCAGGTGCCCTCCAGACAATGCATCTACAGCCACCTTGATCTTGGACTTCCCGGCTTCCAGAATTTTGAGAAATAAATTTGTTTATAAACTACCCATTCTATGATATTCTGTTAAAACCACCCAAATGGACTAAGACAGAAATTAAAGAGCTGCAATGTTTATGGTTAACTCTCAATTGGTTCAGACAAAAATAATACCAATGGATGGATAGATGGATGGATGGATAGATGGATAAACAGACAGGCAGCTATAGAGAACAAATGATAAAGCAAACAGGGTAAAATGTTTCCAGCAGTGTATCTGGGGGGAAAAAGTTCTTTCTATAATTCTTGCAACTTTTTTTTTTTTTTGTAAGTTTGAGCTTTCTTCCAAACAAAAACTTTTTTAAAAGATACACACACACACACACACACACACACACACACACACACACACACACACACACACGCAATTTCTGGAAATAAATACCAAAAAAAAAAAAATGTTCACCGTATTTAGCTCTAGGGAGTGGAAATAGAGATCTTTTGGAGGCAGAAGTGAAAAGGATTGTTGCTATCCAGGAGGGGAACTCTATAAGCTTTCATTTAAAATCCTTTTATCCTATCATAGTTTGACATGAACATATGATGCCTGTGTAAAGAAAATGCTTAACTGATTTTAAATCAGCAGTGAGGAGGCACCGAAGAGTGTGTGGCCTTTGGAGTCAGACAGACCTTGGCTGCAATTCTATCCGTGCTCACTTTACTCAGGGTGTGGCTTGACCAAGGCAAATGATTCCTTTGAGGGTAATAGTCCTTAGACAACAAGGTTTCCTATTCCAGCTCTGTCATGAACCCACTGGGAAAGGAATGGTAGACAGGCCATTTCACCTTCCTGAGCCTCAAGTCTCTTGTCTTTAAAATGGGAGCACAACCATGATTTCTTTTCAAGTCCATTTTTGCTGCAAAAGAAATTTGGCTTTCCAGGTCTTGCTTTAACAGGAAGAGTTCTGAATTTCATCATTCACATGAAGAAATGATGATCTACCATTTTCTGGGATGATGACTATTACCTAAACTCCTAACAGGACTTAAAATGTTCTTTAAAGCTTTGGAGTGGAGGCCACATTGATTTGTAATAATTCGGACCTCACCAAAGTTGGGGTAGAAACTATGATATCCTTTCCTGCTTCCCTGATGAGCATTTCTCAGTCTTTTCTCTGTTAGTCTATGAGAAACCATGCTGGGGCAAACATCAGAAAGTTCCTAACCCAGTAAGGCCCTGTTCTCACATCTCTTTCTCCTTACTGTTTAAAGCCATGCACTGCTGAAAGAAAATTCAATCCATATGCTTCTGAGTAATTTACACTTAACACATCAACATATTCCATTGTAACAGTCATTTGTTGTCCCAAGAATCCTCCAGAGCCTTTTTAAGGCCTTTTATTCTTGGGAGTATCAGTTGAGGAGTCATAAATCGAATTTGAACGCCAGAGGATAGTTCTTTATCCTTATTATTCCTCATTTATTTGGTAAACCCTGCCAGGCTTCTTTCCCTCCAGCTTTCCCTTAGGTAACAAAGGTTTTGTTTTAAGATTTTTTTTTTACATTCTTTTTGTTATATAATCAGAGTACTAATAGTTACTATTTGATTACTATCTGCTGGGGATCAGTGATGACAGACTCTGTACTAGGAACTTGTATGTAACCTCTTTCACCTTCACACTGAGATGAATATAATTTTTTTCCCTATTTTTCCAGATTCAGAACCCAAAGCCCTGAGAAAATAAGTAACTTGCCTAAAACCACATAATAACAAGCACCTAGGAGTGACTAACTCCAACTATGGCACTGCCTTCCCCAATCAATTAAAAATAAACAACAGTGGTGCTCCAACTTTCACAGCAGGCCCTTTGCTAGCAGACCCTCTCACCTGGGTCTTCCTGGTAATCTCTCTTCATCCCAGTCCAACTGTCACCTTCAAAGGAAGGCTTTGCTCTTCATTGCTGTCTTATACATACATTCTTCTTTGTCATGCTTCATTGTAATATAATCATCTTTTTCATGTCTGTTTTTAGACTGTGAGCTTCTTGAGTTCAGGGTTATCTCTTATTCATCTTTATCTTTCCAGAGCCCAACCCAGAGCAGATGCTTAATAGATGTCTGTCTGGTTGGATATATCTTACTTAAGATTGAGGTGGAAATGCCATTCATTGATTCTTTATTCATCCTAGGCATTGGAGATAGGACAAGCTAAAACAAGCAGATCACCACCTACACCCAACACCACTCAGGATGGGAGCCTACTTCTCCACTCCCTATCGACAGTGTCCGTTTGTTCCCTTCACTGAGTAGCATATAGTTTATATGCTGGAAACAGTGCCTCACAGTTGTCAAGTGAATGGACTCCAGAGTCAGGCCAGTTGACTCTATCTAGGCAATTCGCTGAAACTCAGTTTCCACATGAATGGAATGAGAAAAATAAAGTGCCTATATGACTGGGTGCTTGTAGAACATGACTTATATTGTGGACGTTACATGTAAATTTAGAATAGTGCCTGAAATGTGAAGTTCAAATATATTAGCCATTATTACCATTCTGTGTATCACCCAGCTCATATGCCAGCCAACTTAATTAGCCATTATAGACTAAGAAATTAAATAAAATGATCTAATATGATTATTTCACAAATACACTATCTTGTGAAAGGCTTTTTAATCATGTATTGCAAGGTAATGTAGTAATCCTATCTAAAAATGCCTAGACCAAATGCATGTGAAAATTGAATACAAAGCACAATTATTAATTGACCAAACAATCTCTCACTTCTGTAATTACTCCTAACACAGATGTACCTCTTCTTTTCCACCTCTAAAGCTTCTATTATTTAAACTTTACATTTTTATTTTTATTTTTCTCCTTTTTTACTCTTCTAAGTCTGCTTGTCTTGACCCTGTGTGAACACACAAATGCTGATAAGGCTGAGTTCATAAACTCACTGCCTTTCCATTTCAGACTGTTACCTTTTTATGGCTACAGACTATATCTCAAACCTTGACCAATGTTACTAATGAAAATCATTTATCACAGAGATGTCAGTGAGTGAGGATACCACCCTATGGTGTAAAAACCTTGGATATCTATTAAAACGTAATAACTAGGTCAATGGAAACCACATGCAAAGGCATTTCATCATAATGAGATTTTTAATTGTTAAAAATTTGAAAAAAGTAGATATTCAATAACAGAAGAATGATCTAATAAACTTCAGTTATGTGATGGATTTTAAATGATGGTTTGCAAAAATTCTTAAGTGACATTACAATATAATGATAATTTTAAAAAGCAGTATAGAAATGCATTTAATTATGTTAAATTACAAACTTAAATATGTTTATACACACACACCTGTATTTATATAGAAAAAACAAAAGAAAGATAATGCACTAAAATGTTAGCAGTTTTATATTTGGGTAATGAAATGAACTATGGGTGATTGTTATTTTCTTCTTTATCATTATTAGTACAAGCTTTAACTTTTTTTGACTGTTAAATACCTTATGTGAATTGCTTCACATCTCAGTTTCCTCAACTGTAAAATAAGGATAATTAGAATATGTTTCACAGGTGTTGTAATGTATCAGATGAGATACAGACATAAAAACAACTGACAAATTTTAAAAGTAATGTTTAAATATTAAATTACTGAAAAGCAATATAACTTTATGCATGAATTTCAGCAGTTAGGACTGGAAAATTTACTTTGTTTAAAAAGTGTAAAAAAAATGTAACAGGTGTGGCTTTTTCTTGGGACTTTACCCAGTTCCTAGGATTTCCTGCTCCTTTACCTCCCCTGGCAGTGACACTGTCATCACTGTGAAGCTGGAGAAATACTCAGAAGGGTGGTAGTTTAAGGCAGGAAATAGAAAGGGGATCAAATAAAAATTCAAAACTGGATGCCACCAATTTAGCCAGGTAATGGAGAATAAAGCCAAGCCCTGAAGCACAGGAAAGATTTGGCATCACTCACACACCAAATAAAGCAGATAGTGAATGTGTCAGTGTTCCGAACATCAGATCAGCAGTGGCTTTTTAGTCAGAGGTGGCCTGGCAGAAGAGATGTGAACCTAAAGGGCTGAGGTGTCTGGTCCCAAGAGCAAAACAGAAACCCAGGGGTCCTGGGGGTTTTTTTTCTCAGGGCCAAATCACTGCAGTGCAAACTTCAGGGAAAATGCCTTTCTGTGGGTTGCCCATTTTAGACTGTTTTATTTTATTTTTATTTTTATTTTAAGAAAAAAAGAAGAGAGTCAGTGTGGGGATAAATGAAGGCCACTCATTCAAAAAAGAAAAAAAAGAACAGATATTCCTACGTTATTAAAATGAAGAAACCAAGTGATCTCAAGGGTAACACAGAGTACTTTTCATAAAGACAGATAAAAGAGGCTTTTAGAATAGAATAGAATCCTATCAGAGTCAAAAAAAAAAATGGTAGATTATGAAGTCTCATTTCATCACAAGTCCAAAATGCTTCAAGATGAGAATTAGCTTGCTAACGTTGTCACCATGTATATGTTAATAGTGCTACATGCTGAAACAATGATAAGATCATTACTCAGTAGAGCACAGATATTAATTTCAGGCACGTATATTTAAAGTATACCAAAAGGTAGACAGCATTCCAAGAACTGATTCAGAAACTGTACGCTGGAAATAAAAAGAATGGTCTTAGCTAAATAGCTTCTTTTTCTTTAAAAAAAAAAGTAGTTATCAGTGTCAATATTCATATTTTTATTTACCAAGTACATATAGTACCTACTAAGTGGTAGATACTAGTCCAAGAATTTTACTCATTCAATCCATGTAACATCCCTATAAGTATTATCATCACCCCATTTCCCTGAGAGAGAAACTGAAGCAGAGAGAGACTGTGTTGCTTGAGGGGTGCCCAAGAGCTCACAGCTAGGAAGTGAAGTTTCCAGGATTCAAACCCAGCTATTTGCTCACCTTTAACTACTACTGGTATTTGTATACACTTAGCAAGAAGACAGTGGAAGTCTCAGCTCCACAGACAGATGGAAATATGTGAGAATCAGTTGCGGATCATATTAAAAGTGACAAAAAGTTTCTGTTTTCCTGGGACAGTCCTCACTTTCACTGGGACTTAATGTCCCAGTGTAATTATTAATACTAGCCTTTGTCACTGTCAACAGTGTCCAAGTGTGGGCAATAAATTATAGGGCCAACCTCAGAAAGGCCTTATTCTACTACCATCAGTGAGATTCTTAAGCCTTGTTATCCGCGATTTCCTCATCTGTAAACGGGAATGCTAATGTTTGCTTCTTTCTGTCTGACAGGATGATATTACTGTGGCATTATGCAGAAGAACATAAAAGAAAGATATTTTGAAATGGTACAAATGTCAGAAGCTATATAGGGAGTTCCTATAACTGCTGAACTCTCATCATGTGTAGTGCTCAAAGGTGGATATTTTACATTTGTTAATGGACTCATTGCCCATGAATACATAACATCATTTTTATCCTTACGAAACAAACATGTGATAGAAACCTTAGTGTCAGGATAGAGTACAAACAAATCATTAAGTTACTCTTAACCATTATAACTGAACCAGAAACTATGTCAAGAAATGTGAAAAGAAAGCTTTGGTAATTTCATTATATAATATCCACTTTATGGTTGACTCATTACTTCCAGGTAAGCAAGAGAAATGAGAATAGAAAGAATAAACGGTTTTGTTATTTAAAATGCAGTTTAAAAGGCTAGAACTGCTAAGTAATTTATCAGAGAGAAAAGCCATAGATTCATATTACAGAAGAAAAAGTATATTGAGACCTTCCTGCTATATATGAGTTAAAATTCAAGAAAATCACCTATATATTGTGAATTAAAAGGTTTGAGCTCTATCATGGAGTGTACCTGGGTGTGTGTGAATCCCAAAGTGTTCTGGCTTTTCAGTATGGGAATTCACAAAAACAGAAGAGCATCTGAAATGGATAAAGGTATTATATCCTTTTAATTTTTTGTATCTTTCCTCAGTTTCCCATTTTGTTCCCTGCTTTTCATCCATTTCCTCCCACAAACTCTAACTTCTGACATACTGGCCATTACATCACAGTCCATCACTTCCTTTACTCCTCTTTATACTCACTAAATATACTCATCTCTTTGATCGAAAATAAGGGAAGAAATCTAAATATGTTCATTGCGTTAATTTTTTTTCTTATATTTTGTTGCACTTTGCAAAAGCAGAGTTTGGGTCACAGTATCCTCACCTAAAAATTGAGAAGTTCAATCAGTTGCTCCCCAAGAATTGCACAGCTTTGTAGATCACAATATAGCACATGAATGGGGGGAGTTGAATAAATGCTTCAGACTGAGACAAGGATAGAGGTTAAGATAGTGTGGATGGTTCTATCTTGCTTTGGGGGAAAAATCATAACTATTTCAAGTAAGCAATAATCTCTGGCCAAATAGAAAGAAAGGACAAAGGCAGGAAACAAAGGAAAGAAGGAAGGAAGAAAATGAGAAAGGGAGGGAAGGAGGGAAAAAACCTTTTAGTGTATAAAAACATGTCAGATTTATGGATTCTCTTAATTTCTTGATCCAGTGAAATTTGACCTGTTAAT
This sequence comes from Manis pentadactyla, assembly GCF_030020395.1. Taxonomy (NCBI): domain Eukaryota; kingdom Metazoa; phylum Chordata; class Mammalia; order Pholidota; family Manidae; genus Manis; species Manis pentadactyla. The sequence goes on along the minus strand of NC_080029.1, from coordinate 62,327,627 downwards.
TCATTAGGATGTGAAATATAAAGTCAAAATATAGGTGTAATTTCGGCTTTTTGAAAAATCTTTTTATCTTTACTTGTCACAAAGAGGGGTTGTGACAGTAAACGATGTGTTGTCAGGAGGCCTGTGTGCTAACTTAGCTCTACATCTAAGTAAACGCACAAGAGCAAGCAGTCACTAGGTGTTTATAGGTGGTTGTGTCATGGTCCCCGAGGCATCTCTAGAACTGGAAATAATAGTAGGGATTATCCCTTCAATCCTTCACACCCTTTTCATGTTGCAAAATGGTCATAATAGTTGACTTTTTGTTCTATATAAATAATCTGAGGTTTTAAGAAAGAAAATACAAACAAAAATTTAATGAATAATATCTTGCCAGCTAGATTTCTCACAGAGATATGAAAATTATTAGCAATGCATGCCTAAAACTGAAACAGCTAAAATGTATATAATGAAAGTTAACTACTACAATATTATTAAAATATTTTATGAGTATTCTTTATAACATCATAGTATTCCAAGAACCAGAGCTTTTGACTTTAAGTTGACCTGTGCTTTCCACAAAGAACACTTACATACTTGTGAAAAAAATTGTATAATTGCTGTAAAACAATAGTTTGTGTACACTACTGCAGTTTCTAACCATGCTCTAGGGAATCCAATAGCTCATTTCCTCTGAATTTATATTACTTATGTTTTATGTTAAGAGATTATATTGGTTTACAAAGGCATTAGCCAGAAAACTAGTCCCTTGAGGACTTGCTTCATTATTAAATACAAAATACAATACTAAATAGCAGGAGGAAGGCAACTTTCACATTTACCAAAATTACCTGATATGCTTACAGAGAACAGGTGAATACCATTCCATTCTGGAGTATTAAGCACTTCCACTTGAAACATGGCAAACACAGGCTCTTCTAAGCATGAAGGAATCTTCATTATTTATTTCTCAGAACCAAAAACACAGCATTTACAGACAAGTTATGATAAAGATACAAGGACAGCATCCCTTGCTTGGGCTGAAGAGTGCAGGAAAGAGGGTGATGGAGTCACTCCTAACCCATTTCTCTTCAGGCCACCCCTGTGTTGAGTCCGGGTCAACTCCACCCACTCAACATCCCCAGCACCATGATTCAGTTATACAAGGAATTCAGCTATATAAGAAACCCCACCACACTGTACTCAATCATTGTCAGTTAAATCCATAGAAATGAAAACATTTCACTCCCAAACAACTGTTTATCAATAATTGATAATACAATATTCACAATTATAGCCTGTTTGAACTAACACTTACCATATATGTTCCTTGTTTTTTAAGAGACAAAAACTATTGCAGAACTTGGCTCCGTATTTTATGCCAAGACTCACTATATAATTCCAAAAGAGAAAACTACTAATTTTTTGAATATCTGACATAAGGATGCTTTGGAGCCAATGATGTACAGTGCAGCAGGACAATGTCCAGCCCAGAAGTATCACCTTCCTGGATTCTGGACCTGGCTTTCCTTCGAAATTTTGAAAAATTATTTCTCCCTAAGCCTCAATGTTTTCAACTATAAATTAAGGAAATTGGATTCAAAGGAAGGTTTCTAAACTTTTGTTGGAATAATAACCCTTTTCTTCAACAAAATACTAATGAACCCAACCTGTTAAAAAAATGTTAAGAATGAACCTGCTCTGGTTGAAAACACTGCAGGAAACCCAAGTTTACCAATCAGCTTCCTGTCGACTCCCCACAGTTCAGACTGCAAACCACTAAGCATTAGAACCTCTAAGGTCCCTTCTGTAACCCCATGTGGATGACCAAGAGAATAAATAAAGCAGATGTTAGTTTTTAGAGACTAATAGCTGTCTGAAGTTCTGGAAAAGTTTAAGAGAAAGATTAAGGTGGAAGGAATTGATGGCCATCTCTCTGTGGTTCTAGATTCTGGCTACTGGGCCCTTGTTTCAGAGAACACTTTTTCTCCTGCTATCAGTTACTTTTGGTTTGAAAATCAAAAGCCATCAAATAATACAGTGACTTAAAATAATTTTATCATAATGGACGTCATCATATTTCTAATCTGTACCTGTGCACTCTCTGCAAAGCAAAGCCAACTTATGTTTAGGATTTAGGTTGCCTCCTGCACATTTCTCTTGTACACAGTAATTCTATGTCAAACATCCCTTAGAGAAACAACGAATTATAATCTTATTCAAAGATGAAATCCAAACTAAAACAAAATTAAGTCTGTTATTACAAGGAATTTTGAGGCAATACTAAGCTGAACTTGCCGATAGCAAATTCCTGTTTGCATTCAAGAAAGATCATATATTCCACAGAATAAAAAAAGTTAACCTATAGTTTGCATGCCCAAAGAAACACCACAGGCTCCTCTGTAGGGCACAGGCCACTGATGAACACTAGCAATTTAGGCTGAATATTAGCACTGTGATTACTCTCATGTAAAATAAGGGATACAAAGCAATAAGCAAAGAAAAGAAAGAATGAAGAGGGAAAAAGAAGAGAAGAGGGGATAGGAAATAAAGAAAATCAGAAATTTGAATGAAAGAAGATTGCAATTGACAGGTTTGGCAGAGGCCACTAATTGTCTCCAATATCTATTCTCCTCTTCCTTCCTTTCAGTAATAGAACACCTCACCATTACCACCTACTTTTAGCTGGACACAAAATTGCCTATCCCCAGCCACACAACCTAGAGTCCTTTACAGCTAGGTGTGGCCACTGACTAAGTTCCAGCCAACGGGATGTGAAAGGAAGTGACATAAGCAATTTCAGGTCATATCTTTATTAAGGAAGTTGCTTTCCTGCCTTACTTTAGACCACCCCACCACCAACACAGGCTAGGATGAGGATATTAGTGCTGGTAATCCAGTTTTTACTACGCAGATGGGGATCATATTCTGAAGAAATTAGAGAAAACTAGAAGTAACCTATATTTCCCTGACCTACGGAACAATAACTCCTATATGCCTTCTTTCTTCTTTTGATCTCTTTGTTACAGCAGCTTAGACTATACTCACTAACGTAAGTTCCTTCTACCTGATTAATGATTAAAAATGGAAACAAAAATACAGGGATAGATGCAAAAGAGACAACACCCAACATGTATCTCTGCCTCCATGTTATGAAACCTAAAAATCCCCAGGGAGTCAACTCTAGCTCAGTCCTTAGAGTGTCAAGTCACACTAAGAAGCTTCATAAAGTGATTCTCAGGGATTCCACAGACACTTCAGGAAGGTCAGATTTCAACAGGCCAAAAGAAATTTCAGGAGGAGACTGAAATCATTCACCATACTCATGTTAGCTATGGCAGTCTACTAGTTTCCTATTACATGGAACTTTAAAGTACACTGTTTTTACCTATCACACAGATATCTCTACCTTGCCATTTTTTTTTTTTTAGAGGGATGGATTTGGAGTGGAACTGAATAAACAGTTCTAGGCTCTTGACTCTTTAATTTCATTCCTCATGATAATAAACTACTGAGTGACAGGGTGGATTACAAAGATTGTGCACACAAACTAGGGAAATATAGACAATGGTACAAAGTATATATGTAGGCACAAACCAATTATATTTTATTTTGAGATTGCCTTATTTCCTTATAGTCTTTTCTCTATTTAGAGAATACCATATGTAACTATTAAAACTTATACTATAATAGTGCTAAACATCTTTCCTCCATTCAGTGTATTTTATATCTGCTTGCATATTCACTATGAGATACATGAAAACTATTTTTGAATCCAACATGAAAAGGGATTTATATGTATTTTAATAATCCAGGTAATTAAGCATTCAAAGTAGAGAAAAATAGGATAAAATCGTGATGTAATAAAATGTTTAGCATGTCCTGACATTCCATTTTTCTTCAGACTTTTAATTGTTTGTTTTTCCTCCTACGTACCACAATAGAACACACAGTTATAATCAATGTGTGATGACAAATGGTCTCAGGGTTGAGTTTGCATTCTTCTAAATATATTGGCATTTGTAAGCTGGAAAAGATAGATGTAATCAACTGCCCTCAGACAAAAGTAGGATGACTATTCTGGCAAAATGTTCAAACCACATTAAGCCCTAATTTGAAACGATGTTTGAAAGAAAGCAATGTAACTAGGACCAATTTATTTGTATTACAACTAAAAACTTACTAGACATACTTAAGAGATGGAAACAATTAAATGCATTTGTTTTCTAAACAGACCAAGTATATTAGAAACTTCGAAGGTTAAAAATCTAATTTCACTAGACACTATTATTTGTTGCTGTGCAATACTTAAATTATTTTCTTTAATGGCCCTCTGAGGCTGTTCTAATAAAATATGCTATTTTTAAGAGTGAGTAAACAATCTGTTTAATTTCACATTATCAATATAGCATAGAGTTTCATTCTAATTAGCAGCATATGTAAGGAAGTAGCTGTGAAAGGGTAGGACAATTTAAACAGAACGCCATTTTATTGGAGGGGTATTGTTGGTCTCCATATTTTTTTTCTCATAAAAAATATTTCAAAAAGAATATTGTTGCTTTCCCTTTGTATTCAAATCTAGTTTCTATGGTAGTCTGGTAAACTCGTGTCATGTGAGTTCTCTGGGATACATAACTAGACACAATAGGCACTTCAGCTGAAGATAACAATTGTTCTGGCTTCAAAGAGATTGAAATAATGACATTTCTACCCAGAATAATATCCTGCTCCAAATGCGGGATGGCCAGACCCCAGCATATCATCTAGTCTTTGGCTAATACATGTACCCTGACCAGTCAATCAAGGAGAGTTTCTTTAAGACCAAGTGTCCTAGACTCTTTGGCGTCTTTTCCCTTGGGCTATATCCTGACAAGCCTGGCTAAGAGAGGTGGCTCTTTACACACCATAATGAAGCACACGTCTGGGAGAGCAGCACTGCCAAGGGCCCACTAGAGTCTGCCAAGAATTGATGCTACAGAGTATTGAAAACAGGACAGGGCTCTTTTCAGTTCTCCTCCTCCACATCACTAGTTTGTAGAGAGTCTGATGAACATTTGAATGAATAAACATCAAGAGGAATTTTTGTTCCATCAGGATCACACATCACTAGCAAAAGGATCTAAGGCCTGTCCCTGCAAGGAAAGCACAGGAAGGGCCGGTAGGAAGGGGAGAAAATTTGCTAAGTTTTTAATCTCATTACTATAGAACAACAAAGTATTCAAAAGGTTTCCTAGGGGCTTATTTACTTTGTATAGAAACACTGACAATTCAACCATTTTCCTAACACTAGTTGTTCCTCCTAGAAATCATCTAGGGTTAGAAGAGTGTATCTGACTTTGCTACTGTGCCTATTCAAACTGCTGAGAAGAAAGTTAAGGTGATTCTGCTGATAACAGCATTCAGCCTTAAAGATATTTAAAATGTTAAAATACTGGTGAGACAACTAAAGCAGGACTGAAACATCAAGTCTAAGGAATTGCTTCTTTCCATGCCAGTGTAAGATTTCTTTCCAGCAAGATTATAAGGTACATACTAATTGAGCTAAAACCTAAAGAATGCTTCAGATACTATAAAAATAGTATTGTAATTATTCAGCACTTCAACTAAAATATTTAAAGACTTCAAGTATTTCTTCTATTTAAAAAAGCACACTAAGGATTAAAATATAAAAATACATGTAATCAAAATGAATCTTCAAGAAATTTACATTGTAGACTTATTTATATAAAACAGAACTTATCCAGTAAGAACAATCCTATTTTCACACAAAGGATAAGGTCAAAAATATTTTTGAAAAATGTAATAGTAATAAAACAAATCAGCCAGTAAACATTAAGTGAGCACATGTTCTGTGTAAGACACTGTGTTTCAGCAGCAGACTCACAAAACCCAAGAATGGACTTCCCAAAGGGAAAGAAACTGAAAGTGGGTGGGTGGGAAGGGAGGGAGAAGGGGAATAAGGGGCATTATAATTAGCACACATAATGTAGGGGAGGGGGCACGGGGAAGGCAGTATAGCACAGAGAAGACAAGTAGTGACTCTATAGTATCTTACTAAGCTGATGGACAGTGACTGTAATGGGGTATGTGGTGGGGAGTTGATAATGGGGGGAATCTAGTAACCACAATGTTGCTCATATAATTGTATATTAATGATACTCAAATAAATAAATAAATAATAAAATACAAAATATATATCACACACACACACACGACACTGTGTTTCAAGTATCATGGCACACAGCACACAACCTCTCACCTTTACCCACCTCACAGGATGAGCTTGGTACTAAATGTTAAGACCTATGTCCTACCCAGAGAATCTCATCTTTATGTAGCCAACTCATAATTGGGGTTTTGAGAGTAGTAAGAACGGCCTTCACATCCCTGTACATTTTCTGTGTATGCATCTAACACACAAGATACACTGGTAATAAAGGCACATGTATGTTCTCCAACTTAAGCATTACATTTTAAGTCCTTAGACGTGCTATTGGAAGCCCTTACTAGGTAGACCTTTCCAAACTAACTAGAACATATCCTTTTAATAAAAAATAATAGCTATGTTCTCATTTTCAAAGTTTGTGATTAAAACCTACAGTGAAAGATTCCAGCTGAGAAGAAATTTCCTTTTGGTTAAAAAAAAAAAGTCATTAAATTTATCGGAACAATATGAAATGAAGATGTTGTTGTTGGGTCCCTCACTTATAATGGAAACCAAACAGGCTTCCTGGCTTAGTTAAATCCATAAATTATTCATCACATAACATTTCAACAGTAATTTTAAACACATAAAAATTAAGATACAAAGAAAGTCCGACTGTCAATGCTAATCAAACAATTACACATCTTTTTGCAAGTGATCTAATTGCCCAGATCTCAAAGAAAACCACATAATCTCACATGTTAAAATAATGCTTTTACATATTTTAAGAGTGGCAGGACAGCTTTTCAAAACATACGTTGTAGTATTGGGTGCTATTTCAACTGCTGTTCCAGATCCTTCGACATGGCAGCTTAGTTTGCTAATCTTGGCTTATACTTTTAAAAACAACTTACTACAATTTTATGTGGTAGCATTCTATCTCTCTCATAGTTTATAACCCAAAAAATGCACTGTTAAATTGCTTTTGATATTGACAAAGGGCACTGTTACTCATTTTATTTTTCAACAAAGAGCTAAAAGGTACGTGAATCATCCTTTTGAAATTTGGAATGCAGGCAAAACAGTGGATGTGAATGGAGACTAAGTAAATAATTCCTCTCATCATTTAAACCTTTTTTTTTTTCAGGGCATCATTCCTGGAAAAAGTCATTTTCGTAGCCGTAGCCTATTGCCCTAAAAAAAGAAATGGTGAAAAATATATTCCCAAAGAGCGGTTTGTTTACCAGAAGATGGGGCTCAGTAAGGTGTTTTGTGTTCTGGAAATGTAAAGTTAATTCTTCCTGTCAAAGCCTTAGGAAAACAGTCACATCGTAAACATACTTTCACATTTTAGAGCTGCCCCTCATTTTATTTTAGAAGAGGGTTCTTTCTATGTGTCCCATAAATCTACATTCTTAGATGTGCAGAAATGAGAATAAGTAATAGTATCTTTGTATGACAGACCTAATATAACATATATTAGAGCACTCTTTCATTCTCCATATGGATTTACAAAGGGGAATAAGGGTAGAAAATGAAATCCCAAGAGATGAAACTGAACTTAGCTAATGTGATACTTCCTTATGAAGAATTTTAAGCTCCTTCAAATAGTATCAAGTCCAAGCCAAGGCTCAATACTGCCATCTCCTTCTTAAATGCTGAAATACAAGGAACAATCTCAGGATAAAAATATAGAATAATAAAGCAAAATGCAGCAGCTCCTGGACAAGTGAAATTTACCAAACACAATTTTTATGTTTGTCATTTTAGAAGGAAGGTCCAGTCACTAAAGATAGTATAAATGTTTTATTAAATTAACGAATATTTTTAACTACAAAATTACTAATCCTTTTCTGTAGATTCCCCCTCCCCAAAAGGCAAAATACACAGCTAACTTATTGATCCCATTATTCATAATAGTTCAACTTATTTATTTTTAAGATATTTAACGGTTAAAACATCTAAGGTTGTCAGCAAAACCAGCCTTAAATTTAAACAGAATTCACTGAACTATCTTTATTTTAGAGTTTTTGTATGCATCCTCTGAGTCTAGTATTTTCCTTACCTAGTAATTGATACCTGAAAATCCTAACATTATAGTGTTTTTAACATAAAACTTTGAGCTCTATTCAAATGCAAATAGCACACTGAGAGGTGAATCTATAATGTATCATCAGCTACACAGATCTCCTTGTGTGTTTTTCTCCAGTAACAATAAGTTCTGAGACAGTGCCAGTTGATGATGCCTCTTGTCCCAAAATAATTATTAAAAACCTCCCTTCTTCGATATGATCAACTGTGATTATCCTAGCCTTAAATCCTTCTTGAAGGTAGGATTTCACAGGAAAGGGGATACCATTGTGCCAAATGGGGACTGCCTCCAAAGTGAGTGGAAGGAGGCTAAGAAGTAGAATGGGAAGGTTGAGGTGAAGGGTGCTTCTGAGGGGATTATTTAGGTATTACATTGATAGGACAAGGGGCAAAACCCATGTAGTATGAAATGCAACACAATCTTAATTGACAACAAAAAATATATATATTTAGTTAGGTAAATGTTAAAGCACCAGATTTATTTTATCACTAACTTCTTTAGCAATTTATCTTTTCCAAAAGAACAAAAATGCTAATTTGGAATCTCCTGTTCCCAAACTGAGAAGATGGCTACTACTGCAGTCACTTTTCAGATCTAAAGCAAGAGGAATCCATTAGGAATCAGCATGAGAGAATCAGAGTCTGGGAGAGGCAGTGTTCCACCATATGCACTCCCACCCTGCTTAGCAAAACAGCTCTTCCCCCTGTGGCATACTGAGATCTCTGAGAGAAGACCAGAAGGAACAAGGGACGCTACCATGTGTCCACTCATGGACAGGTTACTCACTAACAGAACAGCTCTGCTGTCCCAGCTGATACACAGAAAGTGCACATCCTTTACAAGTGGGGTCAAACTCAAGAGGGCCATTAACACAAGGGGGAGAAAGAAGATTATTATCAAAGTAGAAACCCAGGACCAGTGCTCTACAACATGAGTGTGAGAGGAGATCTCCAGTGCTCAGATTTCAGAAATAGAAAAGATAGAAACATTTCTGTGACTCTATCAAATGAAGAACATACTTCATAGAAGCTGCAAGAATTTATTAAAATTTAACCACAAAAATACAATAATAGAATGTTTCTATATCTTCTGAATTCAGTAACTCAGAACTTCAAGGGAAATTTTTTTTTGTTTTTACATAAACTATGAAATGATTCAGACATAAGAGAAGTTTCTCCTTCCTCTAACAACCAGGAATTTTTATGTAAAGGTTACTGGAGCAAATTATCTCCTCATCCACCACCTCCAAGTTTAATCAGTCTGTGTTTTAAATATTTGAGCTTTTGACCTTTTAATGAGAAGCATATATTTTAGATGCATTTAATGTCATTTGAAAGAATATGTCTTGAAAAGTTATATAAAATGTGTTACAAAAGATAAAAAAAAAAACAAATATTTTTAAAAGACCAAAAGGGACTTAGTTCATGTGCATTGATAATGCCTTTAGCTCTCTGAGAAAGCAACACTGGTTTCAAGTCCTGTCTTTGACCCACCAAGCACAGCCTCCAAACGGCAATGCAGAGGGCATGGGTATGGCCGCGACAGCACGGGGAGCCCCAGACCTGGTGGCTCACCTTGACTGGCTGAATAACAAGACACTGCATGCTACAAGGTGCCTGCCATTTCTAGTTTCACTACTAGACATGTTGGCATAATTGTGCAGAAGAAAATTTGTTAAGGGAAAATGTTCAGAGCTAGGCTGTGTTATCTAGGGCCCTCTTCCTGGTGTTCATAAGCAGCAGCATTCTCACTGGGAGGCCCAACAATGAGAGAACACTACACATATACATAGGAATTTTCTCCATATATAAATCAGTAGAAAAATTATATATTCTGCACCTTAAACAGTGAAAATGTTTTAACTGGTACAAGCATGGCCAGCCTCATTCTTATATTATTTTCTCTTGTGAGGGGAACATAGAGCCACTGTGGGTGTTATAGGACTGAGATCACTTGCTAAATGAGGACAGGACAGTCTGAAGCTAATAAAAGGGCCAAATAAACATTTATTTGCAAAGAGTTTCAAGGCCAAACCTTAATGACTTCAGGAAAAGCCCAAAAGGCATACTGAGGATGACCAGGCACCCTTTAAAAGTGACTTTCAAACTTTTTCAGAACTCCAGATCACTTGTGCTCAGCAAGAAGTTTAACAATGCCACTTGCTCCTAGCTACAACTCACAAAAATTATTGAGCAGGGCAGCCCTGGTTGTCTAGATACTCTAGTGCATTGATCCAGTTTTCAGGTATTTGGTCCTTTCTTCTGCCTGATTATGTGCAAGGGCATGATTTTTTTTTTTCTCAAGTAAATTGTGTGACTAGGAGCTCAACTAATTTAATGTTACTAATCTCACTGACCTTCTGGGTGGGAATAAAATGGTATGTAAATGCAAATGAGGGGAGGGAAATGTAAAGAGTGAGAGAAGCACTAACAATTTAGCAATATATATGTACTAGCATGTAATTTGTTCTAAGTAAATAAGTGCTGACTTAATTAAATATCATGAGTGGGGAATTCTTGCTGGAGAAACTGACTCCCTCCATTGGACCCTGTCTCTCCTTGTGTTCCAGTCTTTCTTTCAAAACACAGCTCAAAAATCATGTCCTTCAAGTGTCCCCTAATGCCCAGAGACATCTACTAATGTCTCTTTCTCTTCTCCCTTATCATGCTCTCTCTTACATTTTCTTTCTTTTTCCCCAGTTTTATTGAGATATAGTTGCCATCTAACACTGTATTAGTTTAAGGTGTGCAACATAATGATTTGATATATGTAAATATTGTAAAATGATTACCACACTAAGTTTAGTTAACATCCATAATGGTCCAAAAATAAGAATTTTTTTCCTGTGATGAGAACATTTTTTTCTTGTTATAAGAATATTTTTCTTTTTTGAGAAACTTAACCATCTTGATTATCTCCAGAATAACTAGGATGATGCCTTACCTTAATAGGTCATCAAACTCCTTCCTGACATTTCTGAGAATATCTGGTGTGATGAGGAATGATTATCTTTTTCTTGTTGAGTTCCACTAATTGTTCATAAGCCCTTCCTTACATTAAACAACTTTGTAACTCTTACCCATAGATCTGAATTAAGCATTCCAGAGTCACGCAGAAGTCTAATCTAACTTTCCTGGTACAATCCATTATGTTTTATTTTACAGACTATAACCCCCCGCAACCCCTGCAAAAGAAATGGTTTCTAGATCTTTTATCATCTTTGATATCCACTCAGGCATATCTTACATTTCATCAGTATCCTTTAAATCTTCCCATCAGAAATAGGAAGGAAAGATAAAGGAGGAGAATTAATGAGGACACCAAAAAAAATAAAATAACAAAGTATTACAGAAGCACAGGGAAAGGAACAATTATCTGGCTTGAGAAGTCATCAATTTATAATCAGTGAAATAACTGAATAAAACTAAACAAGGTCAGAGAATTGTATAACTCCCCATCAAACATCTGTCTGTGCATCACTGTTTTCCAAAGTATACAGCAAATAATAAACAGCTAACATTGAGCATAGAGCATGTACCAGGCATTGTACATGCACTTTCTATGTAGTAGGTCATTTAAACCTCACAATAATCCTTTAAGGTAAATATTATCATTACATCAATTTATAGGTGAGGAAACTGAAGCTTAAAGGAATTATTTGCTAAAAGTTATACAAGTAAATGGCAAGGGCCAGCACTCTACCCAGGTGCATCTGGTTCCAAACTTTAAGCTTTTAAATCTCATACTATATTGCTTACCTTAAAAATAGATAGGTGAGTAGGCAGATATACAGATAGGGAGAAATTTAAAAGTAGATGTGGTCACATAAATTTGGAAAACTCTTAAGTCGTATAAAGAAACAGGTAACTGCTCGGTTCCTCAGAATCTTCGATACTAATTGACATTACTACTCTCTCATGGAGGGATGTAATATGCCATGCTTCCCAAATTTATTTAACCAGAAATACTTGCCTCTAAGTGCATCTTGTAGGACTAGTGTTCCACAGAACACACTATGGAAAATGCTGTATCAGATTACAAATAACTCTTTAAAATTGTTTTCTGTATGTTTGTTTAATCAGTTATGTATCTGTCCAGTAGTGCTTGTGCAGGTGAATTTTCATAACTAAATTCTTAACTTGGGCAAACCAATGACTATAAATATAGTCTGGGGAGTCAAGGGGAATATGGCTTGACAGTAGCTCATTCTTTCCTTAATTCATTCAAAAGAAAACAATGAATGGTTACCATGAGCCAGACTCTGCTAAGTACAAGACATACAAAAACCACCACAATCCATTACCTTCTGTCAAGGTGCTGATTTTTTTGTGGGGAATGTAGACAGATATGCATTGCACGTCTTCAGGGGTGAAACTTGCATTGCACATTCTGTGCACCATCAGGAGAGCCTCATGCAGAAGCTCTGAATGGAGACGTGTGAAGAAATTATATGATACAATGTGATGAGCACACCTGAATCCTAAACAAAGTTTAGATTCCACCCATAAGGAAATGTAATTCCCCTGAGTCTATCAGGGAAGATTTCAGTAAAGAGGGGCAGAACCTTCCTTCTCTTTGCCTTGATCACCAATAATGGTCCAAACACTTTATTGACTTTCTTATTCCCCAATGACTGAGAACTTATTTCCCAAAATATCATAAATGAAAGCATCACTAACCTCAAATTTGCTCAAAAATTGCTTTAAAAAACAGTTTGCACATGTATAGAAGTCCATATGCCTAATAATAATTTGCTACTATGTCTTCTGTATTTAGAAATCTGATATCAAATAGACACTTCTTTCTCTAGAGAATAATTTTGGGGCAAAATGTGGTCTCTGAACCCTCAGGGCAGATATTCACAGGTAACAGGAAATTACTTACATATTGTTATAAATGAGAAGAGTATTCAAAATATAAATGGGTTGTTTTCTAAGTCATTTTAGTATCTGAAAACTTCAGTATTTGGGAAAAGAAAAGACTTAGAGATTATTGCAAAATGCACTAAGTGACATCTTGGACTAATTTAATCTGAGGGTGGGGGCCACAGGAGGTAAAACGGAGTGACACTAAAACAGAGCCAGGCTTGGTGAGCTGGCTTTGGACTAACTGTCCTTCAGGTTCCTCAATTTCAGTCGTCAACAACCAAATGAAAACAAGCATGTATAACTGACAGGAATGTTCAGGTCTACAGAAAGTAAAGAATGTGACATCTCTTGTTATGGAGCAAATTTTAAAACTAAAAACACAACCAAAAATGTTGCCAACCAAGAGGCTACATACTGCCTTTTGCCCCACCAGACACTGCCTCTAACTAGGCCCGTGTAATACAATGATGTGTTGTTATAAATTGCAAAAAACTGGAAAAAGCAACATATACAACAACAGGGAATTGATTAAATAAGTTGTGGAGTACCCTCATTAAAAAGTGGTGTTTACACTCAAAATATAAAATGATGGAAATACCCTTAAAGTAATTTAAAAATATGAAACTTCTAAAAATGTATTATGAGAAATCTATAAATACAGTTATAAACACACAAACAAAAGACTAGAGGGAAATATGTCAAAATAACCATAATTATCAGTGGGTGCTGGATTTTAATTTTCTTCATTATGCTTTTCTATATTTTCTAAATCCCCCAAATTAATTTGTTTGGTTTTAAAAGAAAAGAGAAATAATATCTTCTTTAAGGTGTTCTTTCTTATTTTGTATTTCCTTCAGGGGCACTGATTTAGGACCTTTGAATTTTCTATTTCATATCACCTTTGCCAAAGAACATCTGTCAATAGTCCTGAATACAGAGGATCCAGTTGAAAGAATATGGGCCTGAGATTAATACATAAGGTTAGATCATGGGGCATATACAACACTAAGCAGATTTTCCCAATATATTGTTATCTGTAGCAAATAAAAATCTACTTCCTGAGCATATGGCTGTGGTATAATGATTCCTTTGGGAAACTGGAGGGTTTGAGTTTCAAGGTTGGAAATATCAGTAAGACCTCTTTTGCTTGTAAATGTCACCTATATGATGTAGAGTAAACTGTGAATGGGATTGGGATGGATAGCCATTCAACAGAAAGTTTAGCATGACGTAAAAGTCAGGCTACCAAGACTCTAATCCTGGTTATGCTAGTTAAAGGCTGTGTGACCTTGGGCAAGTCACAACTTTTTAAAGTGTCAGTTTAAACATATGTAAAATTGGATAATTAGACAACTTACCTGCCCAAAGATGGACTGTACTGAAAAGAGAACTGCAAATGCATAAATATTAGAGACTCACATATGGAACGGAGTGATACTTGGGTCAATGTAAACAGATAGGGAAAGATTCTCCAAGCTTCCAGAATCTATCTTCTACAAACCCCTGGTGTGCCACTAGATAGCTGCATGGTTTTCTGAAAATCATTCGATCTCCTTAGGCCACTGTAAAGGCAGGTGGGTGAACTAAATGGTGTCAAGGTTTCATTCTACCTCTAACTTCTATAATCTGAAATTCAAATATGAATCTAGGGAGGACAAAGAGAAACAAGGTCAAAAAGGATTGAAATAATAGCAAAATTATCTGACTTCCTAATTTTTATACTGGGTTTGATTTTCTTTAATTGTGTTATTTGGTGGAGGGATAAGTGAGGGTAGTAACTCCTGCATTCGAATTGATGGTAGGATACCAATTATTTTTAAAAAATAGAACAAAACCACCATGATTAGGTTAAGAGGCAGAAAATCAGTTACCCAAATGTTAACTATTAGTTACATATAATAATTAGCTCCAGAAGGTGGAACCATCTAGCACTTTTTGTCAACTATAAGGCTAATAAATATTTACTTTATGAGTTGTTTACTATTGTTCTATTTGAATGAGGATGAACTAGGAGCAGGCAGTCTTCAGTAGAGGATTCTAGTGTTTAGAAATCCCCTTCCTTCCTGCTTCAAAAGACTCCAGGTCTATGGACTCATCAAACACCCATTGTGTGTTTATGGTCTAGCACAGCGAGCAGGAGCCAACTAGGATATATATAATATTTCAGTTACTTTGAAGACTATCCAAAATTATGGCAAAGACCTCATTGCATTGAGTAAGCATCAAAAGAAATTCAAGGTACCTAACTATTCAAAAAAAATTTTTTTTGCTAATATGAATTAGGAGCTGTTCTGTTTTCAGCCTATAATCTGATGAATGACATCACAGTATTTAAAAATATGGGTAATATATAAGCATGTGGTCCCAAAGTCTTTTATTACATTTCTTTTTTTATCCTACATACAACTCAGGTTAAAAAATACCATCTACATTTTAGTTTTAATCATAAGTCACAGCATTACTCTACTGGAACCTGGCTGATGGCCTTCCTTTCCACAAATGTTGCTATGGGTACACTACAATCAGGAGCTGAACAACTTTGTCTTTAACAAGGACTGAATGAGCATTCGTTGTGCTGTCAACAAAAGCGGCAGTTTGCTAATATTGCGTCAGCAAGGCACTATCTTAAAACCGTCAGTCAAGGCTTGACAGCATAAGTGCCATACTGGAGCCACTGAAATGGAATTTGACTGGTATCAATGCCTTTATCATTATATACTTGAGGGAGGAAACTCCTTTGTGGAATTTAATTCATTATATATACAGTACCCATCCTTCACTTTCTGTTTGTAATGTCGGGTTACCAATGTAACTGTACATTTCAAATTACAAGTTATTGCGACGTTGAAAAGAATTCATAGCAGAGAAGAATATACACATATATAATTTCATATTTTTGACAAAATTATGCAACACATGCAATACAACATAAAAATAAGAGGTTATTTGTCACCACATTGATTTCCATAAATTTACCATGTATAGTTCAATTACAGCAAAAAGTTTACATGGACATATCAGTCTGACCCAAATTAATAAGCATTTATTTACAAAGAGGCTGCTGAATACAGGGCACAAAAGGACATTCAGGGTGTGTTAATCACCTCCCTACCCTCAAGGAGCTACAAAGACATTTTGGTTTCCATTATAAAGAAAATTCTGGAAAATCAATAGTTCTTTTCTTCTTTTTTTAAATGGAGTTCCCAGAAAGAGGTTTTGCTGGAAGTAAATGGGTTATATTTTTGCTATAGGCCTGTGTTTGGGAAGAGGACTATGGGACTGATCTGATTTGTAAATAGTTTTTACTGGAAACTATTGAAGCACATGTTTCTACAGTATTAATATTAAAGGGATATTGCTTGCCCACCATGGTTCTGAGAACACCAGGTTCCACTAAGGTAGAACAAAAAAGAAAAACAAAGTGATAGAGGCATCACTTGGTATAATAATACAGCTCTAGATTAGGCAGAACTAATAACAAAAAACTATCATTTATTGAGTATCTACCAAGTCCCAAGCACATTAAAAACATTATCCTATTCACCCTACAAAATGGGTATTTTTACCCTCATTTCACAAATGAAGAAATTGAGGTTCCAAAAGCTTAAGAAATCTGCCTGAGATCACAGAGCTGTAACAGAATTCTGATCAGGTACAAACACTAGAAAATTCTGCTCATCAGCTGTCTCTATGAAGAGATACCTCCAGGGATACTCATGTCGATACCTACCATTTGGCCAAAATAAATTTCTCTGACTTGAACTTTAATGATGCATTTCAAGTACACTCTGTTTTTACCTCCATTGTAGTTGATCCTTATCTTTGACTTCTAGTGCTTTTTTGCCTTTTTTAATCACAATGGTGAAAATTTGAAACAGTGTATGGCAATTTTAACTGTCAGCACAGCATCAGAATGGGTCTCAAATTGTTCTTTTTTACTTGTATAAACCTAAATTCCAATATTTTCATTGATCAAATGCAAAGTAAAGTTTCAAGAGCTCAAAGTTCTCTAGCTGACTGCTATGTTCACTTGTCTTGTTTCAATTAATACACACTGGCATATGGGAAACTCAGAACACAAAGCCTGGTCAGGAAGCCAGAAGTGGATTAAAATCAACATAATTTCCTATTTCAGATTTTAAAGGTGATGGAATTATTTTGGGAAATCCCTTATCAAACTATAGTAAGGAGAAGAGGCTACTAAATTTTTTAAGGACTAGAAGCAACCAAAAATGTTGCTATCAGCCAAAAAGCAATGAGAATACTATTGTAAGGTAAGGGACCTAAGAATTAAAAAAGCAAAGTTACCAGGAGAAAAGTTACGTTACAATCTATATTTAACAGTTGGAAGTTAGTTTTGTTATCTATTGTATGCTGAAGACAGACATTCGTATAAACACAAAAATGCCTATTTTGCACCTCCTTACTTTCAGGTCAATAGGCATTCATCTTTAAGAAATGCCCAAACTACCATGGTTTAAAACTGTGATGTTTAGGCTAAGGAATGCCCAGCATTACCAGCAGCCACAGTGAAGCTAGGAGAGAGAGGCATGGAACAGATTCTCCCCCAGGACCTCCAGAAGGAACCAACCCAAAAGACACATTGATTTTGGACTTCAAGCCTCAAGAACTGTCAGGTAATAAAAATCTGTTACTTTAAGCACCCCCCAAATTATGTGCTTGGCAAGAATTTTCTCTCTTAAAGTGAAGAATCCATTAGATTGAATTACATTATTTTGATGTGTTATACAAAAGCATCCCCCACTCTGAAGTAAATATATGAGTCAATATGGCCCATTATCTTATAGTATATATAGTATTTCTTGGTTTTACACAAATGTGTAATCTAAATGGTGCTGATACAGTAGCTACTAGCCACATATGCCTATCTAGATTTAAAATAATTATAATAAAATTTAAAATTAATTTCCTTAATTCCATTAGGCACATTTCAAGTGCTTAACAGCCCATGCGGCTAGTAGCTGCTATAGCTACTCTATTGGACAGCACAGATATGGAACATTCCCATTAATGTAGAAAGATCTACTGGAAAGTGCCAGATGAGATATAGAGAACATTTCTACAATCACTGCTTCTGTTTAAAGAAATCCCTAACTTCTCATCCAACACTGACTTCATAATACTCATAGAAAGGCAGCTATACTCCACCATATCATAAATATCACTTTCTTGGACTTAGAACCTAGAGAAACCTAACAACTGTTCTTTATTATGCACAGTGGCAGGTCAGCCATCTAGCCTGGAGATGCTATTTTCCTGACCTTTCTGTTGGCAAGAGTTATCCTGTACAGTTCCATTCATCTGGATCAGAACACACATTGGGGTGAGAAAATGGAAAACATGATGCTTCCCCTTTAGCACTGACCCAGACCATCCCAGTGTTTCTTTCAGGATAGTTCCTAAGTGACTCTGAAGCACATTTTACACAAGCAGCAATCCTGCACTTTTCAAAAACTATAATAAGCCCTCAAGATGATAAAAGGATTAATCCTGGAGAGAGGAAAGCTATGCATCTTCCCAGGTCCCATATTCTATCATTGAGATAGAAACACTGTACTAAATACATTTTAAATAAGAGTACTCAAAACAGTCCACCCAGAAGGCAATCAATCAATATTCCCCAGTGTGTCTATAGTTCTCAAAATAGGCTTAGTCTTTTCTAATTTTAGTATAGGGTTTCAAAATTCTCATAAATTAAGGAATCTATATTTCTTGCCTGAATTAACACCTCCAAATACATTTGAAAATTTTAATATTTTTTCTCAAGACCAATGTCTTTGGTGTTATCATAACTTTAGGAAGATTTATTTTTAATAAGCATGGACTCAGTATCCATAGTATCCTATAAGGGTGACAAAAAATAAATATGAGTTCTGCTATTAAGACAGCCTAGATCCATTTTGTAACAGATCGTTCGCAGTAAAAGAAAGCAATGGCCAGTGTGAGTCCGGAGTTATCACGGCACACCTCTTTGAGACAGCAGCAAGACATGTTTGCTCTGCACTAACATGTAAACTTGATCTACCTTCTGACTATATTTAACTTTTCTACTTGTAACAAGCATACACAACATGTTGTGAGCCTTAAAACTTAAATCTACAGAAAAATAATAAACCGCATTATTACAACTACAAACATGACAGGAACTCTGACCTAAACAAAAATGAAAGGAAATTATTTAAAAATTCACAGCAGCTCATGTGGATGGGCCATGGCTCCTTTAAGAAACATGGGCCTGATAGAGAGAGAGGGAGAGACTATAGCCAAGGAAGATTTGGTGGTTTCTCATTAAGCTCCTGGCAATGAGTATTTCAGAAAATTAAGTAGTTTATGGAGCACATACTCTCGGGACATTCCCTTGCTTGATTAGATGAAGTAACAATACAATGTGGATGTGAATTCTAAACAGATGGTAAAAATAACCATAGAAAAGTTGCTGCTGGCTTTGGCCAGATTGTAAAAAGGTTCTGCTAATGGGCAAGCAAAATACACCTCATTGAAAAAGAAGTCTGAGGGGATCTGGCCACTAAAAAGAAAAAGTCAAAGTTGAATGCCCTACTGTTGGGGGAAAGGAGAAGGTAATGTTTGGAGGGAAGAATCAGGGGGGCTTCTGGGTTGCTGTTAATATTCTGTTTCTTGACTTGGGTGGTGGCTACACAAGGTTGTATATTTTGAGTAATTTGTTAAACTCTATTCTTAAAATTTCTGTATTTTTGTGTATGTTACACTTAAGTTTTCTTTTAATGTAAATACCCCCTCCTCAGCAGAGACTCAGACAGACTAACCTCAGAATCTTTGTGGGTTGCTATGAGAGAAACAGCAAAAAAAGAATTCAGTACAACACTTGGCCATGTCATTGAATCAGACACATGTTGTGGTGATGTTTCATCTTATGAGGTCCCTTTGTGAACCTTGTGTGGCATTAGTCCAAGCTCATTGGTGCATACTAAACAAGATGTTTGATGTGTGACTGTCTGGTGCTAACCAATGCAGTTGTCAGCCAGCAGACATATATTTAGAACCTTGTGAATGAGTAGCACCATCTGCACTGGCCAGTGAGGTGAGAAAGTGTTCTGCCCACAGTGAGATAAAAATGACTTAGATTTTTTTTCCACAAGCAACATATCAGCAAGTGTAAAATAAAATAATTCATACTAAGATTGTAAGTGCTAATGGGAGAATGACTAACCATCTAGATTACCTTAATCAAAGAGGATTTCCAAGAATAGGTAACTAGTTTGGAGCAATGGCCTTAACCCTTGGCTGCTCAGGAGCATCACCTGGGGAGTTCTTAAAAGCACCTATGCTTGAGTTTCATCTCCAGAGATAATGATTTCATTAGTCTGGGTTGGGACCTGGCCATTGGATTTTAATTCCATATGATTCTAATGTGAAGCCAAAAATGAGAACTACTACTTAAATTGGGATTTAGGTTGATTGCCTACTGCAAAGCCATTTCAGGTAAGGATAACATGAAGAGGAGAAACATGAGAATGAACAGAAAGGTCTTGCGATTAGGAAGAGCTAGCATGCTGGGCCAGAGGCAAAGGGTCATATTGAGAAATCAGGTTAAGATCAGTGGTTCTCAGAGCCTCAGGCAATTTCCACTCCAGGATAACAAAAATCATTTGTTTTGGAGTCTCCATTTAGGTTTAGGAAGACTGACACCATTCATCCTGAATGTGGTTATCTGTATCTATGATTGGCTCACTTTTGTGTTTGTTTTTTTTTGGGGGGGGCGGATGGGAAATCACAATTTCTTTACTCCAGAATAGCCCTTTCAATATCTTCCCCACCTTGAATGATGGAGATACTAAGGATGTTATGTTGCCAGAGAACTACTTTGAAGCATGTTAAGAGTACTTAGGACAATCGTATACTACAATGTTTTTAGTTTCAACACATAAAAATACTTGAGTCAGACACACTGTTTGAATTAATTCATATAACCTTCATAGCAACCCTGTGAGATTGATACATTTATTAATCCCCAAATGCAAGAAACTATATCATGGTGAAGTAGAATTTGACATGGTCACCTGTTAATAAGTAGAGCAGCTGAGATTCAAAGCCAGGTAGTCTGGTTGTCTTCCATCCCACTATACTCAAGGTAAACTGGGAGAGGACAATGGGGGTAGGAGGTACAAATATAAAGGTGGAAGTTTTAAACACCAGGCCAAGGAATTTTAACTTGTTGGTGATAGAGGCATATGGGGTGAGATATAAAAGAAAGATTTTTCAGGAAACCATTTTTGGATGGATTTGAAAAGCATTTGACACTACTGACTTCCTGAAATGCTCTTTGCTTTAGCTTTTAGGGCACTCTTTGCTGGTTCTCTGCCTACCCCTCTGGTGATCCGTTTTTCAGCTCCCTAATGCAGCCACTGCTGCCTGCTCCTCCTCCTCCTCCACTTACCCAGGTGTTTGTCAGAGTGCTGGATGTACACTTCTGCCCTTCTGTCTTCTCTAATATCTATGATTCTTAACAGGGCTGTGGAGGATGTGGAGTGGGGAATGTTTATGTATCTCAGGTAGGGATATACTATTTACAAAATCTCCATAAATGATCCTGATATATACACCCCACCCCAACAAACACAGTGTTAAGAGCCACTGATAAATATGCTGATAACTCACACTTTCATGCACAGCTCACCTAGTCTCCAACCACCTACTAATTCATACCTCACCAGCACAAAACATACAGCTCAGTATTCTTCAGCCCCTCTTCTGATTTTCCCTATCATGCTTAATGGCATCAGACATCAGCTTCATCCAGTTTCTGACAGTGAGGCTCTGTCACAGTCACTGCAAATGGTACTTCCTCTGCCTAAAATGTCCTTGTTCTCTCAGAAAACTCCTACTCACCCTTCAATACCAAAACAATTATTTAGTTCCTCAGTAAGATTGTTCCTAGCTCCCTTCTTTTGGATCTCACAGTACTTATTGGTGGGGTCCTCCAGACCCAGGACCCACCTTATTCCATGTTATCTTCTCATATCCAAACTTAGCATCTGGCAGAAACTCAATGTGTATTAAATGACGGACTGAGAAACTTGACCCAGGAAGATAAATAATTATGGAGGTCATCTAGTGAAGAAACTACAAAGAAACCAAAACAATGGTGATCAAAATAGAGAGAAGGAGGTAGGCCAGAATGTTAGTGACAGTTCTGATGAAAGGTACACAAAACAGAATAAAGATTAGAATAACCCAATATTCTTGTGTTTGGGAGATCTGAAGGTTGAAGTTTAATGGGTAGTACTAAAAAAATTAGGAAGATGAAATAAACTTTATTCCCTGTGATGGATCCTTTTATACCAAACCCAACTTTAATTTATATGAAAAATACATGAAAATTTTTTC
The DNA here is from genome assembly GCF_030020395.1 of Manis pentadactyla. Lineage (NCBI taxonomy): Eukaryota > Metazoa > Chordata > Mammalia > Pholidota > Manidae > Manis > Manis pentadactyla. Next base: position 62,305,156 of record NC_080029.1, on the reverse strand, counting down.
AAGATTTAAGATTTTCAAATTTTAATTTTAGAATTAAGAGAGCCCTTAGGTGAAATAATTTTCCTGAGATCCTCAATGGCAGAATTATTAATAAAAACCAAGCAGCCTGGCACTGAGAACTTTCCTAGTGTAGTATACTGTCTTTAGATTGGATTTCATGTTCCAAACTTGAAAACCAAAATTCCAGAAAAAAATATGTACACAGGGAATTGCCAGATGAATTGCCTTGAAAGACTGATTCACAGTCAAGTTTAGTAGTCTGTTTCTTCCATAATCCATGCCTTTTTGTCCCTTGGCAAATTTACTCAACATCATTTTTATTGGATCTCCTCCATCCCACTTGCAAGTCGTCTCTAAGTTTAAATTCTATGGCACCCTCTTCATTGATTCAAAAAATAGACTTAACTCTTTCTGCACATAATTTAATATTTAGTTTAATAAGCAAAATAGTAGAGTTCTGTGATTTTGAGTGAAGGCTCTCAAGCCAGACTATCTGGGTTTGAATTCCAGTGGTGGCACTTATATATGAGCAAGCCTTACAGAAGTTCTTTCTTCCTTATTTGTAAAATGAAGTTGTTGACAGGTCCCACCAAACCTGGTTCTTTTCTAATATTAGAACAGTACCTGGCACATAGTAAGTGCTCAATAAATGTTAGGCATTATGATAATAACTATTATTTTTATCATTTATATAGTTGTGATAGCTCAGTGACTGGTCCATCTTGAATATCTATATAATATTATCTGTCTTAGATTAAAAATTCCTTGGTTGTTCAGGGGGATAGAATGATGTACATCTAATCAAAGGTTTTGGATGATACCTGGTACAGAACTAAATTCTATAAGTGACCTAGAAACAGATATTCAGTAACCTAGGGAGACACTCCAATCTCCTGACTATACTCTAGTGGTTGTCTTACTGTATGTTATGTTCTCCACGATCTTTAAGATGACTCATCCTCAACTATTAATTATAATGATCTTATCAAATTATGAATTTATCCCACCTTAGAAGTTCATCAGAAAATAAACAGTGGAAAAGCATGAATTGGAATAGCCTTTCATGCCTATGTATATTATGCAGGAAGAAACAGAAAGTGTACATTTATCTGGAATTTAACTACATGATCCAGGAAGCAAATTTTTGCCTCTCCTGCTACTAACTAAAGATGGATATATTCCTATATTCCTATATATCTATATAGACATTGTTACAAATAAGTTTATTTAAAAATATTTTGATAATCACATTCCTATTTACGCAAATAAGTTGAAAACATATCCAAACAAAAATATGCACATAAATATTAATAGCAGCTTTACTCATAATTGTCAAAACTTGAAAGTAACCAACATGTCCTTCAATAGGTAAATTGATAAACGAATTATGCTATATCCCACACAGTGGAATGCTATCCAGCTATAAAAGACAAGCGAACTGTTCTTCATGTAATTGTGGATTAATGATAACAAAATAAAAAAATTTAAAAATTAAAAAAAAAAAAAGACAAGGGAACCTTAAATGCATATCACTTAGTGAAAGAAGCCAGTTTGAATAAACTACATACTGTATGATTCGAACTATATGACATCCTGGAAAAGGAAAAATTAGAGACAATAAAAAGGTCATGATTATCAGGGGTTGTAGAAGTGGGGGAGGGGAACAATGAATAGGTAGAACATAGGGATTTTTAGGGCACTGAAACTATTCTGTATCATTCTGTAATGATGGATACATGATATTATGCATTTGGGAAAATCAGTATGGCACTGATTTTTAAATACTAGTATTAAAATGTTATATTTATATTTAAATATTTATTATTATTTATTCATTTGTGTCAATTACATTTCTTTACAAAATTTAATTTTGCCCATGTGCAAAAATCCCAACTTTAGTTCCCTATTGGAAGCATAGGCATCAGCTGATTTTTAAAAAAATTTTCTTACTGTTTATGTCAAGCATGTGAGTATATTAGGCTAAAATATAAGTAAATAAGAAAACCTCTTTTAGTGGCTCTCAAATCATCCTCATTTGTGCCAGCTGACTGATTTTTATACTGTCACACTATATATTTACATTATCTTACAAAACAGTCTTCAACTGAATTTTTTTGGTAAACTACATTGCAGTCTTTTATCAATGTTCCTTGGTTCAGTGTGCCAGCTGACTGATTTTATAATAATTATATTATTATATTGTAGGATCAGGAATAAAGCCAAACAGAATGGATGATGTGTATCTAGGAAGTGGCAATTATCTGTGCTATTCTCAAAAGTAAAGGATACATCATTAAAGGAGCCATAAGGCATCAACCCTTCCTTAAAACTTATATTCTATTACCATTTAGCATGTCTGTATGTCAATGATTTAGTTATATGGGTATCCACTAAGTACTTACACTTAGTAGAATATGTAGAAAACAAAGTATGCTAACGCTGGATCATGCATTAAGGATTCATTCATCAATGTCAATAAAATTATGTTGCTTGCATTTCTATATTCTTTTGCCCCAAAACTTATTTCTTAAAATATTTTGCACATATTCCACTTGCTTCTCTCTTGAGTAGATCATCAACCACTGGGGGAGTTAACGGTCACTCTGTTATAGAGACAACAGAACCAGATGTAATATCCCACCCCCAAAAAGGCATTTATTCCCCAGGTGATTTTTTAAAAACTACTGAAGAAACATGAGACAAGGAGACAGACAATAGAAGAGATAAAGAAAAAGAAACAATAATTCTAAAAGTTCTAACTCATGAACTATGTTAAGTAAATTATGTACTTTGGCATTCAAAGGAGTCATATTCAAAATTCATAACGTAAAACTTTTAAGTTATACTTATTTTTGTGTAAACTAATTTCCAGAATAAATAATTCTTAATAACTGTTTAAACTGAGAGAGAATGTAAAGGTTTTCATTACAGACCATGATTTTAAAATTATAATTTCCATAGCACTACAGTTTCCAGTATAACATTCTGGCTGCTGATGAAAAGGAAAATATGCTAATACCTATACAGCTCTGCCTACCATGCCTATATCACATATACATTTGCTGTCTTTGGACAGCTCTTATCTTTTATCTCTTTTACTCTTCTCAATTACCTATATATTTCTAATAGCTCTATCTGCTAATCTTCTTTTCATTAAAATGTGAAATACTTTTTATTAACTCCTTTAAAAACCTTCCCAATGTACTAACTATATATTAATGTTGATTTTCCTAAGGTAAAATTAGTTTTTGAAAAAGGAAATACTATTTTAAATGTTTACATTATATCTTACAAAATAAGTCTTCAACTGAATTTTTTTGGTAAACTACATCGCAGTCTTTTACCAATGTTCCTTGGTTCGGTATAAATGATATGGTAAATTTGCATTCAAATTCATGGAACTTTTCAAATCTGTTTCCCATTTAGCCAGCCAGCCAAAAACAATATTTTCATTTGTAAACAGCTGTTTCATAATCAGCTCTTTTGTACTATGTGGAATTCCACAAAATTTAGAAAATTTTATTTAAAATACAGGAATTGCATTAATTCACTGCAAATCATTGATCAGTTTTTGTATACTACCACACAGTTTAACTTATAAGGAAAGATTTTAAGGAAAATTTAATCTTGTGTCCAAATATAACATTACTTTAAACATGAGGTCATCTAAACATCTGTCTTCAATATATCACTGGGGATTTAAATCAAAAGTCTGCTAAACATGTACAATCATTTTGAAAATAAATAACAGGACAAATTTTGTCTTGATTATGATTATCATGCATTTTAAAAGGAAACATTTATTCTAATAAGAAAAGTCTGAACTAATTTAAACTTATTGACATTAAGTTAAAATAGTTTCATACAAGAGTAAGAGATATATTTCATTTATTTTCTGCTTAATAATACTTGTTTTTTAACTTTTCAACATTGAACCCTATTCCTTTACCTCTCCTTGCATTTTTAATTACAAAATATTTAAGGATAATTTTCAAGACATAAAATATTTCCACTCAGTAACTGAAGAATTAATAATATCCTTTCTGAATTTTCCTTCCTTTAGTGCAAATATGAAGCCTCAACAAGAACTAAAATAGTTCTCTCCATTTAACTGACTCCTGCTTCATGCTTTAAAATAAAATGAATATAGCTAATTGCAAACGACAGTTAAGGTAATACCTTTACTCTAAGCCTTTATAATCAGCAAAAAATTGATGTATTTTAAAGGCAGTTCCATTAAACTCTACACCTTACTGTAGAATTTAATTTGTGTCTAGTAAGTACAAGTATTTTAACTCAGCAACAGGAGTACTTCAAAAGCCAACTAAACACTTGAAAGAATTAGCATTAAAAATAAACCAAAATGCTTAATCTTCAGAACAGTTTCTGACAAAAGTAAAATGAACATTAGCAGTTGAAAAGCTGGAGAATAACAAATGAAAGCATCAGTGAATAATACATTCTTAGAAAAACACCATACCACTCCCTAACATGACATAAATCACCAGAAAATTCAGCTGCAAAGGATATATTAGCGTCCAGGCTGATCTTGCATCTAAAGGCTGTCACAAAATATAACTGTAGAAGGTGGTAGTTTTGGGTTTCTGAACTACCTCAATTCTTTTCGTCTTCCTGCCTATGTCTCAGAAGAGTTGACAACTTTGGCCATGGCAATTTTAGGTCACACACTCTGCCTTAGTAGATCTGTGGTATGGCCCTGCATCAGGATCTTTCAAAGTTACTGAGATGCGGTGAGAGCTGAAAACCACAATTTTGGAAGTTCACAGTCTTGTAGGGGAGATGACTGTTAGCAGAAACAAACCATTAATTTTGGGGGTGCTTACTTGTACCAAGAAGCAGGCTAAGCACTTTATGTACGTTGTCTCATTTAACTCACAACCTTATGGGGAAACATTGTTACTAATTACCACTTATAAATAAGGACGTGAAGATTAGAAAGCCTGAGAAACCCTCCTGAGGTCCCACTGCTAGTAACTGGCTGAGAGAGAACTCAAAGACAGCTCTGTCCACCTCCAGGGTGGGTGGGGACTGTTCACCACTGAGTACCATTAGGATAAAAACTGCCATAAACCAGATTTTTTAAAGGGGCAAGTCGGAGTGCTAGTGAAGAGAAGAGACAACAGAAAAATTACCTTCAGGGATGTAAAAATGCTAAACAAGCAAGATATTGGAAATGTCTATTTCTCTCCTTAGCCTGATTGTCAGAATAAATTATACACTTTCTCAAAATAGTAGTATTTGTGGCAGAGAACACTCTCAGGCAGTGTCCTGGTCTAGCTGCACACCTAGTTGTCATGGACACAGGAAGGAACATGAAATCATTATTTGACAATTATTGCTGAGTTGCTAGTCAGCATATGATTCTGTGTGTAAACAGCATCTCTGCATTCCCTATGGATCAGGGGAGCTATCCCTCCTGCTAGTGACAGGATAACCACAAACAAAACAGTCCTTCTCAGGGGAAAGCCATCTTTATCTGTCAGTATTAGCCAGTTGAGAAACAGAGCTGCAGGCAGCTGAAAAAACAGTTTGGCTGTTTTAAGTTTACAGGTGGCCTTATAATGGAAAGTTTTACACACTGAACTTCCTTTTTCAAGTTAGAAAAGTTTGGACAAAAAGGGACAAAATTTGGCCGTATTTTAATGTAATGCTTCTAACCTGCTCATGAAAGCAAGATGTCGTCAAATTTTCATGAAGCTTGGTGAATGTACCACCCGGCCTCTGGCAAACAGACTCAGTTAACCATTAACCACCCTCTCGGTGCTCCATGTCCCTCATGAGTAAAACAGATCAGCCATTAAGTACCTGTTATCACATGGTCTGGTATATACAAGACACTTAAAAAATGTTTTTGGAATGAATTTATGGACACTGGGGAAAACTAGTTCAAAAAATATTTTTGAAAAGAAGATTGAATACACAGTTAACATAATAGTAATGTCAGCATGTAAGTAACAGGACAGCTGCTAGTACCCAGATGAGGAAGCATTCTGATATATTGAGGTATATGTTTATTGCTTGTGTGTGTGTGTGTGTGTGTGTGTGTGTGTGTGTGTGTGTGTGTGTGTGTCATTTGGGAGAAACAATGATGAAAAGAGAAGCCCTTTGACTGATAATTCCATAACAATCAGCAGCGAGGGTCAGATAGTTGGAGTTGTATGAAAAATAACTGTTGTGTTTTCTTCAACATTTGGGTCTATGAAGAAGACAGGGCCTGTTTTCTTTGTAGCAAAGCCTTTTTCCTGAGTGCCCTACCAGAACTTTAAAAGTTTTTGTGGGGAAAAGGCACAGTTTGGAGCCTATTCTGTGTTAGAAAGCATGACTAATTAAATGTATCAGTTGAATTATGGGAATAAAAATTTCCTAGAATAAAATGGGGGTTTTAAAAAGTCATATTAGGACGTTATTGACAAAAGCCAGAGAAGCACAGGTACCCTGGGAAGCACCCGACAGAGTGCTGAACCTTGGAGTTCAGCGCTTGGGGAAAAAATACAGAAACTAATGGAAAAGGAGACAGTTAACTACAAACTCAGCTAATAATTTTGCCTTCAAATCCTGGGAAAAGGACTGACAGACCCTAATTAATCTATAAATTGGTAGTTATCAGTCAGGGGTCTCTTAATCACTGGGAGAATATAGAAATATCTACATTAAAGACCAGGTCTTTATTATTTGTCTTGATTAATAACAGTTGATAAAATTTGCTCCAATGATACCATGCAATTGTAAAATTCACAAAGTCACTATTAATAATAAATACAACAGGATACTTAAAAAATATAAATGCCCTGCTTTTTTAAAGAAAACTATGTCCTGGAGGAAAGAAATGACCCAAGTTATATGATAGGGTGACAACTGGGATATGAACTGAGCATCACTCCTATATACTCACTATGAAATATTCAAAAGGAAATTTCCAGAAGCAACTTAATGACTCCATTTGAAGAATAAAAAGACCACTTCATCTGGTGGAAAATGGGATTTTGTTAATGATATCCAGGTTTGAGAGCAAAACAAAACTCTACCACCCCAAATCAGAGTTAAGCAAAAATAAGATTAGGTTTCTAGAAGGTAAACAGAAAAATAATCTACATTATAAATTCTAGAATAGAATTATAGTTAGCATATACTCATATAATGTGTCACTCATCTAAGAAGAATTTTTTAAATGTTTGGAATGTGTGCTGAAATACATGCAATTCTCCCTCTCCACTAATAACAACACACTGAGTGCTTACTAAGGACCGGGCACAACTATAAGCACTTTACATGTATCAACCCATCTTATCTTCCCAACAAACTTACGAAGTACATTGCACTGTATCCCTATTTTATGAATGAAGTACAGAAATGTTAAAATGCCTGCCCACGGTAACACATCTAGTGGGTATCAGAGTGGGATCTAATGCCAGGCGATAAAGCATCAGAATCCCCAGAGGACACCACCTCCCGGCATTACCTCTATTCTCGTTATAAGGTAAAGTTCACTATTAAAACATGGATGCCTCTTGATAGGGTGCCCTATTTTCTTCTTTGTTGATCTCAGTTGTGCCTACTTCATTTAGCTTAGTTCTCATAGTGTACTCAAAAGTTTGCCACCTATGTGACAAACTGGGTTAGTGTCTGGCAAACTGCAACTTCAAAACAGAGATCCAAGCACAAAAATGAGGCAGATCAATGTTTGTTTTTTTTCCAGGACAGATACAGGTACAGGTACACAGACACACACATACAGGAATGTGTTAAGTAACATTTTGAGGATACCAGAGTAGGAATTTAGAGAGAAAAATTAAGATTAGCTTGCTATTACCCCACTAAAGAAGCCCCCTATCATGTGACTGCATGCTTTCCTCCATGACTTGGCTGTTTCTGAGGGAGTGCAGTATAATAGAAAGACTGACTGGAAAAAAAATATATCTAACATAGCAGGCTTTGAGCTGGAGAAAATAAGCCTACTTCCAAATAGTGAATATCTCAGCAATCAGATAATCTATACTTCTTAGAACCTTTCCTGAGAAGCCAGGTACTGTATTGGGAAGAAATGGGTCTACATCCATGCACAGTCAAACTCCAGAAAGACACAACACATATCCATGTGTGCAGAATCAACAGGACTAATAGTAACTAGGACTGAAGTCCCTCCTTCCTACTTTGAACAATCAGGGCAGGAAAACTAGGACCCTTTGGATTTCTTTTTTCTTTCTTTGCAGCTGTTAAGGAATAAAATGGACTAGTGCCTCTTAGTGCATGGTTCCTGGAGTAGTGTCTGAATTCAGTGGCAGGTGAGCAGCAATGATTCCCCTCACTAGCAGTGACATGTATGGGCATGGAAGGAATGCACCAACTCCTTCAGATCATTTAGGAAGCAATACATGCTCTAGTATCTTGATGAAATGTTTCGAATTTTTAAAATTAATTAACACTGAAAATTGAGAACCAAACTCAATTTGACATTCACGCAGTCACCTGTTCATTCAACAAATGTTTATTGAGTACCTATCCTGTGTCAGGTTCAACCGGGTACCCAACAGACCAGGATGCTTATCTTCAGGGAGCTTATCACCTACTGATAGAAATAAGAGTGTGCTTTAATATCTATCATTATTCCACATCTAGTTTATTTAACAATATTATGCATTCTTACATTTAAACAAACATGTTATTTATGTGTCAATAAAATATACAAGCTAGGATATTTTCTTTTAATACTTGACTATTTCTCAGCTATGCAATGCTAATAAAATATGTATTAAAAATGACTTCCCCAGTAGAAGTCATTTATTAGTGGGATACTTTTTTTTTTGATACTAAAAAAAAAATGACTTCCCTCGTGTTTATTCAGATGCAAGAACATATAAATTCATAAAACTGTGCAATCATAACAAAAGAAATGCAGACATCTCCAATGTAGAAACAAGTTACTTTGCTAATTACAGCAAATTATCACACTAATGACCACTGCAACCATCATTTTCTCCAACACTGATGCCTCCTTTATTACAGTTCTTTGGCTCTCACTTCCCCTTTGGGCCTCCTCTGCTGACTCTTTAACATCCAGCCAGCCAGACACCCATCCATCCATCCATGGCACACATACGGGCTTGGGACAGTTGGAGTGAGAACCTCCAAAAACCATTTACCTCTGTCCCCTAGGACTAGAGTTTCTCAGAGGATTGAAACAGACCTAAGTCTCATCTATTTTTTGAAACTCCTTATATGAAAAAGCAAAGAAATGCCAACTAATTGAGTCATTAAAATGTAGTTTTGTTTAAATGCCTACATTTCACCTATTAATGCTTTTAACACACATAATTGCAATGGCAAAAGCAATGAATAAGTTTATGTCTCACTTTTATTCAGAAGAAATGTCAAAAGCTTAAATTTATATGGTCCTCTGGGAATGTGGGGCCCCATTCAAATGGCCCTCCTGATCTGGCTGGCATCCTTTCTCTCTCGGCTGCTGGCGTATTCATAACTCATTGCCAAGGAGAAGCCACCCATTTTCTCCACAGATGGCATCTCAGTCTTATGCCCCACTGCTTACAGCTCTTGAACTCTCCACAGAAGCTAACCTCAGAAGGGTACAGGACCCTATATTTGGGCTTAAGTGTTGTAAATATCTCAGGGTTCAGGGCTCCTATAGTGGTATTTCACACTTTTTACAGGTTTAAAACAAAAGATTTTTGTGGCTTTCCCACGATTTACATAATATTGTTCTGTGGGAAATGTACCTTGATTGCAAACAAGATTTTTGAAACATGACCTATACATTTAGGGAATCACATGAAACTATTTTTTCTCACACATGGCAATGGCATTACTTTTTTTTCTTATATATTTGTCTTTTCCTATACATGGTATATCTGTGAATCATTTTTTTTTAACTTGCCCACAAAAAACCTCCCATCCACTCCTAACTCATGTAAATAATGGAAAGTAATAGACTTCTTTTTTGAGTTAAAAATATTTCTGTGTATAGTTGCACACAAGCAACAGCTGTGCATCTTGTGTTGATCATATTTAAATATCCCATTATAGAAAGCAGATCATACTGCTTAGCATAGGACCATTTTCATTTAGGTACACCTTTAGTAAAAAAATAAGTTTTTATTATATTAAGTGCTGCTCTAAGAAACTATCATGCCAGAAATAACATTCCTTCCACTATCGGCAACATAAGGTACTATGAAAGAGGTCACAGTATTTGGCTTCTAAACGAGAATGTATTTTCTTTACCTCTGCCACATTTATTTATGGCTGGTTAGGCAGAAGTATATATGCAAAATAGGTCTCAACAGAATTATATTGCTTTGTGGCAAATATAAATTTGAATAAAAATGTATTTATTGAGTGGCTACTACATTCTACACACTACACTATACCTGGAGATACACAATAAATAAGAACTGATCTCCACCCAAAAGAGCCTCACTCTTTGCAAGAATTAAAAAATAAGAAATATGTCAGTGTAATCTTTTAACCACAAAAAAATAAAGAAAACTAAAGTAATTGTGAAACATATCCATCTAGAGTGAAATATAATGCTATATAGTATGTAAACCTACCAATGAAACATTATAAATATGGGTAACACTGGATAATGGCTATTTAAATATCCATTATTGAAAGGACAGACCATACATTTTTAAACTACAGAACATAAAAATTCAGCAAGTGTCTATCATTACCACTGCTTAAAAAAAAAAAAGCAACATAAGTACCAATGTCTGTATCATTCTTCCTTTTTTCCTTTCCTTGCATCTATGTGAATCTTAATCCCCAGCATATGTGTGCTCAAAAGAATAGAAGGTATACGCCAGTGCAGATCTTCATGAAAACACAAAGGATACAGAAAAAAAGTTTTATTTCTTGATGCTTGATCAGGAAAACATGGAGCTATATAGCTCTGTAAAAGAAAGTTTCTGATATGCCTTACAATTCTGATATTTATCAAATTCAACTTAAAAATATAAATGTTTTCTTAGTGCAGCTAAACTGCTCAACTAAAATTATCAGTTTTTAAGACTTATTATATTAAGTACTCTCAATATTCATATTGTTATTTTCCTAAAATTTCATACATGTATGGATTTCTCATTGAGAGAGAAAGAAATAAAATTTAATTAAGTAATCATTTAAGAAATTGTTTTAGAAGACATGGGAAACTTATACTGCCATCTTGTGGTTTAAAGTTCATTTACAGTAGCAAGGACTTCAACTCCACAACACAGTAATGCATCAATCTAAAAGGAATTTCCTGTTTGGAACTTAACATTTAAAAAAAATGTATTCTACTGCTGAATTTTATCAAATATTTAGCGAAGACCTAATACCCATCCTCCTTAAAGTTTTCCAAAAAGTAGAAGAGGAGGGAATACTCCCAAACTCATTCTACAAGGCCAGCATCATTCTAATACCAAAACCAGGCAAAGACACCACAAAAAAAGAAAATTACTGATGAACATAGATGCAAAAATACTCAACAAAATATTAGCAAACCGAATTCAAAAATACATCAAAAGATCATGTAGGATTTATTCCAAGGATGGTACAAGATTCGAAAATCCATCAACATCCATCCACTACATCAACAAAAAGAAGAACGAAAACTACATGATCATTTCCATAGATGCTGAAAAGCATTCGACAAAATTCAACACCCATTTACAATAAAAACTCTCAACAAAATGGGTATAGAGGGCAAGTACCTCAACATAATAAAGGCCATATATGACAAACCCACAACCACCATTATACTTAACACTGAGAGGCTGAAAGTTTTTCCTTTAAGATCAGGAAGAAGACAAGGATGCCCACTCTCCCCACTATTATTCAGCATAGTTCTGGAGGTCCTAGCCTCAGCAATCAGACAACACAAAGAAATAAAAGGAATCCAGATTGGCAAGGAAGAAGTTAAAATGTTCCTGTTTGCAGATGACATGATATTGTACATAAAAATTCCTAAAGAATCCACTCCAAAACTACTAGAACTAATATCTGAATTCAACAAAGTTTCAGGATACAAAATTAATACACAGAAATCTGTTGGATTCCTATACACTAATGATGAACTAGCAAAAAGAGAAATCAGGAAAACAATTCCATTCACAGTTGCATCAAAAAGAATAAAATGCCTAGGAATAAACCTAACCAAGGAAGTGAAAGACCTCCACTCTGAAAACTACAAGACACTCATGATAGAAATTAAAGAAGATACCAATAAATGGACACACATCCCATGCTCATGGACAAGAAGAATTGTCAAAATGGCCATCCTGCCTAAAGCAATCTACAAATTCAATGCAATCCCTATCAAAATATCAAGAGCATTCTTCTAAGAACTAGAGCAAATATGTTCTAAAATTCATATGGAACCACAAAGACCCTGAATAGCCAAAGCAATCCTGAGAAGAAAGAATAAAGCGGGGGGATCTCACTTCCCAACTTCCATCTCTACTACAAAGCTACAGAAATCAAGACAATTTGGTACTGGCACAAGAACAGACCCATAGACCAATGGAACAGACTAGAGAGTCCAGGTATTGACCCAAGCATATATGGTCAATTAATATATGATAAAGGAGGCATGGATATACAATGGGGAAATGACAGCCTCTTCAACAGCTGATGTTGGCAAAACTGGACAGATACATACAAGAGAATGAAACTGGATTATTGTCTAATCCCATACACAAAAGTAAACTCAAAATGGATCAAAGACTTGAATGTAAGTCATGAAACCATAAAACTCTTAGAAGACAACATAGGCAAAAATCTCCTGAATATAAACATGAGCAACTTTTTCCTAAATGCATCTCCTCAGGAAAGGGAAACAAAAGCAAAAATGAAAAAAATGGGACTATATCATGCTAAAAAGCTTCTGTACAGCAAAGGACACCATCAGCAGAATAAAAAGGCATTATCCAGTATGACAGAATATATTTGTAAATGAGATATCTGACGAGGGGTTAACATCCAAAATATATAAAGAAATCACACACCTCAACATCCAAAAAGCAAATAACCCTATGAAAAAATGGGCAGAGGATATGAACAGACAATTCTCCAAAGAAGAAATTCAGATGGCCAACAGTCACATGAAAAGATGCTCCACATTGCTAATTATCAGGGAAATGCAAATTAAAACCACAATGAGATATCACCTCACACCAGTTAGGATGGCCAACATAGAACAGACAACAACAACAAATGTTGGTGAGGATGTGGAGAAAGGGGAACCCTCCTACACTACTGGTGGGAATGTAAATTGTTCAACCACTGTAGAAAGCAGTATGGGAATTCCTCAAAAAACTAAAAATAGAAATACCATTTGACCCAGGAATTCCACTCCTAGGAATTTACCCTAAGAATGCAGAAGGCCAGTTTAAAAAAGACATATACACCTCTATGTTTATTGCAGCACTATTTACAATAGCCAAGAAATGGAAGCAACCTAAGTGTCTGTCAGTAGATGAATGGATAAAGAAGATGTGGTACATATACACAATGGAATATTATTCAGCCATAAGAAAACAAATCCTACCATTTGCAACAACATGGATGGAGACAGAGGGTGTTATGTTCAGTGAAATAACCCAGGTGGAGAAAGACAAATATCAAATGATTTCACTTATTTGTGGAGTATATGAACAAAGCAAAAACTGAAGGAACGAAACAGCAGCAGAATCACAGAACCCAAGAATGAACTAACAGTTACCAAAGGGAAAGGGACTGGGGAGGGTGGGTGGGAAGGTAGTAAGATGGGGAATAAGTGGCATTATGATTAGCACACATAACATGGGGGGGGGGCACGGGGAAGGTGGCAGTACAGCACAGAGAAGACAAGTAGTGATTCTACAGCATCTTACTATGCTGATCAACAGTGACTGTAATGGGGTATGTGGGGGGGACTTGATAATGGGGGCATCTAGTAACCACAATGTTGTTCATGTGATTGTATATTAATGATACCAAAATAAAAAAAAGAAAAAGAAAAATGTATTCTTCATACATCTCCCTCACTTTCTTATGTTAAAGCCCACCAGATTAAAACAAGAAGTGGCATCTTCAGTGGTTGCCGTAGATAATTTTTAAAAACTATGTATTTGACACTCTCGACCCTGCTCACAGAAACTTAATTTACTCTCAGTTTAATGCAAGCTCTGTGAGAATTTAGAGAAACAAAATTATGGTATCTAGAAGTTTCATTTTCAAAAGGTAATCTCCAAGACAAACAATTAATATGACTACAAGCAATTCATGCTAAGGTAATCAAAAATTTTTGTTTGATCTAGGACTCTACTTTAGATTCAAAAGCAAGACCACCACAGAGAAAATAAATATTAGGGCACTAGAAATCATTTCCTCTATCTGTCTCATTCATATACATAAACCTATTTTTCCATACTTAGCTAGGGATCATAGTTAAATGGAAAAACTAATTCCAAGTACAGTCCTCTATATTTTTCAAGTATATAATCCTCTAATTATGCAAGGCACCTGTTCCAAAGGTCTCACAATGGTGGGATTGAACTAGAAGTCAACACACTTCTACCTTTAACTGTCTGCAGAAAGCTTTTCCTTTTTTAAAAAAGCAAATCACCAAAACTATAGGAAGACAGCGCCATCTATAGGTCTATACAAAAGCAGAACAGAGTTCGCAGATTCAGCGGTAACACCCCTCCATAATGTAAAACTTTTTGTCCACAATTCTATCTAGGTGTCCTCAATTCTATTGAAACATGTATTTAATTATTCTTCCTCCACAGCTGTATCTTCCCAATACAATAATTCATCTTAGTTTTTACAGACATGCAACTAAATTCATCCTTGTGTCTAACCTAAAATTTCCAGATTTCTGAAGTGAAAAGGCTCAAGACAAACCTTTTTTATGGAATTTAAATACCCTCCTTTATCACAAACAGGCTCATTCAGTCTTCTCTCGGATGCTCTCATGCAAGTGGCTTATTCTGCTGTTTTTTTTTTTCTAGTTCTCTGAAGGGTTCAGATTCAGTTAACAATTATCTAAGGATTCAGGCTCAGCTCATTCCTAATATACTGATATTAGGGGCTGGCAGAAAAGAGGTTTCCCCACTGATGCTGACAGAGCCCTAAACACTCCAATATGGAGAGTTTCATATTTGTGCTATGGCTGGCATTTTAAAGATCTGGCAAAAACAGGAAATGGTTCGGTTACCCCAAGGGCAGAACCTGTTTGTTCATCAAAACTCAAGTTCCCAGAGCACCTACAATATTAAACCCAACCAGAAAGAACAGGCCTCATGAAGGCACTACTCTGGGGCTGCTATCCTGATTTCTCATTCTGCACCCAACGAGGCAGGGTAGGGTTGTGGGTAGGAGTACAAACTTAGAAAGCAAAGAGAACGGAGTTTGAGTCCATGCTCCTTAACTAGCTTTGAACAAGTTACTTAATTTCTCTGAGCTGTACTTCTTCATCCCCAAGACATTACAAGTTAATATTGATGGTGTAAGCAAAGTAAGGTGCTTTGCACATATTAATTATTCAATAAATGTTAGCACATAAGATTTATCTTACCATTTCCTGTTTGACTTATCATAATTATTGCCTGGATAAATAGGTAGGAGCCACCTAACCCAAACACTCCGCGAAGTTCATTTGTAACTTCTTAAGATAACAAAAGAACGGGTGAGAAAAACTGAACTCAAATTAGGACTGAGCACAACACAACAAAGACAAAATGGTATTTGACGGTCTAACACAAAATTTACCTGAACATTTTTGAAAATCATTGGAGTCCACATGACTTTTGATTCTATGTTATTTTTACTGTGTAAGTTAGAAACTTGAGTCTGTTGTGCATAGAGAAGTTGGAAACAGAGACCAAAAGCAGAAAGCAGATGGGCTTGTTGAGGGAGATGAAACGAGGGTGTGGAGCAGAGAACTGAGAACCCTGCAGAACATCAACTTTTGAGGAAATGGAAAGAGGAGGAACCAGCAAATGAGGCAAAGGGGTGACCGGAAATGAAGAAGGGGGGGGGAAATCAACAGCAAAGACAAATTTAAAGAGAAAAATTGGTCAGAGATGTGAAATTCCACATAGATTAGGTAAAATTAGGAATGAAAACCAGTGGCTAATAGTTTCATTAGAAAGGTAGAGACAGATATGCCAACCACAGTGCATTGAAAACTGAGTGAGGAACTTTTCACAAAGGCTGACAAAGAAAGAAAACACAGTACCATAGCTTGAGATACACGATGTGAATTTAAGAAACACAATATGGAAAGAAAAATACAATCAAATGTCTATTGTGAGTTAAACTGCATCACCCAAAAAGATGTTCAAGTCCTCAGCCCTGGTCCCTGAGAATGTGACCTTACTTGGAAATAGGATCTTCCCAGATGTAATCAAGTTAAGATGAAGTCATCTGGACGGGAGTGGGCTCTAATCAAATGAGCGGTATCCTTATTAGAAGAGGAAAATTTGGACACATGCAAGAGACTGGGAGAAAAAGCTGTGTGATGATAACCAAAGAGCACAAGGATTGTTGGCAATTGCTAGAAGTTAGGAGAGAAGCACAGAACAATTTCTTCCTCAGGGCCACCTGTCCACACTTTGATTTTGGACTTTTAGCCTCCAGAACTGTGAGACAATAGACTGTTGTTGTTTTAAGACATCCAGTTTGTGGTACATTGTTCAGATAACCCTAGCAAACGAATTCAAAGGCTATCTATAATAATAATAAAAAGATACAGACCTAGTAGAATATTTACAGTCTGTAGAAACCATGATCACATCAAATTATGGAAATAACCGACATAAACAGAATAATTTAAAAGCTAAAGGAAAAAAAATGGTAAGAAAAATAAGTTAAAATCTAGAACAATCATACAGAATCTTGTAGTAGTCCTTTAAGCTGGTTTTATTCACTGTCATCTTAAGATACCACCTACTTATATTGTGAAAATGTTTAAAAATGATTTATGCATCTCTTTTCAGTCTGGGATCCTGGAATGAAAAATGATGCATAAATTTTAAAATCTATAATGGACCCTCACTCAGAGGGTGGCAGAGATTTTAGCCCTGAGGGTAATTTTTTCACTTTATTTACTGAATGGTTACAATGTAAGAGAATATTGTTGAAAGAAAAGCATTGTTGCAAGTTTAGGTTGTCCGATGACTAGAACCACAGAATACTTTTCTCTCTTCAGACTACAACACTAAGAATAATACTCTGTGGCTTGGGTTTCTGATATTTATTTATTAATACAGTCAGCATACATTTAGGAGCACCAACTACTATACCTAAAACACCAGGTTCTCAGTTCCCTGAGATGTTGGAGTCAACCAAGCTGGGGAGGGCAAGGGAGGTGAGAAAGGACTGGTTTAACAAGGTGTTCCCAAAATGCCATGTAAAGGTTGTTTTATGTTTTTATGTCAACTGAGACATGTAGTCACATACTAGAACTTTTAATATGTCTTGCAGTGGAGGATAGTAAAATAAATCCTTTGATGTGTGGTATACAATTCATATTTGTTCTTAAATTCATATTTTTGAGAACTAGATTTTCTTTAAGAAACAAGACTATATTTTAATTAAAACACATCCCTTACAGGTATTTTATAATTAATTTGAGCAGGAGAGTTGCTTCCTCCTATGTAGTTGAAATAAGAGGAATTTTTCCTCCCTAATTACCCAGAAAATGGGTTCCAGCCTCCCTTTGATGTGTTGTAAAGCCTCACCTGTTTCACTACAACCTGCTATTTATTATCAAACAATTGCAGTTTGCCAAATCCTGAATTTCTGAAGGTGCCATTTATCCAAATCACATATGTGTCCCCTTTGCACCCATTCTGAAAAGAATTTTCCTTGATCAAAATTTTAACCTTGATTATCCCCTGGTGCATCAGCCCTTTTATTGCCTAGTTCAAATTAAAATCTAGAGGACTACGTGCATACATACTGCCTATTAAGGCATGTCTTTTAACTGTATTTTAACTACTATGGGTTAGGATAAGAAAAGGTAGAAATAAGTTGAAAATGAAGATACATAAGATATGTAAGATCAGGAATCTTAATGAAGATTTGAAACAAAATTTTAAATTATCCTATTACTACTATTTTAGTAACCTTTTCAGATTGAAAGCCTTAGACTCTCTCCCTTTAGCATAATGCACATTTTATATATACTCTCAATAGTTAATCTTCCAGAAGCTTATCCATGAATACTAGGTTTCTCTCCCTCAAAAAAAGTCTTTCATTTCACTTTCTAATTTGACCCCTTGAAGGTGATTAACGAGTTAAACTGCACAAAATACTTGTTTTTCTAGTGAAAAACTGGAAACATGTTCCCAGCATACTTTGACTAAACAATGTCACTGAAACATCTCCAGGGAGGGGCACAAAATAAAAACAGTGATTTAAGATGTAGTGGGGTATGGTATCTACAGGATACAGGGGACTAGGGTTGGGCTGGAGAGGAGGAAACAGGAGTGTGAAAATTTTGGGAAATAACTCAGTGTCCTGCCAGCATGGTAATTATGTAAATGATACATGGATGGTAAAGCTCTAGGAAGCATTCTGGGGGAACATGCAAACTACCGGGAATATAAGATTCTGGGAAGCAGGAGGAAGAGCGTTCTAGAAATGCCACTGTGGTTGGGAGTTGGGTGTGGACAGGACCTTGACATTCCCTCAGGAAGAAGCCTTCCAGGCCCTGGCAAGAGCAGGGGACTTCATCAGAGACCCTGGAAGGTTCTGAAAATCTGCAGGGGCCTAAAAGGCTCAGGGATCTGAGGAATAAGCCATATGAAATAAGAACCCCATGAACTTTGGAAACACATGGAGGAGCCCAAACTGGTCATTAGGCGGAATGGGAGGGTCTGAGGTGAAGCTATGCTCCTAGCTTCAAGGAAGGAATGTGCATAAGAGGGAAACATTCTGGACCCCTGCTGGTGAGCAGACAGTGCACTGGTGTGGGACCTGGTGGATGATGAGGCCCAGGGACCTCAGGAGCTCTAGCAAGTTTGGGGGAATCCTGTCAGTGTTGCTGTCAGGGTTTGCTGCCAACCTATTTGGTTTCTTCATGAGGAATAGAAAGAAGTGTCCCTTCTCCCCCAGGTGGATGCATCTCTGCTCTAGATTATGAATTGGAACATGGGCTTGATTTCAGTTCCTGCTTGCTCCAGTGGCCAGAGAGCATTTTCGGTCCATAATCTGCCCAACCGCGTGTAGAAGCTCTGGATGGACTAAGAATTTCGTCTTAGCTAAAAGCTAGTCTTGTGCCCATACACATAAAATTATTGAAGAGAATAAGATACTATCTAGAAGAAAGACTAACGATTGTATTTGTAGAAAAAAGACTTCTTTTAAGAGGTATAAACTAGTAACAGATACAGAGATAATAAGGGACAGTATACTTGACTTGATCTCTCCAACTTCTAAAAATGTCTGTCAATGGGAATAATATTCTCCTAGAAAATTGATTTCCTATAGAAATAGTTGCATGCTTGTGCAGCCATAGGCAAACTAATTTGGCCCTGTGTGCATCAGTTTCTTCATCCTGGAGCTGGAGGGAAGATTAAAAGCATTGATACATACAAAGCTTAGAACTCGGTCTGGCATTTAGTATTTGTTCAATAAATGTTAGTCATTTTTATTATTTGCACCAGTCACATGTTATGAGAATGTTAAAGCTGGATGGGACTGGGAAACATTTATGCAGAAAATAGTTTTGAAGCTAGGCCTTAGAAAATATTTAGGATTTCAATAGGTAGAGAAAATAAGAAGCAAATATTCCAGGCATTGAAAATAAAGGTACAAAGGTACAGGCAACACTCAAGTATGGTAAGTAGACCCATTTAGCAAAAATTGAATGTGCAGAATGGAAAATAAGCTTAAAAGCTAAATTGAGGACACATACAGAATTTATTCTTCTCTCCATGGTCAGCAATGAAAAGCTACCTGGCTTTCACTCTACGGAATCTTTTCTCAAAGGTTCTTCTAAGGCAGTGCTTCTAAAACTTAAAAGTGCAAACCTATAACTTGGGGACCTTCCTAAAATGCATATTCTGACACGGTATCTGGAGTGAGGCCTGAGAGCCCACATTTTTTGCAAACTTCTAAGTGCCACCATGCTACCACACTTTAAAGACCAAGGGTCTAACCCAAATGGCCTCTTCTCATTCTCATCCTTGCCTCCTCTGCAGTGTTAGGCTTTGCTGATCTTCCTGAAACTCTCATCGTGGACTTCTATTCCCTCACCTGAATCTTATGCTATTACTTGAAGTTCGCAGACTACAAGCCTGCTCTGTTAACACTTCAGGACATATTGACTTGTCTTGAGCACAGCTTTCATCATATAAAACAAAGTTGCCACTGGTAACAATATTTATATATAATAGCTATAGCTACAAACTGAGGGCTTGTCTTTAGATGTGTATTTTAAGTAATTGTCAGTGTATCAATTTCTTTGGTCTTTTAAAGACAAATATTAATTTGGTCTTTTAAAGGCAATCTTTTAATAAAAGACAGGCATATGTTGTTATAAAGACATCTGCTGCCTATCTCTTGATGAGTCTAGTTTCTCTGGAAAACAACTTCCCCTGAGATTCCCACCTCTACCCACTCCACCATCCATCCACATGGGCATCAGCTACAACTGATTGATGCAGAAGTAGGCCCCTGACAAGTACTGGGTTGTTTTGAGTCTCTCCCCAGGATTTTACCTTAGAAGTGAAAGAAAAAAAAAAAAGCAAGCCAGTCTCTCACTCTCTCTATAAGAAATAAAGAGCATGATGTAAGCTCAGGAGCTACTGGGGGCATTATATGCCATGTGGACTGAAAAGCAGGAAACAGCAATCAACTGTAAGAAAGAAGACGACACCAGGAGAGCACAGGGAAATAGCTCCACAGTGTGGCACCCGGACAACCTTGCACATCTCTACATAGGCCATATAAGCAAGGCCTGACCATAGTCTGACCTGAGTCTTAGCAGAATGCCCTGTGCTTTCTTTTAGACCAAGGGAAAATAAGGAGCCTGGTGGAGCTGGAAGCTGTTTCTCCCATTATCTTGGGAAAGACTGATGCAAAGTCATTTCTGATCCCTCTCCCTTTCAGTTGAGCACAAGACTTTCCACCTCACTTCCATTTAGGGTAAAGCTACAAATATCAGCGTAAGTCTACAAAACTGCTTGGCTGTGGTTCTAAGGTGGCTCCTGAAGAGCAGTGACCCAACACTTATATCATCTATCATCTAGCCTCTTAAGTTCAGTGTGCTCTGCAGAACAAGGGACCCAGGGAATTGACACCAAAATGACTGGCTTTTGCTGTCTGTGTAAGGAATTAACTGTCTGATTCCAATTGGGCATGTTTACTCCTTGCCAGGGAGATCTGTAGAATGCTGGCAAGACATCCTAACAGCAGTCATTGTATTATCTGTGAACCTATTATTAACCACCACCCTGCTGCCTTGGGAATGCTTAACCATCTGACAAAGAGAAGAAGGGTAAGAGATGGCAAGAGTTCACTTCCTGACTTCTCCTCAGTGCTCCAGCTCCTGAGTCCAGTTTGTTCCAGGAATACAGCCCAGACCTTGAATTCCATGAGATGCCAAACTCCCCAGCTTCTTTTTTTTTCTCCTTAAGAGCCAGAATGTATTTTTAATGTTTATCATCAAAAGATAATAAAATACACACACACCGATATTGCATTTGATGACAGTACCAGTATTGAACTCCAATGCTAAAGATTCAAATGTATTTTCTGTATTTATTAAAAATCTACTTCTCTTGTATATTGATTTTTTTGGCTCTTGACCTAGTATATGTAATATGATTAGCCTGCATCTATTCAAGTCCACTAAATATAGTTTTGTGAAATTGTTATTGGTCAAGTGGAAGAACACATGACTCTTTCACTATGATGAAATTATAAATTACTATCATCATTTATCAATAATTGCATAGTACTAAATATATGAATCAACTATGCTATGTTTCTTATTAAGGTACTCACTCATTTCAGTTACACTTATAAGAACATGATGGAATCACACATTGTATTTGTGCCAAATATTTATCAGCCAACAAAAGAGTGTAAGTAGGATTAGAGTTTTCCACCTTTTAGCATCTCTTGAGTTTAGCAGTGTCTACTATGTAGTATGATCATTGAAGCCAATATACAGATACTTATGAATCATTCGTCATAGGTTAGCCTCACTTCCCTACTGCTGAATTTTCTTTAATCAGGGTCATAGACTGAATCAAGCAAGTCACAGACAGCTGGCAGAATCTTGTACATTGTGGAATTTGACCAAAATAATGAATATATTGGTGCAAATTCATTATTATTCCTGGGAAACAACTAAAAAAGTAGATAGTGGTGCCACTGATATCGTAATAATGGATGGACAAAATACGATTACAAATAAGAAATGAATGCCTCAATTGCCATATTAATGAAACAGCATCTTTAGAAAAACACACAGATTATAAGTGATACATAATCTGCTATGGCTGCTACTGGTACCCAAGATGCATGTAGTTTCAGACATAATGATAAATAGTCATAATCTGTAGCTGTCCTTTATAAAAAGCCCAAAGCTGTTTGAAAATAAAATAAATTTTACTAGCCCTAGTTAAACATTAGACATCTAGTCATGTCTTAATACAATTGAAGTTACCATATAATTTATTAAGAGGATATCTACATTAATCATGTTTTATGGTGATGAGTGAATTCTAATTATTTTATATACTTATAATAAAAACATGTCAAATATGTAAGATTAAATTTTCAATCAACTCAATTTATATTTTAAAATATCTTTAAAATACATTCACTTATCATAATCTCATGGGTTACTAACTTGCTCTATCCACACTTGGTAATTATTTCCACAATCAGTTTATATTTTTTCTAAATGTTTTTTCCCCACAGCATAACTGTCCATAAATTAATGTGAGCCCATTATATCAAAGGTGTTTATATGTGTTAACATATGCATTTAATTTTAATCTGCCCATTTTGGGCACGAATGGCCTCAGGCAAGCACAACGTGCATAAAACGACCTGTGGAGTCCTGAGATAACATACTTTAACAAGAAAGATAGAGGAGTTACGTAAGACCAGAGTCAACTGAGAAGAAAGAGGCTACAATTGATAGCAAAACCAAGTCTGGTAGAAACTGGATCATTTCGAGTAAAACAGCCAGCTAGGCAAAAAGATCTCAAAGTTTCAGGCCTTGGGGCTGCCTGCGTTTCAGCGTAGGAACTGAAAAGGCCGGGAACCAGAGAGCGGCCGGCATGCGCGCCCCGGCGACTTGACCTGGAACACCCAGCACCGGCCGCCGGCTCCCGGCCGCTTTTGCTCTCGCAGTCCGCGAGCTCAGGCTCAGCGCCAAGAGTTTAGAGGAAGAGAAAATTTCCGCTGGGAGACCTATCTGAGCTACGTTTTCTGGACAAGTGAAGGGACAAGTGAAGGGAAAAGTGAGTAACCCCCGGCGGGGCGGAGCGGACTTACCAGCGGAACCCCCGGCCACAATCTGCCTTGAAGCCTCGTTCACGAAGCCGACAGTGGGCTTGGCAGACATCTTCGTGAGCCTGAGGACTGCGGCTGGGTGGGGATGAGTGGGCGAGCTCGCCGGCCCGCAGAGCCTCTCCGGATTGAGAGCGCGCTCGGGCTGCTTGCTCCTTGGGCTGAGTAGCTCACTGTAAAGCGGCAATCCGGCGACTGCTCGGAGGCGGCGGTTCGGGGCTCAGACTCACCGCGGGCCCGCCGCTCTCTTTTGAGGCGCTGGTCTCACTGCCGCTTTGCTCCCTGGGCCCCAGGAGAGACCCTGGAAGAGAAAAGACTCGCGGGTGGGGTTGGGCTGGCGGACCGCGGCGAGTCGGGTTTGGTCTCCTAGATTGGCGCCCGCGCGGTTCCCTATCAGGAGCCTCCTGCCGAATTTGTCAAACTGGGCGCGCTGCCTCTGATAAACGCAAGAAGTGACCCTGGCCCAGACCTCCAGCGGCAGGACTGGGACGACCCTTGCCCTTCCTGGCAAGCGAGAGCACAGTGCATTTCCCAAGAAGAGACAGGAGAATAAATTCCTCGCAGTTCTCGAGAAGGGACAGGTGAATACATTCCTGGCAGTTGGAATAAATTCCATAAAATAAATTGCGGGCTGGAGCAACTAAGTCAAAGCAAATCCAATTTACAGTTATCTTAGAATTGAGCTAATGCAGTACATTACCAAGAAATGGTTTGGGGTTAAGGAAATTTATCTCATACCTCATCAACTTGAATTATTTTTTTAAAATAATTATTTTTTATTGAAGGGTAGTTGACGTACAGTATTACATTACATTAGTTTCAAGTGTACAACACAGTGGTAGAACATTTATATACATAATTCTAGGTTCCAGCTATCACCCTACCAAGCTGTTACAATATCTTGACTATATTCCTTATGCTATACATTACATCCCGGTTACTTATTTATTTTACCATTGGAAGTCTGTCTTTTTTTTTTTTTTTTTCCTTGTGAGGGCATCTCTCATATTTATTGATCAAATGGTTGTTAACGACAATAAAATTCTGTATAGGGGAGTCAATGCTCAATGCACAATCATTAATCCACCCCAAGCCTAATTTTCGTCAGTCTCCAATCTTCTGAGGCATAACAAACAAGTTCTTACATGGAGAACAAATTCTTACATAATGAATAAGTTACATAGTGAACAGTACAAGGGCAGTCATCACAGAAACTTTCGGTTTTGCTCATGCATTATGAACTCTAAACAGTCAGTTCAAATATGAATACTCATTTGGTTTTTATACTTGATTTATATGTGGATACCACATTTCTCTCATTATTATTATTTTTAATAAAATGCTGAAGTGGTAGGTAGATATAAGATAAAGGTAGAAAACATAGTTTAGTGTTGTAAGAGAGCAAATGTACATGATCAGGTGTGTGCCTGTAGACTATGTGTTAATCCAAGCTAGACCAGGGCAATAAAACATCCACGTATGCAGAAGATTTCTCTCAGAACACGGGGGGTGAGGTTCTAAGCCTCACCTCTGTTGATCCCCAATTTCTCACCTGATGGCCCCCCTGCGACTGTGCCTGTCTTAGGTTGTTCCTCCCTTGAGGAATCTTACCCGTCTCTGGCTAACCAGTCATCTTCCCGGGCCATACAGGGAAATGTGAAGTTGGTAAGTGAGAGGGAAGCCTTATTGTTTGAAAAGGTTAGCTTTTTACTTCTTTGCATATTTATGCCCTGTGGCTTCTATGCCCAGCATTTGTCTTGAGGTATCTTTACCACTTGGAAGAATTATGATACTCGGTAAATTTGATACGAGGCACGAATTCTATTTAAGGGTTGTAATTAGGAAGGAAGAAGAAAAGCTATAGAAGTAGCAGGCGGAAGGAAACATGAGAAGATTGATTATTTCTTTGACATATCTTCTTGTAGAGTAACTTCAGCATATATAGGTTTTAAGCTACTACTTAAATTGCGCACACACATTAACATAATAGGAGTATAGTTACATAACCAAAGCATATCTGTAATTACCAGCCATCTCCAGTGAAACCAAGAAAACCAGTTAGGCACCTTAGGTATTTGTGAATACTTATCTATAATATGGTGGATATTGTCCAACTGAACTTGAACAGTCTGAGAGAAATCAGACAAATTAAAACAACCCATTCCTGGGGACTGTTCACATGCCATATGTTCTTTTAACAGTAAATAGTCTGTAGTTGTAAGACTTTGGAGCGCTACAATTTGCACTTCTCCTAATTCTTGGTTGAGTTCCAGCAGTGTAGATCCAGTCAAATTTGTTGTTTTACTGTATGCACAGGCCAGCTTAGATATCTCCTTCCTCATTCCCATGGCAAGTCCAGTAACTGGTGGGATGAGTGCATCTACAGCTGTAGCAGTGCGTGGATCTTTGTTGGGGTTTTTTGATGATCATCTTCTGGCATGAGTCTTCCAGAGAGTGCTGATGTTGGAAGTTCTTTTTCATATCGTATCTTAGTTCATTTTCGGGGTAGCCCAATTAGGCTTTGATCCTCTGTATAAACACAAACAGACCCTTTGCCTACACTTTTATATGCCCTTTATACCCTTGTGTAGAACTCGTTGGAGGTTACCACACAGGAACTGCCCTTTTTTTTTTTTTTTTTGCTTTGTTTTTGGTATCACTAATCTACACTTACATGACGAATATTATGTTTACTAGGCTCTCCCCTATACCAGGTCTCCCCTATAAACCCCTTTACAGTCACTGTCCATCAGCATAGCAAAATGTTGTAGAATCACTACTTGCCTTCTCTGTGTTGTACAGCCCTCCCCTTTCTCCCACCCCCCCATGCATGTTAATCTTAATACCCCCCTACTTCACCCCCCCTTATCCCTCCCTACCCACCCATCCTCCCCAGTCCCTTTCCCTTTGGTACCTGTTAGTCCATTCTTGAGTTCTGTGATTCTGCTGCTGTTTTGTTCCTTCAGTTTTTCCTTTGTTCTTATATTCCACAGATAAGTGAAATCATTTGGTATTTCTCTTTCTCTGCTTGGCTTGTTTCACTGAGCATAATACCCTCCAGCTCCATCCATGTTGCTGCAAATGATTGGATTTGCCCTTTTCTTATGGCTGAGTAGTATTCCATTGTGTATATGTACCACATCTTCTTTATCCATTCATCTATCGATGGACATTTAGGTTGCTTCCAATTCTTGGCTATTGTAAATAGTGCTGCGATAAACATAGGGGTGCATCTGTCTTTCTCAAACTTGATTGCTGCATTCTTAGGGTAAATTCCTAGGAGTGCAATTCCTGGGTCAAATGGTAAGTCTGTTTTGAGCATTTTGATGTACCTCCATACTGCTTTCCACAATGGTTGAACTAACTTACATTCCCACCAGCAGTGTAGGAGGGTTCCCCTTTCTCCACAGCCTCGCCAACATTTGTTGTTCTCTGTCTTTTGGATGGCAGCCATCCTTACTGGTGTGAGGTGATACCTCATTGTAGTTTTAATTTGCATTTCTCTGATAATTAGTGATGTGGAGCATCTTTTCATGTGTCTGTTGGCCATCTGTATTTCTTTTTTGGAGAACTGTCTGTTCAGTTCCTCTGCCCATTTTTTAATTGGGTTATTTGTTTTTTGTTTGTTGAGGCGTGTGAGCTCTTTATATATTCTGGGCGTCAAGCCTTTATTGGATGTGTCATTTTCAAATATATTCTCCCATACTGTAGGGATCCTTCTTGTTCTATTGATGGTGTCTTTTGCTGTACAGAAGCTTTTCAACTTAATATAGTC
The DNA here is from genome assembly GCF_030020395.1 of Manis pentadactyla. NCBI lineage: Eukaryota > Metazoa > Chordata > Mammalia > Pholidota > Manidae > Manis > Manis pentadactyla. The sequence goes on along the minus strand of NC_080029.1, from coordinate 62,277,843 downwards.
CCACTTACTCATTTTTGCTGTTGTTTTCCTTGCCCGGGGAGATACATTCAAGAAGAGGTCACTCATGTTTATGTCTAAGAGGTTTTTGCCTATGTTTTCTTCCAAGAGTTTAATGGTTTCATGGCTTACATTCAGGTCTTTGATCCATTTTGAGTTTACTTTTTTTTTTTTTTTTTAATTATTATTTTTTATTGAAGGGTAGTTGACGCACAGTATTACATTACATTAGTTTCAAGTGTACAACACAGTGGTAGAACATTTATATACATAATTCTAGGTTCCAGCTATCACCCTACCAAGCTGTTACAATATCTTGACTATATTCCTTATGCTATACATTACATCCCGGTTACTTATTTATTTTACCATTGGAAGTCTGTCCTTTTTTTTTTTTTTTTTTTTTTGTGAGGGCATCTCTCATATTTATTGATCAAATGATTGTTAACGACAATAAAATTCTGTATAGGGGAGTCAATGCTCAATGCACAATCATTAATCCACCCCAAGCCTAATTTTCGTCAGTCTCCAATCTTCTGAGGCATAACAAACAAGTTCTTACATGGAGAACAAATTCTTACATAATGAATAAGTTACATAGTGAACAGTACAAGGGCAGTCATCACAGAAACTTTCGGTTTTGCTCATGCATTATGAACTATAAACAGTCAGTTAAAATATGAATACTCATTTGATTTTTATACTTGATTTATATGTGGATACCACATTTCTCTCTTTATTATTATTATTTTTAATAAAATGCTGAAGTGGTAGGTAGACGCAAGATAAAGGTAGAAAACATAGTTTAGTGTTGTAAGAGAGCAAATGTAGATGATCAGGTGTGTGCCTGTAGACTATGTGTTAATCCAAGCTAGACCAGGGCAATAAAACATCCACGTATGCAGAAGATTTCTCTCAGAACAGGGGGCTGAGGTTCTAAGCCTCACCTCTGTTGATCCCCAATTTCTCACCTGATGGCCCCCCTGCGACTGTGCCTGTATTAGGTTGTTCCTCCCTTGAGGAATCTTACCCGTCTCTGGCTAACCAGTCATCTTCCGGGGCCATACAGGGAAAGGTGAAGTTGGTAAGTGAGAGAGAAGCCTTATTGTTTGAAAAGGTTAGCTTTTTACTTCTTTGCATATTTATGCCCTGTGGCTTCTATGCCCAGCATTTGTCTTGAGGTATCTTTACCACTTGGAAGAATTATGATACTCGATAAATTTGATACGAGGCACGAATTCTATTTAATGGTTGTAATTAGGAAGGAAGAAGAAAAGCTGTAGAAGTAGCAGGCGGAAGAAAACATGGGAAGATTGATTATTTCTTTGGCATATCTTCTTGTAGAGTACTTCAGCATGAATAGGTTTTAAGCTACTACTTAAATTGCGCACACACATTAACATAATAGGAGTATAGTTACATAACCAAAGCATATCTGTAATTACCAGCCATCTCCAGTGAAACCAAGAAAACCAGTTAGGCACCTTAGGTATTTGTGAAAACTTATCTATGATATGGTGGATATTGTCCAACTGAACTTGAACAGTCTGAGAGAAATCAGACAAATTAAAACAACCCATTCCTGGGGACTGTTCACATGCCATATGTTCTTTTAACAGTAAATAGTCTGTAGTTGTAAGACTTTGGAGCGCTACAATTTGCACTTCTCCTAATTCTTGGTTGAGTTCCAGCAGTGTAGATCCAGTCAAATTTGTTGTTTTACTGTATGCACAGGCCAGCTTAGATATCTCCTTCCTCATTCCCATGGCAAGTCCAGTAACTGGTGGGATGAGTGCATCTACAGCTGTAGCAGTGCGTGGATCTTTGTTGGGGTTTTTTGATGATCATCTTCTGGCATGAGTCTTCCAGAGAGTGCTGATGTTGGAAGTTCTTTTTCATATCGTATCTTAGTTCATTTTCGGGGTAGCCCAATTAGGCTTTGATCCTCTGTATAAACACAAACAGACCCTTTGCCTACACTTTTATATGCCCTTTATACCCTTGTGTAGAACTCGTTGGAGGTTACCACACAGGAACTGCCCTTTTTTTTTTTTTCTTTTTTTTCTTTGTTTTTGGTATCACTAATCTACACTGATATGACGAATATTATGCTTACTAGGCTTTCCCCTATACCAGGTCTCCCCTATAAACCCCTTTACAGTCACTGTCCATCAGCATAGCAAAATGTTGTAGAATCACTACTTGCCTTCTCTGTGTTGTACAGCCCTCCCTTTTCTCCTACCCCCCTTGCATGTTAATCTTAATACCCCCCTACTTCTCCCCCCCCCTTATCCCTCCCTACCCACCCATCCTCCCCAGTCCCTTTCCCTTTGGTACCTGTTAGTCCATTCTTGAGTTCTGTGATTCTGCTGCTGTTTTGTTCCTTCAGTTTTTCCTTTGTTCTTATATACCACAGATAAGTGAAATCATTTGGTATTTCTCTTTCTCCGCTTGGCTTGTTTCACTGAGCATAATACCCTCCAGCTCCATCCATGTTGCTGCAAATGATTGGATTTGCCCTTTTCTTATGGCTGAGTAGTATTCCATTGTGTATATGTACCACATCTTCTTTATCCATTCATCTATTGATGGACATTTAGGTTGCTTCCAATTCTTGGCTATTGTAAATAGTGCTGCGATAAACATAGGGGTGCATCTGTCTTTCTCAAACTTGATTGCTGCATTCTTAGGGTAAATTCCTAGGAGTGCAATTCCTGGGTCAAATGGTAAGTCTGTTTTGAGCATTTTGATGTACCTCCATACTGCTTTCCACAATGGTTGAACTAACTTACATTCCCACCAGCAGTGTAGGAGGGTTCCCCTTTCTCCACAGCCTCGCCAACATTTGTTGTTCTCTGTCTTTTGGATGGCAGCCATCCTTACTGGTGTGAGGTGATACCTCATTGTAGTTTTAATTTGCATTTCTCTGATAATTAGCGATGTGGAGCATCTTTTCATGTGTCTGTTGGCCATCTGTATTTCTTTTTTGGAGAACTGTCTGTTCAGTTCCTCTGCCCATTTTTTAATTGGGTTATTTGTTTTTTGTTTGTTGAGGCGTGTGAGCTCCTTATATATTCTGGATGTCAAGCCTTTATCGGATGTGTCATTTTCAAATATATTCTCCCATACTGTAGGGATCCTTCTTGTTCTATTGATGGTGTCTTTTGCTGTACAGAAGCTTTTCAGCTTAATATAGTCCCACTTACTCATTTTTGCTGTTGTTTTCCTTGCCCGGGGAGATATGTTCAAGAAGAGGTCACTCATGTTTATGTCTAAGAGGTTTTTGCCTATGTTTTCTTCAAAGAGTTTAATGGTTTCATGGCTTACATTCAGGTCTTTGATCCATTTTGAGTTTACTTTTGTATATGGGATTAGACAATGGTCCAGTTTCATTCTCCTACATGTAGCTGTCCAGTTTTGCCAGCACCACCTGTTGAAGAGACTGTCATTTTGCCATTGTATGTCCATGGCTCTTTTATCAAATATTAATTGACCATATATGTCTGGGTTAATGTCTGGATTCTCTAGTCTGTTCCATTGGTCTGTGGCTCTGCTCTTGTGCCAGTACCAAATTGTCTTGATTACTATGGCTTTATAGTAGAGCTTGAAGTTGGGGAGTGAGATCCCCCCTACTTTATTCTTCTTTCTCAGGATTGCTTTGGCTATTCGGGGTCTTTGGTGTTTCCATATGAATTTTTGAATTATTTGTTCCAGTTCATTGAAGAATGTTGCTGGTAGTTTCATAGGGATTGCATCAAATCTGTATATTGCTTTGGGCAGGATGGCCATTTTGACGATATTAATTCTTCCTAGCCATGAGCATGGGATGAGTTTCCATCTGTTAGTGTCCCCTTTAATTTCTCTTAAGAGTGACTTGTAGTTTTCAGAGTATAAGTCTTTCACTTCTTTGGTTAGGTTTATTCCTAGGTATTTTATTTTTTTTGATGCAATTGTGAATGGAGTTGTTTTCCTGATTTCTCTTTCTGTTGGTTCATTGTTAGTATATCGGAAAGCCACAGATTTCTGTGTGTTGATTTTGTATCCTGCAACTTTGCTGTATTCCGATATCAGTTCTAGTAGTTTTGGGGTGGAGTCTTTAGGGTTTTTTATGTACAGTATCATGTCATCTGCAAATAGTGACAGTTTAACTTCTTCTTTACCAATCTGGATTCCTTGTATTTCTTTATTTTGTCTGATTGCCGTGGCTAGGACCTCCAGTACTATGTTAAATAACAGTGGAGAGAGTGGGCATCCCTGTCTAGTTCCCGATCTCAGAGGAAATGCTTTCAGCTTCTCGCTGTTCAATATAATGTTGGCTGTGGGTTTATCATAGATGGCCTTTATTATGTTGAGGTACTTGCCCTCTATTCCCATTTTGCTGAGAGTTTTTAACATGAATGGATGTTGAACTTTGTCAAATGCTTTTTCAGCGTCTATGGAGATGATCATGTGGTTTTTGTCTTTCTTTTTGTTGATGTGGTGGATGATGTTGATGGACTTTCGAATGTTGTACCATCCTTGCATCCCTGGGATGAATCCCACTTGGTCATGGTGTATGATCCTTTTGATGTATTTTTGAATTCGTTTTGCTAATATTTTGTTGAGTATTTTTGCATCTACGTTCATCAGGGATATTGGTCTGTAGTTTTCTTTTTTGGTGGGGTCTTTGCCTGGTTTTGGTATTAGGGTGATGTTAGCTTCATAGAATGAGTTTGGGAGTATCCCCTCCTCCTCTATTTTTTGGAAAACTTTAAGGAGAATGGGTATTATGTCTTCCCTGTATGTCTGATAAAATTCCGAGGTAAATCCATCTGGCCCGGGGGTTTTGTTCTTTGGTAGTTTTTTGATTACCGCTTCAATTTCGTTGCTGGTAATTGGTCTGTTTAGATTTTCTGTTTCTTCCTGGGTCAATCTTGGAAGGTTATATGTTTCTAGGAAGTTGTCCATTTCTCCTAGGTTTCCCAGCTTGTTAGCATATAGGTTTTCATAGTATTCTCCAATAATTCTTTGCATTTCCATGGGGTCCGTCGTGATTTTTCCTTTCTCGTTTCTGATACTATTGATTTGTGTTGACTCTCTTTTCTTCTTAATAAGTCTGGCTAGAGGCTTATCTATTTTGTTTATTTTCTCGAAGAATCAGCTCTTGGTTTCATTGATTTTTGCTATTGTTTTATTCTTCTCAATTTTATTTATTTCTTCTCTGTCCCTCCTTCTGCTGACCTTAGGCTTCATCTGTTCTTCTTTTTCCAATTTTGATAATTGTGACATTAGACCATTCTTTTGGGATTGCTCTTCCTTTTTTAAATATGCTTGGATTGCTATATACTTTCCTCTTAAGACTGCTTTTGCTGTGTCCCACAGAAGTTGGGGCTTAGTGTTGTTGTTGTCATTTGTTTCCATATATTGCTGGATCTCCATTTTGATTTGGTCATTGATCCATTGATTATTTAGGAGCATGTTGTTAAGCCTCCATGTGTTTGTGAGCCTCTTTGCTTTCTTTGTACAGTTTATTTCTAGTTTTATGCCTTTGTGGTATGAAAAGTTGGTTGGTAGGATTTCAATCTTTTGGAATTTTCTGAGGCTCTTTTTGTGGCCTAGTATATGATCTATTCTGGAGAATGTTCCATGTGCACTTGAGAGGAATGTATATCCCGCTGCTTTTGGATGTAGAGTTCTATAGATGTCTATTAGGTCCATCTGCTCTACTGTGTTGTTCAGTGCTTCCATGTCCTTACTTATTTTCTGCCCAGTGGATCTATCGTTTGGGGTGAGTGGTGTGTTGAAGTATCCTAGAATGAATGCATTGCAGTCTATATCCCCCTTTAGTTCTGTTAGTATTTGTTTCACATATGCTGGTGCTCTTGTGTTGGGTGCATACATATTTAGAATGGTTATATCCTCTTGTTGGACTGAGCCCTTTATCATTATGTAGTGTCCTTCTTTATCTCTTGTTACTTTCTTTGTTTTGAAGTCTATTTTGTCTGATATTAGTACTGCAACCCCTGCTTTCTTCTCGCTGTTGTTTGCTTGAAATATGTTTTTCCATCCCTTGACTTTTAGTCTGTACATGTCTTTGGGTTTGAGGTGAGTTTCTTGTAAGCAGCATATAGATGGGTCTTACTTTTTTATCCATTCTCTTACTCTGTGTCTTTTGATTGGTGCATTCAACCCATTAACATTTAGGGTGACTATTGAAAGATATGTACTTATTGCCATTGCAGGCTTTAAATTCGTGGTTACCAAAGGTTCAAGGTTAGCCTCTTTAGTATCTTACTGCCTAACTTAGCTCACTTATTGAGCTGTTATATACACTGTCTGGAGATTCTTTTCTTCTCTCCCTTCTTGTTCCTCCTCCTCGATTCTTCATATGTTGGGTGTTTTGTGCTGTGCTCTTTCTAGGAGTGTTCCCATCTAGAGCAGTCCCTGTAAGATGTTCTGTAGAGGTGGTTTGTGGGAAGCAAATTCCCTCAGCTTTTGTTTGTCTGGGAATTGTTTAATCCCACCGTCATATTTGAATGATAGTCGTGCTGGATACAGTATCCTTGGTTCAAGGCCCTTCTGTTTCATTGTATTAAATATATCATGCCATTCTCTTCTGGCCTGTAGGGTTTCTGTCGTGAAATCTGACGTTAGCCTGATGGGTTTCCCTTTATAGGTGACCTTTTTCTCTCTAGCTGCCTTTAACACTCTTTCCTTGTCCTTGATCTTTGCCATTTTAATTATTATGTGTCTTGGTGTTGCCCTTCTTGGATCCTTTCTGTTGGGGATTCTGTGTATTTCGATGGTCTGTTTGATTACTTCCTCCCCCAGTGTGGGGAAGTTTTCAGCAATTATTTCTTCTAAGATACTTTCCATCTCTTTTCCTCTCTCTTCTTCTTCTGGGACCCCTATAATACGGATATTGTTCCTTTTTGATTGGTCACACAGTTCTCTTAATATTGTTTCATTCCTGGAGATCCTTTTGTCTCTCTCTGTCAGCTTCTATGCGTTCCTGTTCTCTGATTTCAATTCCATCAATGGCCTCTTGCAGTCTATCCATTCTGCTTATAAACCCTTCCAGAGTTTGTTTCATTTCTGCGATCTCCTTTCTGGCATCTGTGATCTCCTTCCAGACTTCATCCCATTTCTCTTGCGTATTTCTCTGCATCTCTGTCAGCATGTTTATGATTCTTATTTTGAATTCTTTTTCAGGGAGACTGGTTAGGTCTGTCTCCTTCTCTGGTGTTGTCTCTGTGATCTTTGTCTGCCTGTAGCTTTGCCTTTTCATGGTGATAGGAATATTCTGCAGAACTGGGATGAGTGACGGCTGGAAGGACTTCCTTTCTTGTTGGTTTGTGGCCCTCCTCTCCTGGGAGAACAGCGACCTCTAGTGGCTTGTGCTGGGCAGCTGCGCGCAGACAGGGTTTCTGCTTCCTGCCCGGCTGCTATGGAGTTAATCTCCGCTGTTGCTGTGGGCGTGGCCTGGCTCGGGCAGCTACTCCAAAATGGTGGATTCGCGTTCGAGCAGGAGCTGCTGGGAGGCTATTTATCTCCGTAAGGGGCCTCCCTGCTCCCTGCAGCCCGGGGGTTAGGGTGCCCAGAGATCCCGGATTCCCTACCTCTGGATTAAGTGTCCCGCCCTGCCCCTTTAAGACTTCCAAAAAGCACCCGCCAAAACAAAACAACGCCCACCAAAAAAAAAAGAAAAAAAAATTTTTTTAATTAAAAAAAAAAAAAAAAAGTTTTTAATTAAAAAAAAAAAAAATGTGGTCGTTCGTTTTTCTTTATTCTCCGGTGCCAGCCTCAGGCCTCTGCTCACCGGTCTTTCTGCCCTGTTTCCCTAGTATTGGGGTCCCTATCCCTTTAAGACTTCCAAAAAGCGCTCGCCAAAACAAAACAGCAAAAAAGCAAAAAAAAAAAAATGGTCGCGTGCTTTTCTTATGTCCTCTGTCGCCCAGCCTCCAGTGCCTGCTCACTGTTCTTGCTGCCCTGTTTTCCTAGTATCGAGCGCCCTGCACTCTGGCCCGGATGGCTGGGGCTGCGTGTTCGGCAGTCCTGGGCTCCGTCTCCCTCCCGCTCTCCCTGCTCTTCTCCCGCCGGGAGCTGGGGGGAGGGGCGCTCGGCTCCCGTGGGGCCGGGGCTTGTATCTTGCCCCCTTCACGAGGCGCTGGGTTCTCTCAGGTGCGGATGTGGTCTGGATATTGTCCTGTGTCCTCTGGTCTTTATTCTAGGAAGGGTTGTCTTTGTTATATTTTCATAGATATATGTTGTTTTGGGAGGAGATTTCCACTGCTCTACTCACGCCGCCATCTTCCCCACAAACTCTTCTGGTTTCTCTTGAATTTTATTTACTAAAAAGCAAAATAATAATAATAATAATGTCTCTTCTCTGCCCCAGATCATTGGTTCCAAAAGTAAAATCTTAGGACCCAGCAGCATCAGTATAATGTGTGAGTTTGTAAGAAAGGCAAATCCATGGCCCTACACAGATTTACTGAATCAGAATCTCTGGCTATGGGCCTTAGAAATCTGTGTTTTAGTAAGTTCACCAGTGATTGTTATGAACGCTAAAGTTTGTGAACCACTGACATAAATAACCAAGGGACATTAAAGAACTACCAGTATATTCTTTCTATAAAATGTTTAATTATTCATACTAGCTGTCTTTCAAATGGGTTTCAACCCTAGGCAGGTTCACTACGGATTTAATGTGACCAAAGAAATGACAGTAGAACATTCTTGGGGTGAAAGGGTTTATACCCAACTTTATTTCCACAGCGGCAGATCAATCACTAGAATCGCATTCACTCAGAGCGAGTCTGAATGCAATAATCCCATCTCTGCCTTTGGGTCTCTCTGCCCACACAGCCATCCTCTGGGCGTCTCTGCCCACATAGCCATCCCAGTTTCTGTCCTCAGTGCTGCGACCACTCCAGCCTTTGCTCTGCTCTCCTACAACCTTGCAGCCATGCTACCATGTCATCCAGAGCACTGGGCAGGGCTCTCTGTATAGAGTCAATAACAACACATTGCCCACACGTGTGTAGTCAGCTAGCCAACCAGGGCCAGGTGAGAATCCTGGCCACAGGAACCTTCACTTTATCCACACTCCACCCCTCCAGGATTCTCACCTCTCAATCTATGTGCCCCAAATCCCCTGTAATGGCCCCTGTGTGAAAAAGATGGAGCATTGTAACCAAATTCCATAATCTACAATATACAAATAACAAAAATTACAACAAATTATAATAACCCTCAAGCCTGAGGAGATCCATTGCCACCAAGTAGTCATCCTGGCTGTATTCAAACCACTTCTACTCAAATGAGTTAACCAAAAGGACCATGGGTGGGCCTTACAATACCCACCTTCTCCAGCAAAGTTTTGCAGACACACAGGCCAATCTTGTTGCTTTGTCTTTGCTCTGGTCTCAGTTGTTGCCACAGCTCCAGTCATCCATTTTCTTTCTGTCTGCTCCTGCCTTTTCAAACCAACCCACATCTGGGTCCTCGTGACCTTCACGGGGTCCTTTACATTCTTCCTTCAAGAAGCAGACCATATTTCCTTCCGTGCTTGATCCTGAGGATAGAAGCAGAGCATGGAGTGTTCCACAACCTGAGGAGGGGGCTGCACCTCTCCTGAAAGAACCCACGGTTGCCAGTCCTTCTGACTTTTCACCAGCTTTCAGCCAGGTGGGGTCTCAACCAAGGAGGGGCTGATGCCTCCGGCACATGCAGGGCCACCAACCCCACATGTTTGTTAAACCTCCACTCCTCCATTTCTGGGTCTGACGGCTCCACTACAACCTTCACCTGCCCCAGGGCACCTGGCAGCCTCCATGCTGCTGCTTCTCAGGCCTCTTTCTTCACCAGGCACCTGGCAGCCTGCACACCCATACTGCTGCTTCTCGTGTCGCATCTTCTCGGGCCTCTTCCTTCACCTGCTCTGCAGCACCTGGCAGCCTGCACTCCCATACTGCTGCTTCTCGGGCCTCTTCCTTCACCAGGCACCTGGCAGCCTGCACACCCATACTGCTGCTTCTCAGGCCACTCCTGCTCATGCTGCTTCCTCTCAGGATACCACAACATCCTTTACTATTTTCACAGCACTTTGTAGTGACGCCATTTCAGTCAGCAACAAATTTTCTTTTCTTGGGGTGGACCCCAGTCCTTCCCCCTTCACAGTACCACATGTCCACAGGGGTAAACTCGAGTTCTCCCAGTCCATAGGTGAGCCTGCTGTAACACTCCTTCCATGAGAGCAGCCTGTTCTTTTTCCTTGGTCACCAATGGACCCTGACGACTGTCGCCAGTTGTCTTACCAATGAGTTTCAGCCCCTGGCAAGTTCACTATGGCTTCAATGTGACTAGAGAATGACAGAACATTCTTGGGGTGAAAGGGTTATACCCAACTTTATTTCCACAATGGCATGTCAATCACTAGAATCCTGTTTACTCAGAGCAAGTCTGCATGCAGCAATCTGGTCTCTGCCTCTGGGCATCTCTGTCTGCACAGCTGTCCTAGTCTCTCTCCTCAGTGCTGCCATCACTCCAGGCTCTCCTACAGCCTTGCAGCTATGCCACCATGTCACTCAGAGCACTGGGCAGGGCTCTCTATAGAGTCAATAATAACACATTGCCCACATGGGTGTAGTGAGCTAGCCAACCAGGGCCAGGTAAGAATCCTGGCCATAGGAACCTTCACTTTATCCACACTAGCCCTTTAGGATAGTTAGCAAAACAAAAATACTAATTTATACTATTTTAAAACCACAAATTGCAAATGCTGTATAGGAGAGAAAGACACAAGATTGTAAAATTTTCCAAAAATACCTGTAACACCCCTAACAGAAGATGATAGTAAAAGGGAGAATGAGCAGCTTTAGAAGCCCTTTTGTCATATTCCTTAAACATGGTATTTGTTATTAAATGTATTCAACTTGAACCATATAAAATTGCCATTTCAAAGGCTAAAAACCATTGTATATCAGCAATGTAACATGGTTAATCTTAATATATGGTATACAATAAAATGTACAAAATAAAATAATTGGTTTCATACTTTGTTTTTATATCTTAGGCTGAGCTGTTAGCTGGTAATAATGATATCTAACTGGCTAAATAAAGTGAGAAATTGGGGAAACTTGCTGAGTGTATAATCAGATATGCAAAAATAAGGCTTCTTATATTGATCAAATATTTGATTAAATTACCAAGTTTTAAATGTTTAGCAAGATCTATCTAGATAGAGTAAAAGCTTATGAGCAAATTTTCAGTCTATTACTAAATAGGAGTGCTTAAGTGCAATATAGAATGACTTAGTCATTAAACAAATATTGAGAACCTGTTATATACTAAGCATCTAAAATCAGATTTTCAGAGCTCCTAGGAAATAGTTCCCTCATTTTCCAGTGAGGAAACTGAGTTTCCCAAGATCACACAAGTGAACAGCAAGCTAGGGTTTGATTCCAGGATCCCACTTCTAATAGTAATGGGATTGTAGATTTAAATATTAGCCAGAGACCAAACTACATTCTGTCATACAGAAACCTAAATTAAGTGCCACCCCAAATTAATTGCACTTATTCATATACAAGTAGAAAATGTTTAAAGTTAAAAGTCAAACTATTAAGTCTGTAAGCCCAAGGCACACAGTAAACCAAATTCTATGGTTATTCATTGAATCCTACTAATGTACTGGCAAGGTTAACAGTTAAAGTCCCTTTTGGAACATAAAATGTAATGGTGTGTGTGTGTGTGTGTGTGTGTAAATAAATTTTTGCCTTTCATAGATTATTTCACAAAATAGAATAATACTCCAAGGTCAAGATTTAAAGACAGCCTTTTTATATCATCCATTATTTCCATGAAAACCTTAATCTCTGAATATTTTATCCAGAAGAGTTGGGTGTAGACTTGTGGTTTCACTGAGACCTCAATCTCTCAAGACACCTATGGATTTCCCACACATTCTTGCATATCCTGTTAGAAAATTGCTACCTCTTTTAAACTTGCTTGGACTAGACCAGATTTGAGTAAAAAAAACAGCCTGATATCATACTAGCCCTACATCCCTAGAATAGTTGAGGAGATAGGGTCTAGATATAAGAACATCTGGAGCTTGGGAGTCTGTTAGAGTCAATCCGGAGTCCACAAGTACCCACAGTGCTAAGATCTCTCTGATTATGGGATGTATCTTATATGCCACCAAATTTGCCCATGGTCAGTATTAGAATGCTGGGAAGTTTAGCACGGGGAAAAAATGGTAAAATTTACTTGACCTACTATTTCAGATTCCATAGATTCAATTCACATTATTATTTTACATAATGCTATGATGTCCTGATATTAGAGCAAAACTGCAAGAGTGTCAAGTTTATGTTTTTAAATTACTGATTTATTTAGTTATCTTGGTTGAAAACTACATAATTACTGATTTATCAATTTGAAGAATGTCTGGAAACTAAAACCTAAAGGAACCTTAATTACTGAACTTAAATATCTGACAATTTCCTCAATAGCCTTTTGGAATAAGTTTTTGTATTGGGTCACTGGATCAGCTACTGTTCAAGACCAAAAAATAGTGGCCACAAGAGGGAGATTTATTTTCCTGCTCATGTAATAATCCAGTTGAAAGCTCCAGTGAGCAGAGAAGAAAGGTAAGAAAGGTAAAGAAAGCTCTGGAAATTACACAAATCTCCTTGGTTAGTTCTTGGCTACAAGGGCTATAACTAGGTATAGGAGAGGTGGGGAAAGGTAGTATGTATGAGTGCATCCAGCCTCATACATATGTTTCCAAAAAAAAGTTACGGAAGAAGGAGAAAACATTGGGAAACAACTAGCAGTGTCTGCCACAGTTTGAGGAAAAAGCTTAGGAATGAAAAGTTGTATTTTAAAATGGCATTATTTACTTATTTTGAAAGATTTTGCCTTTATTAGTGTCTAGAATATGTGACATAATCCTATGGTATTCAGTGTACTGTGGCTGGAACCACATTTTAAAATACCATCCACTGAAAGAAAAATAGTGATTATGGACCCAGAGACTCCTCTTTGTCAAAACACACTTTCTATACACAAACAGAAACACAAATGCAGACATGGAGCCCATCTATGGAATAGGATGGTGTCTTGCTAATGGGTTCAGCTCCAGGCAAGTTCACTATGGATTCAGTGTGACCAAAGAAAATGACAGCAAAACGTTCTTGGGGTGAAAGGGTTATACCCAACTTTATTTCCAGATGGCAGGTCAGTCACTAAAATCCCGTTCACTCAGAGCAAGTCTGCATGCAGCAAGCCGGTCTCTGCCTCTGGGCCTGTCTGCACAGTCGTCCCACACAGCCGTCCTCTGGGACTCTGCTCTGCTCTCCTGCAGCCTTGTAGCCCTGCCACCATGTCGTGTGCAGAGCACTGGGCAGAGCTCTTTTTATAGTCAACAGCCATGTATTGCCCACAGGTGTGCAGTGAGCTAGTCAACCACGGCCAGGTGAGAATCCTGGCTACAGGAACTCTCATTTTATCCACAGATGGGTAGTTGGGAAGAATGGTCTATGGACACCAGATTAAGAAATCTTAACTCGTAGAAGAAATTATAATTATTGAACTATTCAAAAGATTGATTATAATATCATTATGCAGAAGTATTACAAGTATTAAAGTAATGCTGTTTGCAAGTGGAAGACACATATGACCATTGAAATCTATGGCTCTGAGTATCTATCATTGCTCTAAACTCAATGATTTATAACTGACAAATATCAAGGCATCATATTATTGAGGACAGATCTTAAGTTCTGTTGCATTAGATTATCCCATAACCTAACAGAGTATTTCTAAGTTTCAAGGGATTTTACTGGGCAGTGTTAACAAAATAATTACTCAGGAAGCTTTTTAAATATTTTGTGATGTGATGATAGGAACAACTAAGATACAAAGTTCTGTTATAGGACATAGCCAGCAATCTAGGAGTTAAGGCCTCTGAGTAGTCAACATGCAGAAATCCATGCAAATACCTCCTAGGAGCTTACTAAGCCTTCACTTAGAACTAGTTGTAGACCCAATTCTAAAAAGATTGGTAGGGTGGATAGCTAATATCTTGGTCACCACCAATTAGAACAAATTAAATGAGAATAGGGGAAGGGGAAGTCAAGAAGATTCTAGAAAAGTGAAGAGCAACCTGCAACTCCAGGCCATATTTATCCTGCCTAGCAAATTATAATTACAACATTGACTGAATGCTCACCTTATGCCCGGCACTGGGCTAAGCATTCTGCTACACATTGTCTCATTCACAATATCCCTGTGACAGAGACATTCTTATCTTCATTTTACAAATAGGGAAACTCTGCCACAGAGGTTAAGTAACTTGCCTGAAACACTGAATGTTTGAGGTATTTAAACCTAAGTAAGAGGCCTGTTTCTGAATCACTGTGTTGTTTTTATGGTCTGATTTTACTTTCAGCTTTTCTACTCTTACAGACAATACTCAAGATGTAAAATTATTCAGAGTAAATAGCTTGTGGCATCCTTGAATTTATGATAAGCTGGACCAGGAACTTTATGTATCTGAAGTTAGAAAAGTACTTTTAGTGCCATACTTTCTATATGAATACATGGTGTGATTTTTCTGTTAAGTCAGTTTCTCAACAATGGCACAATTGACATTTTGAGATAATTCTTTGTTGTGGGAGGCTTTCCTGTGCAAAGCAGGGTATTTAGTAGCATCCCTAGCCTTTACCCACTACCTTGTTAGTAGGAACTCCCAGTTGTCACAACCAAAACTGTCCCCAGACATTGCCAAATGTGCCTTGCATGCAGAATCTTTCACAGTTGAGAAACTCTAGTAAAATAACTAATATAATAGTGAAGTCTGTTTTAATTTCCTAAAATCACAGAATAACAGACCTGGAAGAGACTTTAATCATTCCTTATTTGATAAATGAGGAGATTGAGATGTGAAGAGATTGAGGGCCTCACCTAAATTACCAAGCTACTTATGGGCAAAAGTTGGGTGGGAAAGCAGACATTTCCTGATTTCAGATGTGATAATCTAGGCATTGATGTCTGGGACATTTCCTATAAATCGAACTGAATACTGTGGTTATAGTGCCTGGAGTCATCCTTTTAAAGCATAAATTTCAGATATTATTCACCTGTTCTAAATCATCTGGTAGCTTCCTGTCAACCTTAGAATAGAATCCCAAGTCCTAGCCATAATTTAAAAGATGCTATATAATTTGGCTTCTGGCTACCTCTCCAGACTCATTTCCTGACACTCTTCTGTTTCCACCCTGCTCTTGTCACACTGATTTTCTTGGCATTCATTTGAACACTCCCAAGCATGCTCCCACCTTTGCATTTGCTTTTTCCTGTGTTGGGAATGTTCTTTTCCTAGACATTCCTCTGACCTGCTTCTTCACTCCCTTCAGGCATCTGCACAAATATTTCCTTAACAGGCAGGCTTTACATGTCTAAAATTGCATTTCTTCTCAACTTTCTCATTCTTTATATAGCCTGATTTTTTATTATTCATTACAGTTTTCAACACCTAGATATATTCTATATTTATTTGTTTATTTAGTCGTTTCTTGTTTTTGAATGTAAAGCCCATGCAAAAGTGACTGAAATATTGCCTGGCACATAATAGGCAATTAATACATATTAATTCAGTGAATGAATGATGGTCACCAGAAAAGAATACCTAAAACCCTTTAAATGATTGCTCTTTTACCCTTCTCCCATCTTCTAGCAATCACTACTATACTTTGTTTCTATGTATTTTCCTATTCTGAACATTTCATGTAAAAGGAATCATACAATATGTAACCCTTTGTGTCTGACTAGTGTCACTTAGCATTATGTTTTAGAAATTCATCCAAGTTGTAGGATGTATCAGTACTTTATTCCTTTTATGGCCAAATAATAATCCATTGTATGTGCATAGTTTATCCATTCATTTGTTGATGATCATTTGGATTGCTTCCACCTTTAGCCTATTATGAATAATGTTGCTATGAACATTTGTGTACAAGTTTCTGTGTAGACATATATTTTCATTTCTCTTGGGTATGTATGTATATACGTAGGAGTGGAATTACTGGAACTATCAATTGTTTTCTGAACTGGCTGTACTATTTTTCATTTCCAGAGCAATTTCAAGCATTCCTACCCCTCCACATTCCTCCCCAAAATTAACTTTTTTTTTTCATTACAGTCATCCAAGTCAGTGTGAAGAAGCGAATGGTATCACACTGTGGCTTCGAATTGCATTTCCTCAGTGACCAATGAAGTTGGCCATCTTTTCATGTGCTTGTTGGCCATTTGTATACCTTCTTTGGAGAATTATCTATCCATAATTTGAAGTGGGGTACTAAAATTTCCTATTTTTATATTGCAATCTATTTTCCCCAGTAAGTTCTCTCAGTGCTTCACATTATTTGGGGATCTAAAGTTAGGTGCATGTATATTTATAAAATTGTCTTATCTTGCTGGCTAATTGATCTTTTTATCATTATATAATGTCCTTTTTTGTCTCTTCTGACAGTTTCTGTCTTAAAGTCTATTTTCTCTGATATTAAGTATGGCCACTTCTGCTCATTTTAGGTTCCTGTTTACATAGAATATCTTTTCCCATCCTTTCACTTGTAGCCTAATTTTTTCCTTGAATCTAAAGTGAGTTTCTTATAGGCAACATATTGTTTAATCTTGTTTTCTCATCCATTAAGCCAATCCCTGTGTTTTATGTTTTAATTGGGGTGTTCAATGCATTTATATTTAAAGTAATTACAGATAGGGAAGAACTTATGATTGCCATTTTGTTAATTGTTTTCTGTATGTCTTGGTCCTTCTGCCCCATCCTTTGCTTAATTACTGCCAATTTATTGTGTTTCATTGACCTATTTTTTTGTTATGTTTTGCTACCCGTCTCATTTACCATGTGTATATTCTATATATTTTCTATATATTTTTTCCTTGTGGTTACCACTGCAATTACATAACACATCTTAATAATTTATTTTAACCTGATTAACTTCAATCACATATAAAAACTCTACTCCTTTATCTGTCCCGCCCTTTGTTTTGATGACACAAATTACTTTATATGTTGCATATCCATTAACATAAATTTATAATTATTTTTAAAATTCTGTAATACACTTGAAAGTAATTTATGCACCTACTTATAGTACTACAGGATTCTATATTTGTCTATATATTTACCTTTACCAGGTAGCTTTATATCATCATGTGAATTTGTGTTGCTGTTTGTCATCCTTTTGCTTCAGCTTATTCCCTTCAACATTTCTGGTAGGGAAGATCTACTGGGGATGAACTCCTTCAATTTTTATTTATCTGGGAAATATTAATTTCTCTTTTGCTGCAAGGTTTCAGCTGAGAAATCTGATAATCTAATAGAAGTGCCTTTTGTATGTGGCAAGTTCTTTTCTCTTGCTGTTTTCAAGATTTGCTCTTTGGACTTTTAATAGTTCCATTATGATGTATCTTAGTATAGGTCTCCACATTTACTGTATTTGGGATTTTTTTGAGCCTCCTGAATTTGTATGTCCATTTCTTTCCTCAGATTTGGTGAATTTATGGTCATTATTTCTTTAAATATGCTCTCAGCTCTTTTCTTTTTCTGGGACTCCCATAATGGGTATGTTGTTCCATGTGATGGTGTCCCATAAATCCATTAGTGTCTCTTTATTTTTCTTCATCATTTGGCTTCAAGATTGCTGATCCTTTTTTCTATCTATTCAAGTCTGATACTGAGTTCCTCCAGTGAACTTTTTGATTCAGTTTCAGAATTTCTGTGTGGGTCTTCTTCATAGTTTCTATCTTTTTGTTAATATTCCCATTTGTTAAATGCAGTTTTCCTGATTTACTTAGTTGTCTATCTGTGCTCTCTTTTAATTCATTAAGCATTCCTATGATGTGAATTCTTTGGTAATTCACATATCTTCATTTCTTTAGGATAGGTATGTATCAGATTTAATTTGTTCCTTTCAATGTGCCATGGTTCACTATTTCTTTTTATGTCTTACCATCTTCTGTTAAGACTTCAGTATTTAAATAATCAGCCCTCTCTCCTAGTTTTTGTGGTCTGGTTAGGTACAGGGAGGACTTTCTCCAATAAGTCTAGCCAGAGATTCTGGAGACCTCTTAAACCTTCTGTAAGGATGTGACTTCTTTTGGCTTGTGCACGTAGTCTAATAATTGAAGAGGTTCACCCGTTTCTACTAGGCTTTTCCCCTGGCATGTCTATATTACTGAGGCCTCTGTGGTGCCATAGCAAGTGATGGTACTGGACTTCTACTTAGCTTCTTTCGTGGTACTGTGCACTTTGCCTTTGTTCTCGGCAGCCCTCAAACTGGCCACCTATTCCTGTCAGTGCTTATTCACGCAAGATAGAAACCAGTGTCTCAGACAATCCCCTGAAAAGTCAGAACATTCCACTCTTTTCTTTCCTTAGGATGAGACTGGGAATTGAGGGTTGCTTCTCAATCATATCTTGCTTGTAATGAAACGCCATGAATTTTCCTACTAGTCTTTAATGCAGGTGGTTACACTTGCCTTGGGTAAGGGAAACCACTTAACTGGCTTCTGGGTTTCCTCCAAAGGTCTATGAATTTTTGTTAAATTTGTGTTTCCATGAGAAGAGGGTCTGGGACTGACTATTCTGCCATCTTGCTGATATCATTCCTGATTTGAATCCTTTTAAGTGAATTTGTATTTGTTTTATGGTCTAGATTATGGTTTGTCTTGGTAAATATTCCATGAAGACCTGAAAAGAATGTGTATTCTGCTGTTGATAGGTAAAGTGTTCTATGAACGTCAATTAGATAAGTTGATTGATAATATTGTTCAAGTCCTATATATCCTTAATAATTGTATCAGTTACTGAGAGATGAGTTTGAAATCTCTAACTATAATTTTATATTAACTATGGATTTCTTTCTGTAGTTCTAACATATTTTGTTTTCTGCACTTTGAAGTTCTGTTATTAGATGCATAAGAAAGGGAATTGTGGAGGACAGAGAAATGGACACGGAAGTCAGGAAAGGGCTGAGTCCAATTTTTAAAAAAGATTACATAGGTGAAAACTATAAATCATTAATGTACACAAATTGAGAAGAAATGAAATTCTCTGTTTGCAGATGATATGATTGTCTATGTATAAAAAAAAGAAAACCTCCTGAAATGAATAATTATATAGATATAATATAAACTGTAATTAATAATTATAGCAAAGTTGTAGGACATAAGGTTGATGTGTCAAGTGTCAACTGCTTTCCTAATACCAGCAATGAATAACTGGGATTTGAAATTAAAAACACAATACCATTTACATGAGACCAAAAAAAACAAAAATAACTTAGGTATAAATATAATAAAATATGAACCAGATCTATATGAGGAAAACTGTAAAACTCTAATGAAAATATCAAAGAAGATGTAAATAAATGGAGAGATATTACATGCATATGGAAAAGAAGACCCAATAATTTTGTCAAGACATCAATTTTTCCCAATTTGATCTATAGATTCAATGAAATCCTAATTAAAATCCAAGGAAGTTTTGTTTTTTTATGTGTGTGTGGATATTCATAAACTGATTCTACATTTTATATGGGGAGGCAACGGACCCAAAATAGCTAAGACCATATTGATGGAGAAAAATAAACTCAGCAGATAAACACTACCTAACTCCAAGATTTAGGATAGAGCTATAATAATCAAGACAATAAACAAAGTCAAAGGATAAAACATTACCCAACTTCAAGATTTAGTATAAAGCTATAGTAATCAAGACAGTGAAAGAACAGATAAACAGGTCAGTGCAACAGAAAAGAAAGCCTAGAAATAGACCCACACAAATATACTCAAAGTGATCTTTGGTCAAGAAGCAAAGGCAATTCAATGGAGAAAGGATAGTGTTTTCATCAGATGGTGATGGAACAATTAGACATCCACATGCAAAAAATACATCTTGGCAGACTGTACTCCTTTTACAAAAATTAACTCAAAATGGATCATAGACCTAAATATAAAATGCAAAGTGATTAATCTAGAATATAGCATACATGACCTTGGGTTTTGTGATGACTTTTTAGATACATAAAAGCACAACCAATGAAAGAAAAAATCTGTAAGTTGGACTCCATTAAAATTAAAAATTTCTGCTTTCTTAAAGATACTATTAAGAAAATGAAAAGACTATCACAGACTGGGAGGTAATATTTGCAAAACATAATCTGATAAAGGATATGTACCCCAAATATGCAAAATTCAATAATAACACAAATAACCCAATTATAGGCCAAACAATAAAAAAAGGGCAAAAGATCCAAGCAGACAACTTATCAGTGAAGATAAATGGTAAATAAGAAAATGAAAAGATGCTAAACATCATGTCATCACATAATTATAAATTAAAAGATATCCCTTATAATAAAAATAATATATACATATAAACTCTTGTTTGTTTTCTTAGACAACCTCAACTAATACACAGGGCATTTTCAGCTACTTGTATACATAATTTCTATTCATTACTTTATTTCTGGAACTGATTGGAGTGTCTGGCACATTGTGGGAAGCTAATATTTGTGGACTAGAGAGTATTCATGACCTGACGTTCTTTTTTACCCTGTAATGAAAGAAGGGTTCATTTTGTTTCCTTGTAACTTTATCCATAGTTCTGCAAAAGCCCAATTTACAGAAGGGATGAGGACACAGACAATACCTTTGATAATTAGCTTGAGAAGAGGAAAGAAAGCTCTAATCGGTCTATTTCATTTCTTATAAACTGATAACTGTTAGCAGGATGCAGAATGAAGAAATACATATGTGAGTGACAGTGGTGGTAGAAGGGGGTTGGGAAAAAATTAGCTATTGTGGCCTGAAAAGTTCAGGAAAAGAGCATTAAAAAGTTGCCACAAAGTATCTGGAGGAAGGACTAAGGAGAGAAAGCCTGATGTTTGAATTCATTGAATTAAAAAGGCAGAAGGAAAAACAGGTTACTGAAAAGAATGAAAACATGAGTTTTCTTTTTACCCTGGAGACTTTCAGCATCCAGATAATGAGCTCTAAAAAACTAGGGTTAATGTACCTTTATCCAAAGAAAAATAGTATAGTATTTTCTCTAAATATATGAATTCATTATTTAGTTTGAATTTTCTCAATGTTGTGGTCACTATTCCCCCTTATTTCTTGTTATTCCTTAGCTAGAAAATGCAACTTTCCCTCCTTTCTTTTACACATTATTTGAGTTGGCCCTACACTTCTTCACTTCTTGATTGGAGTGCCTGTCACATCTACTTGAACAAACTATACCACTCCACCTTTTGTCTCAAATATTTTCATGGTACTTTGTGTCCATAAATATCTGTTTCAGACTCTGAATAAAAAATGCATTTCAAAGCTGAACCTAACAAACCTCTTCAGAACACTGTCCATCCATGACAATAAAATGACCAAAGTTATTACTTATTTTGTTCTAACATCCAAATTTTTCACATCTTTTTTCAATCCCCTTTTTTACACTTACTGAAGTGTAAGTTCTTTTCATTAATTTTAACCACAAATTTTATAGCTGTCATTTTCTGGGGATGTGTAAAAAACATTATTGCCCAACACCAAGAAGAGCACTTGGCACACAGTACGTGCTCAATAAACATTTGATGTCTGAATGAATACAATTAAGTATTCAGTGTTTGAAGGAGTTAACAGTGACATTTTTAAAAGCAATAGCGATCTGTGGAACATAAAAACCACGCATGAATTACTAGCCGCTAATTGATTATGCCTTTCTTGTTTCAGACAGAGGTACCAAATTGAGGGCTTAAATTTTTTAATTTTGGAAGGTTCAGCATTTTGTCTTAAAGAAACCGTATATGGAACATAAGCATCCACATTTTTTCAAGTACTTAAGTCAAAAATGTTAACCATCTCCAAGTTTTAGTCTGAACATTCCTTGGCCAGGAGCTAGGTATTGATTTTGCTCACCTAATTGGAATCCAACTTTGGCCCCTTTCATTCAACCATCACTTGGCAGCTCGTCTCTCTCTCTCTTCCCCAAGTCCCATCCCACTAGCCCTCTCACCCCAAATCACACACAAACTAGGAAACCAGCTTGGAATATCGGTAAGCTAAAATTGATGACACTAAACGCATTTTTAACCACGCGATTTCCCTCCTCTAACCAGTTTAGGTCTGTCCCGACAATATTTTACTCTCTCAGAAAGCGCCCGGTCGCCTAGCCTGCGACAACCGCAGCGCCTTGCCGGAGCAGCCACGGAAAAGCACAACCTCCTTCTTCCTTCTTCAAACTGCCACGGGGACTTTCCAAGCGGGCTCGGTCGCGCAGAGGCCCCGCCCCGCGGCCCTAGCGGCGCGGCAGGCGCATGCCCGGTGCTCGCCGCCCGCCCCTGCCCGGCGCGGGTTTCCCTGGGTTTCCCCTGGGCCCTCCCGCGCGCCTAGCTCCTGGCTCCCTTCCTCGTCGCGCCCTACGCGGTCATTTTCGGGCGCGCGCCTCTCCTCGTGCGGGGGAGCCCAGGGCCGGGAGGCTCCGAATGCGCGGCGATTGGCTGACACGTGGCTGCGCGTGCGGCCTGAGAAACTGGGCAGCGCTCAGAGTCGGCTCCTGGGTTGGTGCCGGGCTCATCTCAGGTAAGCCGGTAGGCTGGCAGGTTCCGGAGGCGGGAGGAAAGAGAGGTGGGTCTAGAGTAGCCCTTGAATTTCCACGCGCAGCCACCGTGGTGAAGAAGAGGCCGCGCAGAATCTGCACCCAGTGAATGTTGGCCCCGCGTGGCAAGGAGTGATGGGGCTCACTCGAAGGTCAGGTCATGGGATCCTCAGCTCTTCTTTCTGGGCATGATTTCGAATCTTCCCCTGTTAACTATTACAAGAGTTCACCTGAGCATTTAGCCAAGGGTGTAGGTTTTTGGCTGTTTTCCCTTGAGGAGCGATGGGTTAGAGCATTCAGGTCCTGGTTTAACCTGTGATTGACTCTGTGCCCTTGCGAGTCAGTCATTTTGTGTTTCAGTTCTCACGCTTGCGAGTTTCGGCAAAGAATGCGGTGCTTATTTAGGCACGCTGAGCAGTGTTGTAAAAAGATACTGTTAGATTTTTTTGGTTTACAATGTCTCTGGATCCAAATTTCTCTAACTGGAGAGTAACACTATCCAACAGAAGTATTTTTAAGTTCTGTGGATGGAAGGAACTGGATAAAAACAAGATAGCATTATTAGGGTGACAGAAAAGGAAAAACTTTACACAAGAACAGGATTTTGAAAAGCTGCTTTGAACATTTTACGTAGATTGTATCGTACTGGAAGTAGACAAAGGTGGCCAAACCAAAGGGCCAAACAAAACTACATTTCAAGGAGGTTTTTTTTCTTCCCCAGGTAACTTTAACATAATGACAAGTTACTAGCTTTTCAAAGTTTCTCCTTGGGATCTAGCGTGGAATTAACCTAAAATGACGTTTACACAATCATTTGGGTATCCTGTGCAATAGTATACCAAGAAAATGAATTAAAGCTGAAAAGCTGACTTTGTATAAGGTAACCAGAATTAAGATATCTCATTGGTGTAAGGTTAATGATGGCAAATCAGAAAAAAAGAAGAGAACGCAAAGGCATAGAGTTTATAGAAATATTTTAATGTGTTAATTTTTAAAGTATAATAGAATACAGAGAAGTACATGGATCATAAGCATACAGATCATTGAATTTCACAAAGTGTGCATACCCATGTATCCAGTACCTAAACCAAGAAAGAGCATTGCTTGCATTCTGGAAGCCCCACTTTGTGCCCCTTTTTCAGGGGTACCCATGACTTCAATTTTTAACAACATCTATACATTTACCTATTACTGACTGTATGTACATGGAATCATACATCATATAGTTCTTTGGGTCTCAGTTTTGCTCAATATTGGATTTGTGAAATTTATATGTGTAGCAATAGTTTGTTCTTTTTTTTTTTTTTTGAGAGGGCATCTCTCATATTTATTGATCAAATGGTTGTTAACAACAATAAAATTCTGTATAGGGGACTCAATGCACAATCATTAATCAACCCCAAGCCTAATTCTCAACAGTCTCCAGTCTTCTGAAGCATAACGAACAAGTTCTTACATGGTGAACAAGTTATTACATAGTGAATAAGTTCTTACATGGTGAACAGTGCAAGGGCAGTCATATCACAGAAACTTTCAGTTTTGATCACGCATCATGAACTATAAATAATCAAGTCAGATATGATTATTCGTTTGATTTTTATACTTGATTTATATGTGAATCCCACATTTCTCCCTTATTATTATTATTATTATTATTTTTTTTTTTTAATAAAATGCTGAAGTGGTAGCATTTTATTTTAAAAAATGCTGAAGATGCATGACATTCAGTTTTTGGCTGTTACCAATAGGGACTTCCATGAACATTTTTATAAGTATTTTGGTGAACATGTGTATACATTTCTGTTGGATATATACCTCCTGGAGAAATTGCTATATTATAGGGTATGCGGATATGTATTTCTCAAATACACCACCAAAAAGATTTTCAGATTAGATGTGTCAATTAACACTCCTGTTTGCAGTGTTTGAGAATTCTGGCTCCTCCAAATGCTTATAACACTTAAACATTCTTTTTTATTTTAGCCCTTCTGGTTGGTATATAGTGATTACACATTGCAGTTTTTCCCCAATGACTAATAAAATTTAATACCTGTTCATATACTTATTGGCCATTTGGATATCCTCTGTTGCAGGGGTCATCAATTTCTATAAAGGGCCAGATAGTAAAAGCAGTCCTTGCTTTGTAGAGTTTCAGTTCAAACAGTACTGTATGAAGCTGGTGTTTCTGTCTTTTGGACTTTGCAGGCTATATTGTATTTTCTTTCTTCCTTTTTTTGCTTCCTTTTTCCTTTTTTCTTGTCTTTTTCTTTCCCTTTTTTTTGCCTGTCTGCCTTCCCTCCCTCCTTTTTTTTTTGCTTTCTGTTTAACAGTTTGCTAATCTCTGTTATGTTGAAAAATGTCTTCACTTTTTGCCCATTGGTGGTCGTGAAATCATTAACTGTGGGGGACTATATTGGAAAAGTATAAATACACAGTAGTATTAAGTAACATGTGCTGTAGTGTTGGGGTTAAATTTCAAATCTCTAAACCTACTTTCTTTGCCTTTGCCAGTTTTACCTCAAGACTAATTAGAGACCTGTTTGAGACTTTTCTGAATTGTCCTTGTTGCTTCTACTTTCTCCCATCCTTTAAAGCAGAGGCATGAAAGAGAAGTGAGGAAAGAAAGGTGATAGTACTCTTCTTTGATTTTGCATAAAAGGCTATGAAAGGGATAATTCCAGACATGCACACATGCACACATTTTGACTGATAGAAATAACTTCCTGCTTATAATTGCCACACAAAATAATTGTACTTATGTGCAGTTTTTCACTGCATTTCTTGAACCAGAGTTGAGTCATTATAGATTTTTATGGCTGGCAAAGGGTATGGGCTACTGGTGGAGGAGATTCTTTAACAAGTGAGATATGTGCACCCCCCACCACACTCCTGACCTCCTGCATGAGCAAATAGAGTATTTATGTAGTACAAAGGTTTTATAATACTAAACCCTGACTGATGCTTCTCTAATAATAATGGTCTGTGAGTCCGGTTGTCATTAGCTTCCGAGAATAACTGCTTCCCTGGACGTTGCCTGCATCACATTCCCATTGTTGACCCCTGGGACTCTCCATTTTCCTGGATTCCAATGGGGACAAACCTTGCTTTTTCTGGTTGCAGCTCCAATTTTTAGATCTACACTTAGGTTATAATTAATACTTTTTACTTTGTTTAAGGTGACTATATTACTCTGCTATGATTTATTATCTGTTGCTTTTATGCTTTACTTCTAGCAAAAAGTTTTTAATTAATATGTTCAGATATCTGGAACTGGGATAGGCCGAGGATAGTTAACATTCGTCTCATATGTCATCTACAGAGAGAGTCTTAGGATTAATGAGAGAAAAAAGAGATAATGCACAACAGTAATTAATTCTAGCTGCTTTTGTTAGTACTGTGTTATTCTCTTTTGAATAGTGATATCACATTGGAGTTTTTCCCTAATGACTAATAAAATTTAATACCTGTTCCTATACTTATAGGCCATTTGGATATCCTCTGTTGCAGGGGTCATCAATTTCTGTAAAGGGTCAGACAGTAAAAGCAGAATTGAATTTTGAGAGGAGAGGGCTCTTTTAGGGCATTAGTTGCAAAAACAATGTCCTAATAGTGCACAGAGCACTGGACATAAGAGCAGAATCAGTGTGGCTTACTACCTGTCTGTGTTAACCTTTCTTGGATCTAACTCTCCTATGTGAAATGAGGTATTTGACTAGACATTTCTAATCCTTTCCAAAAGACGTAATAGAGAAGCAAAGAATTTAGAATTTAATTGGCCCCAGAGGTCATTTAGGTTACCCTCTCAGTTTTCTTCAGTGAGAACACCTGAGGCCTTGAGAAATTGTATTTAGACACATAGTTACAAGAAACCAGTTCTAACTTTTATTCCAGTTGCTTTTTCCATTATGCTACTTGTGATAGGCAGCCTGCTAAGGTAACCCTGGTATTCATACTCCTGTGTGATCCTTTCACCTTGAGGCTTGACTAGACCCAGAGGCTCACTTCCACAGGGATATGCAGAAAGTGGTGTAATGTCACTTATGAGATTAGGTTACAAAATAATGTAAAACCATGGTTGCCACCTTGATTACAATGTTGTGAGAGACCTTAACTGGAGAACCTAGCTAAACAACAATGAATTCCTCAGAAACTGTGAGGTAACAAATGGATTGTTTTAAGCTGCTAATTTTGGGGTAATTCGTTAAGACAGCAATGGATAATTAATAAACTGGTCTTAATAATTTCCGATAAATTTTAATAAAGAAATAGTTCATCCTGAAGTTTTTGAGAACATGGCCTCAATCTTTTTATCATCTAAATATATTTGAGGATATGTTATTTTTACTCTTAAAAGTAAAATACTAACCATTTAACTATTCCATAATTGTTTTGGTTATAATTTAATTGCTTGGTATTTGTTTTATCTCAAAACTGGCAACATAAAGAGATGATTACTTTGAAGGTTCATTTTTTTGGGGTTTCATTAAAGTGGATGACCAGTGGGACAAATTTATCATACCATGTGTATATGTATTCAAACACATGGTTTTGCCCTGTTTTCTTTTTTATTTTCTTAAAATAACAATGATTATGTGTTACTATTTTACAACTACCCCTTTTCATTTAATAATTTATACATCTTTCTGTGTCAATATATGTATGCGTAGCATTTATAGTATGTATGTACCATACTTTGTTTAACTACATTGTGGAACATTCTTACTATTTTTTAATGGCATAGTTTTTATAAAAACAATGCATGCTCATTATAAACTCTTTTAAGCAACTTAGATAAATAAAAAGATGACTGCAAAACATTACCTCAAATTCTATCATGCAAACTGAGACAACTTTCATTAAAGACCAGATGTACAGAATTCTGTTTCTGGTCCTAAGAGTGCTCAGTATTAAAACAGAAAAGAAAGCCTGCCTATGGGGACATGTTTGTTAAATTTCACACCAAGAATGAAGAAAAAATCTTGAAGGTTTCCAGAGACAAATTTTTTTTTACTATATCAGCATTAGAATTCTTGACCAGCAGTATGACTAGTCTACACTCAGTTAAGTATGGGAGTAGAATAGAGATATTTTCAAACCTGGAAAGCCTAGAAGTTATACTCTAGCAAGTTTCCCCCTCCACACTGATCTAGCTACTTGCCACAGATTTTGATATGTTGTGTTTCTACTTTTATATGGTTTAAAATGTTTAAAAATTTCCCCTAACTCAGTTTTTTGAACTATGGGTTATTTAGAAGTGTTGGCAATTTTTGAGTTTTATTGTTACGATTTCTAGTTTATTTCTTTGTGGTAAGATAACTTAATTTATATGATTCCAATTCTTATGAATGTGTGCAGGTGTTTTTTTTTTTTAAATGGATCAGAATAGGGTCATTTTTGGTAAATGTGACATGTGCAATGAAAAGATTGTGTGTATTCAGCCAGGTTGGGTGGAGTTTTCTGTACATGTCATGTAGGTCAAGTTGGTTGACAATACTGAGTCTTCTGTATTCTTGCTGATTTTCTGAGTACTTATTCTGGTTATCAGGAGAGGTGTGATGAAGTTTCCAACTGTAATTATGGATTTGTCTGTTGCTCTCTTTGTCAGTTTTACTGTCAGTTTTACCTCATTTATTTTGATGCTCTGTTAAGTGTTTACATGTTTATTCTTGTTAGTGAAATAAATCCTTTAATGTACATAGTCTTGGTAATATTTCTTGCTTTACTTTGTCTGATTTTTAAGAGAATGACTCCTCTTTTCTTTTGATTAGTATTTGCATGTTTTTTTCACTGTGCTCTATTATCCTAAAATATAGTTGGGAAAGGGTAATTTGTAGGATACTTTTATTTTGTGTTGATGGGGTTCAGAACACACTATCCCAAAATCTGGCACCTTGGCATATTGAAAATTTTAAGCTGAAGGATTTTGAGAAATGGCAGGTGGAAGAAGGACTCCCTGACCTCCCCTCCCCCTTTTCTCCTGAAGTAGGTCATGAGACCCTTACATGAGAGGCGACCTCTATATAACTGGAGGAAGTGAACATCTTTAACTCCAAAGGTGGAGGGGAACCAAGAGGAATCCAAACAAATGGGCCTTGCTTGTTCCCCCAGTTTATTACCCTTGGCTCATATCCTTTTGTCCTATCACATTTTTCTATACTTTCCACTCTTCATCATACCTAATATAAAAATGCTCAGGCTTAACTCTTTCTTTGGGTCTTCATTTCATCCTGTAAAGGCTCCTATGTCACGTAAAACTTACATTAAATAAATTTGCCCTCTTTTCTCCTGTTAATCTCTCTCTGTCATTTTAATATTCAGGCCCACCCAGGGATCCTAAGAGGATTTAGGAAAAGTTTTTCTTCCCCTATAGTGTGCATTTCGTGTCATGTTTTATACTTGGGCATTTATTTAATTTAAATAATATTTTGATTTTAGGAGGTAATGTTTTTTAAAGTGTGACCTAAGATCATACAATTTCATGTTAACGTACAAGAATGTAAGTATTCATCACATAATTAGAAAAAAAATTTCCTTTATTTACTCTACTTCTTGGATGGTATTTGGTAGTTTTTTTTACAGGTACTATTTACATTTAGGTGTTGAGCTGTTTTGCATGATGTCTCAATCATACATATAACCTAAAAGAAATATAAAAATTTAAATTCATTATTTTAATGAAGTATTTCTGAAATATGACAGACCTCTTCTTTAAGCAGCATGTCTTGAAACTAATTAGTACTTTAATATGTTTTTTATCTTTTAAATTTAATGTAAATTGAAGCCATTTCCTTACTTTATGTCAAACAGCTTATTACCAGCATGGGAGCAGTAGATATTGTGTGATACAGCTTATGATATTCCAAAAGTAGAACATTTTATTCTGAGGCATGAGCTGGCGCAGTGGGCAAGGTTATTCTAATTCGTTTCGGTAAGTGAACTATAATTTAAGAAGTTCATATACAAAAACTTACTGTCTGTGTCTCTTTGTGATTCTTTACTGGAAAAAACCTAGGTTTAGGATTTCAGCAGCTTAATTTCTATGGTCTGTTTCATACATGTGATTCATTTTCTTATCTGTTTAATTAAAATATGCATACAAATCTTTAAAATGCCTGTATTTTTGTTTCTTAGTCATTTTAGAATTAAAATCTTATTTTAAGTATTTTGTTCACATGATAACAAACTGGTTTTGAAAACTCATGTTTAGTCTACATGTAAATATGCTTTAAGGATTAAAGAAGTTACTTTCTTGACTAAAGGTTTTAGAATAGTTTAAAAAATATATGTTAATGTTAGGAATTACTTTTTGAAAAAGGGTTATATTATTTGCTTAATAGTGCATAAAAATTTACTCTTTAACATTGCCACATTTAACAGTAATGAGGTTTTTAAAATTTGCCACAAAGATTCCTTTCCGTGCTATTCATAATAGAAAATTGTGATACTGCCATCCAATGGAATATTAAACAACCTGAAGAAAATGTTTCTTTCTGATTTGAAGAAAAATGTTTATAATATTGTGGAAAAAATCAAGTATATGTAGACATTGACTAACATACATATGTAAAACAAAATGGACAGGAAACACACTAAGATTTTAAGAGTGTTTTATATTTTGGTGGTGAATGTAAGAGGTGATTTTTTTTCCTTCTTTTGTTTTAGTGTATTCTGGACTGTTTTTTTACAGGGTGTGGTCATTTGGGCAGTGCCTAGAATTTGTATCTCTAATTTTTTTCTATTATAAGTGAATTTTACCAAATCAAGGATTCAGCCTCATTTGATATTAATAGTGTATCAGCTTTGACTTCTAATGATTATAGTTGATTGTAACTAGTGTATTTGTTTTAAAGAATATAATTATTTTTAAGCCCTTTGATATCTTCCAAATGAATTGTCAAAAGATTTAAAAGTAAGTAAGTATTTTAAAAAATGTTTCTTGTTATTTTGGGGGTTTTAAAGAATGGCTGGTACTTTCTAAGATCTGGCTGTACCACCCTCCCTTCCCCAGCTTGTACTGGTCTTTACTTTGCCCATACTTGTTTTCCCTACCAAATTTAGACTGTGTTTATAGTTTCTCCTTAGAGTGCAAGAAGCTTTGTCCTACGTTTTGAGAATTCGTAAGGTCTTAACTACTCCAGGGCCTTCACCTCAGGCTGCAGTGAGGACCCACACCTGCTGCGTCATAGGGATTCTTGTGGCTCTCAGATACCACTTTGCTCCTGGTTTCCCTCTCCTTCCTGCACAGATGCTGGATGTCATGCAGGTCGTAGAGTTGGTGGTGGTGTAGTTTGGTGTTTCTAGTTTTGTGGTAGATGTTTTGTTAATGTGTTTGATCTTGCTATCCTGGTTGCTCTCTGTTTTTATGGCGGTATTGGGGGAGATTTATAAACTACACTGGTTCTATCACAGTCTTCTCAGATCTTCTTGGCTTTTTTACAAAGTTGAATTTATTCAGTTTAAAGGCTTGTCTTTTTTGAAGGTATGTTCTACTAACATGTTCTTTATGATTATAGAAGGTAGTTGCTTCAGTTTTTTAAGTCTTATTTTATGAAATAAAAGCCTAGCAACAGTTTTTGCCTTGAAAATTTTACTAGTTTGTGAAATCTAAAATTTTAGTGACCTCCCCTTATTTCCTCGATTCCCTACAGCAGAAAACATAAGCAATTTGCCAAAGGCTACAGAGTTATAAATGGCAGCACCTGTATCCCGATTTACTCATTTTATGATTCTACAGTAGTCAACCCTGAAATAGTTATAGAAAGTGACTGAGTTAAAGGGAACTCTGTTTAGAAAAGTGTTGTACCCTTCAGCTTAGGACTGTGCTTGGTTAGGGCTACTTTCAGGTGGTATGAAAAAGAACCCTTCCAGAGAGAGTGGAGATCGTCAAAGGGCTCCTGATCATCAAGAATTCAGCCTCTAGTTGATTCATGACTGTGATCCTTCTTTATTTTAAATTTGTTCTGTAAGAGGCTGAAAATGTCTCTGAACATACTAAGTGGTGTGATAGCTAGAATACAGATATATGTGTTAGTTTCCTATTGCTGCTGTAACAGCTGTAACAGATCACCACAAATGTAGTGGCTTAAAACAATATAAATTTATTATCTTACAGTTCTAGATGTTAGAAATCTGAACTGGTTCTCACTGGACTAAAATGTTATCTGTTGGGGTGTGCTCAGAGCAGGGAGTCTGAAGAAATGGCTCCTCTGTTTACAACACACCCAACAGGAATCTGGGTTTTTTGTGGCAATGGGCACAAATCTTGTGGCCTTTCCTGAACAAATACCCTACAAGCAAAAAAAAAAAAAGGGAAGAAGAAAATTAAATTTAAAAAGTGTAAAATGATGTCAGGACTATGCTCCTTTGTAGAGTCTCTAAAGAAGGCTCTCTTTTCTTGCCTTTTCCTGCTTCTAGAGGCAGGCTACTATTCATTTCAAATGTTGCATTTCTCCAAGGAGGTGATCAATTACTATTTTATAGGACATTCATGTATTTGGTTCTTTGAACTTATTGATTCAGTACAGTTAATTATTTCATCCAACCAGTACAGTCACTGTCTGTCATCTCTCCCCATGGGTTTGGAAATGGTAATGGAGCTGAACAAAGACATGTCCAAGGTCTAAAAACATGAAATGTGTGAGAGTGAGTGTGTGTGTGTGAGAGAGAGAGAGACAGAGAGAGATTGATCATGTGCACGTGTATGTGTGTGTTTTCGAAAGACGGGCTGTGATGAACTTTGAAGTCTCAGGAATGTGGAATCAGTGTTGATATGCGTTGTTGCTGCACTAGGGAGCTCCTCTGGCCAGAATTGGAGGTAGGGGAGTCACAGTCTCTAACTTGTGTATTAGAATAAGAGAGGCGATGTTGCACTGATAACCCCTGTTTTTAACTGAATACAACACATTTATTTCTCACCTGTACAGAGCTTGTCTCAGAGATCAAGGTTCCTTCTGTCTTGTGATGCCACCATCTCAAATGTGGTTTTCACAGTTGTTGCAGGAGGAGAAGAGGGGGCTAGGAATTCTCCGAGAGTGCCTGTAGGGTGAGTTCTGAAATTGGCTTATATCACTTTGGCCTATCCTGCTTTGGCTACAGCTCAGTCACATAACCCAATGTGAAGGTGAGGAAATACAGTTTTCCTGCATATTCAGCAGCAGAAGCTGCTATGGCTATGATTCAACCAGTCTGGATTTCAGACGGGGAGAAGGTAGAAAAGTAAATGATGGCTAGATTATGTTATGAACTGAATGTTTGTGTTGCTTCCCAAATTCATATGTTGAAACCCTTCCCCCTCAATGTGATGGCATGAGAGATGGAGATTTTAAAGATAATTCGGATTCTATAAGGTTATGAGGGCTCTGCCTTCATAAATGGGATTAGTATACTTATAAGAGTCCCGAGAGAGCTTGCTTCCCGAACTCTTGCTCTCTGCCATGTGAGTATACAGTGAGAAGTTGGTGTTTTACAACTCAGTAGATGACTCTCAACAGAACTCAACCATGCTGGCATCCTGATCTCAGACTTCCAGCCCCTAGAACTGTGAGAAATAAATTTCTGTTGCTTATGAGCCATCCAGTCGCTGGTATTTTTGTTACAGCAGCCCAATTGTACTAAGGCAGATCTCATCCAATTTCATTGCACAGTAGGACTTTGCCCTGCCCTGACATCACCCCATGGCACTCGTAGCTTGGGGTATTGCTTCTGATTTCTGTGTTGGTGGAATAGAAGGCTTGTTCTAATGCAACAGGGGGAGGTGAGAGCCATGCAGTTTTTCTCTCAGTCTTCTTTTCAGCATCACTAATGTCTGATAAAAGACAGTATATACATACAGTGTCTAGAAATGGTGAGAAATTTCTGTTGTTTATAAGTCTTTAAGTCTAAGACATTTTTGTTACAGTCCTCCTCACTCCCATCCTTTTTCAGGATGGCTGACACATGAATTTCTCGATGTTCTCAGATGGTTCCTCAGGTCCACAATTCCCTCTCACTTTTCTAGTTTTTCTAGGTTGATGTTGGGGGAGAAAGCCAGAAATTTTTTTAATTCATTATCATAAAACTTCCTGATGTCTGAATAAAACTTAGGAAAAAAAATCTCTAAACCTTTTCTTCACTGAGAAGGAAAGAGTTTTATTCCTTTTTCTTGTTCGTGTAAATAGAATTAAACATTTATTTCTGGGATCTAGGTAAGATAGTAATTTTGATAAAACCAGTATCTGTGAGTATCTGATAGTGACCAAGGATGGCAGAAAACAGTGTTAGGTTACCTGTGGGATATGATTCTTGTTTTAGCCAGTGGATTCCCTTTCTTCCAACTGTTGATGTCCTTACCCCCTCCACTCAGATCAGGCTGAAGGTCTGAAAAATAATTTGAAAAGTTTATCACAGTAAGTACATTGTTTCAAATTTTTAGCTTCTCTTGGCA
Organism: Manis pentadactyla; assembly: GCF_030020395.1. Taxonomy (NCBI): domain Eukaryota; kingdom Metazoa; phylum Chordata; class Mammalia; order Pholidota; family Manidae; genus Manis; species Manis pentadactyla. Next base: position 62,243,761 of record NC_080029.1, on the reverse strand, counting down.
TCTAAAAGGAAGAAAAAATTTAAATATTTTGATTTGATAAAATAAGCACCCTAACCAATAAATAAGTTATAAGGTTGAAATGTTAGTTTACAGAATAAGCCAATAATCCCTTCAAAACTCTACATTGGATTATTCATCTAAAATATATATATATCCTTCTGCTAGGTACTGTGTTCAGAAGGCACTAGAGATACGTATTAGTGTAGTATTAAATTCTTAGGCATTACTAAAAGTTAATCAATGTTAACCGTATTCATATGAATTCATAGGAACATCACAGAGTAGTGGACTAATTAACATTCATTTAAATTTTAATTTAATGTTTGTCTACTTCTCCACTAGATGGTGTTGTATACTAGTTATTGCTCTATAGCAAACAAGGGCATATATCTGATGAGATAATGCTAAAGTTAATACTAAGGTTAAACTTAACCCGTGTATTAATACAATTAAATAATTGGTTTATTTGTTGTATAACTAAAGGTAAAATATAATTTTATCCTTTATATATAAAAATGTTGTTTACCAGTCATCTATGGGGAATGCATACAGTTGAATTTTGGTACAGTTGCTGAGTTTCTGTAGTTAGTCATTTCACTTTGTCAGTGTCCTAATAGCCAAAAAGATGAAGGATTTTCAGTATACCATTGAAATTATCTCAAAGGGTTTTCACTTAACAGTTTTCCAGAATGACTGAAGTTCTGGTAAAACATACTGACTGGTGCCTGTGGTATGCTTCATGCTCTGACTGGTACATTGACCTCCGGTAGAAGCTTCTCTTCCGGCTAGTTCCATTGATTTACCAAGAGTCACTTGTGTTTGTCCCCAAACCTGTTTACACCGGTTGTATCTGTGATCATAATCATAAAATTTAAATCTAGGTAAGCTAATGGGAATACATTATTAAAAATATTCTTCCTATGAGAACTAAGGTGAAAGTTTGCAAAACTCAGTAAAAAGTAAATTGCTAAAATAATTACCAACAAACTAAGTGTGAGTGAAATGTGTGGGAAAAAAACTAGATTTTGCATTAGTTTATAGGGTAGAAAATGCTTGGGATTCACTGAGTTTTATGGAAGAGGCACTTCTGTTTAACAGTGTGATAACAAATGTACAAACTTCAAATTTTGATGCTTACAACTAAGAAATAGCTCTCCAGGAAATTTTTTCTTGAAAATGCCGAATGTCCTGAATGACAGTTATTTTAAAGATAAAGAATATACCTAAGTGCTTAGTAATTTTTAAATGTTTCTCTCATAATATTACTGTCTTACTATAGCTTTATGTGCTTGTTTTAACATTATTTAGAGGACATCTAAATAGAAAGTATTAATAGAATTTTTCTACTTTCATGAAAAGAGCTCAGCACTAGGTGTCAGAATCTAGGGCCTAGAACAATAAATGTTTGCTGAATAAATAAATGAGTTAAGTAGCTTTGCTACTTACTAGTTGTGACTTATAACCTGGTCAGTTAACCTGTTAGAGCCTTATCTTCAAAACAAGATTTTATTAACCTGTAAATATTGGTCAAACATTTATAGTGAGGGAAGTGAGACACTGATTTTATTATCTTAAATTTATTATAGTAACACATTAAAATATTAATTTTCTCTAACTAGTTGAAGAAAACATTTCTGAGAAAGATTTTTCAAAACATTTTTCAGGTTACTGTAGCTGTTGTTTTCATTTGTTAACCAACAGTTTCTTGTGAAACATATTTATATTTCAAAATTATATGTCACCAGAAAAGTGCCATGGATTATTTTCTGAATTTTAACTTAGTGCAACTGGATATATAGTATATATTGTTGAGGAATGCTTTAAAATTTTCAGTTAGGTAGAGACGTATGGAAACTTGAGTTAACTGGGATCATTACTTCTAATTTATTCCAGTGATATTTTAGTGGCCCTCATAGATTGCTTTACTCACTCACTCTGACCCTGAACCCTAGCTGGCATGACTTCATTTATATCTGTTAATAAAGTTGCATTCTGTGTCTCACAAGTTTTCTCCCTAAGAGTTTTTTGCATTGTTGTAATGGCAAGGACTTTAAGTATGAATTTTGAAGGAAGTTTAAATAGCCAAGGTTCTTCATCTGTTCCAGGATCAAGAGGACAGGTTTTAATGTCTCACCATTCTTAAGAGAATTTTTTTGGTGGTTGTTTCAGACATTTTATCAGATTATTATGTTTTTAGAATGCAAAGAGTTTTTCTAAAGAAATGCATGTTGAATTTTATCAGATGTTTCATCTCTAGGTTTTTGCCGATCTGATTTTTTTCTTTAATATTAGTATAATGAATGTATTAATTTTTTTCAAATATTGAATAAATTTTTAATGGAATAAACACAACTTAGTCACAATACATTTTTGCTTTTCCTGTATTGCTGGTTTCTCCTAGCTAATATTCTTTTTATGATTTTTTACATAAACGAGATTCACCTCTTTTCTTATACTATTCTTACATGGGTTCGGTGTCAAAATTTTTGCTATTCTCATAAAGATTTTACTGTCTTTAACTCTCTGGAAATTTTAAAGTAAGGTTGGAATAATAATAATTTCTGGAATATGCTGCTTCCCAGGAATATTTTCCAATCCAGGTTAATTTCTCTGAAAATTATAGGATTATTCAAGTTTTCTGTATCTATTAAGTCAGTTTTGTTAAGTTATTTTTTGGAGGGAATTTTGTCCATTGCATCTAAATTTTCAAATATACTGCCAAAACAGTGTTAATAATATTCTCTTACTATTATTCTTGATGCTGTTTGTGTATTTCTTTACTTATTTATCAGTTTTCCCAGCATTTGTCATAGACTTCATCAAAGAATTAACTTATGGCTTTGTGAATCCTCAGTGGTATGTGTACTCTTATTTAATTAATTTCTGCTCTGAATTTTTTCCTCATCTCTTTGGGCTTACATTGCTTTAGTTTTGATTTCTTATGAAGGATGCTTGCCTCATTAATTTCCAGTCTCCTTTCCTAATACATGTATTAAAGAACATAAATTTGCCTCTGAGTAGTACTTTAGCTGTGTCTCACAAGTTTTTCTTTATGGAATTTGTTATTGTATAGTTCAAAATAGTTTTTTAAGTATAATCATGATTTTTTCATTGACTTATTTCTTAATTTCTAAACATGGAAACTTTATTAATTTCTGAATATATGAAAATTTTAATTTCTGAACACATGATTTTCTTTTCATTACTGATTTTTAACTTCACATTGTGCTTAGAGAAGATGCTCTTATCAAGTTTTAATTCTTTGAAATGTTATTCTACTTGCTTTGTGTCCCAGAGTGTGGTCAGTTTTGTAAAATTGCATGTGCTTTACAACAGTATGTAGTCTGGATGTTGGGTAGAGCCTTAATTTATGTTCAGATTTGTTAGTTCTAGCTTGTTAATGGCATTGTATAAATCTGTAATCTTAACAAAGTTGTTTTTTCTGTTACATCATTGTAGATTTTATCCACTTTCTCCTCACAGTTGTTTTAGTTTCTACTTTACATATATAGTGACTATTAGGCTTGTGTACATTTAGCATTTTTGTATTTTCCTTGTAAATTGAAACTTTTATCATTATGAAGTGACCCTTTTTCTGCCTAAACTCTGTTTTGCTTCATATTCATATAACTTAAGGTCTTTTGCTTAATATTTGCATAGTGTATCTTTCTACATATTTTTTTTTTGGACTTTTCTAATCTTTTTCATTTTAGCTGAGTCTATTGTAAACATGTAAATGGATTTTTAAAAATCTACTCTGACTTCCTTTTCATTTGATGTATATCCCTTTGAAGTTTTCATATTGTGGTAAAGTGTATATATAACATAAAATTTTATCATTCCAGCCATTTTTAAGTACACAGTTTAGTGACATTTACTACATTCACATTGTTGTGCACCATTACCATTATCCATTTCTGTAACTTTTTAATTCCCAGAACCTTTGTACCTATTAAACAGTAACTCTGTATTCTTCCTTCCCTCAAGTCCCTGATAATAACTGTTCTACTTCCTTTCTTTATCAGTTTGACTATTGTGGGCACCTCATATAAATGGAATCATACAGTATTTGTCTTTTTGTGTCTGACTTTTTTCACTTGCATAATATTTTCAAGGTTTATCTATGTTGTAGCATGTCTTGTAATATCATTACTTTTTAAGACTCCATAGTGCTCCATTGTATTTACATATTGCATTTTATTTATCCATCCATCTCTTGATGGAAAGAGGGTTGTTTCCATCTTTTGGCCTTTGTGAATAATGCTGCTATGAATTTCAGCTTCTAGTCCTATAAATTTTAACACATGTAACCACCATTGCAATCAAACTACAGAGCATTCTATCACCTCAGAAAACACCCTGGTCTATCCTTTATAATCACATTTTCCTTCCATCCACTCTGCTTGGCAAGCTCTGATCTTTTGTCCATCACTGTAGTTATGTCATCCCAAGAAAGTTATATAAATGGAATCGTAAGTATGCAGTTTTTTAAAGCTGGCTTCTTTCTCTCAACTCAATGTCTTTGAAGTTTATCCAAGATTCTGTGTGCATCAAATTTGTTCTTTTTTACACTGTATGTAGGTACAACAGTTAGTTTACCATTCACATGTTGAAAGATAATAGAATTGTTTTGAGTGTTGGGCTATCGATTTTTGTGTGGATATATTTTTCTTTTTTAGGGGAAATACCCAGTAGTGAATTTGCTAGGTCAGATGATAAGTGTTTGTTTAATTTTATAAGAAACTACCAGATTATTTCCCAGAGTGGCTGTCCAATCTTGCATTTCCACCAGTAATGTATGAGAATTCTAGTTGTTTTTTATCCTCATTAGTGCTTGGTATTGTCAGTATTTTTTTATTTCAGTCTTTGAAGTATGTATAGTAGTATCTCATCATGGTTTTAATTAGTGTTTCTCTAGTCGCTATGTTAAACTACTTCCAATTCTTATTTGCCACCCCTATCCTCTTTATACAAGTGTCTATTCTTTTGTCCATTTTTGTATTGTTGAACTTTGACAGTTCTTCATATATTCTGCATATAAGTCCTCTGAAAGATACGTAATTACACATGTATTTCCCCAATCTGTTACTTGTCTTTTAATAATCTTGGTGGTTCTTTGGCAGACCAAAAGTTAAAAAAAATTTTTTCGATATTATTAATGTACAATTACAATAGCAACATTATGGTTACTAGACTCCCCCTATTATCAAGTCCCCACCACATACCCCATTACAGTCACTGTCCATCAGCGTAGTAAGATGCTGTAGAATCACTACTTGTCTTCTCTGTGTTATACTGCCTTCCCCGTATCCCCCACCCCACTACATTATGTGTGCTAATCGTAATATCCCTTCTTCCCCCTTATCCCTCCCTTCCCACCCATCCTCCCCAATCCCTTTCCCTTTGGTAACCGTTAGTCCATTCTTGGGTTCTGTGATTCTGCTGCTGTTTTGTTCCTTCAGTTTTTTCTTTGTTCTTATACTCCACAGATGAGTGAAATCATTTGGTACTTGTCTTTCTCCGCCTGGCTTATTTCACTTGACATAATACCCTGTAGGTCCACCCATGTTGTTGCAAATGGCGGGATTTCTTTTTTTATGGATGAATAGTATCCCATTGTGTATATGTACCACATCTTCTTTATCCATTCATCTACTGATGGACTCTTAGGTTTCTTCCATATCTTGGCTATTGTAATTAGTGCTGTGATAAACATAGGGGTGCATATGTCTTTTTCAAACTGGGCTGCTGCATTCTTAGGGTAAATTCCTAGGAGTGGAATTCCTGGGTCAAATGGTATTTCTATTTTTAGTTTTTTGAGGAACCTCCAAACTGCTTTCCACAATGGTTGAACTAATTTACATTCCCACCAGCAGTGTAGGAAGGTTCTCCTTTCCTTACATCCTCGCCAACATTTGTTGTTGTTTGTCTTTTGGATGGTAGCCATACTTACTGGTGTGAGGTGATATCTCATTGTGGTTTTAATTTCAATTTCTCTGATGATAAGCGATGTGGAGCATCTTTTTGTGTGCCTGTTGGCCATCTGGATTTCTTCTTTGGAGAAGTGTCTGTTCATATTCGCTAACCATTTTTTAATTGGCTTATTTGCTTTTTGTTTGTTGAGGTGCATGAGCTCTTTATATAATTTGGATGTCAATCCCTTATCATATAAGTCATTTATGAATATATTCTCCCATACTGTAGGATGTCATTTTGTTCTACTGATAGTGTCCTTTGCTGTACAGAAGCTTTTCAGCTTGATAGAGTCCCACTTGTTCATTTAAGGGACTGTTAAGTATAATGTTGGCTGTGGGTGTGTCATATATGACCTTTATTTTGTTGAGGTACTTGCCCTCTCTACCCATTTTATTGAGAGTTTTTATTATGAATGGATGTTGAATTTTGTCAAATGCTTTTTCAGCATCTATGGAGATGATCATGTGGTTTTTGTCCTTTTTGTTGATGATCATGGATTTTTGAATGTTGTACCATCCTTGTATCCCTGGGATGAATCCCACTTGATCATGATGGATGATGTATTTGATGTATTTTTGAATTCAGTTTGCTAATATTTTGTTGAGTATTTTTGCATCTATGTTCATGAGGGATGTTGGTCCTGTAATTTTCTTTTTTTGTGGTGTCTTTGCCTGGTTTGGTATTAGAGCAATGCTGGCCTCATAGAATGAGTTTGGAAGTATTCCCTCTTCTTCTACTCTTTGGAAACTTTAAGGAGGATGGGCATTAGGTCTTCATTAAAGGTTTGATAAAATTCAGCAGTTAAGCCATCTGGTCCAGGAGTTTTGTTCTTAGGTAGTTTTTTGATTACCAGTTCAATTTCGTTGCTGGTAATTGGTCTGTTCATATTTTCTGCTTCTTCCTTGGTCCGTCTTGAAAGGTTGTATTTTTCTAGAAAGCTGTCCATTTCTTCTAGGTTATCCAGTTTGTTAGCATATAATTTTTCATAGTATTCTCTCATAATTCTTTGTATTTCTGCAGTGTCCGTAGTGATTTTTCCTCTCTCATTTCTTATTCTGTTTGTGTGTGTACACTCTCTTTTTTTCTTGGTAAGTCTGGCTAGGGGTTTATCTATTTTGTTAATTTTCTCGAAGAACCAGCTCCTGCTTTCATTGATTCTTTCTATGGTTTTATTCTTCTCAATTTTATTTATTTCTGCTTTAATCTTTATTATGTCCCTCCTTCTACTGACTTTGGGCCTCATTTGTTCTTCCTTTTCTAGTTTCATTAATTGTGAGTTTAGACTGTTCATTTGGGATTGTTCTTCTTTCCTGAGGTAGGCCTGTGTTGCAATTTATTTCCCTCTTAGCATGGCCTTCATTGCATCCCATAGATTTTGCAGTGTTATATTATTATTGTCATTTGTCTCCATATATTGCTTGATCTCTGTTTTTATTTGGTCATTGATCCATTGATTATTTAGGAGCATGTTATTAAGCCTCCATGTGTTTGTGTGCTTTTCATTTTCTTTGAGTAATTTATTTCTAGTTTCATACCTTTGTGATCTGAGAAGCCTGTTGGTACAATTTCAGTCTTTTTGAATTTACTGAGGTTCTTTTTGTGGCAAAAGTTTTAAATTTTGATACTGTCCAGTTTATCATTCTTTTCCTTTATGGATCACACTTTTGGTGTCATTTCTAAGAATTCTTTACCTAATGCAGATTTTCATGTAAAAAATTTATAGAAATGCTGGCTTTCATTTAGGTCTGTGGCCCTTTAAATAGTAACAGTTTTATTTTCTTGAGAAGTTTTAGGTTTAATAGAAGAGTTGATTGGAAGTTATAGAGGTCTCATATACCCTCTCATCACCCCAACCCTTCCTCATCCCCAGTTTCTCCTTTTATTAACATCTTGCATAGTGTGGTATATTTGTTATAATTGATGTGCCAATATTGATACATCATTATTAACTGAAAATTCCATAGCTTATATTAGGGTTTACTCTTTTTATTGTTAATTCTATGGGTTTTGGAAAATGTATAATGACACGTATCTACCATTACAATCATACAGAATAGTTTCACTACCCTAAAAATCCCCTGAACTCATTCATCCTGTCCCACTTTCTCCCCTCCCCCCCCCAACCTCTGGCAGTCACTGATATTTTTACTGTCACCATAGTTTTTTGTTTTCCAGAATGTCATTATGGTTGGAATCCTACAGTATTTAACCTTTTCATATTGTCTTCTCTCACTTAGTAAAATGCTTAGTAAATTTAAGATTCCTCCGTGTCTTTTCCTGGATTGATAGATCATGTCTTTTTTATTGCTGAAAAACATTCCATTGTGTGGATGTACTACTGTTGATTTATCGATTCACTTACTAAAGGACATCTTGGTTGCTGCCAGTTTTGGCAATTAGAATAAAGCTGCTATATAAACACTTGATTATAGGTGTTTGTGTGGAGATATATTTTCAGCTCACTTGGGTAAATACCAAGGAGTGTGATTGCTGTATGGTGTTCTAAGACTGTATTTAGTTTTATAAGAAATTTCCAAACTCTCTTCCAAAGTGGCTATACCATTACTTTTACCCTAGTAGTGAATGAGAGTTCTTATTACTGCACATTCTTGTCAGCATTTGGTCTTGTCACTGTTTTGGGTTTTAGCCATTCTAACAGTGTGTAGTAATATCTTATTATAATTTGCAATTACCTAATGACATAGGATGTTCAGCATTTGTTCATATACTTATTTGCCATCTTTATGTCTTCTTGGAGAGGTGTGTGATCGTCTCTTTTACCCATTTAAATAGGATTATTTGCTTTTTTATTGTTGAGATTTAAGAGTTCTTTGCATATTTTTGGATACCAATCCTTTGTCAGATGTGTGTTTTGAAAATATTTCCTCCCAGTTTGTGGCTTACTATTTCATTCTCTTAACAGTATCTTTCACAGAGCATAGTTTTAATTTCAATGAAGTCCAACTTCCCAAGGTTTTCTTTCATGAATTGTGCTTTTAATATATCTAAAGCTTCATCTCTAAAGGTACCTAGATTTTCACTTATGAAATATTCTAGTTTTATCACTGTGTTTTATGTTTAGGTCTGTGATCAATTTTAACTTAATTTTTGTGAAAGGTCCACAGTCTGTGCCTAGATTTATTTTTTGCACGTGGATGTCCACTTGTTGCAGCACCATCTGATGAAGAGTATCCTTTTCTCCATGGAATTCCCTTGCTCCTTTGTCAAAAGAATCTGTTTGTGTGGATTTATTTCTGGGCTCCCTATTGTGTTCCACTGATCTGTTTGTCTCATCTTTTACTAATACCACATTTTCTTGAATCAAATTTGAAGTTGGATGATTTTAATCTTCTTTGTTCTCCTCCTTCATATTGTGTTCACTATTCTCCATCTTTTGTCTTTCCATATAAATTTTAGAATCAGTTTCATCAATATCTAAAACAACTTGCTTGCATTTTGATTGGGATGGTATTGAAACTATAGATTAAGTTAGGAGGAACTGATATCTTGACAATATTGAGTCTTCCTTTCCATGTACATGTAATATTTCTCCATTTATTTAGATCTTTGATTTTTTTATCAGAATTTATAGATTTTCCTGTATAAATCTTATCCACATTTTCTTAGTTTTTTGCCTAGTTTCAAATGGCAATTGTACATTGATGGTATATGAGTAAGTATTTTATGTTTCTTCTAAAAATTTTATGGATTTACTGCTTTCATTTAGATCTATGATGCATTTTAATTAATTTTCACATATAGCATGAAGTTTAGTTCATGGTTAAATTTTTTTTTACATGTGGGTGTTCCAACGGTATTTGTTGAAAAAGTAGCTTTTTCATTGAATTGTTTTTACATCTTTGGTAGATAGAGATCAAATGGTCATATTTGTTTGGGTTTATTTTATTTTTGGATTCTCTAATTTGTTCCTTTGACTTAGGCATCTTTCCCTTTGCCAGTGCCATGCTGTCATTACTACTGTAGCTTTATAGTAAATTTTAAAGTTTGATAGTGTACTTTCTCCAACTTTGTTCATTTTCAGAATTGTTTTAGCAATTCTCATTCCTTTGAATTTTCATTTAATTTTAGAATCACTTTGTCTATGTAATATACCCTGTTGTGATTCTGATTGATATTGCATTAAATATATTAATTACTTTGGGGAAGAATTGACATCTTTACTATGTTGAGATGTTGAGTCTTCCTTCATACACATACTATGCCTCTCCATTTATTAGAGTTTGATTTATTTCATCACTATTTGTTTTCAGCATACAGATCCTCTATTACCTACTTTTATAAAAGCTGTAAATGGTATTGTTCATTTAATTTCCTCTTAATTGTTCATTGCCTGTATACAGAAATATGTGTGTTGGCCCTGTATTCTGCAACCTTGTGAAATTCACATGTTAGTTCTGAGTTTGTGTGTTTGATTTCCTGTCATTTTCTACAGGGATAATTGTATTATCTACAGATCTGGTTAAGTAAGACGTCTGGTACTCTGATGAACAGAGGATGTTTTTCAGACATTTTAAGGATGTTGCTCCACTGTCTTCTCCTTTGTATTGTTTTTGGCAAGAAATCTCTTGTCATCTTTATCTGTGTTCCTCTGTATGTAACATGTCCTTTATTCTCTGGTTTTAATATTTTGTCTCTCACATTCATTTTAGAAAATTTGATTTTCATGTGCCATCATGTAGTTTTCCTGTTTTTTTGCTTGTATCTTTTGAGCTTCCTAGATCTGTGGATAGTTTTTGTATGCCCTGCATATAGTTTCTTTGTGTGTCTAAAATTTTTCTGTTTTATTCTTTTAAATCTTGCTGTTTTTCCAAGGAGGAAGTTAACTTGTTTAAAAATCAAATTACAGACTGACTTTCCAACATATCTTTCCAACAGTTCCTATCTGTGCTTAGTTCTTAATCTTTAAGTATTGCTTTTTTTTTTTTTTCGCCTCATTCTCTGGTGTGCTTATATAGTTTGGTGGTCACCAAGGATTTAGGTAGCATTTATAATCAGATTTTGGGGCCTGTATTTTTTGTATTTTTCTTGTTTGGGGGGATCTTTCCCTTAATTTTCAACTGCTCTGCCATATCTTGAGCCCTGTCCTCTGATACCTCAGCCCTCAGCGCTCTACTGTGCTTGCTTCCTATTGTTTGAGGAATACAGTCAGTTACTAAAGCAGCAAAATGGTAGATCTCATCTGGTTCAGTTCTGTCTTTCGAGAGTAGATCGGTTTTTTTGGTGGACATTCTGGGTCTCCCCCTGAGCATGCTCAACTTTACATTCCACTAGCGATTTGGGCAGAGTTTATACTCAGATTTTTGTTCTTACTGGCTCTCTGATTCTCTTGTATCCAGACTCTTAACCTTATATTTCCAGCTGGCCTGCTGGTCCTGAACTCTGTTCTCTGCCATCTCAAGAAAACTGTGATCAGTGTTCTGCTGAAATAATTGTGGGAATTGGGGAAGTTTCTTGGACAAAAACCCCACAAACTCACAATTCTTATTTCTTGAGTTTCAGTTTTTCAAGTAGAGTATCTTGTCTGACTTTTTTCTACTTTGTGATGCTTTCCATTGTCTTAGTTATGTCTTGATTTCATAATTATTATCTGTAGTAAGGTTCATTCAACCACTTCACTCTGTTGCCATTACCGGAAGTTACCGCACATTAAATTTTACATTCCAGTTGTTACATTTTGTTTATAAAAGTTTATTTCATTTTCATATATGTAAGTATACTTTTTATTGCTTCATGTTCTCTGCAGATATTTCAAGCCTGTTATTTTGTTGAAGATAATGTGAATGTTTTATTTTTGTGTCTGATAACATCAGAGGCTGAAATATTTGTGTCTTGTTTGTGCAGTTTCTCTTATTTTTCCTGGCGATTCTCCATTTTAGCTCATTATTCCTTTGTGTGCTTGAGTATTTTTGACTGCATGCTACTAATATATTTTAAAAGTTTTTGTGGGACTTCTTGGATGCCCAGTGAAGATTCCTTTCTCAAGAGATTTACTTTTACTTGTGCAAAGTGCCGAAGGGCCCTAACATTCTGGGCCCATTTGAAACTAAATTCAGTGTTTGACCTTTTCTGGGACACCCAGTTGATGTGAATTTGAGTTGAAAAACTTTGAAATACTTGGTTTGTGGTGAAAATTTCTTGAGGACTCCTTTTTCCTCCTTTGGTCAATGTCTTGGAAATGTCCCTGGTGTCTTTTGGTGTCTTTGGTGTCTTTACACTCTTTAGTTCTTTGGTACCTTTGGGATCCCAGCTGTATTGGAGGAATGTTCTTGTAAATTCTACCAATGGACACATTCTGGGATTTATCTTTGATAGATCCTCAGAAGGCCTGGAAAATCAGTGGCTCAGTTAATTACGTTTGACTTAATATCCTTAGGTTAGACCAGCTGCTGTGCTTAGCTTCTTTAATAAGTTAGATTCCCCATGAAACAGACTTCACTCCTTCAAGATTTGTATGTAAGAGGCTTGTTGGAGGAATTCTGTCAGGAACATCTGTAAGGCTTGAGAGAAGCAGGTGTGGACTACAGTCAAGTGCAAAACAACAAGTTGATCCTTCAGCTGGCCGTTTGGAGATGTTTCATCTTGAGGCAGGGGGTTGACTTTAATGTCTCTATGTAGATCCCTACACTGAGTGCACGCTGCTCTGAGGGAGGGGGCTCTCCCTCTGAAGGCTGAAGGCTGGTCCTGGTAAAGGACTTAGTTGACAGCCATCAGCAGCCACACTCCTAGCAGCTGGAGGAGTTATATTCTCAGTACAAAAAGGTGCCTGGGTTGTGTACCACAGCATCCATTTGAATTTATCCTCTGATTTCTTATTTTAGCCATTTATTGGCCTTAAAATTTCTTACTATATGTTCAGATTATAGGTTATTTTATTAATTTATATTTTATCCAATAATTTTGTTGTAGTTATTTTCAGGAAGATTTGTCCAAATTACCTGGTTTGTTATTTTATTGAAAAATAACTCAAATTATAACTTTTTATTTAAGATAGAAGCCTTTTTTTAACTTTATTATGTTGTAAATTAAATTTCTGATTTTCCAGTGTTATTGATGTATGGCTGACTATTAATTGTACGTAAGTTGAATAACTTGAAGGTTTTTTTAAATGTGCATGATTTTATATGCATATACATTGTGAAATGTGTATGTATAAGACTTGTACAGAATCTTAAGGTAGAGCTTGTGTAATAGATTCCACTTTACCACTAAACATTAGTTCTTCTACTTAAACATTATGTTCTTTTTTTCTCTTAATGGTCAATCAGGTTCTTGTGAAATGATCCTGAAAAATATTATGGTAATTTAGAAAAAAAATATGATAACATAATTTTTATAAAAGGGTAAGTTACTAAGAAATTCTCATGTCCATTTATTAAACAGAATTATCAATATTTTACATGAGATTATTTCTATTATATGAACATAGTATAAGCTGGATCATTGTCTTAATGAAGTAGAAGGATTTAGCATATTTTAAGTAATGGAAAACTTACTATCAGAACATTGTAGGTAAGTTCTTGTTTGCAAAAACTGATAGGTAGCCTGTCAGATCTAGCAACTATAAGTCCTCAAATTCACTAAATTGTATATTTTTATTCAAGATTATACCTTTTCTTAATATAAGCAACTGAGAACCCAGTAGCTTGTCTCTGTAAATGTAGTTATGCCACCAGTTTTAGTGTGTGACTTTTAAATTTCTTCTTTCTTTACTTACTTTCTTCAGCAGTATTGTCCTTATTCCATTTTCCCTAAGAAGGCCTCAGATATTTTTTGTAGGTTAGGGGATAGAGGTGAAGATATCAGGAGACTTTTTTTTCCCCACAGAACTTCAAGCACCTGAGAAAACTTCACTTCATCTTTTACGATTAATAATCATCATTTTTGATAATGCATTTACATTTGTGTGCCACTGTTAATAGCATCTTGTTTTGTGTTAGGAAATGTATCAAGTGTCCAGAAAAGCATATAGAATAATAAATCTGTATTGAGCTACCCAGATTTGTCATATCTTAAACGTTTTCCATTTTGTCCTACTCTCAATCTCATTTCTCTTTTATGTGTTAACCAGTGTTAAAAGTACTATGTATTTTACCAGATCCATGTCTATGTATTAACTTAAACAGACACATTCAAATATCACTATACATGCATAATTTTTAGTTTAAAAATACATAGTCATGCTATACCAATATTTCTGATATTTCATTTTTCAGTATATTATAGCTGTCTTTTTGTGTCATTACATATTGATCTACTTTATTTAGTGAATGGTATTTTAAATACGTTTTACATTGTAATATTATGCAATATATAGTGGCGCTCAGAAAATACTGTCCATGAATACACTGTTAACATTATTATAACTATATAGTCTGGATATACCAAACTTTATTTAGCCACTTAAAACTTATAGAATGATGTTTGGTTGTCTTCTAACATTCCATTCTAATCTTTATCTTTTCTTCCAAGATATTTCCTTAAGGGAAACTTTTTTTAGTCAGAGATTCCTTGATTTTCAGATAAATTATTAGTAAATAAGGACCCTTTAAAATAATAAGAATAGTAATTTGATAAATACAATCATTTAATAAGTATCTCTGTCTTAGGAGTTAACAGATTAATTTTCTCAAGGATGTTGAACTTTTCTAGGAGGATTATAGTATGGAAACCCTACCTTTTTTCTGTATTTACTGAGCCACCTGTTTTTAGTATCTAAGTCAAGTCTTCAATCAGGAGTTGGCACACTGTAGCTCATTGGACAAAATTGGCCTGCTGCCTGTTTTAGTAAGTAAAACTTTACTGGAATACAAACATGCCCATTTATTTATGTTTTGTTTATTGGTACTTTCTTGTTGTAGTGGCAGACCTGAATAGTTGCAGTAGAGACCATATGACCTATAAAGCCTAAAACATTTACTATCTAACTCTTATTAGAAAAAGTTTGTTGAACACTGCTTTAGTTGAATATTATATGTTGGGTAATAGTTGATACAGTTCTAAGAATACCAAACTTCCACTGTGTTGTTTACTTGAAATGAATATAAGATTGTATATCAACAATACTTCAATTAAAAGAAAAAAGAATACCAAACTTATGGTCCAGAGTTCTAATGTACCTTTGACTTTGGGGAAAGTTGCTTTATCTTCCTAAACCTTAGTTTTCTTCCTTTGTGGGAAGGAATGTAACTAAATGAATTTTGAGGTCCTCTAGCTCTGAAGTTCTGAAAAACTTTATAATATAAAAATTTTAAAGAGCATTTGGAATAGACATAGACAGATACAGAATATTACTCATAGATATGTAATTTAGGATATAGAGTAGATATAAAACAAATGTGCAAATGGACCAGAAAATACAGGTGACCACAGAGATTTTTCTTAGGGTTTAATAAATACAGGCATCTTTATTATGTAAATATAATCCTATTGTGAAAATGTATTAAACAGTAAATTTTCTAATAATGGGAGAGCCTCTATTCCATTATGTTAAATGGGAAAAGTAATAATGTGTTATGAGTCCATCCCTAAACTCTATCCAGTTATTCCCCAGATACTACTAAAATGCTCTTACACATCTATAGAATCACATACAGTTGTTGTAGTATAACAGTTTAAAATACTGATACCTAATTGTATAATTCTTAATGAACTCATTAGTGTATTTATAGTAGTTTGTCATATAACTATTCTTTCCTTGTACCATGTATCTAATGTGCACTGTTTTGTAGTACATGATAATATAAAGGTATCATAAATGCAATAGAACTTAGAATGGAAAATAAGTAAAACAGTTAAATTCCATTGATCATAGTTTATAAAGACTTCTGGTTAAGGTCAAAACTGCATCATGCATTCCTTAGGAGGGAGGAACCAAGTTACATATGAGCTTAGCTCTTTCATTCGCAGTCTGCTACCTGTCCCTTATTAGTATCTCCTTGCCATGTGATTTCTTCATCATCTTTTCATTATCTGTCTTACAATATGAAATCTTTAATATAAAAGGAGAAACATACTAATACCCTGATATCACCAGGACTTGAGTCATCTAATGGAAAATGGGAATCTTTTCTGTAAGATGTACTAGTTGTATCTATATCCCTTCACAAGGATTTTAATATGCTTAGCATTTTGACTGTTCTTCTTTCTCATCTGTCAGCAGATACTTGTACTTTTTCACATCAATTTTTCATGTGGATGGAAGCATTTACTTGGATGTGTAATATTTCTAAGCCCAAATTCCTTTTTTTTGTCCATCTTCCATAAGTATCTTAGCAGTTGAGGACCTTAAGTCAGCCTCTCTTTTTTTTTAACCCTGGATATCAAGTAGGTTTGATTTTCATTTAATTCTATTAATTAGCCTAAATCTCATTGTTACCACATAGTCTGATGGAAGAAAGATTAAAATCTCATGGCCACTTTACAAGATTCTGTCATAATTAAAATATTCAGTATTCCTTCCTGAGGTAGGGTATAAGCCTTCTCCAGTGTAGCTGAGATGCACACCTGTTTTACTAACTTAGTAAGTAATGCAATCCACTCATGTATACTTTCATCCTTCTAGCCTGCCAGTCTTGACCAGTCTTCTGGAAGAGAGCACCCTCTATTGTCCCTATTTGGGATTACAAATATATTTCATCCAGTTGAACTTCTTTATTTTCTCTTGGAAGATAACATCATTTAGACTGGGCTCAATAATTGAGCCATATCTAAGGATTCCCAGTTTCTTCTCAATTGTTGGGGCCAGTGTTGTTAGAGCCACCACAAATCCTTTTGGCATTGACTCGTAGCCTGAGTGTGATTTAAATAGAGTGTACAAGGCGGAACCAAGATGGCGGCATGAGTAGGACAGTGGGAATCTCCTCCCCAAAACATATATATTTTTGAAAATACAACTAATCCTAAAAGAGAGACCAGAAGACACAGGACAACAGCCAGACTACATCCACACCTGCGTGAACCCAGTGCCTGGTGAAAGGGGGTAAGATACAAGCCCCGGCCTGGCGGGACCCGAGCGCCCCTCACCCCAGCTCCCGGCAGGAGGAGAGGAGTCTGAGTGGGGAGGGAGAGGGAGCCCAGGACTGCTAAACACCCAGAGCTAGGCAACCGCACCAGAGCACAGACACAGTGCATGCGTGGGGTGCTGGAAACTAGGGAAGCAGGACAGTAAGACCTGTGAGTGGGTCCCGAAGCTGGCGCCCCTATGACAAAGAAAAGCGAGTACTTTTTGAAAGTCTTAAAGGGACAGGGACCCCATTGCTGGACGGAAGCATCCCAGGTCACAGTCCAGCAGCTGGAAATTCCAGGGAACTCCGGGTGCACTAACACCCTGGGCAAGAGCTCTGAGACCCCTCACGGAGCTAAACAGCCAAACAGCCCCCCGTCCATTACCCCTCCGGGGCCCCGTCATAGCAGAACAGCAGCCTGAGGCTGTCCACGTCCACAGCAAGGGAGCTTCCTCCATACCCGCCAGACAAGATACAGAGACCCAGTCTACACGCAATTGCCCAAAATAAGCCACTAGGGGGTCTCAGTTTTCCCAGTAAAGAAAGGCCAGGAGCCAAGTGGAAAGAGTCTTGACTCTCCCAGGTAACAGACACGTCAATAGCCCACCACTGCACCTATCAACATGAAAAGGCAAAAAAATCTGATCCAGACAAGACTAACCCAGACAGCTTCGACATCTTCTGAAACCTGGGGAGATAGATTTAACCAGTCTTCCTTAAAAAGAATTCAAAACAAAAGTCATAACCATGCTGATGGACTTGCAGAGAAATATGCAAGAACCAAGGAGGGAGAATACAGAAATAAAACAATCTCTGGAAGGACTTCGAAACAGAATGGACGAGATGCAAGAGACCATTAATGGACTAGAAAACAGAGAACAGGAATGCAGAGAAGCTGATGCAGAGAGAGATAAAAGGATCTCCAGGAATGGAAGAATTTTAAGAGAGCGGAGTGACCAATCAAAAAGGAATAATATACGCGTCATCGGAATAGCAGAAGGAGAAGAGACAGAAAAAGGGATAGAAAATGTCTTTGAAGAAATAATTGCCGAAAACTTCCCCAAACTAGGGGAGGAAATGGCCTCTCAGACCACAGAGGTACATAGAACTCCCATGACAAGGGATCCAAGGAGGGCAACACCAAGACACATAGTAATTAAAATGGCAAAGATCAAAGACAAGGACAAAGTATTAAAGGCAGCCAGAGAGAAAAAAAAGGTCACCTACAAAGGAAACCCATCAGGCTATCATCAGACTTCTCAACAGAAAACCTACAGGCCAGAAGAGAATGGCATGATATACTTAATGCAATGAAACAGAAAGGTCTTGAACCAAGAACACTGTATCCAGCACGATTGTCATTTAAATATGAAGGAGGGATTAAGCAATTCCCAGAAAAGCAAAAGTTGAGGGAATTTGCCTCCCACAAACCACCTCTACAGGGCATCTTACAGGGACTGCTCTAGATGAGAGCACTCCTAAAAAGAGCACAGAACAAAACACCCAACATATGAAGAAGGGAGGAGGAGGAATAAGAAGGGAGAGAAATAAAGAATCATCAGACCGTGTTTATAATAGCTCAATAAGCGAGTTAAGTTAGACAGTAAGATAGTAAAGAAGCTAACCTTGAACCTTTGCTAACCACAAACTTAAAGCCTGCAATGGCAATAAGTACATACCTTTCAATAATCACCCTAAATGTAAATGGACTGAAAGCACCAATCAAAAGACACAGAGTAATAGAATGGATAAAAAAGCAAGACCCATCCATATGCTGCTTACAAGAGACTCACTGCAAACCCAAAGACATGCACAAACTTAAAGTCAAGGGATGGAAAAAGATATTTCCTGTAAACAACAGAGAGAAAAAAGCAGGTGTTGCAATACTAGTATCAGACAAGATAGACTTCAAAATAAAGAAAGTAACAAAAGATAAAGAAGGACATTACATAATGATAAAGGGCTCAGTCCAACAAGAGGATATAACCATTATAAATATATATGCACCCAATACAGGAGCACCAACATATGTGAAACAAATACTAACAGAATTAAAGGAGGAAATAGAATGCAGTGCATTCATTCTGGGAGACTTCAACACAACGCTCACTCCAAAGGACAGATCCACCAGACAGAAAATAAGTAAGGACACAGAGGCACTGAACAACACACTAGAACAGATGGACCTAATAGACATCTACAGAACTCTACATCCAAAAGCAACAGGAAACACATTCTTCTCAAGTGCACATGGACATTCTCGAGAATAGACCACATACTAGGCCACAAAAAGAACCTCAGTAAATTCCAAAAGATTGAAATCCTACCAACCAACTTTTCAGACCACAAAGGCATAAAATTAGAAATAAACTGTACAAAGAAAGCAAAAAGGCTCACAAACACATGGAGGCTTAACAACACGCTCCTAAATAATCAATGGATCAATGACCAAATCAAAATGGAGATCCAGCAATATATGGAAACAAACGACAACAACAACACAAAGCCCCAACTGCTGTGGGATACAGAAAAAGGAGTCTTAAGAGGAAAGTATATAGCAATCCATGCATATTTAAAGAAGGAAGAACAATCCCAAATGAATGGTCTAATGTCACAATTATCGAAATTGGAAAAAGAAGAACAAATGAGGCCTAAGGTCAGCAGAAGGAGGGACATAATAAAGATCAGAGAAGAAATAAATAAAATTGAGAAGAATAAAACAATAGCAAAAATCAATGAAACCAAGAGCTGGTTCT
The DNA here is from genome assembly GCF_030020395.1 of Manis pentadactyla. Classification (NCBI taxonomy): domain Eukaryota; kingdom Metazoa; phylum Chordata; class Mammalia; order Pholidota; family Manidae; genus Manis; species Manis pentadactyla. Next base: position 62,224,005 of record NC_080029.1, on the reverse strand, counting down.
TTGAGAAAATAAACAAAATAGATAAGCCTCTAGCCAGACTTATTAAGAGGAAAAGAGAGTCAACACACATCAACAGAATAAGAAACGAGAGAGGAAAAATCACGACGGACCCCACAGAAATACAAAGAATTATTAGAGAGTACTATGAAAACCTATATGCTAACGAGGTGGAAAACCTAGGAGAAATGGACAACTTCCTAGAAAAATACAACCTTCCAAGACTGACCCAGAAAGAAACAGAAAATCTAAACAGACCAATTACCAGCAACGAAATTGAAGCGGTAATCAAAAAACTACCAAAGAACAAAACCCCCAGGCCAGATGGATTTACCTCAGAATTTTATCAGACGTACAGAGAAGACATAATACCCATTCTCCTTAAAGTTTTCCAACAAATAGAAGAGGAGGGAATACTCCCAAACTCATTCTATGAAGTCAACATCACCCTAATACCAAAACCAGGCAAAGACCCCACCAAAAGCGAAAACTACAGACCAATATCCCTGATGAACGTAGATGCAAAAATACTCAACAAAATATTAGCAAACCGGATTCAAAAATACATCAAAAGGATCACACACCATGACCAAGTGGGATTCATCCCAGGGCTGCAAGGATGGTACAACATTCGGAAATCCATCAATATCATCCACCACATCAACAAGAAGAAAGACAAAAACCACATGATCATCTCCATAGATGCTGAAAAAGCATTCGATAAAATTCAACATCCATTCATGATAAAAACTCTCAACAAAATGGGTATAGACGGCAAGTACCTCAACATAATAAAGGCCATATATGATAAACCCACAGCCAACATCATACTGAACAGCGAGAAGCTGAAAGCTTTTCCTCTGCAATCGGGAACAAGACAGGGATACCCACTCTCTCCACGGTTATTCAACATAGTACTGGAGTTGCTAGCCACGGCAATTAGACAAAACACAGAAATACAAGGAATCCAGATTGGTAAAGATGAAGTCAAACTGTCACTATTTGCAGATGACATGATATTGTACATAAAAAACCCTAAAGACTCCACTCCAAAACTACTAGAGCTAATATCGGTATTCAGCAAAGTTGCAGGATACAAAAATAACACACAGAAATCTGTGGCTTTCCTGTACACTAACAATAAACTAATAGAAAGAGAAATCAGGAAGACAATTCCATTCACAATAGCATCAAAAAGAATAAAATACCTAGGAATAAACCTAACTAAGGAAGTGAAAGACCTATACCCTGAAAACTATAAGACACTCTTAAGAGAAATTAAAGAGGACACTAACAAATGGAAACTCATCCCATGCTCCTGGCTAGGAAGAATTAATATCCTCAAAATGGCCATCCTGCCCAAAGCAATATACAGATTCGAGGCAATCCCTATGAAACTACCAACAGCATTCTTCAATGAACTGGAACAAATAGTTCAAAAATTCATATGGAAACACCAAAGACCCTGAATAGCTAAAGCAATCCTGAGAAAGAAGAATAAAGTTGGGGGGAACTCACTCCCCAAATTCAAGCTCTACTACAAAGCCACAGTAATCAAGACAATTTGGTACTGGCACAAGAACAGAGCCACACACCAATGGAACAGAATAGAGACTCCAAACATTAACCCGAACATATATGGTCAACTAGTATTCAATAAAGGGGCCGTGGACATACAATGGGGAAATGACAGTCTCTTCAACAGATGGTGCTGGCAAAACTGGACAGCTACATGTGAGAGAATGAAACTGGATCACTGTCTAACCCTATACACAAAAGTAAATTCGAAATGGATCAAAGACTTTAATGAAAGTCATGAAACCATAAAACTCTTAGAAAAAAACAGGCAAAAATCTCTTAGACATAAACATGAGTGACCTCTTCTTGAACATATCTCCCCAGGCAAGGGAAACAAATGAAAAAATGAACAAATGGGACTATATCAAGCTGAAAAGCTTCTGTACAGCAAAGGACACCATCAATAGAACAAAAAGGTATCCTACAGTATGGGAGAATATATTCGTAAATGATAGATCCAATAAAGGGTTGACATCCAAAATATATAAAGAGCTCACACTCCTCAACGAACAAAAAGCAAATAATCCAATTAAAAAATAGGCAGAGGAGCTGAATAGACAGTTCTCTAAAGAAGAAATTCAGATGGCCAACAGACACATGAAAAGATGCTCCATGTCGCTTGTCATCAGAGAAATACAAATGGAAGCCACAATGAGATATCATCTCACACCAGTAAGGATGGCTACCATCCAAAAGACAAACAACAACAAATGTTGGCGAGGTTGTGGAGAAAGGGGAACCCTCCTACACTGCTGGTGATAATGTAAATTAGTTCAACCATTGTGGAATGCAGTAAGGAGGTTCCTCAAAGTGCTCAAAATAGAAATACCATTTGACCCAGGAATTCCAATTCTAGGAATTTACCCCAAGAATGCAGCACTCCACTTTGTAAAAGACAGATGCACCCCTATGTTTATCGCTGTACTATTTACAATAGCCAAGATATGGAAGCAAACTAAATGTCCATCACTAGATGAATGGATAAAGAAGATGTGGTACATATACACAATGGAATATTACTCAGCCATAAGAAAAAAACAAATCCTACCATTAGCAACAACATGGATGGAGCTAGAGGGTATTATGCTCAGTGAAATAAGCCAGGCGGAGAAAGACAAGTACCAAATGATTTCACTCATATGTGGAGTATAAGAACAAAAGAAAACTGAAGGAACAAAACAGCAGCAGAAGTATAGAACCCAAGAATGGACTAATAGTTACCAAAGGGAAAGGGACTGGGGAGGACAGGTGGGAAGGGAGGGATAAGGGCGGGAAAAAAAGAAAGGGGGCATTACGATTAGCATGTATAGTGTGGGGGGGGGGCACGGGGAGGGCTGTGCAACACAGAGAAGACAAGTAGTGATTTTACAGCATCTTACTATGTTGATGGACAGTGACTGTGAACGGGGATGTGGGGGGGACTTGTTGAAGGGGGGAGCCTAGTAAACATAATGTCCTTCAAGTAATTGTAGATTAATGATACCAAAATAAAATTTAAATAAATAAATTTAGTGTACACACCAAATGTATGTTGTGCCCTATGAAATAGTCGGTTAAATGTGTTTCACTTTCAGATAAAATTAGTCTGTGTAAGCTACAGGCTTACTACAGTAGCCTTTTTCTGAATTACAGGGGTGAATCTGCAGCCACCACCATATTATATCATGTTTACCTTTATTTAGAAACCATTCTATCCCATGAATGCTATTTCCATTTGCATTCACGCCAGTTAAAACCAAAGGAACAAAGCAGTAAGCTTTTTACGCAGTGAATAAGTTGTAGCAATATTTTTACACTCATATCCCAGTAGCTTTCTCAGGAGAGTGTGATTATAATTGGCAGCAGTATAGCTTACCAAGTGCCTGCTACCCATTGCAATTCATCAGAGGTAGAATCTTTATTAAGCACTACAAGGAAACCAATGTGATAAACATAACCAACAAAATGCAACTCCAATAATGATTATAATTTACTGCAATATAGGTGAGTCACTAAGGGGATTTTCTTCAATTATCTTTTCTCCAGGTCACTTCAGGTAGTTGTCCTAAGTCGGTGTTGGTTCAGCTTTCATATTCCAGAGACAATGGGTCAGCTGCTTTCTCTTTCTCCTTAGTCATTCTTATGTTCTTGCTCTGAGAAGTTCTTGTGGGAAAAGAATAGTATTCTTAGTTTTGTCATAACCTGTGTCTCTTCTCCCTTACTATTGGCCACTGTTTATTTCTGTTTCCATTTATTACTCATTTTAACCTATGATGCTTTTCCTTCCTAGTAGAGTGCTCTAATTTGGCTGCACTGTCTCACCATCTGACATGCAAATGCAGTAACCTTGCCAGGTCCTCTCCTTTTGTTAGTTCCCGGGAAAATTTTGTTCCGTTTTTACAGGTAAAGAATTATAGTGACTACCTCTTACTTGCTAATGGAGCAGCACTTAACAGTTAATCTCAGTTTAGCTACATGAGGCAAAGTCATGAGCCACTCCAGAGTTCCTTTAGAAATACATACAGTCAAATTCTGTGTTACGGTCGTGTCTTGTGTAGCAGTATCTCCCTCTGCTGGCACTGCTGTCCTGGTCTTGGTGCAGTTGAGTTTGGCAAGATAAAAGAAAAATTTGTGAGGGGGAAAGATATAAAATTGTGAATTATGTCCCCTTCATTCCTTTACCACCATTCCAATTCCTAGAAACTTTTCGACGACATTGCCTCTTATTTTCTTTCTTAATTTTAGAAAACAGTGGACCAGTTGAGTTAGCCAGTCCTTAATGCTCTTATTTCCCATCATTTTGGGTAACAAATCTTTTAATTGCCCATTCTAATTTTTAATGAGATCATTACTTTAAGGATGATAGTATTTTATTTCTCTGCCCATTTTTGTATGTAGGTAACAATCAAAGGAAATATATCCAGGCAATCAGAATTGATAAATGATTCTCTGTTCCAAACCTTTCATTGAATTCTTGGCAGTTGCTTTTATTAAACTAAGCAAAGTTGAGAATACAATAGGTGTTGATTCTAGTCACTTCTCATTTGTAGGTAGTAGTAGAGGTCTAAGATGGTCCACTTGCTGAATTCTTAAAGCAAAAGTTCCCCAAGTTTTTTTTGTTATGTCCTTAGTGTCTTAGTAATATTTTCATAGTGTTTCTAAGCTGCCCTCATCTCCTGCTCCAAATTAATTTTTGCATGGTATTTGCTTTTTTCCCCAGCAATGCAAAAATATGATATCAGTGAAAAGAATGTAGTGAGATCTAATGTTCTAACAATAATAAAGAATCTCCTTGAACTAGTAGCTCACGTGGTGTTCACCAGTTGTTGCCTTTACTTTGAAAATTGGAAATATACACGGAACCCCTCCATGTTTGCTGCAGTGTTTGGGGATACCTTGGCACACAATTTGGAAACAATAGGTCTGAGGACATTTTAATATTGACTTTATATGTGTGTGTGGTAAAATACACATAACATAAAATTTAGTATTTTTAACAATTTTTAAGTGGACAGGTCAGTGGCATTAAGTACATTGACAGTATTGTATAACTATCACCACTACCCACATCCAAAATTTTTCATCATCCCAAATAGAAACTCTGTATCCATTAAACAACAACTCCCTGTTCTATCCTCCCCCGGCCCCTAGTAACGTCCATTCTACTTTCTGTCTCTCTGGAATTTGCCTATTCCAGGTATATCATATAAGTGGAATCATGAAGCATCCTTTTGTGTCTGGCCTATTTTGCTTAGCATATCTTCCAGGTTCATCCTTGTTGTAGAATGTATTAGAATTTCCTTCTTTTTAAGGTTTTAATTTCCTTCTTTTTAATATTCCATTGAACATGTAAAACACATTTTGTTTATCCATTTATCTGTTGACAGACAGTTGAGTTGCTTCCACCTTTTGGCTGTTACAAATAGTGTTGCTATGAACATTCGCTTTACAAGTGTCTATGTGAGTCCTTGCTGTCAATTCTTTTGGGTATATATACAAAGTAGTGGAATTGCAGGGCCATAGGTAATTTAGCTTTTTGAGGAATTGCCAAATTGTTTTCTACAGTAGCCACATCATTTTACATTCCCAGCAGCAATGCACAAGGGTTCCAGTTCCTCCACATCCTTGCCAACACTTAGTATGTTGTTTTTGGTAACAGCTACCCTGTTGGTTTTGATTTGGATTTTCCTAAGGATTAGTGATATTGAGCATCTTTTCATGTGATTTTTAGCCATTTGTATATCTTCAAAGAAATATTTATTAAAGTCCCTTGTCCTTTTTTTTTTTCTGTACTATGGAAAGCTGTAGTCCCTTTGTTTTGATATTTTCATGAATAATTTTTGCAGTCTGTTCCTGTGTGTAATCACCGAAGTCTCTGCTCCTTTAGCTCTTGTTCTACTGTTTTTACAGAGATTTTCTTGAATGTCAAGACCTCTTCCAGTCTTTGCAGATTGCCCCTGTTCCTAGGTACTCCTTCAACTCTTAGCTAGGTCTGCGCTAAGCTTAGTAATCAGCCTGCAGAGAAAATTAATGGTCTTCTCAGGTCTTCTGAGCATACAAGTTGCTTTCTAAATTCCCCTGAAGACTTTGCTGCTTTGCATGCCTCCATTTCCCAGTCTCCCCCTGGCTTCTCTTCCAGGCCTTAGGTGGTCTATTGTGAATGTCTGCTTTTCTTGCCCCGGATATCTCTGAGCCTGTAGTGGCCTTGCCGCTTTTATCAGCAGTGCCTGCCCTTTACCCACCTGAGCTCTGAGTTGGATGCTACAGAGGCAAGTGCCTTCTGACAGTCCTTCAGGTATCCCTCAGGCAGATTAAAATAGACATTCACAGTAATTTATATTCCTACAGAAGGAGGAAATTGGGAACCATTTTGCTGCTGCTTCAAGAACGAGGGCATCACTGCACCAGAGAGAGGGTGGGGAAATAGGGGAAAACACTGCAAAATCCCCCTACTATTTGAAGATGGCTTTTTCTTGATTGGGTAAATAACAATAAAGTTGCTGTTAACTTTTGACTATGTCTGCCATTTTACGGACATTCCTCCTGTTGATTGTGAATATCATTTTATTCATTGCAAGGCAAATACATCATCATTTGTTCCATCTTCATATTACTCATTCAACCCAGTGCTTACACATGTCATGAATTCGAGAGGCTAGAGGTCTAGGGCATTTGGCTCAGTATTACAGCTCCCCTCTGAACTAGCAGTTTAATTATTTTGATAAATTTTCACAGGGATTTTTACAGTTAGATACTCCATAAAGGAGTAGTTTTTATTGCCCAATCATCCAGGGCCTTTTTGCCAGTCTATATAGTGGCCCAAGATTTTGTGAATATCCAGATCTGTCCCCAAAGGCCCATTGTGCTGTTTTACCTTTACTACCTTGCACCATGGTTTTACTGTCTGTAAACCATGGCTGGTTTTAAAAAACCTTTTAACTCTCATTTAGGCAGTGGTATGCTGGTAATGGGTAAAGAGTGACCATAGCCAAAAGAAAACCCCTGTTTGTTGCATTTGTTGGTTTTTGTTGTGTAAACACCTCCATTATAGCCAATATCAAGCTTAAAACATGGCCCCACTGATTTTAGAGTTGGAAAGAGGCACAGTGGCTCTTGCAGGCTGGCTTTTGCAGTTCATTACCATGAACTCCCAGTATTAAAAGAAGTGTTGTGATTTCCTTTGTCTGATAATCATTGGGCTCATATCATACAGCAGGCCAAACTGGGAGGCCCTGAGAGGACATTTCTGGCAATGGCTTCAAAGACAGTAAATTGGCCTCTTATGTGAATGCAGTAAACTCCTGCACCTACCCCCTGGAGCACACTCCTGCATTTGACAGTTCTGTTAATGAGCTCTCCTGAATGGCCTTCTCCTTTTTTGAATGATTCTTTGACAGCAAGTAGGTCTTCGTGGGCATTTTTTCCTTGGGATTAATTGATGACCTTCAATGATAGGTGCCGTTTTGACCAATACGCAATAACAAGGTAGCTATAGTCTTTGAAAAGGGCTATATTGAACATCTAGGTCAGTCAACTTTCCAGTCTCTAATGAGCTCGAGAGTCTGCCAAGGTGTAGTAATCAGTTTCTACCCAAGGCTCCTGTCTTCCTTCATGTGTCAGCATTGAGGATACTTCCAAAAAAATTTGGAGAATTGAGGTCATAATGTCCTAGACTCTAGGGCCTAGAGGCATTGCCTGGGAGACAATCTTTTGTAAATCTTACATTGATTATTTTGGCTTAGGGCCTTATTCAGTAAATTCAGTTGCTTTTTCCTGGCTTTATTAGTAGGCTTAGCAGCATCCTTGAGTGGGTGATAGGCTTTGCCAAGACCCAAATTGTCCCACTAGTCTGGGCTGTCTGTCTAGGGAGAGGTCATAAGGAATACTAAATTATTTTTAAAAATTAAGGATATCCTTGATATTTCTGGCACACATTATTCCCAAAAATTTCACAGGTTGGGCCAGGCCTTGAGTTTCAGTTAGGTTTTATTAGCCAACTTTTTTGTCACATGAGTAAGAAAGAATGCAAAAGATTTCCTCTTGTTTCACATATTGTCCACCAGTTTGCCTTTGTCAGAGCTTTTAATTATAGCCATCCCAGTATATATGTAATATGTGATACCTCACTGTGGTTTTAATTTATACTTCTCTGGTGACGGTGATTCTAGGAACCCTCTTACATGTTTGTTAGCCTTTTTTTTCTGTCTCTTTTATCAAATGCAAGCTCTGCTTGCTTGCCCATTTGAAAAAAGTTGTGGTGTTTGTCTTTCTTGCATATATATGTAGGAGCTTTTAAGAATACATTCTGCATGTGAGTGGTTTATTAGTTAAATATGTTTGTTCTTCCTTTTCTTACAGTTTGTTGCCTTCCTTTTCATTCTCATAATGACATTTTTTCCAGTTTGTTCCAGTTTGGAACAAACCTTCTTCCAGTTTGTTGCTTTCTTTTTCATTCTCATAATGACATTTTTTGATGAACAGAAAATCTTAATTTTAATGAAGTCCAGTTTTCAATCTCTTGTAATTAGTGTTTTATGTATCCTTTTAAAGAAATCTTTATCTAACCCAAGGTCCATTAGACATTTCCCCCTTGTTTTCTTTTAAAAGCTTGATTGCTTTAGATTGTACGTTTAGATCTATGATCTAGCACAGATTAATTTGAAGGCATGATATAAAGTAGGAATTGAGGGTAATTATTTCTATATGGATACAAGTTGATCCTGTATCATCTACTGAAATGACCAACTTTTCCTCACTGCAGTGGATCATTTGCCATAAATCAAGGGTGTACATGTTGGGTGTGTGTGGGAGTACTCCATTTCTGGACTCTTTATTGCATTGGACCAATATCACACTGTCTTAATTACTTGGCTTTGTAGAAGTAAAGACATATGGATGGGGAAGGAAGAAATTAAAATGTCTTTATTAGTAAATGATATAATCCTATATGTAGAAAATTGTAAAACCTATAATAAAATAAGCAGAACTTTCTTTTTTCTTTTTTTAAATGTTTATTAAGGTACTATTGATATACACTCTTATGAAGGTTTCACATGAAAAAACAATGTAGTTACTACATTTACCCATATTATCAAGTCACCACCCATACACCAATGCAGTCACTGCCCATCAGTGTAGTAAGATGCCACAGATTCACTATTTGCCTTCTCTGTGCTACACTGTTTTCCCCATGACCCCCCACACCATGTGTACTAAGCATAATACCCCTCAATCCCCATCTTCCTCCCTCCTGACCTGCCCTCCCACACCCTTCCTCTTTGGTAACCACTAGTTCCTTCTTGGAGTCTGTGAGTCTGCAAATAAGCAGAACTTTCAAATGAATTTAGTGAGGTTTTAAAATTCAGAGTCCATATAGAAAATTAATTGACTTTATATATATAGCAAAGAACATTTGAAAATTGAAATAAAACAATTACATTTTTGGTAGCATCAAAAAATGTTAAATACTTGGAGTAAACTTTATGAAACATGTGCAAGACCTTTACACTGAAAACTGTAAGACATTGCTGAGAGAAATTAAAGAAGACATAAATAAATTAAGAAGCGTGCCATATTCATGGTTTGAATGGTTAAGCTTTTAATTCTTTCTTAATTCATTTATCTCTGTCAAAATTCCAGTATGCTCTTTAAAAAGGAATGTACAAGTCCATCCCAATATTTATATGGACATGCTCAGGGTCTAGCCAAGTAATATTTAAAGAATATTGTAGGACAAAGTTGTAGGACTTACGCTACCTAAGTCCAGCACTTAACTGCAAATGTGGTTACATCATAAAATGAAGGCAGTTTGGTACTAGTGAAAGAATCGACGTGGAACACAAAAGGAGCCCGAACATAGGCTTACCCATGTAGAATCAACTGATTTTCAGTATAGGTGCCAGGGTAACAATGGAGAAAAGATAGTTCTTTCAACAAATGGTGCTGGAATAAATATATATTTGTATGGGAAAAAAGTGAACCTTGACCCTTGCTTCATGACCATATACAAAATTTGAAGTACATCATTTATGTAAATGTAAAGCCTAAAACTATATAAACTTACAGGAGAAAACATGGAAGAAAATTACTGTGACCTTAGGGTTGGTTAATATTTCTTAGAACACAAAAATATTAAGCTCAAAAGAGAAAAAGATGATAAATTAAACTTCATTAAAATAAAAATATTTCCTCCATTGACACCATTAACTAAAATCAACAGGCAGGCCACAGACTGGGAGAAAATATTTACTACATATATCTGGCAGAGGACTTGTTTTCAGAATATATAAAGAACTCTTACTACATAGTAATAGGACACACAACTCAAAGAAAATGTGCAAGAGTTGAGCAGGTACTTCACACAAGAGATCTATGAATGGCTGATAAACATTTGAAAAGATGCATATCATCATTAAACAAGTTATGCAAATTAAAATTATGAGCTACAAGTGCATACAAAAGAAAATGAAATTTAAAAGACTGAAATAAGTCATAGTAATGTAATGTACGGCATGATGAATATAGGTGACAATTCTACATTGCATATTTGAAAGTTGTGGAGGGAGTAGATCTTAGCGGTTCTCATCATAACAAAAAAATTTTTGTAACTATGTGGTGATGGATTTTAACTAGAATTACTATGGTGATCATTTCACAATATAGACAGATATTAAATGGTTGCTTTATACCTGAACTAATATAATTTTATATATCAATTAGCTACAATAAATAATAAATATATATTTTACATATTTGCACATTTACATATATAGAAACTGTCCATACCAAGTGTTCGTGAGAATGTGGAACATCTAGAACTCTCACACATGGTGTGTGTGTAAAATGATGCAACTGCTTTAGGAAATAATTTGCCAGTTTCTTGTGAAATTAATATTATCCAGCAATATTACTCTGGATATTTATCCAAGAGAATTGAAAACATGTTTGAAAAAAGGCTTGTACAGCATATTCATTACTATTTTATTCACAATAGCCAACAACTACAAATAGCCCAAATATCCATTAACAGGGGACTAAATAGACAAATTGCAGTATGTTCAAACACTACAATGGAATATTACTGAACAACAGAAAGGAGCAAACTACCTTATACAGTGTGAATGAATCTTACAAACTTTATACTATATGAGAGAATTCATATACAAAAGAGTATTGTTAGGGTCTCAACTGAGCTGGAGAAAGCTGATCAGCCAGGTGTCACAGTAACAGATTAAAACTAGGCCAAAATGAAACTAAGAGTCACTAAACTATGACAGTATAAGCAAGAGGCTAAACTGGAGAAAGCACTAACTCCCTGCTGTTCTATTTTTTTCTTTTGGTTTCATTAATATAAAATCACATGAGCACCATTTGTGGTAACTAGATTCCCCCCATTATCAAGTCACCACAACATACCCCATTACAGTCACTGTCCATCAGCATAATAAGATGCTGTAGAGTCACTACTTGTCTTCTCTGTGCTATACTGCCTTCCCTGTGCCCCCACCCCCCACATTATGTGTGCTAATTGTAATGCCCCTTATTCCCCTTATTCCTCCCATTCCACCCACCGTCCCCAGTCCCTTTCCCTTTGGTAACTGTTAGTCCATTCTTGGGTTCTGTGAGTCTGCTGCCATTTTGTTCCTTCAGTTTTTGCTTTGTTCTTATGCTCCACAGATGAGTAAAATCATTTGGTAATTGTCTTTCTCCACCTGGCTTATTTCACTGAGCATAATACCCTCTAGCTCTATCCATGTTGTTGCAAATGGTACAATTTGTTTTCTTTTTATGGCTGAATAATATTCCATTGTGGATATGTACTACATCTTCTTTATCCATTCATTACTCATCGACACTTAGGTTGCTTCCATTTCTTGGCTATTATAAATAGTGCTGCAATAAACATAGGGGTGCATATGTCTTTTTCAAACTGGGCTCCTATATTCTTAGGGTAAGTTCCTAGGAGTGGAATTCCTGGGTCAAATGGTATTTCTATTTTTAGTTTTTTGAGGAATCTCCATACTGCTTTCCATAATGTTTGAACTAGTTTACATTCCCACCAGCAGTGTAGGAAGGTTCCCCTTTCTCTGCATCCTCACCAGCATTTGTTGTTCCTAGTCTTTTCTACGTTGGCCATCCTAACTGGTGTGAGGTGATATCTCATTGTGGTTTAAATTTGCATTTCCCTGATAATTAGCAATGTGCCTGTTGGCCATCTGAATTTCTTCTTCGGAGAATTGTCTGTTCAGATCCTCTGCCCATTTTTTAATCGGGTTATTTGCTTTTTGGGTGTTGAGGTGTGTGTTCTTTATATGTTTTGGATCTTAACCCCTTGTTGGATATGTCATTTACAAATATATTCTCCCACTGTAGGATGCCTTTTTATTCTGCTGATGGTGTCCTCTGCTGTACAGAAGCTTTTTAGCATGATGTAGTCCTATTTGTTCATTTTTGCTTTTGTTTCTCTTGCCCAAGGAGATGCATTCAGGAAAAAGTTGCTCATGTTTATATTCAGGAGATTTTTGCCTGTGTTTTCTTCCAAGAGTTTTATGGTTTCATAACTTACATTCAGGCCTTTGATCCATTTTGAGTTTACTTTCGTGTATGGAGTTAGACAATAATCCAGTTTCATTCTCTTGCATGTAGCTGTCCAGTTTTGCCAACACCAGCTGTTGAAGAGGCTGTCATTTCCCCATTGTATGTCCACGGCTCCTTTATCATATATTAATTGACCATATATGCTTGGGTTTATATCTGGGCTCTCTAGTCTGTTCCATTGGTCTATGGGTCTGTTCTTGTGCCCCTCCTGTTCCATTTTTAACTATGAAACTATGTGCCCAGTTGAGGGTCAGATGGATCAGCACAGACATGTGGGTCACTCACTGCTTAGGTAACCCTGAACAAAAAGTTCCTGCAGTTTTATGGATCCAGGTTGATGGGACGAAGGGAGTGCAGGGAGGAAGGAGAGACTGCAGGATTAGGGTTAGGAAAGTACTATTTGCTGAGCCAGAGTTGGGGAAAGTATCTTTCCTCCCCACTCTGTCAGGAGGTCTCTTTCTGAGGGTGACTCCAGACAAAGAGACCTCTGAGTGGCTAGGAATGCAGATATGCAAAAGAGCTTGGTCAGCCAGCTGGTTCTGAGGCCTTGACTGCAGCTGCCTTTAGAGACTGAAATGCATTGGTTGTGTAAAGTCTGAAATGGCAAGGGCAGCTTCTTCCTTGGAGGCCTGCCTGGTGAAGTCTTTGTAATTACCTATGCTTGGGTCTAAAAACTCATTCATAAGTTTTTGGTTGGGAGCTGGACTCTGCAAGTATACATTGAACCCATTTATATAGAACTCTGGAATTAGCACCTAATTTACATAGTAAAGGAACACATATTTGTACTTCCCTGAAATTGGGGAGTGGGGGAGATTTATTGCAAAAGGGCATGGGGTGACTTTTTTAACAGGGATTTTTGTTATACCATTGTAGACAGTTATCAAAACTCATCAAATGTACACTTAAAATGCATGCATTTTTGACATGATGTAAATTATATCTTAAAGTTGATTTTAAAAGTAAAGAAAATTAAAAAGGTTTACTTGAATCCTGTTAGTACTTGGTGAATATATGTGAATGTGTGTACTACAACTTAACAATTTTTGACTATAAATTATGAACAGGTAAGTCAAGTATAAATATAAAATGTGAAACTAGATGGTATGGGTCAAGTTACACTGTACATTTGATTTTGTCCAAACAGCTGAAAAGAAAGTGGTAGTGAAAAGAATCATGATTACTATCTGAAATTTACTTTTTTATTAAACTGATGTTCTGTTCATGTTTAGTTCACAAGAATTTGCATGTTATAAAACTTTGTCATATAGTGGCATGAAGCAGTAATACTCTTGTATCTTAAAAAACATTGTTTAATGTTTATTATAGTAAAATATTCATAACAAAATTTACCATTTTAACCATTTCTAATGGTATAGTTCAGTGGCATTAAATACATTCACATTGATGTGCAGCCTTCACCACTGTCTATCTTCAGAATGTTTTTATTTGCCTTATTCTTGAGTCAAATTTCTGTAAGGTTTGTCATGAAATCTTCCGTCCAAGTTTTTTGAAATGCACCTCTATACTTCTATATAGCATGCTTTCCATTGCCACTTCTTTATTCCCTCCACTCCAGTTTTATCATGATGCATTAACTTAATTGCTATTGAAGATGGGGAAGATGTTATAGGATAGAAAAACAAAAACCACTCTAGGTATTTCAAGCAGAACGGGCCTTTATATTGGGAATTCACAAGTTACAGAATTATTACAAGTGCTGGGACATAAGTCAAGGACCATCTCTAGACCATCTCTAGGTCATGATATTGTTGCATTCTCGAGGTCAGAAAGCTGTTTTTTCTGCTGCCACCACAAATAGCTGTCATGTGAAGAAGGCTCATACTAGACATTAGATTGCAGTGTCTGCCACCAGAAATACTTAAGTCTGCTGACCTTGCATGTTGAAAGCAGATGGCCTCTGTCTTTTTCTTCCATATCTTGCTAGAGTACATTTACTTGGTAGAACCTTTTTTAACAAAAAGACCATGAGCTACTAAGAGAATGGGAAATAATTGCCCAAATAAGACCCTGAGAATGCACCTCCATAGGAATTCTGTGATTTTAATGCTGTATAACTCTGATTCAGTTATTACTCCTTTCCAGAGACACATTTTTTTACACGAATTGGAGTGTATTTTGTTTTTCCTTCCTTTCTTCTCTTCTCCCCTTCTACCTTTATTAGACATATGTTAGAGCTTTTATTTTTTCATCTCCATGTCTCTTAACTTTTTTTCATATTTTTCAACTCTGTTGCTGTATTCTGGGGAATTTCTTCCCTTGTTTCTCCAAGTCATTATTTCTCTGTTGCGGTGTTTTCTAGTTTTTACTTCATCTATAGAGTTTCAACTTCAGTGAACATATTTCTCATTTATACCATTTATACTTGGTCCTTTTTTATACCTATCCATGCTTTATTTAAGAACTGCCTGCTCTTATTTAATGTTTGTGTTGCTTTATCTATTTGGCAATTTAAAAGTTATACCTATTTTGAAGGTTGATTTCAGATTGCCTTGATTTCTTTAATTGTTCAAGCGTGAATCTCTACCCCTCTTTTTATCTACATCTGTACTGTTTATCCGTACATGAGATTCCTTCATATATCTTATAGCTTTTTAATGACTGTGAGCTTATTTTCAAAAGAATTACCTTATAAAGGAATCTAGCTCATAACCTACTTTTCTTTTCAAATTTCTGACTAGACTTTATGGTCTCAGGTTATATCTTAGGTTGATATAACCTAAAAATAGTTATATCAACAAACATAACTAGTTTTATGTTAGTTGATTGGCTTAAATCAAGATTTGGATTCCTCACCCAACCATGGCAAACGCTTTTGGTTTTGATCTTGAGTAGTTAACATTTCCACCTAGTTTGATCCTTTTATCTGGCAAAGATATTTAGCAGGTGGTTGGAGATCATCTGATTGGAACTTAAGGAAAGGGAAATTCTGTGTAGTTGAACTCTAACCCTCAAGCCTATTTGGTCTCAACATTCTTATGGACTACTTGGTTTAAAGTCCCACTCTCTAACTGTTATAGTTTGATTTTGACTTGTGAATGTTTCCCTTTCTTCCATTTGAGCTTATCTATGTCTAAAAAAGTATATTTAAATATATTTTAGTCAGTATTCCAAAGTTTGGAATGGTGGCTCTCAGGAGGCATTCCAACAAACGCTCAGAATGAGATTTGAATTTTTAGTTCCTCAAAATGAACCAGAATGAGATTTGAATTTATAGTTCCTCAAAGTGAAGAGTCAAAAAAGAATCAAACTGGATATGAGACCTGACCTGAAGCAGGCTAATTTCATCATAGTGAAATATTACAGACATAGATATTTCTTTCATTGATGTAAAGTTATTATTTATTAAAATAATTTTATTTAAACATTGTGATAAAGTATAAAAGGTACCTAAATTTGTTGGTTCAAGTATAGGCCTAATCACCTATTAAATGGTGAACGGTATTAACATTTTGAGACATGGTGGTATAGTCACTGTCATATTTCTGCTTATGAGTCTTTTGTGTAAGTCACCATCTTTGTTAAAGAAAATTATTGTGCATCTACTAAGAAATATAACTAAGAATTTTCTACAAATGCAAAATATCCCCAGGAATGGAAATAAATGTTTTTTAAAACAAAATTATGGAATATTTCAGATTTATATAGTTTTGACTCTAACAAATGATAAATTTAGCTACTTACCTCGCAAGTCAGTAGCAGTAACTAACTAGGACGTTGCTTCAGGGTGTAACAGATGGCTTCTAAATAGCTTGGTGAAGAAAATGTTTGCTAAAGGTGACAGAATGTACCTACCCTGTTTCCCATATGCACTAGGTCATTGGTACTGTAAAGGTCTTAACTTCAGGAAGTTGTTAAGCTTGAGGTCAGGGAGTAATTCCAAAGCATTTAAATAAATAAAGTATATATCCCCCAGCTGGTAATATTTTATTTTAGGTTCCTACATGCTAAGATGAAATATGTACGCTTTTTTCTACATGACATGCAGTATAGAATCCATGTGGGGTGTGTATGTGTGTGTGTGAGAGAAAGATGTGCAATATTTGGTGCATGATGTATATTGTGTATGTGTATATTAGGCGTGAGATTGAAGGAGTTTGTAACATCCTAATATGAAATGGAATACTCATTTGCTGGTTTCTGTTAAGATTATTTTATAATTTTTGCTAGCAAGTAAATAATGCTGTATATTCTCTTTTATTTTACAATATGTATTTTAAACTGTTTATTATGAAAAACTGCAAACATACTAAAGTAGGGGAATAAACCCCAGTGAATTTATTACCCAGCTTCAACAGTTACCCTTCATTTTTCTTGTCAGTTAACCGTGTTTCATCAAAACCCCCATATTCTGTCTGTCCTGTGAATCCTGCTCCTCCTCCAAATCTGCACTCTCTACTCCCACCCCAGGATAATATGTACTAATTAGTATTATGTACTTCCACCAGGAGGCTTATAATGTTTGATTGCTGTTTTGTAAATGCTTTAATATTTATGACAGAATAAGGTTCAGTTTTTGGTTTCTCTTCGTTTTCTTTGTAGTCTATAAAAGGTTTTCTTCCACAGTAGTAGTGTAAAATGTCAAGTTATTCATGCAGCCATTTTGCAGTAGTTGTGATTATATTATATAAATCAACACATGGAGATGGAATTTTCTTTAAAGAAGTAAAATTGTTTTAAAATGAAAGATCATCATGTCTTGGAAAAAATTATTTTGCAAAAAGTTAACAGCATACATTGTTTAATTTATTTAATATTTTGGAACACTGTTCAGTTGTATTACTATTAATTTTATAACTAATATTTTTAACTCAGTTAATTTACCATTTTGAGATTTTTTAAACATATTTTGGAAACATTTTTAGTGAACATACACTTCTAGGTCCTAAGAAACTCTTCATAGTATGGTGTACAAAAGAGAGTACAATACTTACATATGTTGTATAGTTGAAATTATCTCACAATTTTAGCTATGAGAAGAATATAAGTGTTTATTGAAGGAAATATCTATATATAGTTCAGCTTCCTATTTTTTTCCTTTTTGTATTGTATTTTTATTCTACCTTAACCATGGAATATCTGTTTTAGGACCATATTATTACATACTTTTTATTAATGAAAGCATTTATTAAGAATAACTCTGAAGAAATTACATGAACTTTTGAAGTCCTCAGACAAATGAGGTGGATGGGTTTGTTTCTTGACATTAAGCAAGAAAACAGAGCTATAAGGCTAACATTTATTTTACCCTCTTCAAAGATTTTGTTTCTAGTCATTGTATTTTGAAACCTAGATGTTGTCCTTAACATTAGTTTGAAAAGTGAAATGCATAGTTTGCATGCAGCACTATCATTGGGAATGATTACTGTAATTTTAGCAAATGGCATGGATAAGCATTGTATCAATTACACAATGTATAAATTGCTAAATATTCAAAAAAAGTATAACTGTTATTAGAGTTTCTTGATTCTCATCTATGTATCTGTTAATGTTTCTATTAGTACTTACTATAAATAAGCTATATAAACTGTAGAAAGTTATTAAATAGCTTTCTGATAAAAATCTGTTAGTAAGCATTGTGATGTATGATGAATTAAGAACCTTACATGATTATTTTTACTTTACTTTAGAAAGACATTTTCTGTTAGCTGTTGTTTTATTTAATTTCAAGTGCCTGCTCATACCAGTTGTCATTAGAGATCAATTTGACTTGCTCTAATACTTTCTTACCTTTGATTTGCCAAGAACTTCAGTTGGTTGTGTGGAAATGCAAGCCTTTGTGTTAAGGAGTGTGTCATTGCATCATAACTTGGCACCCACACAAATCTTATGAAAACAGGCTGTTTGTTCCCTAGAGAAACTATTCTATAAGCTGACTTTGTTTTTATATTCTGTTCTGTGCTAGATTAAGTGATTTAGTTTAGTTTGGCCTAAGGCAAAACGTTTCAGGATATTGTAGAAAATCCTGTATCTGATTAGCCCTCTGAAAATAATACTAGTTTTAAAGTTTTGCATTTTCAAAATTTATCACTGAGCTGTGCAATGCCATGTCTATTCTCGAAGTGTCTTTTGTAACTGGCACTAAAAACTATTGCAGTGTCCCAAGTGGTATATTATTTTGCCCTCCAAGTTTTGAAAAATGTGGAAGTCGTGCATTTTAAACACCAAATATTTATTTCCTCTTAATCTGATGTACTTCTGTGACCTTCAGTGTTGAGTAATTAATTTTTTTAGTAATTTCTTGATTACCAAAACATGTAACACCGGGTAGTATCTGCAACAAGGACAAAATAGTTGTAATGTGGAAAAATTTACTTTTATTATTAAGTTTTTAAATTTTTAGAATCCTGAACACTAAGATTATTGTTAATAGCTCCTAACTGAACAAAGAAATGTGATTGTTTTAAGAAATATTTGCTTAATTCTCAAGAAATTTATTAATTTTAAACTTTAATATTCCAAAGCTGCCATGTATTAGATTATTTGAACTTTCAACTCTATTTGCTTGTTTAACAAGCAAACAACCATAGCAAAGAACAATTATAAAGGATAATTAGGAAGTAGTTTTCTAAAGTTTCAAGGGAGACATAAAAATTACCTTCTTTCTATTCATTTTGGATCTCTCAGTTATGTAGTTTCCATCAGATTCTTGTTTAATCCCAAGGTTATTAACAAATATTTATTAAAGTTAAAAAAATACAAATACATGGTTTAAAAAATCTAATTATACAGATAGATATCAAATGAAGTAGAAATACTTCTTACTCTTACTCTCTCAATCTCCCTACCTTAGCCTAGGCCCCTTATTCAGAGGAACTACTGGTAATAGTTTCCTGTGTATTCTTCTAGAAAAAAATATTGTGCCTATTCAAGCATGTATGTGTATATATAGGCGTAATTTGCCTTTTTTCCTGTTTTTAATTTATTCATGTTCTGTACCTATATTTTTTTGGCTAAAGACATATTTTGGATAGGAAATTTGTTTTCTTCACTGTTTTATATCTAACTTCTAGAAAGTGTCTGACACTCAGTATATAGGTGCTTAAGAAACACTTGTTGAAAGAATCTTCCACACTTAGTATATACATATCTTTTGCATTTATGGAACAAATCATATTGATTTGCTATATGGTTGTACCACATTTTATTTTACCAGTTTTCTATTGATGAACATTTATGTTATGTTAGGTTTTTGTTAGTCATCCGTCCATCCATCTATCCACCTGTCTCCCCATGAAATATATACTGAGTACTTACTGTATTCCAAACACACTTCTAAGGATACAGATGGAGAAATTCAAAGACCCACTTGCATGTAATTTCTATGTACACAGTTGGCTGAAATATTTCAAAAGCAATGATAAAATCTAAACAAATTAGTTTCATGAAGGCAGTAGCATAGGCAATGTGATAAGCAGAGTTTCTGCTTTAGTTAGGATGGCCAGGCAAAACCTTTTTGGAGAGATGACTTTGAACAAGACCTAAATGATGTAAAAAAAAAGGTTTAGAAATCTAGAAAAGAGGATTCTAGGCAGAGGGAATAGCAAGTATAAAAGTTGTGAGGCAAGAATAAGCTTGGTGAGTTCAAGGGAGAAAGAAGTACAGTATGATTACAGCATGAGTATTTTCTCTTACAAATACTGCTTCAGTGAGTAACTTTGTACATATTTGTCTAAATACTTCTGGTAGTGGAACTGAGGAGTCAAATAGTATATGCATTTAGAATTTTGATAACTATGGTGTTGGCCACTTTTATCCCTATCCTTTCTTCCTAAATCTCTTCTTAATAGGGAGTGGGTTGCGATGTGAAGCCCGGTGAGTTAATGGAATCCTTTTTAGGAGAGAATGTGCCAGACCCTGAATGTCTGAGAGAGTTTTGTCTAATAAGGTAAAAATCCAGCAGTAGAACACATACATATATCGTATATGTTGAGTTACGTGATAAAATATTTGGCTCTCAGAAATACACTACTCTCCTTTTGGCCTTTTCATGAAGCCATTTCAATGCAGAAATTATCAACATTTCTCCAGCTAGGAGATACACAGTTGGAAGTTTTTTAGAGTTTCAGTTGGAGAGAAGACAGTATTATAAGTGATCCGTAGTTTGACACTATTGAGTTCAATTGACATTAATTTTTGGTTTAACTAAGAAAGCATTATGAAAAAAATGCCATTAACCAAAGTCAGCCAGAAACCTTGCCATAATGTGACTTTTGTGGAGGAAGGTAGGAAGGGCATCTCCTATTTAAAATAAGTTTTTTAAAATCCTAGGTATTGTTATATTGGAGAATGAAATCCTGTTTTTAAGTGCTTATTAAAAAGATGCTGTTTAATTTTAAAGAATAAATTTCAGAAACACTTATCAATTTTTAGCCAGATTAGAAATTTTAAACTAGTCAAAGAACAGATTTCGTTTTGTGAGGTGTTTTACTGCTGATTAAACAAAGTCAAGTCACATTTGAGGAGAGCACAGGGATGTTTGTTTAAATTTTCCTAACCTACCTTTTTTGATGGGGTGTACATAGGAAATTTGGGCAGATATATTCAGGTTCCCATGTACCTATAGAGAGCAGAGAGTATGCAGTTTCCTTAATTATTATTTATTTTGCCTTTTGTGTAGGAAGACTCACTTCCTTTGAGAATTAAAAACAATTTGGAGGCATGAGGTTTAGAATCTGTGAAGGAGAAGATTTTAATTTAACAGATGATAAGATGGTATATTTTCTCTGTTATAGTCAAGATTTTCTTTTTGTTTTTTAATGTAGGTAGTTTTTCCATTGCTATTTATAAACTTTAGTTGGAAATTGATTTTTTGCTATTTGGTGCTGGTATGCATTAGTAATGATAAAGCAATTAACTTATATTTTGTCTGTAATGTACTGTTAGCATTTTGATTAAGAAGCCTAATTTATCTGATGTCTACTATAAAATCATCCTATTAGTTTAAATGTGAATATGTAATTTTTGATTGAAAAAAGTTCTTGATATCAGATCTTTAAGGTGACTGTAAGGAAAGGAATTAGTATTTTATAAATCTTAATCTTTGTCTTAGTCTTTGTCCTAAAGAGGATAGTAGTATAAAATATGTTGCATGTTTACAGAAATCTTCTATTCCTATTACAATATGCAGATATATAAGTTGTAATTATTTGAATCATTAGAACATCTAATTTTTGCTTGACAATATGCAAATATGCCATTAAGTCTGTTTTTAAAGATTTTTCCAGTTTAATGTCTGAATCCAAATTCATAAAGAGTTGGAAAAATGAGATGTCTGAGCTATAGGATTCACAGGGATTTCATATGAAGCCTATTTAATCAGGATAACACTGTTATTAATATTCATAATGTCAGCTGGAACACAAATGACAGACTACAGGGCCTAAAAATTTTACTTGGTGAATTTATTAAAAGTAGCTTAAAAAATTAATGGAATATAAGTAAAGTTGGTGCATATGAAAATCTTGTGTTAGCAGAAGAAAAAATCTCTTAGAACTTTTTTTTAAGACCAGTTTGCATTGATGCCTTTTGACAGATTTCATTGGTACTTAATGAAGAAAGATGCATGAATGGTCATTTAAGAGGATTTAAACACATTGGCACATTAATTTTTACATGAATAATAAGTACTTTCCAAAAGCAATTAGCTTACAGTGTACAAGATATGAATTGAAAAATAAGACTGACATCAAGGGCAAAGCAAATGTGCTGTACATTTTAAACTTAGTGGCAGGTCTTTTTATACGTTGATTTATTTTTATAGTTTACATAGGATATGACTTCAAATATGGTTATTCTAATGCATTTGAAAGCATGTTAGAAGGACACTAATACTCCCTTCCCCAAAATATTGGCAGTTTTGAACATTACACACTGCAAGTATTATTCTTACTTATTGGAGAATTAAGCATTTGTTGTGCTATTGGTAATATTTAAGAATATGTTCAATTCTGCAGAAAGTCAAAGGGATGATTCTAATTGGGCTTAGTGCTATAAATCCATATGTGTTAACATAGACTTACTGATTGTAGCATAACTCAAATATATAAAAAATAAACCTCTTAAAGTTAAGTGTGAGAAATTTAGTTAAGGATCATCTGAGTGCCATACAAGTAAATTTGTTCTGAATTTTAGCCTATGAAAATAAAAGCTAGGAACAGCTTAAGCAAAAACCAGGATGCATTTTATTTTGTGTACTACCTGTTACTCTTTGTATTTTAAAGTATGCTTATTGTGACATTATATAAGTGTTCTAGTTTTTATTTTTATTATTGAAGGTCATTGCACATTTTATATATAGCATTTGTGTGTGTGTGTGTGTATGTATATACCACCATGTATAGTCACAATAACACTTGAATATTTTGTTTTGCATTTTTCAGAGATTGTTTTTCTTACAAATTTTAGTACTTATAAAAGTATAGTTTAGTTATTATCTGTAACATTCCAGTTAGGGTTAACCAGTGGAGAATGTAAGTATTGGCCTGGCAGTCCAAAAGGGTACTAAAAGTTTCCCTTGCAATTTGTCAATATTATATATGGATGATTTAGTTTCATTAGACATAAAGTAATTGCCTGGTATGTTTTGGGACTCTTACTTAGAGTTTGATTGGAAAAAGCATTGATTACCAGGTGCATAAGAATTATGACAGTATAAACTACATTAAGGACTTTTTGTTTAGGGAATGAAGTCAAATTGGTATATTGGTTATTATTATTTTTCCAGTGGCTTTTTAAAAGTTAGCTTTTTTTTGTTGTAGATTTTTTGTTTTCAGCTCTATATTCACTTATATGCCCAGGAGAGGGCAGTATTTTACTATGTCAGGCTTATAAAAGAATTAGCCCTGCTTAGACTGTCAATGTTTCTTGTAATTACTCCCAGTATATTTGTTGCTTGCTTATGAATTAACTTGCATTTATGGAACTAAATCATTCCAATCATTTAATTACACCTGAGGAGCTGAACTATAATTGCTTGCTTCCAACTAGGATCTGATATGGCTTGAGCAGTATTAATTTGATGTTTACTTTTCTGAGTGCTAAAAGCATTAAAATGATTGTGCAATGGGATTACATTTTACTAATTGCTGGCATTCATTAGCTGGGTAAATGATGAGGAAGAGTGACTGTATATTACAGAGGGATAAAATTATGGTTTTAAATAGTATATTACTAAGCACATTAAGACCTGTAAGACATGTTTTAAAATACTCCAGAGGTTATTAAAGACTGTATTTTCTACATGTCTTGCTATATGAATCTCTTATTAAAAGACTGCAATTATTATTAACCTTTTTGGGCAATATGTAGGGAAATGGCTTCATTGACTGGGACATATTTCTTTGAAATTAATAACTTCCTATATTTTCAACTAATCCAAAAGTAAATGAGGAACTTAGAGAAAGATTGCCAACTCCAGATGAACATATTTAGAGAAAATTGGAAAAGGAGAAGCTTACTACAGCTTTATTTGAGGACTTTCTAAAGAACCCAGGGTTCTCACTGTGAGGTAAATCGAATTTTATTCTCCTTGAAAGCATGCAGAAAACATGGGCATAACCTTTGTCATGTTTATTATGAAAACAACTTTGAGAGAAATACCAATAATTCTACAAGTTAATGATAGTCTTTGTAAATAAAAAAAAAATTAGAGTAGCATTCTTAAATTACTTTTACAAGTATAAAATGTTTTAATGAAAATATACATTGTAAATTCATATCAATAAATTTGAAAATTTTGGTATGAGGTTTATAATAAATGGAATAAAAATTTTATTTTTCTGAAATTGTTGAAGTTACAATTGGAAAAGACTTACGTTAAATAAATTAAATGGTTCTCTAACCAAAGGAGCAAGAATGTCTAGAAGCTTAACCAGAACTGTATTTACTAAAATATAAGAAAGAACCTTCTTCTGAGAAAAAAGATTTAATTTCATCTGTTGAAATACAGTTAATTGTCCCATTATAAATGTTTTAGAAAACCATTTATCCTGTAAATTCTCTGTTAAATAAAGGTAAGGTTTAGGTGTGTTCTGATATATTGTTTTAAGTTTATTTATCTAAGTTGGCTTTATTTTAGCTTCAAGTCTTGGAGCAAAAATCAGAGACATTGCCAGAGTAAACAAGAACAGAAGTACAAATGGAGGACTGGTCAAAAGGTAAGGACTTTTAAGGTATTAATGCCAAACCCCAGGTGTTATGCTAGTTCAAGGCATGGAATGAAATGTGTTTGTCCTAACCAATACATTAGACAGAGGCAGACAAGCACATACACACACAGGAGACACACACAGGGAGACCCCATACTGCAGAAAACCCCACAAAGACATATAAAGGGACACACATGTGCACACCGAGAAACAGACACACACTAAAGGATACACTGAGAGAGAGGGAAGTGAAGAGAGAAAAAACACACATACTAAGTGATAGGGTAGATTGAGAGAATGACTGAGAGAGAGATGTGTACAGAAAGGTACACTCGGAGAAAGAAATACACACAGAAGAAGAGACACAGAGACATGAAGGGTGATACTAAACTGAAATAGGGAGCTACACACACTGAGACTCACAGAGAAAGAGAAATAGCAGAGTAAGAGAAACAGCTAGAAAGAGACAGAGACATACAGTGAGAGAGAGAGACAGGAAAACAAAGAGATACTAAGAGAGGTAGAAGTACAGGCATACACACAGACACACTTCAGAAAAAGAGACACACAGAAAAGCAATGGAGTCAGAGGGCCCCAGAGTGACAGAGACATGCAGAGATGTGCAGATAGAGACAGAGAGAGATATGAAGACAGAGTCTGAGACAAGGAGAGTGACAGAGAGAAAAAAGATACACAGACATGCACAGGCCCAAGGAGAAAACAGTCCAAGACAGAAATGCAGTTTAAAAAGACAGACAGCCTAAGAGGTGGTCTGAAAAAGAGACGATAGACGGATGGATGGATGGACAGACAGATCGGCAGGTGGACAGGTAGGTGGGTGAGCAGGTAGATAGGGCACATCTATGTATAAAGCAAGATGGAGAAGCCTTAGAGAGGTTTAAAAAAAATGTTAAGTTTTTAATTGAGGTCTCTTATGGTAAAATGTTACAAATATGGAGTCCTTGGGAAATGAATTATTCTGATATAGTATTACATCCAGGTAAAGGTTCATATCTTTTTGTACATCTTATTTCCACTACACTTTATAATTTAAAAAATAGGATTATTACCAAAACTTTGCACACATCTCTCGCTTTTTTGACTCTTCCTCACCGAACTAGGCTCCTTTTTCACTATATGTCAACCACACTGTTAATGTTTTTCAGAAAGTTATAGTTCATTTTTGTGACTGTCATCATGTACTAATCATCATTTACTAAGTAATTTAATAGGTGTTTTTGCTTTTGAGGTATAGAAAGATGCTATGCTTCCTGAGTATACCTTCTTCTGATTTCTGCATTTGTTTTTCAATTCCATACTCCTATAAATTTTCTTATTGTTCATGCCTACCATTAGTAAACTTTAACCTCTTATTTGTAATTTTAGGCTGCTTGTTATGAGTTTAGAATCCAGATAACTGATTGAATTGTGTATGAAGTAATATCTGAGTTAAGGTGGTTAAAGGTTTTTAATGAAAAGTTAGTAGTTTTAGTGAATGGGCCCTGTGACACTTCATTTTGATCCTCTTGGTAATCAAGATTGTGATAAGGTTGTATTGGTGTGAAACGGGGAACTAATTTGTTGTACCTGTTTTTATTCATTTAGGCAAAAAAGCAAGCAAATATTCTTCTTTTGAAGAGCTCAAAGCAGTTTCATTCAATTTATGCACCAAATAAGGAAAGGGGAAGTAAATAATGATGCCCCTGCTGCTTATGGTCCCTATTCAGAGGTCACAGTGCTATGAAAGTCTATAGATGAAAGGATCTTTAGGGCACCTAAGGAATTATTTTTAATATATCCAAAGAGCTAGAGGTAAAATATTAAGGAAGGGAGGTGCTGAATCTCTAGGACAATTATGGAAAGAAAAGTTTTAGGACTAAAGACATCGATGCATAAATAGTTTGCAGATGGCACAGACCACAGTAGACTTGACTGAAACATTATTAAGGACTTTGCAATTTCACAGTCTTTTTTTTTGATAGAAAGAGGAATATGACATTCCTTTATATAAAGGGCTTGCTAATGAAACATTCTTAATAACTAAAATTAAATAAATAATATCTTTTGAGTTTTGTGATAACTGATTTGTTTAAACAATAAAACCACATAGTCATCATGATATCAAGGTTAATGGTATTTATCATAAAGCACAAATTGCTTCAAAGCTCTGTCTGACACTAATATTCATAGTCTTGTCTCATAAATAGTTATTTAATATTAATTTACTTATTTTTTAAAGAAATTGAACTAATTAAAATTTTGTAATACACAGATATGTCTTTGCATCATCTTACAAATTTCATTATAAGGAGAGTTGAAGTGGCCATTGTTTTCCTACCTTTATTGTAAAAACATTGCTGAAATATTTGAAGCCAAGAGTTCATGGGGTATTTAATGTTAACAAATATAGTGATTTATATTTTCCTTTGTTTTTGTCATTAAAGATAGAGTTTGGAAAATGTAAATCTGTGGTTGGTAGGTAAGATGAGTGAAGACATCTATAGAATGTGTCCAACTTTTTTTAAGTAGTTAAGAAAACCCTGAATGAAAGAAATTTTAAGTTAATTGAAGCAATATGTGAGTGAATAAATGCTTATTGCCAAGTGAGTATTAGTAAAATCTTCTGGCTTCTTAAGAAGTAAATGATGTTTTGCCCATTCTGTTTTTTCAGGGTTCTTTTTTTCTGCTTTTTAAGGAAAAACTGAAATGTCTTAAAGGATGTATGTAAAAAAAAGCCTCAAAAAGAATGAGTTTTTATGTTATGGGTTGTTTAGCCCTTTTTAGTATTTGCATACTTATCACTTAACTATATAAGAAAAAAGGCATGGGGTCAGAAATCTCTTCTGAGTAATTATTTGGAATAATATGATAAATCCCTAGATATTTCTTATATTAAATTTTGGTTATTTTAATAAATTAGCAGAACATGGCTTAGTTGTTTTATATGCACACAAGTCCATTGGAAACAGTTTATTATTTAAGAATAAATGTTTCTTCCATAAGTATACAAAACTACAAAAACATAGGCAGAAATGATGTCTTGCTGCCAGTTAAATTTAAAATATAGTGAAACTTATTTAAGTTTAGAACCTTTAGGGGTCAGTGTTCCCTAAGAAAGGTCAAAAAAAGTTACTCTGCCTACCCAAATTAAATATTGTCTGCTGTATTTTAAGTATTTCTTACCAATTTATGATAAGAAATGTTAAGAATCACACAGCTTAAAGAAGCTGTAGACAAAAACCTTTCAATTTTATGAGTTTGTTCAATATTTTTAGGTTTATTTTAGGAAATTATATTCAATGTGTATTTTATGCAAAGTATTTTTACTAATGTATTATCTCAATTTAGATATGAATTATGTTTTTAAATCAGTTTCTTTTAAACTTAAAAAATGATCATGACTCAATCGTTGTACTCATTTGAAACTTGAGATAAAAAACCATTTCTAGAACTGCTTATGTTAATAGAGTCCTTACATGCTGCAGTTTATTGGAGGCTAGCAAATATTTCAAAAATTTTACCTTGCTGAATTTAATAAAAAAAGCAGCTGTTCATCTGTTGTTCTGTAACTGAATTATATCTAAAATTGTTGCATGATTTCCAATATTTTATGAGTAAATATTACAGAAACACTATAGAAAAACATTTAGGATACTTTTAAATGTTTGATCATATGACTCAAATATGATTGTAGAATCTAATATCATTTTTACAAACTATTTTATTTTAAAGCAGAGAGGAAGGAAATGGCAAGTTGCACAGTATGGACATCTGTTTCTACCAGCAATATAGCTGGTAGAAAAAATGTAGCATTATAGTTAGATGCTGCTTGAATTCAAGGTTTTGAAAATATCTAGACAGTCATTCTATGTTGTATTACAGGACTTGAATTGTATTTAATAATTAGCTTTCTGAAAGTAAGTAATGGCATGTTTTCCCTAAATAGGTAGTATAATTTGTATTTGTTAGTTTGTTTTAAAGCAGAAGGTAAATTCTACTTCAGAACCAATGCCTTTAATAATATCAATAAAATGTTATAGTAAAAAGAACAGATTTTTGAGCTAGGTAGGCCTGGGTTTCAATTTTTTAATCTCCCACTTAATACCTACCTGGAGTTAGGTACAAATTTCATAGTTACTTTTAAGCCTAAGTATTCTTGTATATGGAATAGGAAAATAATACCTTTAGGACTGTTTTGAAGATTGAGGGTTGTGTATATACCGCCCTACTACAATACCTAAAACAGGAAATGAGCTTATTTAATATGTATTTCACATACCAGAGTAATTATGTTCATAGTGTGGTGGTGATAATGGTTTTTATGGATGGTTAAAAAAAGAAAAGATTGTTGATTTATTTTACAGGGCCTAAATATTGATGGTGGTGATCACTGTTATTCCATCCATCTGTGAAAGGTAGGTCTATAAAAATGTTTCAGAAGTATTAAGAAACATAATAGTATGTGAAATGGTTATTAGTGTTATAAAAAGTCTATTCTCTTCAAATATAATATTCATAAAATCATTAGAAAATTGATTTTTTAAAGTAATAGCTTATATGTAGTATATTTATGTTTGGTAGAATAGCATATAAAATTAATAATATCCATTTAGGATAAAATCTAATTTTGCCTTTTTGAAATCCCAATTACAATAAAAATCTTCAAACTAGTAGCACAATGTGCCTTTTCCTTTTGGCAAGTGTGAATTTAAGAATGCATTTTTATTTTCCATATGCCATAGAGGGGTTAAAAAGGAATATGTGTGAGATCTGATTAAATTTACTATTTATCTCCATAGCATATAACTTAATATTTGAGTGCTGGTAGCTTCTTACACATGAGTATCTCTAGAATATTGAGAGAAGGGTTTTAGGACTACTGGCAGCTGCCCAGCAAGGACTGATTCATTTCCAGAGGAAATGATAAGGCTACTCCTAAAAGAGTGACTGAGGTTTTACTCTTTTATTAAAAAAAAAGATTTCCCTTATTTTAAGTAAGTTTATTAAAATAAATGACATTCTGGGTATCTTTATTTTTTAAGCTTCATACAAATAATTTTGTTACTCTTCTTGGCCTCAGATGAAAAACAAAATGAAAAATCAAAAAATGTTTGCAAAGGTAGCTTAGTGTTCTAACTGGTTATATTTGTTATGAACTATGTTTTATAATTCATCATTTCTGATTTGAGTAATTCACACTTGTGAATTTAGGCCAAAAAATTTTTTTATCTTTGGAAATTTTTTAAATAGACTTTATTTTGTAGAGCAGATTTAGGTTCACAGCAAAACCAAGCAGAAAGCACAGAGTTATCAATTTACCACCTATTCCCTAACCCCACGCACACATGCCCTCTTCCACTGTTTGCATCTCACTACGGCAGTACATTTGCTACGATCAATGAACCGGCCAATAAATTCTTAATAAGGGAAAAGTTTGTGAGATAAAAGGAGTTTTATGTCTTTTTAAGTTTTTATTAAATTTAGAATGTTTTAAATCAGTTGGGCTATACTCTCCCTATGGAATTCTCGGTCCTTTAAAAAAATGATAATTACTAAGAAGATTAAACACGAAAAATGGTGAATTTCTTTTTTTACCTTTTTTCCGCATTTCTATATTGTTGGTATGATCCTCCCTTTGTACAACTTGTGACTATTTCTTTGATTTAAAGAAGTGTAGCTCTACTTTTATATGCTCTTTCAAATTTATTTGTGGCCATGAAAATATGAATACTTTTTTTCAAGATAGAATAACTACTTGACTTTTTCAAGCTTTTTGCTTTGTGTTAAATTCTCCATCCTTAAGATTTTCAGCTCTTTGATAAAAATTTTCATTCATTTCTGGTTATGGCCCTTTCATGCCAGAGCACTTCCTGGAAAGCATATGTACAACACAAATCTTAATATAATATTATTAAATCTTATATTTTCTAGAAATTAGAATATCACTTTATTGTATTTAAGACAACTGTTATGGCTATAGTGGCCATATTTGTCACTTTCAGTATGAGTACTATAAAGTCCTGAGTATGCATTGGCAGTTTGTTGATTTTGGAGATCTGAATCAATATACATTGGTATATAGACTGCATTTATGATCATTTACACAGTTGGTCCAGGTTGACTGGTTGTTTGTAGAATAGGACTGATGTAACTACATATTCTACATTTACTCACTACTTTCGGTTATAAATAAATTGTGTCTTATGAATAAAATAATTGGGGGCATGCAATACCATATACTCCAAATTTCAGTGTGTGTGTGTGTGTGTGTGGTTTAATCAAAGCAATCATCATGTAGGATATTATTATCTTTTGGGGAGAATTATCAGATAAAATTTTTCTTTGTGGTTTGCCTTTTGTGTTTTTTGGTTTTTCTTGGGGTACATGAAGAAGCAAGCTTAGAACACATTAGGCTTCAGAATTTTGAAATTTCATAGTCTAAATGATTGAATTGAAAATACTTTATTCACGTAGCTTTTGGATAAATTTGATAATCTTTTGCCACATGGTAAAATTGTGTTGACAAGATGTAAGGGAAAAAAGGTAATTATTTTAGAAAGTGCTATATTGACACTCATGTTTATTTTTTGAATGATTCTAGTCTTCACATATTGAACTTGTTGGTAATTTAAATCAGGGTGCTTAAAGGGCGAAAAGTTAAAAAGTGAATTCCTATTGATAAAGCTATACTTGTATAGATACTCAACATATTAATTTAGCAAATTAAATCTTTTTTTAATTAAAAATTAAATACTCCTTTTTAATACAGTTTTACTGGCAGTACCTAAGGTAATTTGATGTATTGTAAACATAGTAATGTTTATTGATTTTGCACATTTTTAGTAAAGAAATATAATCAAAGTTAAGCACATGACACCCTTATTTCCTTCTTTAACATCTTGTCTTTCTAAATTTTCCCTCCTGTTCAAAATTTTCAAATTAGTATTGATCCCTAACAGGTAAGGATAGAGGTAGAGTTTATTTAGCATTAGATTCCTGGAACCAACAACATGTTTTAGAGGAAATATGACAGGCAAGACAGAATAAATACATAATCCTTAAGGACTCAGGCTTGTGTATAAATTCTAACATTTTGTGTGTGGAGTATAGAGTAGTCTATATCCTTTCCACAAATCAATGTGAATGTAAAGAATTTACAATTGGAAAGAACTGTTTTACAATTGGAACTGTTTACAATTTGAAAGAATTTACTATTGGAAAGTAGATTAGATGGTTTTTGAATCTTTGTCAAAACACAACTGTTGCAAAATTTGGAGTCACTGAAACCTTTTACTCAATTGTTTTCAAGAGTTTAATGATTTCATTTCAGCAAATCTGATTGTTTGCTTTCAGAAACCTTATTGCCTATACTGTATAATTAACCAATATAGAGTTTGAGACCAGGACAAGGCTGCATTAGTCCAGGTAGGAAGAGGAAGACAAAACAAAAATTTTCATTAAAAAAGCAGTCCTTGATCTCCTGAGAAAGCAGTGGAGACTAGCTAGCATCAGAGACTTCCTCTGCATTTTTAATAGGCCATTTGCTCTCTAAGATGTTCTATATTGGTTCTTCATTACCTTTTTCTTTTTTTTTTTTAACTTTCTGCCCCTCCCCTAAGTCATTTGAAGTGAACACATGATTAAAAAAACAAATTTACTTTTCTCAGGCTTTTTTGTCTCAGATATTTAATGCTTTTTAAAAAGTTAAAAATGCTAACTAACTCCTACAAGGACCTGATGGTGCTATAGTGTAACTGACTAGTATACTAGTCACGGTTGATTAATGAAATAGGAATCCCTGCCTTTTCCTTTTATGCTTTTTTTTTTCCTGGAAAAACAATAGTAAATTTGAATAAAGCACATCATTTGCATAGAAAGTTATGTAATGATGCCATATAGAGTATAATGATTTCCTAAAACCTTGTATTTAAAGTAACTTGAATTACAATGAGAGATAAACAGAATATTTACTCATCCCTTATGAGCTTCTGCTGATATGTAAATTTATTCTTCTTCTTTGCACAAATATACTTTTGAGCTACTGCTTAAACACTTTGAGGTCCTTAGTCAAACAGTTTTAATGATGCCTCCAATATTATGAAAGTGTGACATTTGATGAGTGTCTCATATAGTTTTGATATCTGGGCACATGTCAACAAAAAAAATTGAACATTGGTTTGTCATGCAACACCTAGATAATTTATAATTTTACTGTTTATATCCATCTTGACATTTTTTTATCTGCCAAAGGCAGGTTTCATTTGGAATCTTAATCTGAGATTTATTTGGTGGATCTGGAAATCATAGCTAGGGTTCCCACAGGAAATGGTCCATCTACCAACAGATTAAATGGCAGTCCTGCAGTTGTTAGGGGAGCTCTGCATTTAACACACATGCATACGCATTCAGTCAGCACTGTGGAGAAAAATTAAAGTAGTAACCCAGGTTTAGGAACAATGTAGCTAAAAAGTCCCATATTTGCTGAATGACAAAGGGTTATATAGCAGCATTTCATTTTATTATTCGTGCTTGAATTTCTTGTTTGCTCTGTTGAGTCTGCTGACGAATACTAATAAATGCCTGCAACAATCCAGACGAGAGATGCCTGGCAACAAAGCTATGCGGTGGACCTCCCTGATCTTCTCCAGTTCACAACCTGACCTTTTGAAAAATTGGCTGGGCTAAGCTGCAGAATTTGGGTGTAATGGTTATTGTTAACTCCAGCTTTAGGATTTATTAATTTGTGTGATCAAGACTTACCTATACTTCAAAGTTTCAAAAGACCAAACACAATCATCCATCCATTAGAACTAACATTGTGTTTCAGTGATTTCCACTTAGTATCTGACTGGGGATTCTTCTGTTTTGTTTTTCAAATCTAAAAATGCTCGTAGATAAAAATGAAAGGCACATGTAAAGAAAATCTGTTCTTTTCTCTATACACTTGTTATAGGAAAAGTTACCTTCCATAAATTATTTATGAAAGTGTTGAATTCATGGACATTCAGTATGTGTTCATGCTTTGAAAATATATAATGATGAAACCTATTTTACTTGTACTTACAGAGATTTAAGATTTACCTAGTTCCTTCATATTTTTAATTACCTTATATAAATTATTCTTACAAAAAATTGAGAAAGGCTGAAAAGATTAGAAATAAATAAGTAGCCAAATAGTACAAAAAGAATAAAAATTACTGTTAGTTAATCCAAGTTTAGGATAGTTTTCCTAATCATTTCAGCCTAAATAATATTTGTAATAGTTTAAATAGTGATAAATGTTCTACAAAGCTTCAATTTATGTGATATGTTCCTAAGTTAACTAAGTAGCCTAAGCATTAGGAGATTACACTATTATACTTTTTTCATGGCCTTCATATGGTAAAGAATGTTAAAATTCAGAATCTCAAACATTATGATAGAACTTAATTCTTACACAGAAATCTTTTTCCCTAATAGAATGAATATTGATGTACTTATGGTTATTTCAGACTTAATGAAGCAAATAAAACCTTTTTAAAAGTTGGTATAGTAGACCACTTTAAATAGCATTTTTATAATAAAACCAATAACAAAATTCCAGTGAGGTAATTTCCATAATTAGCCAGTGGGTAATTTGAAACATGATACACTAAGTCATTAAATTGTCTTAACCAAACATGAAGTAACCTTACCACTTCTTGTCATGTTTAGCTAGATATACAACCGTGTATAAGAAAGTAAAAGATGTACTTTATTTTGAAGTACATCTTGTACTACAAACCCTCATGTCCAAATGAATAAATTGTGATACTGACAGATTTCATCATTTTCAAGCCTTATAAACCTGTATAAAACCTTATCTCAATATCTTACAGCTTCATCCAGCCTCTCCCCCAATATGTTTTTGACTTTTACTCAGTACATATACCTTCATAGAACACATAAAACTCTGTATTTGTGCTTTCCAACATGGTAGCTAATGGCCACATGTGGCTTTGAGTACTTGAAATGTGGACAGTGATACAGACCAATGAAAATGAAAGTTACCGTTTTTTTTTTTTTTAATTCTTAGGACCACTGTTCAAGCCAAAAAACAAATGAATAAACCCAGAGAGAGTATACAGTATCCAAGTAACAAGTTTGCATTTTTGAACTAAGGATACAAAAGATACCTAATTTCCTGTGACTCCTAATTAGAATCTCTGAAGAATAAGTGCCTGTGATCTACTAAAGATCCTGGTTATATCTAGTATCATGTGCTAATATAGTGAGTGCTTAAATTATGTTACAGAAATGTGGTATTTAAATTCCTTATTTTTCTGTCATAGGATTGAATTTACAGAAACATGCTATTTTCCTTTGTGGGACTGAATTTTCTTTCAGGATCTTTCTCTAATGTCAGGATTCCTAAATTATGAGGTCCCATTACTTCTGCAATTTCCTAGTTTTAAAATCTGATGTGAACTTTACTAAAACATTATGTATTAATTTCAAGTTTTAACCTTGCTAAATATTTTCCCTTTATTGTATGTTTTTCATTGAATGAGGTAGCATTTTATTTTCCATGTCCATGTCTTCTTATATTTTAATAGGAAGTTTAAATTTTTAAGAAAGTCTTTTGCTTTTAGCAAAGCAGATTGTTGCAGATAATAATTGTTGCATTTATTGAGTGTGTGTTCTGTGCTCTTTTCCAACGGATTGTATAATTTAACTAATTTAATCCTCAGAACAACCTTTTGAGATAGGTGCTTCTTATTGTGTACTTTTTATTGGTAGGTAAAATGATGAGAGGTTCAGTAATTTGCTAAAGGTCATACAGCTATATGGTGAGGCAGAATTCAAACCCTACAGTTTGTACTCAGAGCCCATGCACTATAGTTCTTCTGAAAGATCTAAATACACCAGTGTTCTACTTATAAGGTCTAAATTTTCTCTTGTACATACTCATATTAGGTGAGAACACTGCAATATGGTAGAAGTTTCTGATATCTTTTTCTTTTATGTTGGAGGAAAAGCCCATATTATGAATCTATGTAAAAACTAACCTTCCCACTCCCCACATACAAAAAAGGAAACAAGTAGTCTGAAATATTTAATAAAGGAAAAAATAGTACTTGTACAAATATATAGATAATCTACATTTAACTTATTTAATGAATTGGTAAGAGCTTTTAGGAGCCACTAACTGATATTGTTCTGGTTATGTTGAAACTAATGTTCATTTAGAAAAATCCTTAACCATTGAAAAAAAGACATCTTTTGTTTAAAATGTGGGACTACTATAGTAATTCCATCATCACATCAGTAGCAAAAAGTATGTCATATTTTCACATTCTTACATAATGTGGTGAAGGTACTATACCCCAAAAAAGCAATAAATGAAGGGGCTTTGTTCTTTTTATATTTATAAAATCAGATGCTACAGTATAAGTAATAACCTTTCCAAGGAAGAGCTTAAAGAAGTGGTGATCAATTGTATTAGCAAATATTAAAGCATATATTAATTGCCTCCTTTATGGTTGGTTTTAGATATGAATGCCCCTAAATAGCACCTGCACCTGAAAGAGCAAGAGATTCATTTATTTGAATGTATGTGCTTACAGTATTTCTATTCCTCTTTCTCTTCTCTACCCCTGAGCTCTCAGGTAGCTGGGATGTTGCTATTCAGAGTAACCCCAGTAGGATCCCTGGAGACAATTCTAGCTCAACCACTCTGAAGAAACAGCTCTGTAAACAGTATTGACCCTCCCAGGGGACCATCAAATCCGTTTACACAGATACCAGTTGTCACAAACTATTTACAAAGCCAGACAGAACAGAATTTCCCAGCCTCTAAGAATCCCTATTTGATTCTAGCCACCTCCTCACTTCTGTATAGTGGTTGTGAAATAACAGTTATTTTTGGCCATGAGTCATGATTTCTTAGGTAGCATCAGTTTAACTGAGTATGCTATATGTTAACTGATGTGTAATTGTCTGAAGAACTGAACTCAAAAGGGATCCTAAAGCTTTCTTTCCTAGGATAAGAAATGGTATAATGCTTCTAATTTTCTAGGCTAAGGAATTAAGAATTTAATAGCAATGTTAGGTAGCATTGAGATAGTTGGCAATACAGATACCTCCAGAAGTAAAGACAGAATATATTAGTTCATCACATAATTTTCAAATGGTCAGAGGTAAGTTTACATGACAATAGTAGCATTAGATAGTAAAAGCAAAAATTGGGAAATATTTTCGGTTTGAAGTGGTCATATTCTTAGGTTCAAATAATACAGCATATCCACAAAGAACAAGTAAAGTAAATAAAGGGATTGATACTCATCATAAACAGTTTACTGTGTTTAACTCTGAGGTAAGTTAGACTTCACAGATGTGAATTATGAAGAAGAGATTGATAAATCATTCTCTAAATCCATATGGAGAAATGAATTTAAATAGTACTAATTCTGTTAGTCATAATGAAGGATCAATTAACAACGACACTGATGAAACTGAAGCAAATTACTTAAGGTTATAGAGTTTTCATTTTAAACCATATGCAAGAGGAATCTATATAAGTTTTAGTTTTAAGCTTTCATCTGCCTAGGGATAAGAGTTTGAATCAGGAGTGAATATGTTTTTCTTTTTAACGTTTATCTTTCTAATTGGCTAGTGTGTAAAATAGACCTATAACTTTACTTTCTGTTGCATTTTTTGACTTAATGTTTATATTTCTATATGCAATTCTTTTTGAAGTGATGGGGCTATACAGACAACTAAAGCTTTTAGTAGCTTCATCCACTAGCACTTTATAAAGATCCTTCTCCTGGGCTGGGAAATTGAGGAAAAATAACTGAAGACTGAAGTAGGGTCAGTACTATCATCTTTTCTTGGTTGGAGAAGATACTCAGAAATCGAATGTAAATTGGGCTTTGAATAAGAAAATTTGGGAAAATGCAATATGATAGGGCATTATTTTAAAATTTGACTTGAAATGTCGGAGTACATCATGCCTACAACTTATTCTCATATGTTTAAAAAAATTATAAACATGTAAGTAAATAGGTAGCTAAGTAGGCAGAAGATAGAAATAGCATGAATAATAAAGCAAATGTGGTAGGTAATATGTTAACATTTGGGGAATATGGGTGAAGGGTATATAGGAATTCTTTGTACTATTTTTGCAACTTCTTCATGACTGAAATTATTTCACAATAAAAGGGTAAGGAGAAATGACTGTTAATTACAATTAGTTCATGTCTGCTTTCTTGTCCCTTTTTAGCCTGTTTATGCAATCAGTGAAATCTTTTGCATTTGGCTATGATTTCTCCATTGTTTGCCATTTTTCTGGATGACTTGAGTGTTTTCAAGGTGACACTTTCAATGCTTATTCTTTGATCTCCTTCTTTCCAAGTACCTTCCCCATCAGTCTGTTTCATCAACCCATTTCCAGATGAACCACATGTTGGACTTTGTCTTTGTCTTTACATGTTGCTCATTTTAGAAATTTTCACTCCCTGACAATAACATCTTGTCATGTCAACAAAAATGTCTTTTCCTAAAGCTCTTCCTTCTCTGTGCCTATGCCTGTTATCTTGCCCTGAGGGTTTCATCCCTGGGCAAGTTCACTATGGATTTGGTGAGACCAAGAAATGACAATGGAATGTTCTTGGGGTAAAAGAGTTTATACCCAGCTTTATTCTCATGGCAGTAGGACGAGCACTAAAATCACGTCTGCATCCAAAAGTCTGCAGGTCTGCAATCCACCTCCATCTCTGCCTCTGCCCAGAGCCCAGGGTAGAGCTCTTCACATAGTGACTCAGTCAATCACAGCTTATTGCCTACAGGTGTGGAAGCAGTAGCTGAGCAGTAGGTCAATTACATCATCGAGTAGTTTAGGGTCAGTTGAGGATCTTTGCCATAGGAACTTCCATTTTCCCCACATCTGTTCTTTCTATTCTTATTCTTAGTTTGTCAGCTTTTTCTTTATTTCACCTAACTCAAACCCTTTTGTAGTTCATTGCTTTGCATATTACTACTTGTCCTATTTTTTTTTTAACAAATGCCTTTGTGAAATCTTCCCCAGAGTCTTCCAGTTGGGCAACGGTATGTGTAGCAAATTTTGTATTTGGTCTCTATAGCCCTACCATAGTCCTTACATTGTATACCAATCACTGAGTCAGTTTGCCTTCCTCACTGTACTATAGAATCCTTGCAAGGAGAGTATGTTTCTTACTTGTCTTTGTTTTTTCAGTATTTATCACAAGACACACCACAGTGTAGGTTTTCTATAAATTACTAAATTAATGAATTAATTATAGGAGTCAAACTTTCTATACAAATGAATAGAAATTGAATTCTGATATAAGATAATGCCTCATGGCAGAGTAGAAGAGCAAAGAGAGCATTCACAGGCTTTAAGAAATATTTGCTAAAATAGTTGGTCACTATAAAGGTAGACAGGAAGGAAAATTTTATGTCAGCCTCATTTACTCTAAAGTACAAATTCTCAGTAGAAGAGTATGGATAGCTTGATTTGAAGAGCAGGCTCCAAATGTTCAGAAACAAAATTTTAAGTGCAGAGCAAAATTAAAAACATCCAGAATTAATCAGAACCAAATCACCCAGTACAAAGTTCTTCAAAAACATTAAGCATTTAGAATTAAAATCAAGTGTGTTAGGACTTGTTGAGTTTATTTTCATAATACTCTTAGGTTGGGATACAATCCAGGTGGGACCAGCAGAGTTCTTTTATTGGGAAGCTCCTGCGTCTGCTCTGAGTTTGGAGAAGAGACCATAGTCATAGGTGAAAAGACAGTGATTTACCCAACGTTCAACAGATCACACAACTTGACATTAGGTAAGCTGAAGTAGGAAAGAGAGCTGTCATTCTAGTAAACAAATAACAAGTATAGGTATCAGGGACCATGTAAAGTAAACAGTCGGAAGTTAGGAATAAAAACCTGAATGAAGAAAGATGCTGAACTAGACTCAGAAACACAGGTAAAAACATAGGGCAAGGGTAGATGATTTTAAGTCTGGAACTGGGAGCTTTTCATAGGTGGCAGTTCTCCATGGCTCATCCTTTTACTTTTCAAAGAATCTGTACCTCATACACTGGAGAATAGTATAGGTCCAAACAGTTACTTTCTGATGTCCATGAGGATAATTTTTGTTATTTTGATACTGCTTTTATTAACTATTTATGATTTTATTTCATTTGAATCACTTTCATGTTATTTTTAGTTAGTATTTCTAACATGAAGCTTTATATTTTTGTTAATGATATAGCAGTATTCCTTAGTATCCATTTATACAGTTCTCTTATTCAGATGTTGGTTGTTTCATTCTACTAGTACTGGCCTATTCTAGAAAGGTATCAAGATGAACGTCTAAAGCAAACCCAAGTAAGCATTTTGAAATGTGAGGAACCAATAAATAATCTCCAGATACCTAAAATTGTTAAAGTTTAAATCAAAACAGAATATAATACTGAAATTTCATAGATACCTTACAGCATGTAATTATGATAGCAATTTTCCCATTTCATTCCCTCAACAGAGAAATCAAGAGTTATTTACTAAAAACAAATGGTTTCTGATTTAGCTTCAGCCACCATAAAGATAATATCCAGGACCTAAACTTTATAACTGGGTATACCTAATTTCAGCATCTATATGAAGAATTTCTCCTTAAAGAATTAATACTTTGTGAGAGCTACATTGTTTATAAGTGCCCCTGTTTTATTTTTATTCCAAAACTACTCTTCTTCCTCAAAAGGATTTTAAGTTTGGCAGGTTGAAGAGGGCATCATCAATGAACAGGTGAGACTCACCTGCTTTTCAAAAATTATTTCTGCTGGAAATAATAAAGTAATGGTCCTGACCAGTATCTGTGCTTGTTGATCTAATATACTGGTGAAAGTGCTTTGTGCATTTGTGTGTGTATCGTTTTCTCTCCAAAATTTCACTGTAGCATCAGATAATACACTATTCTTTTGAAATAGCTATTATCCACTGTTTATAGCTTACAGTAATTTTTATGACATAGCCAGGCATTATTTAAAAAATTCTATAATGTATAACACACCTGATAAAACAGAAGTTGAAAGTAATTCTCCTTATATTGTATCCATCCTAATATTAAAATGATGGTTACAGAAATAATAGCTAACATTTATTGAAGTACCTTACACTAGGCCATATACTTTGCATGTATTAACTGAGTTAATCCTCTCAAAAGCTCAAACAAATGCTATGACATTCCTATTTTACAAACAAGAAACTGAGGCATGGATTGGTTAAGTAACTTTCCCAAAGTTATGCACTTGGCAAAGCTGGAATTCTAACCCGGGCAATCTGATACCAGAGTTCATGCACAGTACCACTTCACTATAATCATTAACTCATTGCATCCTGTTTTTTGAAATCTAGAAAACAGTACCTCTAAATCAATATTTCTCAGCTTTGGTTGTATGTTGGAGTCATCTGATCACTCCCAGAGATTTTGATTTAATTAATATAAGATGTGGTCTGGGCTTTGGATTTCTAGAAACTGCTCAGGTTATTCCAACATGTAGTGAAGGTTGTAAACTACTGTCCTAAACACCCACTGACTGTTGAAATGGAACTATCAATGGCAAAACCACGCTGTACATGCTAACCTGATTACAGTAGGAGTGAGACTAGTAAGTACATGCTTAAAGCTATGAGAACACTTCCACAAAAGTTCATTTGAATTGTTAATATTTAGCTGTGGTGTTTCATTATACCATGTGTTTTTGTTTTGTTTCAAATACAGATACAGTCCATGGTTATCTTAAACAAGAGACTACAGAGAGAAATAAAAGTATACAGCCAGATGAGCAACCGACTATGAATTCTAAGGGAAGCATGCATCAGAAATCCAATGAATTAGTTAATGAAGCCACATGTGAGAACACAGAATTGCCAGGGCAGAGACCAAGGAGTTTTCCTTATCCAGGTGATAAGACAGCTTACTGCACTACTGAAAAATCCAAGTGAGTGCTAGCAGCCTTAGGTTTAGAAAGGAGTGGGAGAACTCTGTTCTTTCCTCCTTCCCTACCTCTCTTCATTCCTCCCTCCCTTCTCGTTGCTGTGGGCTAAATTTGATGTATCATTTACTTATTAGAATTTGAGTAATCTGCCAGTTTTTTACTGTTTCTGTTACATTGAATGTTTTCAGACTACTAAATGAAAAAACAAGGTGAGTCAGAATGAAGGCCATGAGGTTTTACTTCTTCTTGTTGAATATTACTTTCTGTGACCTTTCATTATGAATCTGGAAACAACTGTTAAGTTGATATAAATGGGAAATTATTCATCAGAGGCAAGAACTGGCAGATCCAGGACCAAGTAAGCCAAAAGATGTATTTTGGCTTTGCTTAGCATAATCTTTCACTTAGATGAATTTGAATGCTTTAAGAAGGGTCTTGTACCCTTTTTTTTTTTTTTTTGCCTTCCTTACTATTTTACATTCTGCAGCTTTTACCCATTCACTTTACCTGTCTATCTCCTGAAGGAATTTAAGGTTGTGACACCTGTAACTTTTACGAATGGAACTAAAGTACTTTGATAATTTTCATGTGTTCTGAAAGCACTGTGAAATTACAAAATTTCAGTGACAAATTATATTTCAGTCCAGATAAAATATTTTTTTTTTTTTTAGATAATTATTTTTTATTGAAGGGTAGTTGACACACAGTATTACATTACATTAGTTTCAGGTGTACAACACAGTGATTCAACATTTATATACATGATAATTCTAAGTACCAGCTATCACCATACCAAGTTGTTACAATATTTTGACTATATTCCTTATGCTATACATTACATCCCGGTTGCTTATTTATTTTACAATTGGAAGTGTGTACTTTTTCTTGGTTGTTGTTGTTAGGGCATCTCTCATATTTATTGATCAAATGGTTGTTAACAACAATAAAATTCTGTATAGGGGAGTCAATGCTCAATGCACAATCATTAATCCACCCCAAGCAGATAAAATATTTTTATAGAGCATGTTTTAACAGTTTTCCATAGGAACAACTATTTCTACTTACTTAAAATTTTTTCAATAAACATATTAATGATTATTAATATATAATGAGGTAGATACATTAATATGTTCCTACCTCTTGGCAATCAGCTATGTTCTTACTAAAATACAGATTAGAGTACACATTTGCAGGGTAGGGATAGGGATGAATGAAGAGTTGGCAAACATAACACATGAAAAAAACAGAGATTGAGCTGTAGCCAGGGTTTGAGGTGTCTAGTATAATTGCTCAGAAAATACACATAGTAGGGAGAGCTGCACTGACTGTCCTGGACCTCACTGCTTCAATTCTTCTTAAGACTCTAAGATGTATCTATACTTATAAATTTAGTACGTCTTCAAAAAAGAGCCCATCTCTTTTCCCTTCCCTTCCTTTATATTACTTGCTGATAAGTCAGTACTGTTCTCAAATAGTGTACAAGATGCCAAAACGTTTTTGTAACCTTTAAATGTGGCAGGAACAAGTTTATGTTTTTAATGTTTTGAACCTAATAACGGAAATATGATATTCTGTCAGCCTGAAAAATGTATCTAGTGTCCTGACCAGAAGTACAAATTGAATTAATATTCATAGCTCTTAAAACTTCTTTAAGTATTCTGAACTGTCAGTCCATGTACATGTTACTAAATGATTTCTACAAATTTAGCTCTCGCAGTTGATAGATAAGCACTTTTGTGTAATCGATATATTCCTTTTTATCCATAGTGTTTTCTTAACAGGGCATACGAGCAATTTTAAATTAATTAACTTTAAATATTTATTGTTAAAATTAAATTTGTCTTCCCCAGTTGGATTGTAAACTTTTATAGATCTTGTATAGTAGAAATCGTGTGTATTTTGTTTGTTTTATTATAGCATTATGGAACATAGGAATAATGATTTGCATTGTGAATGTATGATTCCTTCTCAAGTTACTTCAGACTTAAATAAAGAGAAGACAATAACATTTCTTCTTAAAGAATTGGACATTCTCAGAATAAGCAATAAAAAGGTACAGTATAGAAACTCTGATAATTGTGCAGTATGCTTTTTACCTTCTAAGTCCACTGTTGCCCATCATAATTCAATCACATTGTGCACTTCAGTCCTCAGACAGTGGCTTTGTTGCTGCCTTGCCATGCCATCAGGGCCGATTGAGTTGAGATTGGCTATGAAAAGCAATTTCTTGGGTTTCCTGCCCTGTCGACCTGTGATATCACTTCCTTTTTTATAAATTTAAAGTACCTTGAATAGGTGTCTGAAAAAAGATTTGTTCAAATTTTACTTGAGTGTTATGGAAAATGAGAAATAACAATGCACTAGTTTCATGTTACTTTGTTAACTTTTCCTTTTTTATTAGTATCTGTGCCCTTTATTTCACTTCAGTAGTATATGTAATTAAACTTTAAAGTAGCAAGGCTTGGCAATACTGTCATTTACCTTGTGTTATTTTATACTGCTGCATTTTGTCCAATCCACTTTGTCATGTCATGTTTTATCTTTTCTGACTCTTTTTCTAGTTACATTTCTTTGAACATCAAATAATGTTATTAAATAATGTTCACTTTCTATGCCTTCTGTGGTTTTTTTTTTAACCTCTACGTATTTTTCTGATTTTAATATTCTCATTGTTTGACCTAATCAAACTGAAGCATGATGTTAAGAATGTTGATCATGTCTGCTGGAAAACAACACAAATGACAAAAGCTAAGGGAGAAATTAAAAAAGAAAAAAAAAAACATTTGGAGGGATTCCACATGAGAGCCAGAGATATTCTGTACTTTCATTTAGCAGTTATTTATTACATGCCAATTATGAATCAGGTGCCAGTGCCAATTTAAATGGGATATGATGGGATAGCATTCTCAAAGGGAGATTTGTTTCAGATATTAAGATTATTATCTTAATTAATTTTGTTTCAAAATATTAGAATTACTAAGAGAAGCTGTAAAGCTGTGCCATCCATTATTTTACTAGGACAGTCC
Organism: Manis pentadactyla; assembly: GCF_030020395.1. Taxonomy (NCBI): domain Eukaryota; kingdom Metazoa; phylum Chordata; class Mammalia; order Pholidota; family Manidae; genus Manis; species Manis pentadactyla. The sequence goes on along the minus strand of NC_080029.1, from coordinate 62,179,180 downwards.
CTTCCAAGTCTTTTGCTTTAAGACAAAGAACAGATCAGATTGCTTTTTTGCAGCAGTTATTTTAATAATTATGTTGTTCCCTCTTTAATTTCATTTGCCTAATCACATACGTAAATTAAGTGTATATCAATGTTTTTGTAATTTCTATGTCATTATAGGCAATTATTACATTATAAAATATCTTAAAACCTTACTGTTTTTATCCCCTGTGGTTATGTATTTAGGCATTTAAAGGTAATATTACATAAGAGTTAGGGTTTTTTTGGGATTACTTATATTTGCAAGAAATTTGTCAGATAAGAATCTGTGAGTTTTTTTCTATGTGTTTTAGCTTCAAGAAAAACTGACTAAAGAAGATAAAGAACAGAGAAAACTAAAGCTTAAGCTGGAACTCCAAGAGAAAGCAATAGAAGCCCAAATTGCTGAAAAGACAGCAGGTATAGTACGTGAGTATGAACATAGGGCCATAAGAATCACACACAAGGTTATTATATGATGTGGCTTGGTGAATACTTGCATACTAGCTTATTTGCCAAAGGAGGGGAAGCTCTGTGTTTTTTTTTTTGGGGGGCTGCTTAGAAAATAGGTGGCTTTAACATCCTGGTACTGGTATTAGTGAGAGCTTTACCTGTATTCATACTGATTTGGGCATTAAATGCATTGTTAACACCATGTCAATCCAATCACAAAAAGGTTGTTTGTTTTGTTGGAAGGGCCTGAACAAACAAGGGGAAATAATGATTACCAGTGCCTCTACCTTTCAACCAGCAGTTCAAATACCACTTATTGTTTTAGCTTGTTGAGAGGAAATACTTCTCCTTTGTATGAAGATAGTCATATTTTATTGCTAGTAGAAACCTACATTTGATTTAAAAAATCTGTTTTGTTTAATTAATAAATTTTCATCTGATGATGTGGATGATAATGGAGATGTTTTCTCTGAGAAGGTTAAAATGAAAGGTTGTCAAAGTTTAAGATTATAAATGACTGCCTTAAATATGCTTTGGAGTCTATCTTTACTCATAGGTCTTTGCAACGAGAAATTTTTTAATATGTCTGTGATATGTTACAGATATGATTAGATGATTCTCAGTAGTCCGTGACTCTCTTCTTCACACTGTTTTAGTGTGTTAAGGAAAGAGAATTTCATAGAATAAAATATAAATTAACTTTCAGAGGCATTTTAGAGATCACTTATTTTAACATTTTATATCAATTGGAATGATTTTAAGACATAATTGTACAAATTGTGATTATAAGTTTGAACTATAATCATACTTTATTAACCACTTGACCTAGTTGCATATATAAAAGATTTGGTGTATTTTATTTCAGAGATTAGAAAATATAGACCATCTTCACAATATTACTGTGCAAAGTAGAACTGAACATCACTGAAAGTAAGGCCAGAATGACCATAAATAAATACTCCAGCTAGTACCAGATGACTGCTTTTCTGTTAATGTTAAACCAGGATGATTTTTTTTTTCTTTTTAGTGGGAAAATATAAGAGTAATATATTTTAAGGGAAATCATCAATTTTAAAAATTATTAATTAAATTATAAGTTTAGAATAATTTGGAAGTTTCTTGGCTTTTTATAATTGAATATATATACTAACTGCTAGGAAGGAATTACAGGACATCCATTTGTTTTAAGGTGTTTGCATCATAATTTAACTTTGCATGTGTTATAATTTAATAAGATAACTTTGCATGCAGATATAATTTAATAAGATATAGTCCCTTGCGACTTACTGAAAATCATGAATTTGTGTGCTTGCTTAGCTCATTTATCTCTTGGAAGGGAAAACTCATTAAGCAATATTACTTACTTTTTAAACTTTTTTATAATATAGCTTATCATATATTTCAAATATTTATTTATTAGTATATATTTAAGGGTTCCCTTTGACTAAACAGTATGAATCATGTATGCGTAAAATGGAATGAATTTTATTGCTTTATAATTCTTGTTAACCAAATATTTCTCATTAATGACAAAACATTTTAAATGTTAAATGCTTGAAAGATGTTTGAAAAATGTTAGTGTGTTTTTATAGCCTTCTAAATTAATGAAAATAACAGTGCTACATATTTCTCTGGAACAAAGCAACCTATTTAAAAGAGATGCATCCAACCACCTAGGTAAAAATGACAAAAAATGAAAATCCCCTGAAGTTTTTTGAAAGTATACATTTTCAGAATGTCTTCACTTTTTAATGTATCAGTTCTATCTTATTAAAAAATATTGAAGATATTTTACATGTGACGTTAGAGGGAATTATTGCAATATGTAAAAAAAACTGAATTGCTTTAAGAAATCCATTGGTTTGAAACTACAAGAAATTCTTTAACTGTTGCTATATGATTTTTTAATATTTTTCTCATTGTATATACAGTCTTTAGTTTATCTCCCACCTGACCAGGAGTGAATTCAGTCTAAAACCAAAATACACTAACAAAACAACTATGTCAGTACCTTAATAGAAAGAGGAACATTATAGAAGTATGATTACATGTGAAAAATGTTTTATTATCGTATGAAAGAACAAATAGTACACATAAGCATGGATATTTGTTTCTATCACTGTTCATTTTTATATTAAAAACAAAAAGTATATTTGGTGAAGTATATTCATAACACACACACATATTTAAGTGTTATAAGCCAAATATAAAAGTCTAAAAAGCCAAGATAGTCCACATTTTAAAAATTACATGAAAAAACATCACTAAACATTGGAAATTGTAAATAGAATACAAAAAGTTAAGTCTGTAGATTTTTCAAATAAAGAGTTAATTGAAATATGGGTACTCTAAGGAAATAGCCATTTCTTTCCAATACATAAGATAGATTACATATAAGGATATTCATATCAGTATTACTTATGAAAGCAAGATAATTAAAATCAATCAAATAATAAGGGAATGGTTGCATAAATCAAGGTATGTTTATGCTGTGAGACTGTGTAATAATTAAAAAACATTTCTGAAGAGCATTTGATTTGAGAAAATCTTGACTTAAAGGCAAGAAGAGGGAAAAATGAGAGGCACAGTTTGGTAGTATTCATAGATGTACTAATGTTTCAATTAATAGTTTTCTGCCTTTCATATTTTCTGAAATGAGCAGGCATTAGATTTGGTATTAGAAGAAGTAAATGTTAACTTTAAAGGATGTGATTTTTCAAAAGTTACTTGCTTCTTAATCTTATTAAAGTAATTCGTGTAATAGGTTTGACACTTAAAGACTACATAAACCAAAATTTTATGAAATTCATATGATGGCTGTGAACAAATCTTGCCATTTTACCTATGCCATTTTTCTTGTCTTTCAGATTCCCTCTTTATTTACTTTTCTGTCTTTATGTGTGTTACATAACTTATATGTATATTAGTCCATCCTGTCTTCCCAGTTGATTGTATAATTTATAAGAATAAGAATCTGGTGTGGTCAAAACCACATAAAACAGAAGGTACCGAGTTCTCTGTAGGGCAGATTGAAGTAATGGGAAGACTAAGCCTTGGAATCAGATTGACTCAAGTTCAAATCACAATTTTGATATTTAATACCTATTGTGTGCCTGTGGGCAAGGCCCTTATTAGTCTCTCCAAGTTAACTTTCTCCTATGTAAGAAGAGAGTATTCACTAATTTACTAGATTATTTTAAGGATCAGAGATAGTGTATAAAAGCACCTAGGATATAACTGGTACTCAGTAAATTGTAGCTAATATTAATATTTGATTATATCTTTATAAATTTTTAAGCTTGTAATTATGTAAGAAGTCATGAAATGATGTTTTGTCATATTTAGCTTTTAATTAAAGTTAATTTCACTCAAAGGTATTAAAAGAGAAAAAGAAAAGTGAAAGAAACACATTAGGAAAGTAAAGATTGGGTGATGAGGATACTGTTAAGATATCTGTATTTATTAGTACTGATACATTTTACTTAGATGTAAATCCAAAATAAAAAAAATACAAAGGATGTGGGCTTGCTGATAATAAACCTTTATGTGTACTGCTAGTAGTGTCAGGACTATTGCTTTTGCTTCCCTGTTGGTCTTTACATAATTTGAATACTGTCATTCTAATGTGATCTCATGCGAGTGTGAGACTCAGTAGTATCCTCTGTCATAATAAAATCTCAAATCGTTGACTCTTTTATCTTCTGACATCACCATCACCATCAATGCTGTTTTTATTAGGCACTTTATAGGAACTATACTAACTTCTATAAAACTCAAACAGGAAATAGTTATTGAGGGGCCAAGATGTAATAGACACTGTGTTTAGGCATTGAATGTCCATCAGCAAATAAGACAGGTTTGGGATTTCAAACATTTCTATTTGCCTTCAGTCACTTCTCACTCATTATACACTATTGTAGTAGGTAGTGGTTAAATGCTCAGACTTTAGATACAGACCTTTTTCTAATCTTTATATCATGTATCGTATGTAAGTGGCAGCCTCACAAAGCTTTGGTTAAAACGTACTTTATAAATTGCTGTTTAAGTGAGAGAATGTTTATGAAGAAGGCACTAATAAATAAGATGATGATGTCACCTTCTTGTTTTTTTCAAGACTTCTTGACCTAAAATGTACACATGTTCAAAGGGTACCTGATACAAATAACTATCATAAAAGGTACACACATTCAAAGTGTACCTGATGCAAATAACTATCCTGTAGCTATTTCTATATGGTTTTGTTTCACAGAGAAATAATATGAATTTCAATTCACAAAGAATTAATATGTATTCCTTGATTTTCAGATTTAACCTTATTTAGAAAGTTTAAAATTATTTATCAAATTTCTACAAAAAATAATAATGGAAAAATTTATGATTAAGTAGGTCTTGTTTACTTAGCAATAGCTGAAATGATCAGCTCATTCCCTGTGTATTAACATTGGGACACATTTATCTCATAGTAGCTTTATAGGACTTTTCACAGTGTTTTAGCTTACTAAATTATACACAAGTTAGGGGGCATTTCTGACCTTCAGATACTAGGGGATATTTTAGAGAAGCACAGCAGAACCATTGACTGTGTCCTTTAAGTAAGTATCTCTTCTCATCAAAATAAAGTGATTAAACCACAAACACTTGAAGATTTGTTTTATTTAAATTGAGTTTCACAGTGAAAGATAGTATTATATAGCTTAATTTATATCCATTAATTTCCTCTTAGGTCAGTGGTGTATTCTTAACATTTAAACACAACTTGTTCAGTTAAACCTTTCATTTTTCCTTAACAGTCTCAGTGAGCATTGTCTAGTGTTTAATGTCTCTTAATTTTTATTACTCTATTACATTACAGTATATAGATGATGTTTAAATTTTACACAAAAGAGTATTTAGTTTTTTGTTATTTTTGACATTTAAAATATTTATATTTCTTTAAAAGCCTTATTTTTCTATTTCTTAAACATTCACTTGAAAGTCTCTGCTTTATATGTTAGTTATTTTTCTTTCTTGCATGTCATCCATTAAAGATTAGCTGTGGAAGGTTTGGAGCATGGAGAGATTATGAATGACAGAACAACTCCTGTAGAATAATAATCAGTTTTTGGTATTTAATGCTGTTTGACTTTTGCAGACACATTTCTTATTAACCTTTGGTACAAAGAGAAATCCAGGTTCCTGATATCTCATGGAGAAGATGAATTTGAGATCCTCTTCCAATTAAACTGAAATAAGACCAATATTGGGTTTTAGCCAAAAGAACTCCTTAGTTCCTAAGTCTTGTATGTTTATAAATTTCTCTCTCTTTCTCTCTCTCTCTCTCTCTCTCTTAGCTACATTTTACATATAATTTATTGAAAACATAATTTGTTTAGCTTACTATACTGGTTCTGCAAGCATTTAATATGCTTTTTCTCTTAAGATATAGATTCTTCTCTATGTACCCTATTTTATACCGGTATTTTGTAAGCTAAAAAAAAAATGTTGGTAAACTCTTTTATATTACAGAGAATGTCCACTTGTTTTTGGTGGGAAAGAAAGAAGTTTAATTGTTATTGTCCAAAACATCAGAACACAGAATCCCTGAAACTTAACAACCTAAGTTTTCTGCTCAGGTTAACAAGTAAATGTTAAAAATATAGGTATATAATGTATCATTATAGAAAATATATTAAGACACCACAACTAATTAATATGGAAAAATAAAAACTGTTGTGTAATAGAAAATGTTTATGTTGTTCTCTTGTAAAGAAAAAAGGTTATTTTAGTATACCATATTTCAAATGATGTTGACCATCTAATGATTGAGAAGAATAAAATGAGTTAATTCTATGTGTCAGAAGAATAGAAAATAACATATTTACTCATAAGAAATATACATGGTAGAATCCCATTTCTCTGTCTGTATAGTGGTCATTAATAAAATGTGGTGTCTTTTAATGTAACACTTAGATGTCTCAATAGTATTAAATTATAATGGAGCATTTCATGTATATCTATATATATTTTAATGTGGAAGGAAAAATAATTTCAAGAATATGATCAGTCATTTCACATCAAAACAAAATGCCCATCTCTGTGAAATACAGTACTTAGAAATATTGATAGGTAGAATGTTAATGATATTACTGTCTTTGGCTGCAGAATACTATGGCTATGAATTAGGATTAATAATGATGAATGCTAAATCAAATAATGCTTCAGGGTAGAGTATGGCCAATTTTGTAACCTCTTTCCCTAGAAAATTTTGTGTTTTTCTGAAAAAAAACAAAAACATTGAGTAAACAAACCTTATGCACAACAATAACTGACAGTTGCAAATATTTTATTAGGTATGGCATACTGTAGAATCTAGCATGTTATCAAGCATTTGAGAGTATATCATATAGGTAGGGTATTTAAAACATAAAAATAACAGAAGACTTTTGGGAAAATGATTCTTAAGATTTTTTTCCACACAATTAATTCTAAAGAGGAAATGATCTTGGAAAAAGTTTAGCTAGCCATTGGTATCCATTGAAATTTAAACTAGATATTCTGTACCAAAGGTAAGATAAATACCTTTTAAAATTGGATTTTAAAATTGAATAAAACAATACATTTTAATACTTAAGGGATAAGATCTCTTTTACGTTATAAATTATAGGTCTAATACCAGAATGTTAAATGTTAGATAAAAATAGCATGTTTTTAGAAAGTTTTCTTATATAGTCTGAGTTATCTGTACTAAATACATGTTTCTAATAATTGAGGGTTTTGCAAAAAAAAGCTCACTTTATAGTTTTGCTCCTTTTGTAAATATACTTACTATTTTGTATGCTTTTCTAATTAAACAATTTCCATACAGTTGATAAGTATAAATTTGTAGCCTTTACAGAGGAAAGTTTTAAAGTGTTTCTTAAGAACTTAGAAAGCTGACTTTTAATGCAGTAATCATACTTCTAGGAATTTTCCTAAGTAATTAGCTATGTATATACATAGTGATTTTATACAAAGATGTTCTTTACAGTGTTTATAGAGCGGATAGTTGAGAACAGTGTAAAAATTAATATTAGGAGCATCTTAGTTCTGTCAAATATGGCACGTCCAAATGATAAAATCCCATGCACTATTTTATATTTTTGAAGAATCCTGAAGAATATGGTAACATATTCTGTTTATTTTAAATATACACTGAAAGTTAGAAAACTGTGTGAAATAACTGTCTCCACATTCTCTATAATGAACCTATATTACTTTTTAATCAGAAAAAGTTATTTACAGAAGAATCATATAAACTATTGAGCATTCAAATCCACTTTTAGAAAAACATAATGATCTGGTCTGTAAAAGAAGTCCTAAAGTAGTAAGTTGAATCCAACTTTGTAATGCCAAGAATAGAAGCATCAAACTGTTTGGAGTAGGTTGACTAATTTCCTACTGGTGTGGGGCATTTACTATTTAAATTCCTAATAATCAATGTATGCAGAGAGAGGGAAATTATAATTTTTAAGGAAATTAAAAGATACTTGTGGTTCTAGAATATATATGTGGTGGTTTTATAAAATACTAATCTCAAATCAATGACCAGAAAAAAAAAATTGATCATATTTTCAAGGAATCCATTTCCTATCATGTAAAGCAAGAATGGATATTCAGAAAATCTGAAATTCTTTCATATATAGTAAAGGTCTGTCTTTTACAAAACTACTTAATTATATTTTTTGCTTAGAATTTTATAACATGAATTGTAATCAGTTATTATTTTATATATTTCAAATTCAAATCCTGATGATTTCTTCTTCCCTCTCTTTAGTTCAGCCTTTTCTGTTTACATAGCTACCTTGAAGATGTTGGCAAATGGATTCTTCTTCCTGGGAAATGTCTATTCTACAAATTATGTTATTTAGAGAATCATGATCTAATGTTTAAACTAGAATGTTTTCCAATATACTGTCTCACTTCTGTATTTTTAAAGTAGAGGAGTGTAGAGCATGGGTTTGTCAATAGACTTGGGTTCTACTAAGAAAATATGTACTCTGTCTTGACTCAATAAACTTATACTTAGTGTGGTTCAGCCTCTTCATATTTACTCTTGCTTATATTAGAAAACAATTAGCTTACTAAACAAATTTGAGTATTTAGTGTTGGGGGGGTGATGTGATCCTCTCTGAATCTTTCTTGAATTTGACTAAGAATTACAGGATATTTGATAACCATGTTTAAAAATGGAGATATCCAAATATTATTGTAAACACCCAATGATTTGTTTTACCTACAATATAAGTATTTTACTTGGTTGGCTTACATAGTAGCTAATAATATTTGTTAATGTAATTTAACTGCTGTGAACCTTTACTGAACAAATATTGAAATTTATTCAAGTCAAAGAAAGAGAATCTCTAATGACTTTTGTTAAAGCTTCTATTTAATAGTTAAGGAGAAAAGTTTGTATGACATACCAGATGCAATTAACAGTAGATTTTACATTTAATAAAAAGAAAGAAGCATGCATATTTGCTTTATTCATTCCATCATAATTTGCATTAGAGCTGTGGGTGTTTAATGAGCAAATTCCAACTAAAATGCTATATTGATTTTCTAGTGAACTTTGTAATAGTCATCTACCTTGGAAAGCTCAGTGTTTACAATTAAGTTTTCTTTACTAAAAATGTTTGAGAGTTGCATATTGATCCTTTAAAAGTACTGAATTCTAGAAAGAATTAGGTTTTTCATAATCAACAAATGTCACATAAAATCAGGTATTAAAGAATCATTCAGTAATACCTTAATTTTGGAAAAATTTCTTAGCATTTATGAAAAACAAAATCAGATTTTATATTTGTGCATTTTATGGCATTCTTAAACTTAACAAAGTATTCAGAAGGTAATCTCCTTTTAAGTATACATATTATTTACATCTTTGGAGGTGGTATAGCATTATAGGGGAAAAAATGTTTTTCTTGATCACACAGATCGAAAAGAGCCCTCAGGGTAAAGCATGTACCTCTTAACATAGAGATAACTAGACCTATTATCAAAGCTTTTGGTGTTCCTAGCCTTCCACCTTTCACCAAGTGCTGTTGTACAGAAAGTGGAACACAGTTGACATTAAATGTCACTTTATGAAGATCTCATCACACTTTACATAGTGATAGGAAGCCTATCAGTATTTAATGTTTAGTAATTAGTATTTTAATCAGTAAGTCAAATATTTCAGAGCAGTGTGATATGCATGTTGATCTGTGCTTAGATCAGGATTTAGCATCATTTCATCCATTCTGTCTGACCTACAAATTAGAAGTGTTTCTAATGTGTGTTTAAATCTTAGAGTATCATGATATTTTGTATAAACTATTATGTCCTTATAGTGTATAGTATGCAATGTAGAATAGGTTCTGAATAATATTTCTTTCAGCTCCTGTAAATAAATTTGATATACCAACAAAAAAGGCTAAAAAGTGAGGAAATCAGAATAGTTTATTTTATATATATATATATATATATATATATATATATATATATACATGTTACATTTGAATATTTATGTAAGTCATCCAGATGCATCAAAATCACATTTTTAATATGCTCAGAAATGAAGCCAAATTGTAAGTCTGAATTGAGGGTGGTGATGGCAGTGGTGGCATGAAACTAATGTGTGTTGAGAATCCACTTTGTTCATTGGCCAAGAGCTTTCATATATTATCTTGCTTAATTTTTCTGTAACAGCTGTAAATGGTGGTATTATATCCATTTTATACATCTGAACTGTGACTAAAATACATTAAGAAATGTGCAAAAACAAGTTGCCTAACTTTAGTATGGTATGATAACACCTTGAGACTGAGTCAGAACCCATATCCTTCCTAATACACTATATTGCTTTGTCTAAGCTGTTAGATCTCCTGGAAGGTGATTCTGTACAATTAGAAGGCAGAAATAAAACTCATTATCCTGCATTACATTTTGGGGAGAAGTTTATTTTAAACCAGTCTGATGAATTGATACATAGTAGCAGAATAGTATAGCCACAGCCTCATAGCAGTAATGATACTTACCTTAAATAAATAAATAAATAAAACTATGAAATTTGTGCTGAAAAGTACCGGTTTTTCCTAAAGTTATCTTCCTAATAAGAATTTCTTATCCTTATCTCAATTGCCAATTAAAAGCATTTGATTTTACGTAACAGTTGATCCAACACAATTTAATATAAAGTTTCTTTATCCATCTGTTCATGGAAATTTGGGTTACTTCTAGTTTTTGGCTGTTTATAAATAAAGATGCTAAGTTATAAATATAAATAAGATGTTATAAAGATGATGAGCTTAAAAGTGTTCAAGTCTTTGTACTGTCTCACTTCTGTATTTTTTAGTAGAGGAGTGTAGGGCATGGGTTTGTCAATAGACTTGGGTTCTACTAAGAAAATATATGTACTCTGTCTTGACTCAATAAATTCATACTTAGTGTGGTTTAGCCTCTTCATATTTACTCTTGCTTATATTAGAAAACAATTAGCTTACTAAACAAATTTGAATATTTAGTGTTGGGTGGGTGATGTGATCCTCTCTGAATCTTTCTTGAATTTGACTAAGAATTACAGGATATTTGATAACCATGTTTAAAAATGGAGATATCCAAATATTATTGTAAATACCCAATGATTTGTTTTACCTACAATATAAGTATTTTACTTGGTTGTCTAAATCTTATGGTAGATATATATTTAATATTTTAGGAAACTGACAATTATGGTTGTGCTATTTTACGTTCCTACCAGTAGTGCATGAGAATTCTAGTTGGTCTCCATCCTTGCCAGTATATTTAATGAGTCTTTCATTTTAGCCATTGTAAGAGGTATGTAGTGATTATCTTGTAGTTTTAATTTGCATTTATCTCATGACTAAAGATGTTAGGCACTTTTTATTGTGCATATTTACCATCAGTATATCTGCTTTAATAAAATGCCTGTTCCAGTTATTTGCCCATTTTTTAATTGGGTTTTTTGTTTTCTTACCAAGAAAATTATGTGTGGATGCAAGTCTTTTATCAGATATATACTTTACAGTTATTTTCTTCCAGTCTGTGGCTTGGCTTTTAATTTTCTTACCAGGGTCTTTTGAAAACTGGAAACTTTTAATTTAGTTAAATTGAAGTCTTATCAGTTTTTAAGAATAGAATATGCTTTGGTATTATAGAAATCTTTGCTTACCTAACATCCTGGACATTTTCTTTTGTGTTTCCTTCCAGAACTTACAGTTTTAGGTTTTGCGTTTGGTACTATACACATTTTGTAGAATGCAAGGTTGGTTTTCCATTAAAAATTAATCAGAATTACCCAACAACAAACCAAGAAAAGAAAACTAATATCTCAGAGCCATACTCCACTTTCTTGTTTCAGATCTTATACTCTAAACAAATGCCCTTTTTTGTAGCTTATTTAATGCCACAGTTATTCCATTTTTGTACCTTTTATTGATGATTTTACTGTTTAAAATAATTCCCCAGTGTAGTGCTGAAATGCAATCTGGTGTTCCCTAAGTACAAGGAAGCTGTGCTGTGCCTCATGGAGAATATGTGTGTTTTAGATAAGCTTTGTTCAGGTGTGATTACAGTGCTGCTAGTCATGAATTCAATGTTAATAAGCAATATGTCTTAAAGTGTCTTTAAACAAAAATACTCATAAAACAAGGTCATGTATTAGTTAGTTGGCAAAGATATTGGTTTCAGTTGATTAATTTTTCTCTACTTTTGGGTTCTAATTTTGGTGCTTTTTTGCAGCCTGGCAATTGGGTGCCATTGTTGATCTTACCATTTTAGGAGCTGGCTATGTTTGTATTCTTATAAATTATTCTTGAGCTTTATTTTGATGTACTTAACATTTTTCTGCAAACAGGTAGCCCGTTTGGGTCATGTTTTGATGGTATGTTAGATGTGTCCAGAGCAGTGTTTAGGGTTAATTAATCCCCACTACTGAGGTAAGACCCTTCTGAGAACTGTATCCAGTATGTCATGAATCATGGGGTTTTTCAGTTTGGCTAGTGGGAGCGACATACACTATTTCTGGTTTTGTGGAGCTCAGGGCACTGTTGCCTCTAATTCTTTCCCCTGTGTGGGCTTGTTGTCTTACACCTATGTGCTCAGCAGTCAGCTGACTTCTTGAGGAAGACCCTCTGCATGTCCCCAAAGGTTTCTTTCTTTGCAGCTGGTTCTTCCTCTAATAGTCTCTTGAGAATTCTGGCTGCTTTGGTTTTCCCAGATTCTTATCTCTGTCTCCTCTGATTGTGGAGTCAACTGGTCTGCTCCTGGATTCTTTTGTTCCCGTGCCATGTCTGGAAATTCTTGGCTTTGTATTAACCTGGGCCACTCATTTATTTTCCTCAGGTCACTGTTCTTTGTGTCTTTTTAGCCTTGAAAGCTGTCATCCTATATATTTGGTCCATTTTTAAAAATTATTTTTAAGTAGGAGGACAAATGCAGATCCTGTCACTCTGTCTTGACCAGAAGGACAAGTCTCCATTGCCTAAAATATTTAATCCAAACACATACCTTCAAAAATTTTATCATCTCTGCTTTTTGTCTACCATTGACTTAATATTTTTCTTTAAATCAACTCAACTTTTTAACTAAAAGACATATCCTTTTGAATGTAATCTTTCTTATTTAGTTTTAACATCTAAACACAAAAAGTGCACAAATAACTATGCTGTTTTATCTCAGAAAGTGAACACACTTGTGTAACCAGCACCCAGATCAAGAAACCAAATATCACCAATATCTCAGAATCTTCCTCATCTTCCCTTATAGTACTACCTCCAAAAGGTAACTATTATTCAAAATTTTGTTCTAATGTATCTAAATTATTCCAAGAATGAGTAAGTTTTATGTTTTTGGATTTTAAATAAGTGAAATAATAGAAAATTATCTTACGTAATCTGGTTTAACAGTATTGGGTAACCTGGAGACATTTAAATTAGTTGGACATTAAATTGAGCTTTTTGAGGAACCTCCATACTGCTTTCCACAATGGTTGAACTAATTTACATTCCCACCAGCAGTGTAGGAGGGTTCCCCAACCTCGCCAACATTTGTTGTTTGTCTTTTGGATGGTGGCGATCCTTACTGGGGTGAGGTGATATCTCTTTGTGCTTTTAATTTGCATTTCTCTGATGATTAGCGATGTGGAGCATCTTTTCATGTGTCTGTTGGCCATCTGGATTTCTTCTTTGGAGAACTGCCTGTTCAGCTCCTCTAAGCATTTTTTAATTGGATTATTTGCTTTTTGTTTGTTGAGGTGCTTGAGCACTTTATATATTTTGGATGTCAACCCTTTATCGGATCTGTCATTTATGAATATATTCTCCCATACTGTAGGATGCCTTTTTGTTCTGTTGATGGTGTCCATTGCAGTACAGAAGCTTTTCAGCTTGATATAGTCCCACTTGTTCATTTTTGCTTTTGTTTCCCTTGCCAGGGGAGATATGTTCATGAAGAAGTCGCTCATGTTTATGTCTAAGAGATTTTTGCCTATGTTTTTTTCTAAGAGTTTTATGGTTTCATGACTTACATTCAGGTCTTTGATCCATTTCGAATTTACTTTTGTATATGGGGATAGAAAGTGATCCAGTTTCATTATCTTACATGTAGCTGTCCAGTTTTGCCAACACCAGCTGTTGAAGAGACAAATTTTGTTAATGGTAACAAAAAATAAATAATAAATAAATAAACAAGTTGGACATTAAATGCCATTAGGAGAAATGATAGGTCTAATGTACTAGTTATGTTTTTCTAGTATCCATTAAAATGATACGTAATTGTTAAAAGATGTGTCTCACAACCTATATTTTGTGAAATATTGTCCTAGAAGGAATATAGTGGTAGATGATGCTGGGAAGGTAGACTAGAAATGGACTCTAGTTTTCCTTGAATGCTAGGCTTATACTTTTTTTTTTTGCCTTAGAATCTATATGGCAGCAGTGAGGAGAGGAGTAACCTGTTTATCCTAAAGTTTTATGAAGATTATACTATTGATAGGTTGATGGATGGCTTAATGATGTCACCTGTCTTGTGTTTCTCTTCTCTAAAATTAAGCACATGCTTAATTCTTAGGTTCTATTATTTTCCCCTTTTTGTTATTAATTGAGTCCACTTTTTTCCTTTTTCCTTTCTATTTCCCTTGCCTTAGTTCAAGATTTTATTTCTTACAGTTATAGTGATCTAATATGGGTTAAGAAGCATGTGCAGTCCAACCGGCAGCTTTCTTCTGATTCCTCAATCTTGCACATACACTTTGTATGTGAATCTCTTGGAGTTTCCTTCTAAAACACAGATCTAATCAAGTCACTCGTAATCTAAAAGTCCTGTAGTACAAGATCCAAACTCTAGGATAGCGTATATATAATTATTTCTAGGTAACTTCAAGTTCCTAGGAATGGGTCATTTATATGAGTTATTGATGTGAATTCTTGCTTCAATGACTACTGTAGTTTCCTAACTGGTCTCTGAATCCATGCTTGCCCATTTCCAAACTGTTTCTCACCCAGAAGCCAGACTTCTTTTTCAGACATAAGTGTGATGCCATTATTTCCCTGCTCAGAACCCTCCAGTGTCTATCATCATATTAAGATACCTAAAATCCTTGCAAGGGCTTACAAGGCCCAGTGAGATCTCTCAACACTCTCACCTTCTCGTACCGTGCTACAGCCACATTAGCCTTGCTGTTGTTCCACTAGGACTTCACAGTATTTTATCTTTTGCTTAGTCTACTTCAAATATATAAATATATATACATATACATGGCTTCTCTTTATTTGAATTTGCTGAAATATCATTTATTTAAATAAGATCTTTTCTAACCACCCTTTCTAAAACAAGTCTGCTCTATTCCCATCTGCCAAATCACCCTTTTGTTTCACAGCCTTATTTTCCTTCAAAGCCTTTACTATCTATTCTTTCTTTCTATCTGTCTGTCTCTGTTTCTCTGTCTCTCTCTCTCACACTCTCTCATCTTTCTATTTACCTACCTACCTACCTATTTAATTTTTCAGCTTGTTTTTCTCTCTACTGTCTGTCTCCCTAAATGGAATGTATACTCCAGGATGGTAAGGACTTTTAATGCACTATATTCATACTCCTTAAAACTAGGTGGATGACTGCCACAGGAGGTTGGTAAATAATGTGATGAATGAGTGAGTGAATGAATGCATGCATGAATAAATGAATTCTTCTTGCCTTAGGCTCAGCTTCTTGGAAGCAGTTTTGGCTTTAGCATTGCCATTGCATGTTCCATTTTATATTCTATTATGGAAAAGATACAGTTGATATATTCTCATGGTTTGTTTCTTTTCTACTACTTATAATTTAAATAATGCAAAAATAACTGTCTTGATTAACTGTATATCATCAATGTTTTATGAACTAAAAGTATATTTCAAACATCTTTCCTAAGTTTGTTTTGTGCTTTGATGGTATAAATAAAATTTGGTTCAGTGATACAGGTTTTTGAGCTCCTTTTTGTCAAACACTACAGTGATATTTTTAAAGTCATGTAAGATTTGAAGTAGAAATTGCATTTCAGAAATGACAATTTCAGGTAACATGAAAGCTCCCTGCATAACACTACACAAATCTAAATGATGCCCTTTGCAATATAATCTATATAAATGGTACCCCTGAAGATGGGAAGTGCTGAAGCAGCTCTGCCCCTTTACTCTTCCTTGATCCCATTTACTTTCCTCTCCTTCCACCGTCCTACTGAGGTAACTATCATCGTGAATTTGGTGTTTATCTTTCCATACTTGTTTTAATATTTTTACTAACTGTCAATAGTAGTTAATGTTTTACTTTGCAACTTGGTATTTTTGCCAAAATTTTGTTTTTGATATTTGTCCATTTGTTCATAGTTAATTCATTTTAAATGCTGTTTTAAGTGGATATATTAAATGGATAGTGCTCCACTTTGAATGTATAGTAATTTATTTATTCTTGTTCCAGTTATTGGATATTTGAGCTATTTCTAAGTCTTTACTGTTTTATAATGCTGCAGTAAGCATTTTCATACATGTTCCCCTGTGCAAATGAGCCAGAATTTCTCTAGGCTCCTTATATTCTAACAAAGAGATTTGTCAGGTTATAGGCTAGGCATATCTTTAGCTGCAATAAACATTGCAAATTGCTCTTCATACAGTGGTAGACATATGTATGCCTATCAGCAGTAAATGTGAGTTTATTTAATAAGCTCACAATATTTGTTATTATTTGACCTTTTAATTTTTATTTTTATGATGTGAAATGGATCTCAGTTTTGCATTAGCTTTTACAAAATTGTGTTTTCTCAAGTGATTAGTAACTTAATAAAATTATTTTTGCTTTATACTTTTGCTAAAAATATGTAGTTCTCCTTTATTTTCACTAATTATGGATTTTATATTTTGGTAGCACTGGTTGAAGAAGTGTATTTTGCACAGAGAGAACGTGATGAAGCTATTATGTCTTGACTACGGTTAGCCAATGAGGAGCAAGATGAAGCAATTGCACAAGCCAAGAATATGGAAATGTCTCTAAAAATGTATGTACACACTTAAAACTATAAATAACATTAGGAGCATTTATAAAGTGCATGCATTATGTGGTAGTTACGTATGCAGAAATGTTACTGGTTCTTGTATGTTAGACTAGTAATTTCCCCATAGTCCTACAACTTTTGTCATGCTGAAGTAGTTTGCATGTCAGGGATAACAGTTGCCAAAAAAGAAAGAAAGAAAAAGAAATGTACAACATTCTCAATGCAATTAACTTTCTTTACTTCCTCATAGTCGATTATTGATGGCCTTACTTTCCTTCCTTTGTGACTCCTCTTTTCTTCTCTCTCTTATTATCACTTTATTGATTTATTTCAGCTATCTAGATTGTTTCACTGCTGTCTGCTTTATATGCTTATCCTTGTTCTTCACTACCTTTTACTTCTTTTAGCCGTGGTTCCCACACTTTGGTGATAGATGAAATAGGGTGAAGCCTGACAATCTACATTTTTAACAAGCAACCCAAGTGATTCTGATATAGGCAAATAATGGACCACTTTAGAGAAACAATGCTCTAGACATAAGTAATTTTGCAGTTTTAAAGTGCTCTCCAATGACTTAGGAAGTCTTGTTAAATGTTCATTCTTGTTCAGTAGACCTGAGTGGAGCCTGAGATTCTTTCTATTTTCAAGCTCCCAGATGATGCAGATGGCTCTAGTCTAAGGAGTTGCTTTGGATAGAAAGGCCCTTAGAGCATCTAGAAATGTTACTTATACAGTGTAGTAATCCAATATTTTATAATGATCCATCAATATACTTATCAGTGTTTACTCTGTCTAACATTGTTCTAGGCTCTGGGGGATCCCAGGAAAGAACCAATTAAAATATGGTTCATTAGGGAGACAAAAAGTCATTGAATAATTAACATGACAGTGTTCAAGTTGTGATTCAGTAATATGATTTGTTTTTTGTTACGATTAATGGCTTTTCTTTTTGAAGACTGATAGAGACTGATTATAAAACATTAAGTATATTTTAAAATAGATATAAACAAAAAAATTTACCTTAATTTCACATTGCCTACTCCCAAATAACTGCCTTTATGAATAGAGAAATATTATTCCAAACATTTCTCTTTGCTTATATACTTCAACACTGTTATCTGGAGGGACATATGGTTAATGGTTGAATGGATGTATACATAGAATTAATTTGAGAAAAGTTAAATCATTTATACATGCTTCTTTATTTGAGAGACTTCATAGATAATATGGAAGAGCATAGATTCCAGAACTCAGTTATCTGTCTTTGGATCTTGGCTTTGTTTTTCCTAGCTGTACAGCCATGGACAAAGTACTCAGAGTCTCTAGTTTTTTTCCTAGAAAATGGGTAAATAGTGCTTACTTTATATAGGTTGTTATGAGGGCTAAATGATATAAATCTGGCTAGTAGCAAGTGCTATATAAATTACTGGAGTTTTAAGAGTAGTTATCAACTGAAGTGAAATGAAGACGTGTTTGAACTTCATGCAATGTTTTCTTTCAATAAGTTATATTAGTTCCCTAAAGATCCTTCTAAATTTAAGAGACTGTGAGAAGCATTAAGGTGTTAGAATCAATTTATTTCAATATTTAAAAACATACGGTGTTTCAGTTAAACAATATCACTTGCTCTCAGCTATGAAATAAATAAGCAGTTTTAAACTTCTCTTTTTTAAAAAAAAAATCTTTTAAAATTTTTGTAAAAGTTGTGTTAGATTCCATAGCCAAAATGCCCTCCTGTTGTTTAATCTTAATTTTATATTTAAATGGATTGAATAATCATTACTGGAACTTTTATCATATATTGTATTTTTACATCTGAGTTCTTACTTGTGGTGAATCCCTGGGTAACTGAATTTCATGTCAAACATTTTTTTGAGGAAGAGCTCATAAATAGTTTATTCTCTGATTTAACATGCTTAAGATTGGCTCTGTGTTATCCTTATATTCAAATTGGTTATGAATAAAATTGGGTTAAGTGTTTTTTCATTCCAAACATTGTAATGTTTTGTAATGCCTTTTCTGACATTGAGTTTGGCTGAAAAGAAGTCTGAGGTCAGTTAGATTTTTTTTTCCTTACTTACAGGTGGTTTGTTTTTTTCTGCCTGGATACCTGGAGGATTCTTTTCTTGAAATAGAATTTAATCAGGATGTCTGTGTTGACTAGTCTATAGTAACATTTTTGGAACCAGTATGCCTCTCTAAGGACTATTTAATTCTTCCTTTATTTCCATATTTTAGATTTGTGAATTATCTATTCCATCATAGTTTTTCTGTTTTAAAGACTCCAGTCATTCTTGTATTGGGGCATTTTTATTCTTACCTATTATCTATATGTTCAATAATTATTTTAGTCCCTGTTTTTTTCTTTGCATTCACTGATAATCTCCAACTTATATTATATGTTAGTAATCACTGATGTCACTATTTCCTTCCCTGTTGTTTCTAGTTCATTTATTGAATTTTATCTGTTCATTTACTTATTTATGGCTTTCAACTTGTTTCCTTAAGTTTTTTATTTCCCTTCTCATTCACTCTTTTGCTTTGGCGTCTTCTTTTTGAACTTTGTTTTATTGAGTTCTTCATTATGTTATTCTAAATTGCAAAACACTGGTAGGAAAATGTTCTTGTCCCTGGATTATGTTATCTTTTCTATTATGATATTTATTTCTTTTGCATGATGCTTTGTTGTGTGTTTGTGGTGTGTTTGTAGTTGACATGTCATTTCTCTTCATTTTGCTCATGCTTAAATTGTCAAGAACTTTGTTTTGCTATGGTACAAGTGAATTTTCCTTGATAAACATTTCATGTTATTTGAAACCTTATTGGCCTTCTCCTCTGAACTGCAATTTCTGGCTATCTATTGTATTTTGGCTTTCTTTCTATATATCCCTACAGTACTGGAGTGGGAATAGAGTCTAGGGAGACCTCCCTGGGGCCTCTTTTATTAGAGATTCTGTCCTCTGCTTGTGGGAGTTTGTTTGGTGTCTTGTACTGCACTGAAGGTTCGCTATATCTACTCTTGTGTGTATCTTGATTCCATGCACCCATTACTGATCCCCAAAGCCCATTACTTTTGGGGTTATTTTTTGGCCATTATTTGTTCCACCAGTGTAGTAGAAAATGCTCAGCCCTGATGAGTCTTGCTTCCTCTGTAAAGATTCTTCAGTAATGTAGGCTTCTACTCAGAAAGGAGTTTACTTTTCTCTGAGCTGTCTACTCAACTCATTGGTGTCTCAGGTTATTTCCAAGCTGTGTGGTATTAGTGAAAAAATTCTCAGGATTTGATGAGCTCATTGTCTTTTCTTAATAACAATTTCATGTGTAAAAGGAAAATCATCACTTTTCCACCCTCTACCTTGTCCCTGCTTTTTAAAATTACTATATGATGTCCTACTTGCTTTACTGTTTGATTAATTTTTATCTTGTTCATGTGGGTATATGATGGAATAAGTAGATATGTGTGTTCAAATTTCACTCTACTGTCTTTATTTGGACTTCCTTTTTTTTCTCCCAGTAAACTGATTATTTTAGAATACTTCTAGATTTACAGAAAAGTTGTGAAGATAGAACAAAGTTCCCATGTAACCCTCACCCAGTTTCCCTGTTAACATCACTGAGATGTATGTGTCACTGGGGAGAAAGCAACTATGAACAGAACTCCACACTTCATTCAGATGCCATTAATTTTTCTCTAGTGCCCTAATTTTTGTGTTCCAAGATCCTATCAAGATTCCATATTCATTTAGTCACTGTGTCTCCTTTGCCTACTCTGGTATGTGACATTTCCTCAGTCTTTCCTTGTTTTAGATGACCTTGACAGTTTTCAGGAATACTGGTCAGGTATTTTACAGACTGTCTCTCAAATTTGTTTTTCTGAAGTTTTCCTCATGGCTAGGCTGAGGTATTTGTTCTTAGGGACAAAGCGTACAGGAGTGAAGTGCCATCATCACATTTCATGGATGTATGCTATCAACATGACTTATACAACCAATGATGTTAATCTTGATCACCTGCGAAGGTAGTGCTTGCCGTTTCTCCATGGTAAAGGTGTCCACCATACTCCAGTCTTTGAAGTCAGTCACTTATGTGCAACCCATATTCAAGTATGGCGGTTGGGATGGGGTCAGGGAGGTTGGTTGAGTTGTACTTCCCACAGGGGAAAACCTCTACATAAATTTAAATGTAATTCTAAAGCACAGAAGATTGTCACTTCTTCTTCATTTATTTTCTTAGTTACATCCCTATGGACCCACTGATCCTCACTGATTACTTTAGGTATAATCTAATACTATGTTATTTATTTATTGCTTGGAATGTTGCAGTTTTGACCATTATAAGCTCTTTCAGTTGGTTTCTATATTTTCTTTGACATGTCCCCATACTTTAGATTGTTGAATATTTTCTTTTTGACACTACAAGGTACTTTGTGGTCATGTTTTATAGGGATATGTTCCACTCCTAGAATCAGCCATTCCTCAAAGGAGCCCTGGTTCCTTTTACTGGAAAATGGTATTGGAAACCAACATGCTCATTATTGCTGGGTGTGACTACTTCTAGGCTCAATCAGCAGAAAGATTCAGGAAATATATTTATGTATACTAACTGACATGTACACATGTTTGTAATTATTTATGTATGTATCTATCTGTATCTTTATTAAGCTAAACCTGAATTCATACTGATGTCTCTGATTCTAATCCAGTACCATATAGTTCATTCTAGCTTTCCATTTTTTCTTTTTTTTTAAATTTTTTATCAAGGTATGATTGATATACACTCTTATGAAGGTTTCACATGAAAAAATAATGTGGTTACTACATTTAACCATACTATCAAGTCCCCACCCGTACCCCAATGCAGTCACTGTCCATCAGTGCAGCAAGATGCCACAGATCCACTATGTGCCTTCTCTGTGCTACACTGTTCTGCCTGTGATCCCCCGCACCATGTGAACTAAACATAATACCACTCAATCCCCTTCTCCCTCCCTCCCCACCCGCCCTCCTACACCCCTCCCCTTTGGTAACCACTAGTTCATTCTTGGAGTCTCTTGAGTCTGCTGCTATTTTGTTCCTTCAGTTTTGCTTCGCTGTTACACTCCACAAATGAGGGAAGTCATTTGGCACTTGTCTTTCTATGCCTGGCTTATTTCACTGAGCATAATGTCCCCCAGCTCCATCCATGTTGTTGCAAATGGTAGGATTTGTTTATTTCTTATGGCCGAATAGTATTCCATTGTGTATATGTATCACATCTTTATCCATTCATCTACTGATGGACACTTAGGTTGCTTCCATTTCTTGGCTATTGTAAAAAGTGTTGTGATAAACATAGGGGTGATATGTCTTTTTAAATCTGAGAACTTGTATTCTTTGGGTAAATTCCTAGGAGTGGGATTCTCAGGTCAAATGGTATTTCTATTTTTAGTTTTTTGAGGAACCTCCATATTGCTTTCCACAATGGTTGAACTAGCTTACATTCCCACCAGCAGTGTAGGAGGGTTCCCCTTTCTCCATATCCTCACTGGCATTTGTTGTTCTTAGTCTTTTCGATGCTGGCCATCCTTGCTGGTGTGAGGTGATATCTCATCGTGGTTTTAATTTGCATTTCCCTGATGATTAGTGATGTGGAGTATCTTTTCATGTGTCTGTTGACCATCTGAATTTCTTCTTTGGAAAACTGTCTCTTCGTATCCTCTGCCCATTTGTTAATCGGGTTACTTGCTTTTTGGGTGTTGAGGCATGTAAGTTCTTTATATATTTTGGATATTAACCCCCCGTCGGATATGTCACAAACATATTCTCCCATACTGTAGGATGCCTTTTTGTTCTGTTGATGGTGTCCTATGCTGTATAGAAACTTTTTAGTTTGATGTAGTCCCATGAGTTCATTTTTGTTTTTGTTTCCCTTGCTCAAGGAGATGTGTTCAGGAAGATATTGCTCATGCTTATATTCAGGAGATATTTGCCTATGTTGTCTTCTAAGAGTTTTATGGTTTCATGGCTTACATTCAAGTCTTTGATCCATTTCGAGTTTACTTTTGTATACGGGGTTAAACAATAACCCAGTTTCATTCTCTTGCATGTAGCTGTCCAGTTTTGCCAACACCAGCTGTTGAAGAGACTGTCATTTCCCCATTGTATATCCATGGATCCTTTATCATATATTGATTGACCATATATGGTTGGGTGTATATCAGGGCTCTCTAGTCTGTTCCATTGGTCTATGGGTCTGTTCTTGTGCCAGTACCAAATTGTCTTGATTACTGTGGCTTTGTAGTAGAGCTTGAAGTCAGGGAACGTAATCCCCCCAGCTTTATTCTTCCTTCTCAGAATTGCTTTGGCTATTCGATGTCTTTGGTGGTTCCATATGAACTTTAGGACGATTTTCTCTAGTTCATTGAAGAATGCTGTTGGTATTTTGATAGGAATTGAATTGAATCTATAGATTGCTTTAGGCAGGATGGCCATTTTGACAATATTAATTCTTCCTATCCATGAGCATGGGATGTGTTTCCATTTATTGGTATCTTCTTCGATTTCTCTCATGAGTGTCTTGTAGTTTTCAGGGTATAGGTCTTTCACTTCCTTGGTTAGGTTTATTCCTAGGTATTTCATTCTTTTTGATGCAATTCTGAATGGAATTGTTTTCCTGATTTCTCTCTCTGCTAGTTCATTGTTAGTGTACAGGAATGCCACAGATTTCTATGTATTAATTTTGTATCCTGCAACTTTGCTGAATTCAGATATTAGATTTAGTAGTTTTGGAGTGGATTCCTTAGGGTTTTTTATGTACAATATCATGTCATCGGCAAACAAGGACAGTTTAACTTCTTCCTTGCCAATCTGGATGCCTTTTATTTCTTTGTGTTGTCTGATTGCTTTGGCTCCAGTGCTATGTTGAATAGAAGTGGAAAAGTGGGCATCCTTGCCTTGTTCCCAATCTTAAAGGAAAAGCTTTCAGCTTCTCACTGTTAAGTATGATGTTGGCTGTGGGTTCGTCATATATGGGCTTTATTATGTTGAGGTACTTGCCCTCTATACCCATTTTATTGGGAGTTTTTATCATGAATGGGTGCTGAATTTTGTCAAATGCTTTTCAGCATCTACGGAGATGATCATGTGGTTTTTATTGTTTTTGTTGATGTACTGGATGATGGTGATGGATTTTTTTGAATGTTGTACCATCCTTGCATCCCTGGAATAAATCCTACTTGATCATGATGGATGATCTTTTTGATGTATTTTTGAATTCGGTTTGCTAATATTTTTGTATCTATGTTCATGAGGGATATTGGTATGTAATTTTCTTTTTTTGTGGTGTCTTTGCCTGGTTATGTTATTAGAGTGATGCTGGCCTCATAGAATGAGTTTGGAACTATTCCCTCATCTTCTACTCTTTGAAAACTTTAAGGAGGATGAGTATTAGGTCCTCACTAAATGTTTGATAAAATTCAGCGGTGAAGCCATCTGGTTCAATAATTTTGTTCTTAGGTAGTTTTTTGATTACCGTTTCGATTTTGTTGCTGGTAGTTGGTCTGTTCATATTTTCTCTTTCTTCCTTGGTCAGCCTTGGAAGGTTGTATTTTTCTAGAATATTATCCATTTCTTCTAGGTTATCCAGTTTGTTAGCATATAATTTTTCATAGTATTCTCTAATAATTCTTTGTATTTCTGTGGTGTCTGTAGTGATTTTTCCTTTCTCATTTCTTATTCTGTTTATGTGAGTAAACTCTCTTTTACTCTTGATAAGTCTGGCTAGGGGTTTATCTATTTTGTTTATTTTCTGGAAGAACGAGCTCTTGCTTTCATTGATTCTTTCTACTGTTTTATTCTTCTTTATTTTATTTATTTCTGCACTAATCTTTATTATTTCCCTCCTTCTACTGACTTTGGGCCTCATTTGTTCTTCTTTTTCTAGTTTCATGAATTGTGAGTTTAGACTGCTTATATGGGATTGTTCTTCTTTCCTGAGGTAGGCCTGTATTACAGTATACTTTCCTCTTAGCACAGCCTTGGCTGCATCCCACAGATTTTGCGGTGTTGAATTATTGTTGTCATTTGTCTCCATATATTGCTTGATGTCTGTTTTTATATGGTTGATTTAGGAGCATGTTGTGAAGCCTCCATGTGTTTGTGGGATTTTTCATTTTCTTTGTGTAATTTATTTCTAGTTTCATACCTTTGTGGTCTGAGAAACTGGTTGGTACAATTTCAATATTTCTGAATTTACTGAGGCTCTTTTTGTGGCCTAGTATATGATCTATTCCTGAAAATGTTCCATGTGCACTTGATAAGAATGTGTATTCTGCTGCTTTTGGGTGTACAGTTCTGTAGATGTCTGTTAGGTCCATGTAATAGCATATTAAGTGAGTTAAGTTAGACTCTTAGATAGTAAGGAAGTTAACCTTCAACCATTGGTAAACACGAATCTAATGTCTGTGATGGCAATAAGTACATACCTATCGATAATCACCCTAAATATAAATGGACTGAATGCACCAATCAAAAGACATAGAGTCACTGAATGGATAAAAAAACCAAGACCAATCTAAGTGCTGCCTACAAGAGACACACTTTAAACCCAAAGAGATACACAGACTAAAAGTGAAGGGATGGAAAAAGATATTTCATGCAACTAATAGAGAGAAAAAAGCAGGAGTTGCAGTACTTGGATCAGACAAAATAGATGTCAAAACAAAGAAAGTCACAAGAGACAAAAAAGGACATTACATAATGATAAAGGGGTCAATCCAACAAGAGGATATAACCATCATAAATATCTATGCTCCCAACACAGGAGCACCTACATATGTGAAACAAATATTAACTGAATTAAAAGGGGAAATAGAATGCAATACATTCTATTGGTTCTTTTCTTTTTCTCCTCCTTTATCTTCTTCCTCCATTCTTTATATATTAGGTATGATATTCCATACTCTTTGTCTATCCCTTGAATGACTTTGTGGATAGTTAATTTAATTTTGCATTTGCTTAGTAATTAGCTTTTCTTCTTTCTTTACTGTGTTTTTATTACCTCTTGTGATAGCTATTAAACCTTAGGAACACTTCCATCTATAGTAGTCCCTCCAAAATAGACTGTAGGGATGTTTTATGGGAAGTAAATTCTCTCAGCTTTTGCTTATCTGAAAATTGTTTAATCCCTCCTTCCAATTTAAATGATAATCTTGCCAGATAAAGTTCTCTTCATTCTAGGCCCTTCTGCTTCATTGCATTAAATATATCATGCCATTCCCTTCTGGCATGTAAGGTTTCTGCTGCTGAGAAGTCTAATGTTAGCCTGATGGGCTTTCCTTTGTATGTAATCTTATTTCTCTCTCTTGCTGCTTTTAACAGTCTGTCCTTATCCTTGATCTTTGCCATTTTAATTACTATATGTCTTGGTGTTGTCTTCCTTGGATCCCTTGTATTGGGAGATCTGTGGATCTCCATGGCCTGAGAGACTATCTCCTTCTCCAGATTGGGGAAGTTTTCAACAGTTACCTCCTCAAAGACACATTCTATCTATTTCTCTCTCCCTTCTTCTTCTGCTACCCCTGTAATGCGAATATTTTTGGATTGATCAAACAGTTCTCTCAATATTCTTTCATTCTTGGAGATCCTTTTTTCTCTCTGTGCCTCAGCTTCTTTGTATTCCTCTTCTCTAGTTTCTATTTCATTTATCATCTCCTCCACTGTATCCAACCTGCTTTTAATACCCTCCATTGTGCTCTTCAATGATTGGATCTCTGACCGGAATTCATTCCTGAGTTCTTGAATATCTTTCCATACCTCCATTAGCATGTTAATGATTTTTAGTTTATACTCCCTTTCTGGAAGAATCATGAGGTTCATGTCATCTTTCTCAGGGGTTATATTAATTTTACTCTGTACCAGGTTCCTTTGGCATTTTGTATTTATGTATGGCATCCTTTAGTGTCCAGAAGCTCTACTCTCTGGAGCTGCTCAGCCCCTGAAGCAGTGTCGGGGATTGCAAGGGAGTGGTATTGGTGCCTCCGTGTTGCAAAGAGCTTTTTCCTGCTCCTGGCTGCTGTGCCTGTCTCCACTGCCTGAACCAGTGGGCTAAGCACACAGGTATAAGCTTTTGTCCCACAGCTGCCAGATATGGATCCCTGCTTTCCACATGCAGCTGGAATCTCAGTCTCCCCAGGAACTCCGCTTGTCCCAGCTTTCCAACCCTGTAATCACGAGAGTATGATGAAAGCACCATGAAATGTAGGTTGTGCTCCCGGAGAAGATCTTCGGAGCTAGGTATTCAGCAGTCCCACACCTCCACTCCCTCCCTGCTCTGTTTCTCTTCTTCTCACTGGTGAGCTAGGGTGGGGGAAGGGCTTGGGTTCCACCAGGCCACAGCGTTGTTGCGTTACCCTGTTCCGTGAGGTCTGCTCTTTTCTCCAGGTGTATTCAGTCTGACGCAGTCCTCTTTCCTGTTGCTCTCTCAGGATTAGTTGTATTAATTATATTTTCCTATTATATGTGTTTTTAGGTAGAAGCCTCTGTCTCACCTCTCACGCCGCCATCTTTAATCTCCATTTTTTCTTATGTGTAATTTCTCTCTCCAACAGTATCCTGGCTCCAATCCCCCCATTCATTTACTTATTTTTTCTGTCCCAATATACTTCATAACTCTTTCAGAATCATTAACCCATACTCCATAAGAAACAACTTTACCAATTAGAGTATACTGTTTATGTATAGCTCCTTTATTTATTCTTTAGTTTTACAGTTTTGGTCAAAATAGCACTTTCCGAAGTTACATAGATTGGCTCTTTGTTCCCCCTTTCTCCACAAGTAAGCTTATCCATATATTTGTAATTTAGTCAGGCTCTTTTCCATAGTCTGCAGTCCGCCCTAAGATTCTCTGACCTCCCGGTCAGATTCTTTTTTCTTCCTTTTGGCAATTTTGAATAAAATTGCAATAAGCATTTGCATACAGGTTTTGTGTGGACATGTTTTCAAATATGTTGGCTAAACCAAATGGCTTGATTGTTGGGACTGTATGTTAAATATCTTTTAACTTTAGAAGAAGCAGCTAACCTCTCTTCCAAAGTGGCTGTAACATTTTTTCATTCCACCAGCAATGAATGTATTTTGTTCTCTTCACAGTATGTTTAATAGAACATAAGTTTTAAATTTTGGTGAAGCTCAATTTATTGATAGTTTTATTCTTTCATGGATTGTACCTTTGATGTTGAATCTAAAAGTCATTACCATATGTAAGGTCACAGATTTTTTCCTGCTTTCTTCTAGAAGTTATAAATTTCATGTTTTAAATTTAGGACTGATTCATTTTGAGTTAATTTTTGTATAAAGAACGTGGTACTTGTGGACATTTGTTGTTGTTGTTGTTTTTGCATATAAATATTATTTTATTCCAGCACCATTTGTTGAAAAGGGTATCATTGCTGCATTAAATTTACTTTGTACTTTTGTAAAAAAATCAGTTGACTGTATTTGTATGGATTAATTTTTGAACTTTCTGTTCTGTTCCTGTGGTGTTTGTGTCTGTCCCTTTGCCAATACCACACAGTCTTCAGAACTGAAATTGTATAGTAAGTTTTGAAGCTGGACAATGTCGGCTCTCTAATTTTGTTCTTTTTTTTATAGAATTGCTTTGGCTATTCTGGTCCCTTTGCCTTTACAAATGCCTTTTAGAATCAGTTTGTTTACACTTACAAAAACGCTTGCTGGTTTTATATCTGCAAAAACACTTGTGAGGTCAAATGTTTAAAACATTTTTTAAAGGAGATACCTTTTTTCTTATTTCAGTAATGCTTCCATTACAACTTAGAAATCTTCATGTATTTGTAGGTACTATTACATTCAGTTTATTAGCTGCTGCACAGTGCTATATTTATGACCATTTATCTTGATACCTAGATTAATCACCAGTTTTATTCATGAAATTTGGTTCTGAATACATCTTAGTGCTTTTCAAAAATCAAATAACAGTTTGTTTTTTTTTTACAAGGTGACAGCTCCTTGAGGAAGATGATATTCATGACTTAGAGGTGAAAAATTTTGAAGTGCTTAACTACTTGCCCAAGAATCAGAATCAACCTATTACACATTGTAGGACTTGTCCATCTCAGATTTACATAGCAACTCAAACTTAGCATGTCCAAAATGGAATTTATTAATTTATTCTTAAAACCTGATCCTCCTTAATCCCCTATCCTGATCAGTGGCACAACCATCTGTCCACATATCCAAACCAAAACTTCTTCCTCAGAACCCCATTAAATAGGTTTCTTAGTTTTGTTCATTTTCTTTAATTGACGTATCTAAATTGAGCCTATTCTTCTTCCCTAATTTTTATTATCCTCCATTGTCGATCTACTTTAACTTGCACATATATTTGTAATACTTTGCATTACAATATATTAAAGTAATGGTGCCTTGAGGTAGAGCCTTTCTTATTTTGTTCTTTGTAGCATTCATATTAAAGGAGAAATGGGGAAGGGAAAAAACGAAAACACTAAATCCCAAGCCTTTTATTTTAGTTAATTAATCTGTTCATAAATATTTATTGAATATATACTGTGTATTGGGTATAGAGCTGTTTGCTTAGAACACAGCATTTTTGTTCCAGTTTCGTTAAGAAGGTAGACATTAATAAATGTTACATACGTACTTAAAATATTAGTTGATATGAAGAATTATTACTTCCTAGGAACAGTTTATAGTCAGCTTCTACTGTATTATAATCTAGAAGGGCAAGTGAGGAGATGAGAAAAGAATATACATAACAGGGAAGAACAACAATAAAAGAATAGTTGTCAGCAGTTTTAAATGGCACTATGGTGGTTCCTATCTACTCAGGTGAAGTCTGGAGGTTCTGAACTTTCCATAGTGCATTTTAGACTAAGTCCTTGTTAAGACAGACCAATTTCTCAACACCCAAAAAAGCAACTAACTGGATTAAAAAATGGGCAGAGGATACGAAGAGACAATTGTCCAAAGAAGAAATTCAGATGGCAAACAGACACATGAAAAGATGCTTCACATCGCTAATCATCAGGGAAATGCAGATTAAAACCACAATGAGATACACCTCACACCAGTTAGGATGGTCAGCATTGAAAAGACTAATAACAACAAATGATTGCAAGGATGTGGAGAAAGGGGAACCCTCCTGCACTGCTGGTAGGAATGTAAGCTAGTTCAACCATTGTGAAAAGCAATATGGAGGTTCCTCAAAAAACTAAAAATAGGAATACCATTTGACCTGGGAATCCCACTCCTAGGAATTTACCCAAAGAATACAAGTTCTCAGATTCAAAAAGACATATGCACCCCTTTATTTATCACAGCACTATTTACAATAGCCGAGATATGGAAGCAACCTAAGTGTCTATCAGTAGATGAATGGATAAAGATGTGATACATATACACAATGGAATACTATTCGGCCATAAGAAAGAAACAAATCCTACCATTTGCAACAACATGGATGGAGCTGGAGAATATTATGCTCAGTGAAATTAGCCAGGCAGAGAAAAACAAGTACCAAATGATTTCCCTCATTTATGGAGTATAACAACGAAGCAAAACTGAAGGAACAACAAAACGGGGGGAGGGGAGCAGCCAAGATGGCGGCGTGAGTAGGACAGTGGGAATCTCCTCCCAAGAACATATATTTTTGAAAATACAACAAATACAACTATCCCTAAAAGAGAGACCAGAAGACACAGGACAACAGCCAGACTACATCCACACCTGCGAGAACCCAGCGCCTGGTGAAAGGGGTAAGATTCAAGCCACAGCCCAGTGGGACCTGAGGCCCCTCACCCCAGCTCCCAGCGGGAGGAGGGGAGTCAGAACGGAGACGGAGAGGGAGCCCAGGAATGCTAAACACCCAGCCCTAGCTGTCCACACTAGAGCACAGATACAGTGCATGCTTGGGGTGCTGGAAACTAGGGAAGCAGGAGAGTTAGACCTGTGAGTGGGTCCTGAAACCAGTGCCCCTGTGACAAAGAAAAGGGAGTGATTTTTGAAAGTCTTAAAGGGACAGGGACCCCATTGCTGGACGGAAGCATCCCAGGTCACAGTCCAGCAGCTGGAAATTCCAGGGAACTCCAGGTGCACTAACCCCCTGGGCAAGAGCTCTGAGACCCCTCACGGAGGTTAACAGCCAAACAGCCCCCCGTCCATTACCCCTCCAGGGCCCCGTCATAGCAGAACAGCAGCCTGAGGCTGTCCACGTCCACAGCAAGGGAGCTTCCTCCATACCCGCCGGGCAAGATACAGAGACCCAGTCTACACGCAATTGCCCAACATAAGCCACTAGGGGGTCTCATTTTTCCCAGTAAAGAAAGGCCAGGAGCCAAGTGGAAAGAGTCTTGACTCTCCCAGGTGACAGACACGTCAGTAGCCCACCACTGCACCTATCAACATGAAAAGGCAAAAAAATCTGATCCAGACAAGACTAACCCAGACAGCTTCGACATCTTCTACATCTTCCCCTGAGAAGGAACCTGGGGAGATAGATTTAACCAGTCTTCCTTAAAAAGAATTCAAAACAAAAGTCATAACCATGCTGATGGACTTGCAGAGAAATATGCAAGAACCAAGGAGGGAGAATACAGAAATAAAACAATCTCTGGAAGGACTTCAAAACAGAATGGACGAGATGCAAGAGACCATTAATGGACTAGAAAACAGAGAACAGGAATGCAGAGAAGCTGATGCAGAGAGAGATAAAAGGATCTCCAGGAATGAAAGAATTTTAAGAGAGCTGAGTGACCAATCAAAAAGGAATAATATACGCATCATCGGAATAGCAGGAGGAGAAAAGACAGAAAAAGGGATAGAAAATGTCTTTGAAGAAATAATTGCCGAAAACTTCCCCAAACTAGGGGAGGAAATGGCCTCTCAGACCACAGAGGTACACAGAACTCCCATGACAAGGGATCCAAGGAGGGCAACACCAAGACACATAGTAATTAAAATGGCAAAGATCAAAGACAAGGACAAAGTATTAAAGGCAGCCAGAGAGAAAAAAAAGGTCACCTACAAAGGAAAACCCATCAGGCTATCATCAGACTTCTCAACAGAAAACCTACAGGCCAGAAGAGAATGGCATGATATACTTAATGCAATGAAACAGAAGGGTCGTGAACCAAGAATACTGTATCCAGCACGATTGTCATTTAAATATGAAGGAGGGATTAAGCAATTCCCAGAAAAGCAAAAGTTGAGGGAATTTGCCTCCCACAAACCACCTCTACAGGGCATCTTACAGGGACTGCTCTAGATGGGAGCACTCCTAAAAAGAGCACAGAACAAAACACCCAACATATGAAGAAGGGAGGAGGAGGAATAAGAAGGGAGAGAAATAAAGAATCATCAGACAGTGTTTATAATAGCTCAATAAGCGAGTTAAGTTAGACAGTAAGATAGTAAAGAAACTAACCCTGAACCTTTGGTAACCACATACTTAAAGCCTGCAATGGCAATAAGTACATATGTTTCAATAGTCACCCTAAATGTAAATGGACTGAATGCACCAATCAAAAGACACAGAGTAATAGAATGGATAAAAAAGCAAGACCCATCCATATGCTGCTTACAAGAGACTCACCTCAAACCCAAAGACATGCACAGACTTAAAGGCAAAGGATGGAAAAAGATATTTCATGCAAACAACAGAGAGAAAAAAGCAGGTGTTGAAATACTAGTATCAGACAAAATAGACTTCAAAATAAACAAAGTAACACAAGATAAAGAAGGACATTACATAATGATAAAGGGCTCAGTCCAACAAGAGGATATAACCATTATAAATATATATGCACCAATACAGGAGCACCAACATATGTGAAACAAATACTAACAGAATTAAAGGAGGAAATAGAATGTGATGCATTCATTTTGGGAGACTTCAACACACCACTCACTCCAAAGGACAGATCCACCAGACAGAAAACAAGTAAGGACACAGAGACACTGAAGAACATCCTAGAACAGATGGACCTAATAGACACCTACAGAACTCTACATCCAAAAGCAACAGGATACACATTCTTCTCAAGTGCACATGGAAGATTCTCGAGAATAGACCACATACTAGGCCACAAAAAGAGCCTCAGCAAATTCCAAAAGATTGAAATCCTACCAACCAACTTTTCAGACCACAAAGGTATAAAACTAGAAATAAATTGTACAAAGAAAGCAAAAAGGCTCACAAACACATGGAGGCTTAACAACACGCTCCTAAATAATCAATGGATCAATGACCAAATTAAAATGGAGATCCAGCAATATATGGAAACAAATGACAACAACAACACAAAGCCCCAACTACTGTGGGATACAGAAAAAGCCGTCTTAGGAGAAAAGTATATAGCAATCCAGGCATATTTAAAGAAGGAAGAACAATCCCAAATGAATGGTCTTATGTCACAATGATCAAAATTGGAAAAAGAAGAACAAATGAGGCCTAAGGTCAGCAGAAGGAGGAACCTAATAAAGATCAGAGAAGAAATAAATAAAATTGAGAAGAATAAAACAATAGCAAAAATCAACGAAACCAAGAGCTGGTTCTTTGAGAAAATAAACCAAATAAATAAGCCTCTAGCCAGACTTATTAAGAGGAAAAGAGAGTCAACACACATCAACAGAATCAGAAACGAGAAAGGAAAAATCACGACGGACCCCACAGAAATACAAAGAATTATTAGAGAGTACTATGAAAACCTATATGCTAACGAGGTGGAAAACCTAGGAGAAATGGACAACATCCTAGAAAAATACAACCTTCCAAGACTGACCCAGAAAGAAACAGAAAATCTAAACAGACCAATTACCAGCAACGAAATTAAAGTGGTAATCAAAAAACTATCGAAGAACAAAACCCCCGGGCCGATGGATTTACCTCGGAATTTTATCAGACATACAGGGAAGACATAATACCCATTCTCCTTAGAGTTTTCCAACAAATAGAAGAGGAGGGAATACACCCAAACTCATTCTATGAAGCCAACATCACCCTAATACCAAAACCAGGCAAAGACCCCACCAAAAAGGAAAACTACAAACCAATATCCCTGATGAACGTAGATGCAAAAATACTCAACAAAATATTAGCAAACCGAATTCAAAAATACATCAAAAGGATCATACACCATGACCAAGTGGGATTCATCCCAGGGATGCAAGGATGGTACAACATTCGAAAATTCATCAACATCATCCACCACATCAACAAAAAGAAAGACAAAAGCCACATGATCACCTCCATAGATGCTGAAAAAGCATTTGATAAAATTCAACATCCATTCATGATAAAACCTCTCAACAAAATGGGTATAGAGGGCAAGTACCTCAACATAATAAAGGCCATATATGATAAACCCACAGCCAACATCATACTGAACAGCGAGAGGCTGAAAGCTTTTCCTCTGCGATCAGGAACAAGACAGGGATGCCCACTCTCCCCACTGTTACTCAACATAGTACTGGAGGTCCTAGCCATGGCAATTAGACAAAACAAAGAAATACAAGGAATCCAGATTGGTAAAGAAGAGGTCAAACTGTCACTATTTACAGATGACATGATATTGTACATAAAAAACCCTAAAGACTCCACTCCGAAACTACTAGAGCTAATATCGGAATTCAGCAATGTTGCAGGATACAAAATTAACACACAGAAATCTGTGGCTTTCATGTACACTAACAATAAACTAATAGAGAAGTCAGGAAGACAATTCCATTAACAATAGTATCAAAAAGAATAAAATACCTAGGAATAAACCTAACCAAAGAAGTGAAAGACCTATACCCTGAAAGCTATAAGAAACTCTTAAGAGAAATTAAAGAGTTCACTAACAAATTGAAACTCATCCCATGCTCCTGGTTAGGAACAATTAATATCGTCAAAATGGCCATCCTGCCCAAAGCAATATACAGATTCGATGCAATCCCTATCAAACTACCAAAGCATTCTTCAATGAACTGGAACAAATAGTTCAAAAATTCATATGGAAACACCAAAGACCTCGAATAGCTAAAGCAATCCTGAGAAGGAAGAATAAAGTGGGGGATCTGACTCCCCAACTTCAATCTCTACTACAAAGCCACAGTAATCAAGACAATTTGGTACTGGCACAAGAACAGAGCCACAGACCAATGGAACAGAATAGAGACTCCAAACATTAACCCAAACATATATGGTCAACTAATATTCGATAAAGGGCCCATGGACATACAATGGGGAAATGACAGTCTCTTCAACAGATGGTGCTGGCAAAACTGGACAGCTACATGTGAGAGAATGAAACTGGATCACTACCTAACCCCATACACAAAAGTAAATTCGAAATGGATCAAAGACTTTAATGTAAGTCATGAAACCATAAAACTCTTAGAAAAAAACATAGGCAAAAATCTCTTAGACATAAACATGAGTGACCTCTTCTTGAACATATCTCCCCAGGCAAAGGTATCAAAAGCAAAAATGAACAAATGGGACTATATCAAGCTGAAAAGCTTCTGTACAGCAAAGGACACCATCAATAGAACAAAAAGGTATCCTACAGTATGGAATAATATATTCATAAATGACAGATCCGATAAAGGGTTGACATCCAAAATATATAAATAGCTCACACACCTCAACAAACAAAAAGCAAATAATCCAATTAAAAAATGGGCAGAGGAGCTGAATAGTTTTCCAAAGAAGAAATTCAGATGGACAACAGACACATGAAAAGATGTTCCACATTGCTTGTCATTAGAGAAATGCAAATTGAAACCACAATGAGATATAATCTCACACCAGTAAGTATGGCTACCATCGAAACGAAAAACAACAACAAATGTTGGCAAGGTTGTGGAGAAAGGGGAACCCTTCTACACT
The DNA here is from genome assembly GCF_030020395.1 of Manis pentadactyla. Lineage (NCBI taxonomy): Eukaryota > Metazoa > Chordata > Mammalia > Pholidota > Manidae > Manis > Manis pentadactyla. The sequence goes on along the minus strand of NC_080029.1, from coordinate 62,143,288 downwards.
GCTGGTGGGAATGTATATTAGTTCAACCATTGTGGAAAGCAGTATGGAGGTTCCTTAAAATGCTCAAAATACAAATACCATTTGACCCAGGAATTCCACTTCTAGGAATTTACCCCAAGAATACAGCACTCCAGTTTGAAAAAGACAGATGCACCCCTATGTTTATCGCTGAACTATTTACAATAGCCAAGATATGGAAGCAACCTAAGTGTCCATCAGTAGATGAATGGATAAAGAAGAAGTGGTACATATACACAATGGAATATTACTCAGCTATAAGAAAAAAACAGATACTACCATTTGCAACAACATGGATTGAACTAGAGGGTATTATCCTCAGTGAAATAAGCCAGGCAGAGAAAGACAATTACCAAATGATTTCACTCGTATGTGGAGTATAAGAACAAAAGAAAACTGAAGGAACAAAACAACAGCAGTAGCACAGAACCCAAGAATGGACTAACAGTTACCAAAGATAAAGAGACTGGGGAGGACAGGTGGGAAGGTAGGGATAAGGGCGGGAAAAAAGAAAGGGGACATTACGATTAACATGTATAGTATTGGGGGGGCACGGGGAGGGCTGTGCAAGACAGAGAAGACAAGTAGTGATTTTACAGCATCATACTATGTTGATGGACAGTGACTCTGAACGGGTATGTGGGGGGTACATGGTGAAGGGGGTTGCCTAGTAAACATAATGTCCTTCATGTAATTGTAGATTAATGATACCAAAATAAAACTAATTTAATGAGACAAAAATAAAAAACTGAAGGAACAAAATAGCAACAACTCACAGACTCCAAGAAGGGACTAGTGGTTACCAAAGAGGAGGCATGTGAGAAGGCATGGAGGGAGGGAGAAGGGGATTGAGGGGTATTATGTTTAGTACACATGGTGTGAGGTGTCACTGAGAATGCAGTGTAGCACAGAGAAAGAAAATAGTGAATCTGTGGCATTTTACTACACTGATGGACAGTGGCTGCAATGGGGTATGGGTGGGAACTTGGTAATGCGAGTAAATGTAGTGACCATATTGTTTTTCTTGTGAAACCTTCATAAGAGTGTATATCAATAATACCTTAATTTCAAAAAAAGACAGAACCAATTTATAAGTAAGCTTTGATTAAAACGTGTATTTAGAGGCATTGAATATCAGTTGAAATTATATACATTATTTCACATCCCCTTTTGAATTCCTCATTTTTTGCTTTGTGTAATCTTCAGTTCCTTCTGTCTTCTTTTTTTCTCTCATCTCCTTTGCCACTTCTTATCTACTTTCCATCTTTCTGTTGTAATGTCTGTCTTGTCTTACTGTTCTGCCACATCTCTGCTTTCCTTTATCCCTTCAATCTTCAGTGCTTTTTCACTTTTATCCTAAACAAGGAGCAAACTAAAAGGGATTCAAGTTAAAATGACTTACATATACTTACTTTTTGTACATATATATTACTTAGCAATATAGACATGATTGTGTGTATATATGCTAACTTTTGAGATAAATGGTATCTTTTTTCAATCTGTGCTATTATTAGTATATTTTTTAATATAATAAGGTAGCACTATTTAAAAATGAGCCTTATAGAATAAAAAACAATTCAGAATTTTCTGATTAGCTGATCACTCATTCTTTTTATCATTTGGGGTTAAAGTGAAGCTTCTTCCCATTGAACAAGGTGAATACAGGTTGCAAAAAGAAAGATCTGATATTGACTGATTTAAGGATAAATCAAGAAATGTGACATTTCATACATGGGTCTTTTCACCTAGAGTGCAAGGTTGTCAGTCAGAATTTGCATAGTATAGGAAATCAATTGAAACTTGAGCCCATGGACATTTACTTCAGCAAAATTCTTACTAATTATCATGACTATGTCTAGTTATACTGTTGTAGGCATAATTTAGATCTTTCTGAAAAGTTGCTATTCTTTTATATAATTTTAAACCTCATATTAATGACACGTTAACTTACAGTTTGCCAGCTATATTTCAGATGGTACCATTACTTTAAGTGCTTATTAAACCAGTAGTGTTTATATGTTGCAAATTCTGCTAGTACCTTGAACCTAAAAAGCCATTTTATATAGAAAATCGAATGCCTGTTATATGTTTCAAATTGTCTTCTTTTTTTCTAAAGGAGGTCGTTTGTGCTATTTTTGTTTTCTTAAGTAATACAGCAAGTGATACACTTATTGTAGCACTGAATTTAATTTTCTGAAAACCACTGTTTTTGGTGATGAATCTTTAACTAGATACTGAATGATCCAGCTCAGCAAAATATGTCAGCTATACTGATTTGGCACTTATATTAACATAAAAGATCTGGTCTCATTTTTCAGTACTCTGTATCAAGGAACAACAAAGTGAGAAACTATGGTGCAAATCCAGCTTTCCATCTGTTTTTATAAATAAAGTTTTATTGGAACACAGCCATGCCTGTTCATTTATATAAGATCTGTGGATGCTTTTGCACTACATAGACAGTTTAGTAGCTATGACAGCAAACTAATGGCAAAGCCTAAAGTATTATCTGACCCTTTACATAATAAGTTTGCTGATCCCTTCTCTGTTTAATGTAGTTGAGACTAAACTATGATCTTTGATTACCTGTGGCAAGTACTTCTGGAGACTTTTAAGGAATACAAATAGAGAAGTATAAGTATCAGCTTTTTCTCTTACCAGATTTATGTCTGTATTGGAAGTTACTTGTTTCCATCTAAATTTTCAAATATCAAATTAAACATTTGTTCTTTTATTAGCTTTTTTTTCTCTTGATTACCATTAATTACAATACTTGCATTAATTATAAAGGATAATAATAATAAAGCAAAACTGAGATCAAGATGCAAAGTGTTGACTTTGCTTACTTATGCCCCGCATGTCAGACCCGGTACACTTACCAAACCATGATTCAAATTCTTTCATCAGTAAAATGATAAATCACTGTGTAATATGTTTTAAGGGAATCACATTATTTTTAGTTGGAATGCTAAATTCATGTGCCAAGGATCTCATAAAACTTTAGATAAGAAAATTTGCTTTTAATTTAAATATTTCCATTGTTAGATATGAATTTTAATATTAGATTACATGTAGTTATCTTAATCATATTTGTTGAAAGATGTTAGTTTAACATTTAAACTTTTCCTTTGCCTCTCCTAAAGTTCTTCACACTGCAGTGCCTTAAAAGCCTAAGTATTATGTTGAAATTCCATACACTTTTTGTTGTGTTGATTATTTGGAATATACAGATTATGTAACTTACCACACTGTTTTTTTCTTCCTGATCTTATGTAATTGAAACAAAAAAAGGAGATTTATAATCTTGAGAATGAAATTTTTTTTGCATAAGTTCCCAGTGACCTACCAATATATTTAATTTTCATGTATCTTTTCACATTTTAAGTTACCAAGTTCAGTAAATTAATTATGAAGTTTATAAAGATATATGTTGAATCTTCTTTGAAAACTGCCATTATCAGCTCTGATTTTATCTGAAAAGAGTAACATTAAGGTAAATATTCCTCACCACATATGGCTTCCTTAAAAATATATTTAGCCAACCAATAACTAATAGTTAAATACCACTGATATTCTTCAAATACTTTTTACATGATCATAAATAATTATAAGAATGTTATCTTCTACTTCTTCATTATGTTTTTTTAATTGATTTAAAAAAGTGATTATCTTCATAGTTCTTACAGAACAAGCTTTTATGAAACAGGATATTTGAAAACTTGATTTATTTTGGGAGGAAAAAAGGTAAAAGATGAAAGTATTTGCACTTACTGACATGTGAATCCAAATGGACATTAGCAGTTTGAGATACACTCCATATATGTAATACAGTATTACTATACCATCCTGTTATATTATTTAAGGATGTGTAGAAATAGATTTTTGATGTATGTTTATTTTTTTCCTGTTAAAGTATATGTTCTAAAATTTATACCTTCCATGAATGTGGTGATTTCATTGAAGTGTAGAGTTTGAAACAATTTTGTAACAAATTTATTAAGTGTCCTCTATTTTCTGAGTATCTTTTTTGTGTGTGGTAAAGGTTATATTAGGAGCACAGAAATGGAGGGGGGACTTGAGAAAACAGGAACTTGGATATGTAAATTTATTAGTACAATTTTAAAATAATTTGTAACATTTCTAAAATCTGTATCATTCCACTAATACCCATTACAGATTTTCATTTAATTAACTAAATTTATTGGTTGTGTAAATTATATTACAGACATTTTCTAAGATATGTTGTTTAGAATGTCTTTCTTTAGTGCATTTGTTCAATTCACCAACATCAACATTTAAGCACTATGCCTCTTTCAAGACAAAATGCATTTATGAGGGAAATCAATTTACTTCCTTTGTTTTTAAATTGAATAACTCTATATATGTAATGAAAAAGAAAATAATAGCTAAAATGTGATCCAATTTTGGTCAGCCTTTGTATATAGTATATTTGTTTCCATGAATAGGTACAGCGGGAGATTTTCAGGTCAAGTTTGATGGTAATTATTTGTCATTGCTTTAGAAAGAACATAGTTAAACTTTGCAGTAAAAATACTTGCCTTGTTTTATTTGTGATGATGTCGAAAAAACAGAGGAAATACAGTTTCTGGTAAGAATTGGAAGTCCAGGAATAAATATAATGATGAGAATGAGTGCTTCTATCACTGGGGAACTTTCTTCATCTAAGCACATATGAACAATTGATCCTTGTAGTCATATATAGCAGTAAACATTAATAACTTAACAGTCTGAAGTCAGTGCAGAAGATATGGAGCATTATTGAAAGATGGAGTCGAGCAGGTGGCACTTTAATATGTTCAGTGTCATCGTTGACTCTAAAGACTAGTCGAATGAAATTACTTGAGGTTCTAAAGATTTAAAAAGCGAACTCATTTTGCTGCACTAAGGAAATGCTACTGATCAGGCTTTCTGTGTCCCTTTTTTCTAGGCTAGAAAATATTAACCCTGAAGAAAATGACATGGTAAGCCATTCTCTGAGGAGATTTCTTGATGTCAGTCTTATATCTTAGAGGCTTAAGTTCAATTGAGTGGGTTTCAAGAACTAAGATGTGGGAAGAAGAAGAATTGACACACTAATAATGTACATCTTTGCTGCAATATGAAAATTCAATAACTTCACTCAGTCAATTTACAATTCACATGTGCCTATTAATTAAAACCCTATATTAAATAAAATATATTAAAACTTCATGTCTGACTAACATATAATGGTGTTGGTAGACATTGCAGGAATTACTGAACAGAATAAACAATGCAGACACGGGGATAGCTATTCAGAAGAATGGAGCTATAATTGTGGATAGAATCTACAAGACCAAGGAATATAAAAGGAGGAGAACTGCAGAAGAAATGAATGCAGTGATAGAGGAACGAGATGCTGCTTTGTCACAGGTAATAACTGCATGTGTCTTATTCTGAAAAGCAAATACCATTTTCCCCTCTTTCTTTATCATTAAAAAATGACCTTTCCCCATATATTCTTAATTCAACTTAGTGTTTAGCACATGGTCAATACCACAATGATTAGATGTGTTGAAATAATCACATATTCTGTTACTCCTTCAAATAAGTGCATCCTAGTAATAAAACTCTTTACTTGTTATAAAAATTTATGTTCTTTAAAGTAATCGCATTTATATGAGACTTCTTACTGGAGTTGCAGTTTTGTGAGGGATGAGATTATGTCTTTATTGCTGTTTCATTCCCAGTGCCTAATTCAGTGTCTTTTAATAAACACCGGTAAGTGAATCAAATTATTGGTGTGTTCTTTTCTGAACATGACTTACACCTTCCTGCTCTGCAACCTGATTAGCTCCCCGAGGATGCTGCCTCCACTGCAATGCTCTCCAGGAGTGAGTGTATTTCCTCCCACAACAGTTCTGCCAGTGGGCTCAGACGCTTCTTCCTTATTAGTGTTTTTAGATCATTGTTCCTTTTTCCTCTCTAAATACCTCCAGCTTTGGAGCTCATGCATCAGTTTGTACCACGCACTGTACACTCCTGTTGTAGTCCTGTACATACACTTCCCTAATTTCTTAAAGATTTTTAGGACCCATTTTGCTGTTTCTTCAGCCTCCTCCTGTAATAATTCTTGGAAGTTTAAATATGTAGATGAACCTTCAATATCCTGGCCCCTCATCTCCTTGAATTTCTTTCCCCCCATCATCACGTGCTTTACACTACTTCTGCCATCCACCCTACAGTCGTTCCACTGTTTCTGACCACCACTTACTGTTTTCCCAGATCACTTACTATAGAATTCTTACTCTGGCAAATTTACCACTTCACTGACACCTCTATTTATTTTACCACCCGTTTTCCTATCCTTCAAGCATCTCATGTCCTCCCTCCCCTCTTTATCTAACATGTCCCACCATTTCATCTGCCAGCCTACCTGCGTCTCTACCCATATACTCTGCCTTTTCTACTGCCTTTCTTTTTTACTAACGCTTCTGTTTAAGGGCAACCTTTCTATTTCTAAACTGTTCACATCTTTTCTTGTCTGCTTACGGTTATCACTTAACCAATTGTCCTTTTCTCTCCTACTTTATAAAAAGTTTCCTATTAGTTCATTTCTATCACTGTCTAAAATGTTTTAACTAGCTTCCATGGAGACTGGGTGGAAGTTTTTTTAAGTCTTGGTCTGCTTGTGGTTCATCCTTGTACTTTAGGCAAGGCTTTATTTCCAAACTGAGAGCATAGTATTCACTACGGGCCTACTCCTGGCAGATCCTGTATTCTAATGTTTGTCTCCTCAGCATTGTAAGACTGGAAAACTCCATTGAAATTTACAATTCACATGTGCCTATTAATCAAATCCTATATTAAAACTAAATAAAGTAAAATATATTAAAAATAATTAAAACTTCTGACCAACATATAATGATGTTCGTAGACATTATAGAAATTACTGAACAGAGTAAACAATGCAGACACAGAGGTTGTTATTCAGAAGAATGGAGCTAATAATTACGGATAGAATCTACAAGACCAAGGAACATAAAAGGACAGCAACTGCAGTTGCTCAATTGAGAAGAAATGAATGCAGATAGAAGGTTTAGGATTTAGCAAATGATTTGCGTTGGGAACAAGTCTCATATCCTAATTGTGTCACTGCCGTGTATAACTGCCAAAAGCCTGGATGATTTCTCTGTCCTTCTTTGTCTTCTGAGTGGTCAGAGCCTGATTTCTCAGCCCATTGCCTATGCCTTGAATCTTTAAAACTCAGGGGAGAAAATGACTGTAAATCTTCAAATCACCTCTCTCTAATTAACCCTTCTTCAGAATCTTAGCCAGTCAAGTCATTGTTGCAGCAGCAGCCTCTGATGTCTTCAGACAGATGATTATTTAATTTAAATATACTTTTCTTCTTCTTGGCTGGAGTATTTTTCTGCCACAAATGATCCCATCCTATTAGATGTGGAGATCTGACATTTACCTTCAGATTAGAAGTGGAAAGAGTCCCTAAACTTTTTAAATGGGCAGCTGTTTTTACCCTACCAAGTGTATTCAGTCTTGGATCATTTGATGTCTTGTTGATAGCCAAAACTATTTTGATGTGCTTGGAAACAGTTATAGTATGAACTCAAACATTTGATGTTTTTTATCATTTATCTTCTTAAGTTAACTAGAAATAAACACATATAGCATAATTAAATATTGACTGCTACCCATTCCTTCTTCCTCTCTTGCCCACTTCCTGTCATGCTGTGAAAAGATAAAGAAATCAACATTTTGTAATATTTACCAACATGTCTATCTATAAATAGATATTATCTATTTCTGCAGTATATTTTCTAACACTGCATGCTTTATGAAGAAGTTGTTGTTTAATTATTTTAATTATCATGCTTGTCAAGCTCCTCAGTGAAGTTGCATGAATTGTTATTTTTATGTCATAATCATTATAAATCTAAACTTTGAATTGTCGTCTGATAGTTCTGAATGGAGAATTTTTACCTTCCTTTTTAGAAAGAAACTTTTTATTTTGGAATAGTTCTAGATTTATAGAAATGTTTCAAAGATAGTACAGTTCAGAGAACCTATGTACCTTTTACCCAGGACTGGTTTGCCATGGTTTTGCCACCTCCCATCATTGTGGTGTGTGTTTAAAAATTAAGAAACCACATTAGTATGTTACCATGAACTCCAGACTTCGTGCAGATTTTACCAGTTTTCCATGAAAGTCCTTCTGTTCCAAAGTTGAGCTTTGTCTGGTTGTTGTGGCTCCCTCGTCTCCACCCGCCTGTGACAGCTATCAGTCTTCCTTTCTTCCCCCATGACCTCAACAGTATTGAATATATATTGCTCAGATAATTTGTGGAATATCTCTGAATTTGGGTTTGTCTGATATCTTTCTTACGATTATACTTAAATTCCGAGTTTTTGGAAAGAATTCCACAGAACTCACCTTAATCTTAAAACTAATACTTAGCATCACATATTTTCTAATTATGCTATGTATTCTGAGTAGTGCCAGGATAACTTTAGTCCCACTCTAAGTAGTTCTTGGAAATTTTCAGATTCAGTGGGAATTTCTTGATTTTGATATATTTGTTAACTTTATATCCCAAATCATATTGAGGTCATTTATTAGCTTGAACTGACCTTGTTAAAATCTTTTCTTTTTCAAATGAATCCTTATACTCTTACTAATTCAAAATCTTCTCCCATATCTTTTCTATCTCAGACTGAGAACTGAAAGCCTTAAAGTCTTTTATAGGATTAATTTAAAACCTTTTAATTAGCATTTGTTTGATTAGGTAGTCTTACCAACCAATCCTTCATTCTTATCATTTTTTTGAACCCTTAATGCTCACATACTCAAATTTTTAAAATAACCTAGAATTAGAAGCTAAAGGTAGAAACTTCCATTTCTTAACTACCTAACTTCTGGGATCTTAAGTTTTATAGGACTGTAGAAGCTGTCTAGATAAATTACCCACTAAATTGAGGAATCTTGTGTATGACTAATTTTCAATTTAGCCACATACCCATTTCTTCTTAATGTCTTATCATTGGTACTAGTATTGGCCTTAGAGAATTTGACTCATATATTGCATCAAATATATTCAAATATCTGTTACTAGTAACGTTCTAAGTCATACAGACTAGTCTTGGAGGCACAATTAGATTTCGATCAGGCACCAATAAGCAACAGAAGAATCATAGAACTAGTCAGGATTGGCAGTTTATAAGCTTTGAGGGCTGACCTAATTGTGTAAGATTCTACACCAGGCATAGGATCTTAAGTCACCACTATTTTTGGAAATGAGTCATTACATATATCTAAATTCAGTATCAATCCTTTTAATTTGTGCCCCTTTGTTTATTGTTTTTATTGTTGAAGATAATTCTAAAACAATAATTCAAGTAGCCATTTGTATTAGTCTGGCTTCTCCAAAATAAGGACACCAATATGAGATATAGAAAGAGATTTACCCTATGAATTGGCTTGTGCAATTATGGAGGCTGAGAAGTCCAAGATCTGCAGTTAGCAACCTGGATACCCAGGGGAACCGATGGTATAGGTCCAGTTGGAGTCCCTACACCTGAGCACCTGAGGAGCCGACAATGTAAGTTCTAGTACAAGTCCAAGCCCGAAGTCAAGAGAAGACCAACATCCAGTTTTGAAGAGAGAAGGAATTCTTTCTTAACTTGGCATTTATTCTATTCAGGTCTCTGATGGATTGGGTAAGTTCCTCCCACATTGGGGTAGGCAATCTGTTTGCTCAGTCTATTGATTCAAATGTTAATCTCATATAGAAACACCCTCACAGACACACCCAGGAATAATGTTTAATCAATATCTGGGCAGCCTGTGGCTCAGTTAAGTTTCACATAAAATCAACTATTAACACCACTCCTAGGGTTTCTGGCAAATTAAGCCTAATTTAGACTAGTTTGATTTCCAAGAACATCCATAAATTGGCAAGTCCTAGCAGCAGGAGGCTTTGGGCCTCATTGATACTTGTAATTGGTAAGGTAATATTGTAGAGAGTTTTAGTGCTTGGACTCCAGCTGGTACCTGGTGTGTAGATGAGGGGCCCAGCCTCTGAGAGCTGAGTAAATTAGGCATGGAAATGGGGGTTGGGATACGGATGTTATAACCAAATGGGCTAGGGGGATTGATAAAATAAAATATATTCAAAACATTCAAGCAAAGATCTTGTCATGAAGACTTGGAATAAAACAGGGATGAAAGAAGAAAAGTGGTTAAGCCCTGTATGTACATGGGTTTTTTGGAAACTACTCCAGGCATAATGGATAATATGCATATGGCTCCTGAGCTTCATTCCCACCTACTGATAAGAATGGGACTTTATATTGACAGACTTGAGCATGATTAGTTCACAGCCTATGTGAAAAGGAGCTTGTGATGTAAAAACTCAGAATCAGAGCACAGGAAGGCAAAAGCAGAATCAAGGACTATTTTCTATCTCCTAGGTTAAACATCTCAGCATCCTTCAACTTTTCCCTAGATTTTCTTTTACTTTATTGTCTTCTAAGTGTTAGTTTACCTTTATTGGTCTATAAATGCTGAATTAGTGATCAGAAATTTCTATTCATCTGAACACCAGGCATAGAATCTTAAGTCACCACAATTTTTGGAAATGAGTCATTACATATATCCAAATTCAGTATCAACCCTTTTAATTTGTACCCTTTTGTTTATTTTTATTGTTGAAGATATTTCCAAAACATGTATGTGCCTCCTTTAAACAAAATATTACTAACCTCCCTTTTTTTTCTGATAATTTAGTTACTTCATTTTTGTCAAATGCTATAATGAAAACTGTAGAAAACTGTAGATCCTGAGATCGTTCTGTCCAGAGTTGGCAAATACAAAAAACATGGAAGGACCAAGAGGAAACCACCAGGGTAATTTAAAAAATTCAGCTAAGCATTTCACTAGTCGGCTCCCTTCTTTAAAGCCTGCAAGCGATACCAATCAATAAGCTCTAGATCCAACATAATGAAAAATAAACTAAATAACAGGAAGACAGGAGTCCTGTCCAATAATATAATAAAAATTCTAGGAGGACAGCTGAGCAATGTACAGAAAGTACTTCTGGTCTGTTGCTTTATGATTCTTCCTTCCTTTAGGCATGTTTTCTCCCTCCCTGGCACATCTTCCTCTTCACTTGTTACTCATTTGTCTGCCTACTACTTCAAAGCTAATTTAAATGTCATCTCTTCCATAAAGGTCTCTCACATAAAGCAATAATGGTAAATATCTTCTTTATGCCCACATTTTACTTTGCATCCTGTTGTAGTCCTTGTCACACTGCATTGAAGTTAATTGATTTTATGCCTGTCTTCTCTACTAGCATGAAGATAGGAACCGTTTTTCTTTATCTGTGCCTATCACAGTTCTTAGGACAGTGTAGGCACTTAATATATGTTTGTCAAGTTAATCAACTGATAAGCTTGCTGTTGTAGATCTATTTCAAGATACACTGAACTAAAAGAAGTTAGTGAAATATTACTTATTCATCCACATTTTGTTGAGTACCTATTATGTGCATTTGGAACTCAGAAGTGATCCAAATATAGAAGGTTCTTACTCTTATGGAACTTACATTTCAGTATGGAAATATAGATAGTGAAAAAACAAAATGAATAAAGTATTTTTAGATAGTGATGTGATGAAAATGAAAAAGTAATCAGAATGACTGCAATTGGAACGGGTGATGTTTGTCAGCATAGTTGAATTAAGATTTGGAAGAGGGGGAGCATCGAGCCATGCAGAGAACCATGGAAAGAGCTTTCCATCCGAAAAGAATAGACCACAATGTCCTGAAAGAGGGAACGAGCTTAGTATGTTTAAATCATTGATAAAAAAGTACCAAACTTAAATGTGATTGAAGTACAGTGAGCAAGAAAGCTATAGCAAGTGATGAGGTAGGAGAGATAGGCAGCAGACAAATCTATAAAGTCTTATAGGTCATGGTAAGAAGTAGAAATTATATCTAAATGCAGAAGATTTTTTTTAAGGCTATTATAATAGTCCAAGCAAAAGATGAAACTGATGGTGGCTTAGAGGAGAAAGTATAGATTCAGAGAAGTGGACAGGTACAGTGAATAGGCTTTTAAGATAGATTGAGTTTAAACATAAGGGAGCAGGAAAAATTAAGGCTGATCCCTATATTTTGGACTTGAACGTTGTATAGGTATTTGCTCCATTTATTTTGATGGGCAAGTTTTTGCGGGATGATCAACATATTTGGGGAGGGAAATCACATTCTCTTTTGGATGTGGTATATTTGAGATGATTCTTAAAAATTCAGGTGGAGATATTGAGCAAGCACTTGGCTATTGCAGCTGTCAGTGTATAGACAAAGCTATGGGATTAGATAAACTAAGGAAAGATCATTGAGAAAGAAGAAAGCTGAGGACCAAGTTCTATGCTATGCCAATGCTTAGTAGCTGGGCAAAGTAGGAGGGGCCCATGGAAGAGACTGGAAAGGATGGTGAATGAGGTAGGAAGAAACTCAAGAGAGTGTCGTGGTGTCAGGAAAGGCAAGAGAAGAAAGTGCTCACAACAAATGAGAGTGATCAGTGTCGTTGAATGGTGTTCAGAGGCCAAGCAAGGTGAAAGTGGAATAATTACTTTTAGATTTGATCATGTGAAAGATGTTGATGGCCTTGACAAAAGTTTTGTCTAGGACAGAGGCCACACTGGAGTGGTTTGAGGAGAGAATGGAAAGCGAGGAAGTGAAGACAGTGAATGAATACAACTTTCCCCCTCCTATAATGGAAATAGAGAAACTGACATTAGATGAAGAGGGGGTTTATGCTGTCATTGGAGGGTTTTTTCTTTTTAATGGGAGATCTTAGGGCATGTGGTTGGTAGGTTGATGGAAATGAACCAGAAAAGAAGGAAAGGTGATTTTAGGGAAGAGAAAAGATAATTGCAGTAGAAAAGTCCTGGAGTAGATAAATAGATTGTGAGAGAGAGATGATTTAGAATGGAAGTGGAGGAATTGTATTTTGCTAGGAGCAGGGAAATTACTTTTCATTGTAATGGAAATATAAAGAACTTGGATGGATAGTACATATACTGGCAAGTTGATGAATTTAAGGGTAGGGTGTCCATCCTTTTCTCAATGGAAATGTTTGGTTAATTTAGATTCTCAGTGTGATGGGTCAGTGGATGATGCTGAAGATTTATGAAGAGGAGGTAGTTTAAATAGTTCTCTTGGTTTGTATGTAAATGAACATAACTGAAGAAAGACAGGATTGCCAGGCAGAGCAGAGTGTCCATTTGAGAATTAGGGTAATGAATTTAAATGATAGTTGAATGAGTGAAACCTGTCAGGAAAGATGCATGGTTTCTTCTAGCAACATTCGGATCTTGAGTGTAGTTTGGTGTCGTAGACTTTTGATTTTAACTACAGTTGGGATTTAGAGGGTGAGGGGCTGGGGAGTCATTACAGTGATGGGCCATGGGCTCTGCCATGCATAAGAGGAAGAGGGGTGATGAATGATGCAGAAGGAGCCAAGAGGAGTGAGGTGCCACAGAAGGCCAGATCCTTGACAGTGAAAATCTGATATGTCCATATATCGGAGTTCTCCATTTATCTTGGAGTGCTGTAAAGAGTTGTAGTCAAAAGAAAGACACTTGACATAAAGATCTTGAAAGTATTTCCTACATTCATTTGTTAGTAGGGTCAATATATTCCACATATTTTTCTGTATAACTTTTTTATGGATTTATGGAGGTAAAAACTAAATGGTGGATATCTTACCACACAGTCAGCAAGACAGATCCAAAAGTGCTAAGAGAGATGAAACATCTGAAAAGAAAACAAAAAATTTAGAAATTCGAATTTTCTCTCTTACACCAAGTACGGAAGTTAAGGTCTGAGTAGATAAATATTTATAGACAACATATTTTAAGATCCAGAATTCCATGTTAGAACATTTCTGACCTGGTTATGAATTCCTCACTTAATACTCTATGTGACCAAAAGTCTCTATGAAAAAGAACATTGAGATTAGGGAATATAACAAACTAGCAAATATTCTTGAGCAAACCCAAAATCTTGGCCACAATGTAAACCTCAAAGTTAACTTTTCACTTTAGAAGAAGAAAAATAGTCATGTTTCTGAAACTCTGTTAGTGTTGCCTTTACTTTGCATCCTTGATAATTCATAGTATCCAGCATATAATAGATAAAAAATAATGTTTTGTTACTAGAAGTTTCACAGAAACTCATACTTGAAAAAATAAATCATTGTAACAGAGTTTCATTTTTCAAGAAAAGTAGGAAAGATGCTTAATATACTTCATTGTAGTCACTGTAAAACTTTCATTAATATTTTCCCCTGTCAATTTGTTAATTTGCTTTCCTGTCTATCATACAATTATTTGCCTGTGCATGCTTTTTTTCCTGTCCATCTTGCTAAAATTTATTGTTGATTTTTATTCTAATAAGTTTTCCTTATTAAAAAATTTTGTACAACTTTTTCAAAGTATAGATAACTTGAGAAAGTACAGATAAGCAAGAAGGAAAAATTTACTACACAACTCATTTCTTAGAAAAACCATATACAGATCTTTGTCTTTTTTTCAATGCCTATTAGGTCTTGCTTCCTACTTGGTAACCTGATTTTTCACTGTGATTTTATATTTTGTCAGATATTCCTAATAACTTTATAATGTGGATACATTAAGATTTATTGAATTCATCTACCATTTGGGAAGGTGTTTATTTTTCTATTGTTTTGATAGTATGAACATTTTCATAGTTAAATTTTTATGAATATCCATGTTAGTTCCTTAGGGAAAGTCCTAGAAGGAGAAATGCTACATTAAAGAATATAAACATTTTAAAATAAGTATATACTTTCAAAATGCCTTCTTAAATACATACATATCTTATACATATTTATATAAAATATTTTTTTGAAGAAAATTTGTAAGCACTCCAGAAGGCTTCTTGATGTCTCTTCCCATTCAGAATTCCTTACCAAGAGAAATTACTCTTCTTTTAACACCATAAGCCATTTTGCATGTTTGTAAACTTCAGATAAAAAGAATCATGCTGTGTATTCTTTTGTCTGACTTCCTTCATCCAGTGTTATTTGTGCATGCATGCTGATCTATATTGTTGCGATTATCAGTAGTTTGCCCTTTTCACTGTGGTGTTATGTTCCATTGTATGCTATACCATGATTTTATCTACATATTCAGCAGGTAATAGAAATACAGATTTTCTATTTTTGACCTATTGTGAATAGGTCTTTTGTTCTGTACATGTACTTTTACAAGTCTTTTGGTAGATATAAGCATTCATTCCTTTTGCTATATATACAGGACTATACACAGGAAAAGAATAGCTATCATAGGTTTAGCTTTAGTAGTTAATTCCAAACATTTTTTCCAAAATTGTCAAGCCAGTTTACATGAGCAGTGTAAAGAGAACTGCTCCATTTGTGAGGGTCAACCTTGGTATCTCTATTCATTTTAATTTCCATCATCTTAATGGATATATAATCTTATTTCACTGAGACTTTAATTTGTATTTCCCTAATGACTAATGATGTTGAGCACTTTTTAACATATTCGTTGGCCATTTTGATATCCTTTGAGAAGTGTCTGTTCAAGGCTTTTGTGATTATTAAATTGGTTATCTTTTTTCTCATTAATTTATATAATTTGTGTACAAATATATAATCTGTGAGTTGTATTTTTATTCTCTTAATAATGTCTTTTGATAACAAAAGCTCTGAATGAAGTTGAATTTACCATTTTTTCCCCTTATGGCTAATCCGTTTTGTGTTTTAGAAACCCTTGCTAGTCCCGCAGTAATGAACACATTCTTTAATGCTTTCTTCTGGAAACTTGGTTATTTTAGCTTCACATTTAGGTCTTGATCTGTTTCAAATTAATTTTGTGTGGTAAAGGTACATTATTTTCTTCATATGGATACCTCATTGATCGGACCTAGCGTCGTGTATTAAGAAGATCATCAACTTTCCTCCTGCCCCCAGTGAATTGTAGTAAATCAAGTGGCAGTAGATGTGTGGGTTTGTTTCTGGACTCTGTTCTGTTCTGTTGGTATAATTTTCTATCCCTGCACTAATGCTTTATTCCTATATTCCTTATGTCTTAATTCCTATAGCCTTATAGTAAGTCTTAATTTGTGATAGTTTAAGGGTCCAGCTTTGTTGTTGTTAGTATTTCCTTAGTTATTATAGGTCCTTTACTCAGCTTTTCATTTTCCATTAAAAAGATCTAGTATTTTGATGTGAATTGCATGGACTCTAAAGATCAGTTAAAGAAAGATCCATCTTAGCAAAATGGAATCTTACAAACCATTGATTTTTTTTTCATAAAAAAACTATTAATTTTCTTTACACACTGCTTTAGTTGCATTACACAAGTTTTCAGTGTTGGGTTGCATTATTACATACCTGAAAATAGTTTTTAGTTTCATGTTGTGTTTTCTTCTTTCACCCATGAGTTGTTTAGAAATGTGTTGCTTAATATCTTAACATTAGGAAATTTGAGGTCATCATTGTGTTTTGAATTGGAACTTAATTATATGGCAGTGAGTGGACATAAACTACATCATTTCAATCCGTAGGTATTTATTGATACTTTCCTTATGACCCAAGACAGGCACTATTTGTCAGCTATGTACTCTTTAAAATATGGTGTATTTTGCAGTCGTCGAATGCAGTGTTGTTCTCTGTATGTCATTTAGGTGAGGGAGGTTAGTTATGTTTTTCAATTTTATGTATCATAGATTTATGGTTGTGGTTTTATCAGTTTCTGAAACAGGTATTTAAAGTATCAAATGATTATGATTAATTTTTTTTCCTTTTAATTTTGCCAACTTTGTCTTATTTGTTTTGAAGCCAATTTACTAGGTACTAATTCCTTAGGACTGCTGTATCTTCCTGTTCAATATATGGTTTTATTATTATGAAATGCCCATTTTTTAAATCTCTTTTATAATGCTTCTTAAAGTCTACTTATGTATCTGAATGTCACATACTTTTTCATCCTTGCTTTCAACCTTTTTTCTCTAACATTTTATTATGAAATATTTCCAACATTTGGCAAAGTTACAAGAAATTTACAGTAAACATCCATTTACCCACCACCTGGAATCTACTGTTAGTATTTTCCTAAACTTGATTATTACATCATCTCTGCTTTGATCTTTCCTTCTCTCTATCATCAATTCACCTCACTTAGTTCATTTCAAGTAGGTGGAGGCATCAGTACACTGGCCTCTTAAATCTTCAGCATAGCATGTCATTAGCTAGAGTTCAACATTTTTCATTTTTCTCTTGATTTAAAATTTGCGTACACCAAAATGTACAAACATTTAATGCTCATTTTCTGTTTTCACAACTGCAGATAGCTGTGTAACTACCACCACTGTCAAGATATAGATTATTACTGTCACTCCAGAAAGTTCCTTTGTGTTCTTTCTAGTTAATCCATGTCATTGATCTGATATTTTTACATCATTAACTAGTTCTATTTTTTATAGAAAGTCGTATGTTTTAGATCACAGTATATCTAAGATGGTCACATTTATTTGTGTGTTCTCTTCTGCAGGTAAGTAATGAGTCTTTTTCTAACCTTGTATCTTGCTCTTAAGAACTGATTTCTTTTTTAAGATTTTCTTCATTTTTTTCAATTAGGTCTCAGATTTCTGTTATTCTTTTTCTGTACCACTTCCTACAGGTTATTTGGTTTCAATGATGATTAAACATTTCAACATTCAGCATATCAGTCCAAAAGCTCTACCATGGTTTTGCCACTTAAGATATCAAAAACTGAAATTATATCCCCCAAAATTAATCTTCAGCAGCATTGTAACTAACGCTTTAAAAAACACAATGACTATAGTAAGTACATAACGCCATTTTTTTCCATGTTATTAATGTAATAGTACACCCAACCTGAATTCCCAATAAAGGCAGTTTTCTTCTAGTAGCAAGATTGCAAAATATGAATTTAAGCCATGAACTCATTATGAGCACATTTAATAATTATAAGAAGTCTCTAGGTGTTAGGGCACCTACATTGTAAACGTGGCTTAAAAACATCTTTATTCTAAAGACAGGACTTTTTTAAAGGGAACTGAAATTTCGTAATAGCACTCTTAGAAAATGATTTGATAGTTGGTATCAGAAACTAATTTGAGAACAAAAATTCAAGTTGTTATGGTTTTGTTTCTTCAGTACATCTGATTTCATAAAGAATTTTTGCAGTCATCATTTTACAGAATTATATTTATGCTAAAAAACAAAATCACATGCACCCAAACAGTAAAATTATCTGTTGGGTTTGCACAGATACTGCAGGAAGAATATAAAGATCTAAATGTATCCTTCACAGCAAAGTACTTGTTTTTAGTCCACTGTCAGGACACTTTATTTATTTGTTTGTTTATTTACATTTTAAAATAAAACTTGCATTCTCAGCGAAGTGTAATTAAGGCCTTTATTCTTTCGAAAATGACTCTGTGGCTGTGCTTGTACATTTGCATACAGGTTTGTTTGATTAATTGCTACTTGACTCATCTGTCATAATACTAAGCTCTGAGATCACAAAAGATCAGATTCACAAACCACTTCCTAGAATTAATTTAAATATTTAATGTAGACACTGCAAAGATTCAGAGGAAAGTGGTTTTAATTGTTTCCAGTAGCCTGTTTCAGTATTATAGTCCCTGTTATTTATCCTGTTGCTGTAAAAAATTGTAAAATCTTATAAATAGGTTAAAATATAATAAAATACACTTCTTAATTTATCTGCAAACTTTCAATAAATATATCTATAAATCATTAGTGTATTATAGATTTTACATAAGTGTGTTATTTTGGTTTAGTAATCATTGAAAATTGAAAGCTTTTCACTCTTTGTTTACAATTTTGATTTCAGATAAAATATATGCACAGGAATAAAATACATAAATATTAAATTGGCAATTTGATGATTTTTGACAAATACCTACAGCCATGTGACCACATCCCTGTATATAGATGTAGAACATTTCCATAACTAAGAAGTCCTCTGATTTATTTCCCCTCCCTGCCAATCATCCCTGCTTTACCCAAGTAAGTTTTCTGATGTTTTTAACCACAGATTTATTCTGCATGTTCTGGAACTTCATACAGTTTGAATCATACAGTGACAGCAAAATATTTATGATATTCACCCATGTTGTTCTTTGTATCAGTAGTTTGTTCCTTTTGTTGGTGAGTTATATTCATTGTGTAATACATATTTCTTATTCATCCTCCTATTGACAGACATTTGAATTTGTCCATTTTTTAAAAAATTTATAATTGAGACTACTAAAAATCCTTGTACAAGTCTTTTTTGTGGAATATGTTTTCATTCTCTTGGTTTCCATTAGTAAGAGGAGAATTACTGGGTTATAAGGTTGATAAGTATTTGTTTTTAAAAGAAATTAGCAATTTGCTTACCAAGGTTGCTGTATCATTTTACAGTCTGAGCAACAATATATGGAAGTTCTGATTGCCATATACTTACCAACAATTGTTGTCGATATTTTTAATTGTTGATGTTTTCGTAAGTGTGTACTGTGATATATCATAGTGATTTAACTTGGCTAATGATGTTGAACACTTTCATTTGCTTCTTGATAATTCATACATCTTTTTTGCATATCTGTTCAAATCTTTTACCTGTGTTTTCACTGGGTGATTTTTTATTTATTATTGATTTGTGGGAACTGTTTATATATTCTACATAAAGTCTATTGTCAGATTATATGTATTAAAA
The DNA here is from genome assembly GCF_030020395.1 of Manis pentadactyla. Lineage (NCBI taxonomy): Eukaryota > Metazoa > Chordata > Mammalia > Pholidota > Manidae > Manis > Manis pentadactyla. The sequence goes on along the minus strand of NC_080029.1, from coordinate 62,123,469 downwards.
ATATTTTCTCCCAGTCTCTTTTCTGCTTGTTCATTTTCTTAATTCTATATTTTGAAGGGTGAAAGTTTACATTTTGATTAAGTCCGATATTTTAATTTTTTCGTTTACTTTTATTGAGAAATTTTTTCTCACCCCAAGATTGCAAAGGTAGTTTCTTGTGTTTTATTTTACAGTCTTTATTTGAAGTTTTGTTTTTCCTTTAATCTGTGATTTACTTTATTGTCTGTAATGTAAGAAAGTGTGATTCATTTTGCTAACAGGTTAATACTCACTTGTTCCTGCAGTATTTGCTGAAAAGCTGTTCTTTTCCCCCATTGAATGGCTTTGATGCCATTTTTTAAAATTAGCCATATAAGTATGTGTCTGTTTATGGATATGCTGTTCTAGTCCAGTGATCTATTTGTCTATCCTTTATCCCTACGCCAATGCCACACTGCATTGATTGCTCTAATTTTGATGTAAGGCATTGCAAGTCTTCAAACTTTGCTCTCTTAAAGTTTATTTATTATAGGCTCTTTGGATTATCCTATAAATACTAAAACCAGGTATTCACTTTCCATTAAAAACCTGGAGGGATTATGGTTGGATTGTGTTGAATCCAGTTATCTCATTGGAATGGAGGGGAATTGACATCTTAAGTTTTAGTTTTTCAATCTGTGGTACTTCTCACATTCTTCTTAGTATTACTGAATAAACGACATGGTTAAATTATAAGAGTCTTAACAGTAAAATTCTATTTGCCTTCACCCTTTTGATACATTGACCTATATTTTTATTTTGATTCAAATAATAAATTAGTTTTCAAATAAATTATAAGTAAAAACATACTCTTCTATTTGTATCCATATATTTATCATTTTTGGTACTCTTTATTTTTTTCATGTTGAATATTCATTCTGTGCTGTTTTCCTTAACTTCAATAACATCTTTTTGCATTTTCTTTCTCCCTTTCTTTCCTTTTTTCCTCTCATTTTTCTTTTTCTTAATTGAAATATAGTTATAAACAATACTACATTGGTTGCAGATATACAACATAGTGATTTAACAAGTATATACATTACAAAATTCTCACCATGGTAAGTGTAGTTACCATCTGTCAACATGCAAAGAAATTACACTATTATTGTCTATATTCCCTCAGTTGTACTCATCCCTGTGATTAATTTATTTTATAATAATTATATTATGTAATATAATATAACAAGGGATGTTTGTACCTCTTTATCCCCTTCTCACATTTCACCCATCCCTCTCTACCCTCCCCATATGGCAAACCAACCAATCTTCTCTGTTTTAATGAGTCGTTTCTGTTTGTTTTGTTTTTTAGATTCTGCCTATAAGTGAAATCATATGTTATTTGTCTTTCTCTGACTTATTTCACTTAGCATATCACTCTCATGTCCATTGATATTGTTGCAAATGGCAAGAGTTCATTCTTTTAAGGCTGAGTAGTATTTCATTGTATTTATATATCACATCTTCTTTATCCATTCATTTATCAGTAGACAGATTGCTTCCATATACTGGCTATTGTAGATAATGCTGCAATAAACATAGGAATGTATGTATCCTTTCATATTAGTGATTTTGTTTCCCTTTTGTAATACACACCTGCTGTTCAGTTCTCATGTATCTGAATACTTAGCTTTATTTCACCCTCATTTTTTAAAGATGTGTTCACCAGATATAGATGAATGTAATATATAAGATGAATGTAAGAAATGTCCCAGGGGGTCTCCTGTATTCCAGATGTATTCATCCTTACCCCCATTGTATAGTAGTGACCCAGTTTTCTCTTGGTAGTCAAGGATCACTTAGCCCAGCTACTACAGTAACTTCTTTCCTTACATACTGATTCCAAGGCATGAAGAGTCCAAAGCCAGATGGCAGTTTCAACTTCCAGCTTAATGGAATATTTGTTATACCTCTAAGTAGAAGTTTTTTCTCTCTGAAACTAAGGCCGCTGAATTAGCAGAATCTTAGTTTGCAGAGATGGGAAGCAAAACTGGTAGAAGATCACTAGAGGTAATAATGAAGCCACTCCCATTTCCACCACTTGATTCATGGACTCATGAATACTGGCTGTGGATGAAAAGACATAATATAGCAAACTCTGATTTAAAGCATTTACACTGTCATACAGATCCTTGCCCTAACCCTACAAGTAATTGCCACGTAATTGGCAGTATAACCAAATCTTCAAAAATCCATTTCACCTTTTTATCAAGCCAGCTACATCAAGATGATAGGGAACATAGTAAGATCAGGGAATTCCAAATGAGCATGGGCCCTTTGCCAGACCTCATTTGCTGTGAGGAGAGGTCTTGATGAGAACAGTGCTGTGTGGGTTACGTTGGTGGTACATAAGGCACTCTGTAAGCCCATGGGTTACTGTTTTTGTATACTCATCGCATTCAGGAAACGTAAATCCACATCCCGAGGAACTGTTGTATTCCAGTGAAAACACTGGAGAGGAGTTTTAGTAAAAAGGTAGAATCGAAGGTTGTAATCCAAAAGTAGAGTTTCAGAGTTAAGGATTAAAGAGAACTAAGAATAAGATACAGTTGTGGAGTTACTGTGTTTTTTAATAGATGAGTCAAGTTGTGAAGCTGTAGTATTGTATGGGTGACTCTTTTTTTTTGTCTAGAATATTGAGAAGAAATTTTCTTCAGTAATCTTGATTGTCATATCACAGTGGCATAGATGAGAAGCACATCGCCCAAATCAGTGCTTCTCAGACCATCTGTAGTGAGGGACCAGTTTTTTAAAAAATATTTTTCCAGCAAGTATGGACCACTACTTTTATAACATAATAAAAATGAATTATGAAAAAATAAAATAAAAATATATAGACAAGCAAAATTCAAGCATACGTTTTTTTTGTTGTTGTTAATTGGTTTCAACAGCCATAACACTGCTCTGTGAAATTCCTATAAAATGTTTAATTGGTTCTTCTGAATTTTGGTTGTAGCTTCATGGCATTATCAGTTTGGGGCCAGTACTAACACCAGTACCACGCATGCTAAATGGGTAACAGAAACTTCAGAAGTGAAAGGGTTGTTTAACGTAGGATTAGTGAGCTAGAAATGACAGTTGGGAACCAGGAAAATTCAAGTCCTTTTGTCCTGCTTCTGAAGTAACCGTATCTGAAAGGAATACACTCTACCAGGGAGAACTTGAAGAGAAATGTCTCTGGAAGTGATGTGGTTTTTTTATTGAGCTAAGGAAAATAAAGTGATTTAGCTTAAGAATGTATGGAAGTATCTTGGCAGTGAATAAGTACTTCCAAAAGTACAAGGAGGGTAGGTAAGAGAAAGATCTATGCCAGAAGAAAATCAGAGTTTTAGTTGACTTTAGGGAGTTGGATATAGTGTAGACTGTTTTTCACTGAGATTGCTCTTAAGTTAATCACTGCTAAATGGTTCGGATAATGTTCTTGGCCTTACATATACGCATCAGTAAAGCAACTTCAACAACATTTAAAAATTTCTTTAAAACGTGTGTAAATGATTAACTTCATTGGAAGAGTAGGAAGTGTCTTGAGAAATGTCCGAAGTTTCCAAAGCTTTGGTTACAGTAGCCAATAAGTCAGTCCACCAGTATTTACTGGTTTCCTATGGAGAACACTAGTCACTATATTTACGTATTCAAAGATTATTAGAGTCATATCCCTTGGAATATTTTTATGTAATATTCAACTTTTATATCATATTCTACTTGTTGATACTTTGGTTGTACAATGTTTTAGTTTTTCTCCTGCTGTAATCTTAGAAGTTGGAGTGGCTTCTGTTAGGATTTAACAATGTTTGGACAATACGCATCATACAACAAGAAAATTAAGAATGCGCACTTAAGTAATTGACAGCTCTATTGAGATTACAACATTTATAATAGCAGACAAACAAAGTTTGCAAACCAGCAGGAGGCATCTGTGATTCCAGGAATGCAATAACTGAAAAAGAGCTTACTAAACAATTAAATTGTGGCTATCATCCATTGAGTACTAATACTATTTCCTGAACTCTGCTTTGTGTTTCACAATTGAATAAGAAGCATCTCTGTCCTTTTGTTCAATAACTGCCAACTTAACATTTAGGTTATATGTTGTTTGTTTATGGATTTTCAGAAAATCCATTGAAGTTTACTTAAGAACAAACTCATTACAATGGTATTATTTACTGAATTTTGTTTTCCTGACCATTTAGCTAACTACAGGTCTCAGCATTACAAGGTTATAACTGTACAAAAAGGATCAAAATACCACATCCTAGTAGTGGCATTAGCCAGAGGAGTAAAGTCATCATCTTAGAAATAAATGCCTTTACAGCACTGAAGAGATTATAGAAAATGAATAAGCTAGATCATATTCTTTTATGTGATAGTTCTATATTATCTTTATTTTAATTAGTTTAGTTACAAAATATTGCTATATATTTTAGTTACTTTCTGGTTATCTATATTAAGCTACAGAAATGTATTACATTTCTGGTATAATTCATGTGAAAAATCTCAGAACAGTTCTGGAATTTTTACTATGGAAATTGAAAAGGAAGTGTTGTTAGTGAATTTTAACTTTAAACTGCTAGAACTATAATCTCAAATCTATTTAAGATTTTGGGTAACCGTACTCAACATCTTGAAGCTACCAACCAAGTGTTCTTAAATCCTATACAAACAAGTTTCTGACTCAATTTTAATGTATTAAATATAATTGTAAACCCATATCATTACTAAATTATTAATATAATATAATTAACAGGTCATAAATTACATTGGAGTATAATAACCTTGGTGTTTAGATTGCCCTTTTCTTCTCATTAAACCTGAGGTCTGTCCCAGAAGATTGAGATTCTGAGAAGCTGTGGGCATGGTGGAAGGGGTGCCTTTCCCAGAACAGCAAATAATACTGAAATCAAGGACTACATAACTTTTATTTTGGGATGTTAAGATTACTTCCTTGGATTTATCATCCTACCCTTCCCTTCTTTAACAAGGTGCCATAATATACACTCAGAGAATTAGAATTCTATGAAAGAGCTTAGAGGGTGTGTGTTAAATAGAGAACTGACAAGTTAGTTTTGGCTAGCTTTTGTATTCTGGGAAGTGTTACTTTCACTTGAAGGGCTAAAATAGATCAGACACCTGGGATCTATTGAATTTTTAAATCTCTTTTACTTCCTTTTATTATTACCAGTTCAAATATTAAGAATGATTTATAAATGTATCCTAATTAAAATCCAGAAATGGTGATTTCATAACTCCACTTTGATTCACTCACCATATTTTTTAAAGTTAGCAGTCTGTAGTTATCAGATGCTAACTCAATAAAGACCATTATTAACTTTTAATTTACTAATAACTCAGTATTATCATTTACATATTTTTACAAACTATGGGGGAAGTTTTTACTGCTAAGAAAGTGTTAAGAAATTTATGTAGGTAATTTCATTTCCTATTAACTATTCTAGAAAATCACCAACTTCACAGGTATTTGGGAAATATACATTGAAAGTTATAGGAAATTGAAGGCGAAAAAGTTTTCAGTGGGTATTAAGTCAGTTTAAAACAAATGAAAAGTTATTTCAGTCAGTTTCTGTACTACAGGAACCTTTTCCTTAATAGGGAAAAAATGCTTTTGGTCTCTTGAAAGACAATAGCAGCTTCTTTCTTTGGCAGAATCATTACCAGTCTTGCCTTCCCTCAAAAAACAATTATAAAATTGAAAAAAAAATGTATGAACAACAAGGCTGCACAGGAATACACAGAGTTAAGCTCAGTGATTCCCCAGGCATAATGCCTGGGGGTCTCTCTTGCTGACTCAGGAAGGTAGGTCTCAAGCAGAATAGTGGTCTTGCTGCACTAAAGAAAATTAGGTCTAGGTATTGAAAAGCAGATTAAATTTGCAGGAAATGATATTAATGAGAGGAAACTGTACATATGTTTGAGGGTGGGGTGGTGGAGGGCCAGAAATTTGTGTGGTAATTCACCTTCAGTCCATGTCCAAGAGTTATGCTTTAATGCACAAGTTTTTCATTCAAGTGATTTAGAAGCAGTTACAATGCTGAGAGTCAAATGGAGAAGTTGGATTGTGGTACCCAGAGTAGAGAGATCTTGCTGAGCACCTTGGGCATTCAGTGGATTCTTTTTTTTTATTAATATACAGTTAAATTTTAATTGCCAGATGTGGCTCCTGTTTCAGAGTAGCTCTAAATTGAGGGTCAAATGTTAGGATTAAGTTCAAACTGGAATAATTTAAATCTGCTCTAAAGAATTATAAAATTTCCTTTGGCCCTAGTAGGAATCCAGCAGTACCTGTTTGCTGGAGGAAAAGTCTACACTTTTTAAAGAAAGACAGCACAATCTAGGCATCTTATAATAGACCATTCCCAATGTCTAGCGTACAATTAAAATACTAGAAGCAGAAAATATGATCCACAATCCAGAAACAATGTAGTCAATAGAAGCAAATCTTGACATAACTCAAAATGTTAGAAATGGCTAAAAAAAGAAAAAGAAAGGTAAAGTCATTATGAGTTATGTCAAAGATTTAAAGGAATGAATGATCTGACTGGGGAGCATGAGCAATGAATCTAAAACTCTAGAAAGAACCTAATTGTAAAACTAAAATTGCAACATCTGAAGTGAAAAATTCAGTGGACAAACAACAGCAGTTGAGAGACTATACAACAAAAGATCAGTAAATTTGAAGACAGTAGAAATTATCCAATCTGAAGAAAAAAATCATAAAAGGACACAACTTCAAAGAAATGTGGGACAATATGAAGTCTAATAATAAGTGCTCAACTGGAGTCTGAAGAAGAAGAGAAAAAATAGGGCAGAATAAATATTTTTTAAAAAGAATGCCTGAAAGTTTTTCAGATTTGGTAAAAACAAGCTTACAGATTAAGAAGCTCAGTAAACACCAGGAAGAATAAATACAAAGAAAATCCCAGGCAGGCTAATCAGTCAAACTAATGAAAACCAAATATAAAGAGAAAATCTTGAAAGAAGCCAAGGGATAGGGACTGTTATATACATGGAACATTCCCACACATGTTGGTTGATTTCTCATCAGAAACAATGGAAGTGAGGAAACAAAAGGTCAAATGTTTAAGAGTAGAATGAAAAAACTATCAACCTGAATTGTGTATATACAATCCTTCGAAATTAAGATGAAGTAAAATTTTTAGGATAAGTGAAAGCTGAGAGAATTCAACAGCAGTAGATGTATGGCACATTAATACAGTGCTGCAGTGAGTTCTTCAAACTCAAGGAAATGACACCAAATAGTTTAATCTACAGGAATGCATGAAGAGCCCTCAAAAGTGGGAAATAGTTTGGTAAATATAAAAGCTATCTTTTTATGTTCTCTTACTTAGATGTAAGACAGATTATTCAAAACATAACGTAAAATATATGATAAGGACAGAGTTAACCAACTGTTGGTTGGTTCTTATATTTTAACCAAAGTGATAAAATATATTAAAAGTAAAGGGATGGAAAACTGTGTCACAAAAGTACTGTGATTATATTAATATAAACAGGTTTAAAGGCAAAGATTATTACTAGAGTATTGCTATTAATATTTTTATCTTTTAGCAGCTTTAATGAGATTCACATGCTATTCACACAATTCAGTATTTTTTATTGCATGCACAGAGTTCTAGAATATTCCAATATTTTTATCAACCCCAAAAGAAACCCTGTACCTCTTATTAGTAGCTCTCTTCATTCACCCTAAAATAACCCACTTTCATCCCTAGGCAACCACTAATCTACTGTGAGTCTCAATAGATTTGTATTTTCTGGACATTTATTTAATAGAATCATACAATATATAGTCTTTTGTGACTAGCTTATTTCATTTTATGTAATGTATTCAAAGTTCATGTGGTAGCATATAATAGTACTTTTATTTCTGAATTAATGCTTAAATTGCCAAATAATTTTATGATGTACCACTTTTTCATTCATCAGTTAGTTGACATATGAGTTGTTTCTACTTTATTTTTATTATGAATAATGCTACTATAAATATTCATTTACAGATTTTTGTGTGGGGGTATATTTTCTCAGGTATATGGCAGAGTGGAATTTCTGAGTCATATGGTAACTATGTTTAATGATTTGATGAGCTACCATTTTTATCTTTTTTGTGACTGGCTTATTTCACTTAGCATAATGTCCTCAGTGTTGTATAATGTATCAGAATTTCCTTTTGTTTCAGGCTAATAATAATGCATTGTATGTTCCATTAGTGGACACTTGGGTTGCCTCTACCTTTTGGCTTTAGTGAATAATGCTGCTCTAAGCATGGGTATATAAATATATCTTGATGTCCTTCTTTCAGTTCTTGAGTACACACCCATAAGTGGAATTGCTGAATCACATGCTAATTCAATTTTTAACTTTTTTGAGAAACTGCCATACTATTATCCATAGTGGCTGTGCCATTTTATATTCCTGCCAGTGGTGCACAAGGCTTTCAGTGTCTCTGCATCCTCACTGACAATTGTTATTTTCTGTTCTTGTTTGTTCATTTTTTAATAGCCATCCTAATGGATGTGAAGTAGTATTTCATTGTGGTTTTGATTCATATTTCTGTAATGGTTAGGGTGCACAATTTTTCATATTTTTATTGGCCATCTGTATAACTTTGGGGAAATATCTGTTCAAGTTTCTTGCCCATTTTTTAATAAGTTTTTTTTTGTTTTTGAGTTACAGGAGTTCTTGATATATTCTAATATTTTCCCTATTAGATATGTAATTACAAATATTTTCATTCATTCCATGGGATGCCTTTTCAGCCTGTTGATTGTTCTTTGATGAATGAAAATTTTTAAGTTTGATGTAATCTAGTTTATCTATTTTGGTTTTTTTTTCCTGTGTTTTTCGTGTCATATCTAGGACATCATTGCCAAGTCCAATGTACTAAAGCTCTTCCTTTATATGTTCTTCTAAGAGTTGTGTATAGTTTTAGCTCTCTCTTTTATTTAGGTCTTTGATCCATTTTGAGTTAATTTTTGTATATGATAATAAAGTAAGGATCCACCTTAATTATTTTACATGCGGATATCCAGTTTTCCCAGAACCATTTCTTAAAAAGATTGTTGTTTCCTGCATTGAATAACCTTGGCACCCTTGCAAAAAATTATTTGAGCATATGTACAGTAGTTTATTCCAGGGCTTCCCATTCTGTTCCACTGGTCTTGAAGTGTGTAGTTTTATAGTAAGTTTTGAAATTAGAAGCGTGAAACTTATATATTATTGTTTTATCTTCTTGGTGAACTAACCCTTTTGTCATTATGTAATGTCCTTTGTCTTTTTAAATAGTTTCTTAAAGACTGTTTTGCCGGAATTGATATAGATACCCCTGTTCTCTTTTGGCTCCTATTTGCCTGGAATATTTTTCCCATCCTTGCATTTTCAATCTGTGCATGTCCTTAGATTTAGAAAAGTGAGTCTTTTCTAGACAAATTTTCTGGATCCATTCTGCCAACCTGTCTTTTGATTGAGGAATTTAGTTAGGTTACATTTAAAGTATTAACTGATAAAGGAGGACTTACTATTGCCATTCTGTTCATTGTTTTCTGTGTGTCTTGTGGCTTCTTTACTCCTCCTCTCCTCCCTTGCCTTCGTTTTCAGTTGATTTTCTTTATGGTGATGTGCTTTGATTCCCTTCTCATTTATTTTTATGTATATTCTGGAGATATTTTTTTCATGGTCATCAAGGGAATTACATGAAATACCCTAAAAGTTATAAAAAATCTATTTTAAACAGATAACTTCAATCACATAATAAACTACAGCTCTGCCTCCCTTTGTTTCTGTTGTCACAAAGTACATCTTTAAATATTGTGTACTCAGCATGATTTTATAATTATTTTATGCCTTTGTCTTTAAATCTTATAAAAGGATAAAAAGTAAGATTGTTAAGCTTACAATAATAACAGATTTTTAATTTATCCATACATTTACCTTTATTTGAGAACTTATTTTCATATGGCTTCGAGTTACTGCCTGTTGTCTTTTCATTTCAGCTTGAAGGACTTCCTTTAGCATTAAAACATGGGACTGTTTTAATCTTAATGAACTCCCTCAGTTTTTATTCATCTGAGAAGGTCTTAATTTTGTCCTCATTTTTTAAGGTGATTTTTGCCAGACACGGAAATTCTCATTTGACAGGGGTTTTTTCTTTTTTCTTTTTTCCTCTCTTTTTCTTTTTCTTTTTCCTTTCCCTTTTCCTTTTCTTTCTCTCCAGCAATTTAAATATATCATCCCATTGCTTTCTGGCCTGCAAGTTTCCTCCTGAGAAATCTTATAAACTTACTGAGAATCCCTTGTACAAGAAGAATTGCTTCTCTCTTGCTGTTTACAAGATTCTTTCTGTGTTTGACTTTGAATGATTAACTTATAATACATCTTGGTGTGGTTCTCTAGATTTATCCTACTCAGAGTCTGTTACATTTCTTCTCTTTTTGTCTTATGTCTTCTCAAATTTGGAAAGTTTTCTGCCATTATTTTTTCAAGTAAATTCTCTGCCCCCTTTCTGTCTTCACTTTCTTGAATCCCATAATGTGTATATTGGTCCACTTGATGGATATAAGTCCTTAGGTTCTAAGTCATTTTTCTCTATTATTTTTCCTTTTGGCTCCTCAGACTCAATAATTTCAGTTACCTTTGTTCATATTCACTGATTCTTTCTTCTGCCTGTTTGAGTCTGCTGTTAACCCCACTAGTGAATTTTTCAATTCAGGTATTGTGTTTTTTGGGTTCAGAATTTGTTTGGTTCTTTTTTTTTTTTAATAATTTTATTGCTTTGTTGGTATCTTCATTTTGTTCATAATTGTTTTCCTGATATTGTTTGGTTTTCTGTCCATATTTTCTTTTAGCCTACTGAGCATACTTAAGATAGCTGTTTAAAAGTCTTTGTCCAGTAAGTTACAGGATGTGTTTCTGTAGGGTTGGTTTCTGGGAATTTATTTTGTTTCTTCAAATAAGCCATGTTTCCCTGTTTCTTTGTATGCCTTCTGATGTTTTTATTGTTGTTGACAGTTATGCATTTGAAAAAATATCCACATCTCCTCTCCCAATCTTTGTGGGCTGGCTTGTTCAGAAGAAGACATTTATTGATCAGTCTTGTATGATAGCTCAAAGTCATCTTGGGCCTTTCTAGAGATGCATCTTCCCTAGGCATGTATGTATATGTGTTTTTTTCCCAATTCTTCTGTATGCTTGGCTGCATTTAAATGTCTTAATTTCCTCATACTTGCTGCTTTACAGGGCCTTAGATATCTATTGTAGTCTTCTGTTAATAATCTCTTGACTCTGGATACCCACAGCTCTATGCTTCCCTTGTAGGTCTCACTCACCATTGCATTTTACTACTGCTTTAATCAACCTCCTAATATCCAAACTATACCATCATTCCCATCAGTACTCCTAGTCAGGCAAGACAGATATTAGTTCCCTGGGTAGCCCCTAGACAAGCCTGAATGTTGGAAATAAGTCCCTCTCTTTTGTTCCATCCAAGGAAGGAACCGTGAATTCATGAGCTGTCTCCTTCCAACTGACATCACTTTGATGTGTCAGGGAGACTATACAGGAGGGGCAAGTAAAAATGCCATTGAACTTCTACCAATTTGAGAGTCTTTTTCTTGGCTGGGGGTCCATTTGGTTCCTGCCTATCCTTGACTGATTTTTAGAATTCCTACAAATCTTTGGTCCACATGCTGTTTACTTTTTGTTTCCATTGGAAAGGTAGGGCCTGGAGCTTCTTAGTCCACCATCTCGCAGACATAATTCTCCTCGTTGTGAGTTTGATTTGCATTTCCCTAGTGTTTAATGATGTCTATCTTTTCTTGTGTTTATTGGCCATTTGTATATGTTCTTTAGAGAAATGTCTGTTCTGATTCTTTCCCCATTGTTTAGTTGTATGGTTATTCTTTCGTTACTGAGTTGTAAGAGTCCTTTACATATTGTAGATGCAAGTTTTTTCCCATTCTTTGGGTAGTCTTTCACTTTCTTGATGGTAACTTATGCAGCACAAACATTTATTTTGAAATCCAATTTATCTTTTTTTCTCTTGTCACTTGAAGGTTTAAAAGATTATGCCTATCTTCATGTAATTGTAGATTAATGATACAAAAAAAAAAAAAAGATTATGCCTAACCCAATGTCACTAAGATTTACTCTTGTTTTTTCCTAATATATTTAGTTTTAGCTCTTACATTTAGGTCCATGGGCAATTTAAGTTAATTTTTCTGTATGTCTTAAGGAACTTATCTAACTTCATTCTTTTGTTTGTGATACTCTTGATTTTTGTCCAAGGCATGAAGTCAGTCCCTTGGAAAAAGATAAACATTTTCAGCAAATAGTGGTGGAACAGCTGGGTATCGGTATGGAATGAAAAGAAGCCTGACACTTCCATTATACTATACTCAAAAATAAAGTCAAGGTGGACTAGAAACCTAAATGAGAGAGCTTAGATTTTTAAGATGTTTTAAGAAACCACAGGAAACTATCTTTATTACCTTGAGGTAGGCAAGGATTTCAGAAAGGACAGAAATATCTCCAACCATAACAAAAAAATTGATAAATTTGACTTTAACAACATTAAAAGCTAATACTCATCAAAGGCAACTAGAAGAAAATGAAAAGGTAAGCCATAGTCTGGGATGAAAATATTTGCAACTCGTGTATCTGACACAGGACTTGTATTAAATATATTTAAATAATTCCTACAAATTGATAATAAAAAGATAACCCAAGAAAAAAATGGGCAGAAGACTGAAAGAGAAACTTCACAAATGTCCAGTGAACACATGAAAACATTATTATAACTTGTGAACAGGGAAACACAGATTTGAATGTGGTACCACATCACATGCACTGTAGCATCTGAAATTAAAAAGACTGATGGCAACAAATACTGGTGAGGATGTGCAGCACCAAAACTCAGATCCATTGCTAATGGGAGTGTTAAATGATACAACTAAGTCTTGCAAACTGCTTGACAGTTTCTTATACAGTAGAACAACATCTACTCTGTCACCTGGCAGTGCCATTTCCAGGTGTTTACACAGGGGAAATGAAAACATGTAAGCCTATAAGACTTTAGAAAAATATTTATAGGACTTCATTCATAATATCCAAATATTGAAAACAACTCAAATGTCATTTCATTAACAGGAAAGTAGACAAATTGTGGGCTATTCATACAATAGAATTCTATTTTGCATGAAAAGAATGAACTCATGCACAAAACCATAGATCAATCTCATACATACGTTGATTGAAAGAGGTGAAAAGATTGCAAACAAAGTTTCCATTGTTTTTTTATGAAGTTAAAGAACAGATGAAATAATCTATGGTATTATAAGTCAGAACAATAGTTATCTATGGTCGTCGGTGCAGATTGGCTGGAAGAGAGAGCACCAAGACCTTTTGGTATGATAGAAATATTCTATATTGTAATCAGGGTGGTAGTTACCCAGATTTATAAATCTGTCAAAAATCAAACAATTGTACACTCAAAATCTATGCATTTCACTCTACACAAATTTCACCTAAAATAATGCCCTTAAAAACAATGGTTTGGCTTATGAGGCATGGTAAAAAAAAAAACAACAAAAAGTTCCTCATTTACCTTGATGCATCATTTCTCTAATTCCAAGTCTTCTTCCTCTGGTTTCAGGCCCTGTTCTCCTTATCTGGATTCTTGGTATCTTACTACTTTTTCTTCCTTACTGTGGCCCCTCTTGCTAATATTACCATATTGCTGCCATATCCCAAGCTTCTAGAGATTTAAACTTAATGCTTTTTAATTGGGAGTCAATTAAAAGGCATATCATTAAACAGTCATTATTTACTTTGACAATTTTTTATCTTTGGAAACACAAATGACCCTATTTTGTATTTTTCTGCATTTTAAAAATTGGTTATTTTTCTCACATAATCTGTTTAGATTTTACATTCTTATGATCTATGCTTATAAGTATATGGCTGCCTAAATATTATTTAGTGGTATAGTACTTTAATTTTAGAAGGAAATTAATTTAAAAAAATAAGATTTCTTTAAACAGATTTCACATCAGTTACTTAAAAAACATGCATTAGGTAATTTTAGAGAAACAGGTCCTAGGTTTTGGCCCTGGGATCATAGGTGGAAGTGTGGGAGAATGGCAAGCATATGGATAATTTAACATGAGTCTGAACTAAAGCAAATGTACAATTGGAGAGTAATGATAAAATATGATACAGATCTGGTTCATGAAATGCCACTGCTCTTCTCCAAAACTTGGTTTTAATTCTGTAAGTGGTGGAAGAGCCAATGAGGAATATCAAGATAGTAGTAGGAGTCAAAGATGTATTTTAGAAGTAGCTCTCTGGAATATTAGCTCTGAAATGCAACCTGAAAACATGTGCACACACACATACACATGTTCCTTTTTAAAGTTCGCCTGGTGATTTTGATTTGCAGTGAGCTTTGGGAACAAGAGTAGACGATAATTTGGAAGGGCTTGAAACTGATGGCATGAAACTTGTCAGTTAATGAGAAAATGGGAAGCTGAATGAAAAGTATATCAGGGTAGACTTGCTCCAATTTTAGGATAAAGATAGGAAGTGTAGAATGATTGAGTAAATGCCATTTATAAGCAGGGAATACAGTAAAGCAATAAATACATATTTAATACTGCCTGTTTTTAGCATCCTCACTGACTATAGCAGTGAATCCTATACATCTGGCTCTACCTTTTTGAAGTTTACAGTTTATACAAAGGATAAATAGATATTTTTGGCATTTTCATGTGAAGACCTGATTTTAATTTTATACAAAGAGCGTATGTAACATAAATATATATGTTACTATACTAATATGGGTACATATGTATGGTATGTGTGTATATATGCATACACACATGTATAGTGTATAAGTACACATGTGCATATATACACATGCACATACACATTTAGACCATATTAGTACATGTATACCTCATTTGTACCTTATTAGTGTATATATACACACATATGTAAATATATGTATGTACACACACACGCGTAGCTTTTATAACACCATTTCAAAGAAAACACATTGCTAACAAAAGAATAGCTATCTTTTTGTTTTATATTCCTAAAAAGCTTTATGATTTTTAATACTAGCTTAGCCTTAGAATGTGCAATTAAAAGTGAGAAATTATTGCCTGGGTGGTTTTCATTAATTTAACATAGACTTTATTGGGTATGGATGAATTGAGTTAAAAGGTGATAATTCTATATCCTAACTAGTCCATATTCCTTTCTGGCCTATGTTGAATAATTCCTTATATCAGATTTATGTACTATTTAAAAAACAGTTATCTGTAACTCTAATTTCCCAAAGTTCAGACTTTAAAATATCATCATAATTAATCATTTTTGTAATTTTAGCTATGTCCATTCCTTTGGATATTGTGCACATGTGTACAGTTTACATTTTGTTGATAAACTGAATTGTGCTGCCTGAATTTGAATCCTACTCTTATATTAGTTGCATGAGTTTGAATAAGTTACCTATTGCTCTCTGCTTCTGCTGCTTGCTCTGCAAAACAGGATAATAATACTAACTCAAAGCATCCACATAAAGATTTACTGATATATGTATGTAAAGTAGTTAGAACAGGACCTGGCACATACTAGTTTCTCAGTAAGAGTTGATTATCAATAATACATCTGTTAAACGTTATCCTGAAATGAAGATACACAGTTTTTAAAATGAATAGTACAGCTAACATAATCATCTTAAACAGTGTTACATAAATGACATTTTAATAACATAGCATACTAAATACCTGTATACATGCTGATACCTTTTGAAATAATTTTAATACTTATTAATATTACTACTTTGTGATTTAAAATATTTCTTTAATCTTTTTGAATAATTTAATAGTTTAAAATAATTATGAATTACCATATTGTTATTAAATCCCTATTTATTTACTTTCATGTGGTGTTTTTGAAATGTTTCTGTGTAACTAAGATAAATACATATAAATATGTAGAAACATATCATTTACTGGCATGTTGCCTGATAGATGGTGGTATATTGCCTAGTGGCTGCTCAGTGAATATGTACTACATAATGTACATTCTTAGTTGTTATACACATGTATATGTGTGTGTGTGTGTGTATACACACATGCATATCAGCTGCAGCATATGTGACTTTAGAGACTTATTTTCTTTTTTAATCTTTTTTTTTAATACTTCTGAGTATACTGAGTATATATAAATACTCATTTAAACCAAGTTGTTGATATTTTGCCAGGGCTTTGAAGAAACACATTACCTTTTTGAATTTCAAAACTCTGTATTCCAAGTTATTACAATGTGAGAAAAGCATTCTAGTTACTATTTTTTAATCTAAAGTGAAGTGCTTTTTAAAGATTCTTCTACATGAGGAGTAATAAAAACTTACTTATATAATCCTAAATCCTTCCAAACATCTGTAGCTCAAAGTACATAATTCACATTGACACCAAAGTTTAGTTTCTGTTTTGACTGGAAGAGACTGGTATTGTTTTTTTTGTCTGCAAAGGAAAGAGCTGTAGAACATCCAAGTGGGAAGATGTTTGATTTGTAATGCAGTCAAGATGATCTATGATTGAAAGCAGATTATATAGGAGAAATAGTAGCTGTTAAAAACTTAGATAATACTAGAGAAATTTTTGTTAAAAACCTAAGGCATGTTAATCTTTTAGAAAGTAAACAAAACAATCATAACAATGTATTGTCTGCTGGATATAATTCTGCAGAATTCACAATAAATAAGTAAAAGAAATTATTGGTGAAAACAGATCATGTAGTAAATAGGGGCCAAATTCATTTTGTAAAAATTTGCCAGTGATTTTTATGTCTTACGTGTTTCTAAAACATATGAAAGTTCACCCATATCATAGAATTAGGCAAATTTAATCCTTTTCTCCTTATCATTGAGCTTAGAGATCATGGAATCATCGACCCTTTTGGTATTTTCACTCTACTGCAGCTATCCATCTCTTATTTGTGTCCCCCACTCATTTACTTCTTCTCATTATTTTGGAAGAAATCCCACACATAAGATCCTTTTTGTCTGTAAATTGTATTGTCTCTTTCTAAAAGATATAGACTCTTATTTAAGATATAGCCATAGTGCCATTATCATACCAAAAATACTAACAATAATTCTTTAACATTATGAAACAGTTTTCAAATTCCAATAATCTCATAAATATCATAATTTTTCCTCTTTGTTTTGAATCTGTGTCTAAGTAAGAATCACACATTGCAAATGTTTGAATTGACTCTTACACTCTTAACAGACACACACACTTTTAAAAAATGAAACTATCTTCATACTGATACTTTGAAGTCAAATTCTGAGCTAAAGAATTTTTACTTAATTTTATTGTTTTATTTTTTTTACTTAGTTTATCTTACAATGTGAGAAAAGCATTCTAGTTACTATTTTTTAATCTAAAGTGAAGTGCTTTTTAAAGATTCTTCTACATGAGGAGTAATAAAACTTATTAATATAATCCTAAATCCTTCCAAACATCTGCAGCTCAAAGTACATAATTCACATTGACACCTGTATCATTGTCTCTTTTGGTGAGATTCCTAGTTTACAAGGACACACTGTGATAATATACAGGTAGCATTTACTTAAGTTCATTTGAGAATTAAAATTTTTTGAAGTATAAAAATGTAAGAAAGAAAACCAGTTCTTAGTTCATTCATTAAAATTTTTAAACATTAATTTTTGGAAGATATGAGCAGGGAAGATACTGTGTTATTTTTAATTGCATCGATTTAAAATGAACTGTCTAAAACCACAGAAGACATTATATTAATTTGATTTAGGGACATACATTTTTCTTTAGCATATGTCTTGTTTCTTTTTGTTCATTAAAATAGGATCATTAAACACCTGAAAGGATAGCCCATTAGGATACTTGGTACTTTGTGTGGTCCCTGAACCCTTGGTGCTTCACGGCCATAGAAACAGCCCAAGGATGTAATTTGATAAATCAGCTCAAAAATAGTTTTATTGTTCTTAAGCTACCCTCATCTCTCTGGTTGCAATTTTTCATGCAAAAATTGGCCTGGGCATATTCTTCTCCGCACATCTTTTTAGAACGAATGAAAGAAGGAGAAAATCTATGAGGATTAAAAGTTAAAAGGAAACCTAAAGAGTTACAAACATACATGTTCAGTAAGGATGTAAGACAAGATACAGGGTCCAAGGACTAAGAAGATGGATTTTATTTCCGTATAAAGACTGGTGATAGAACCACTTGAAGTGGGAACAAGTAGAGACCCTCAATATATATCCAATACCACAGAAAGACTACCTTTTACATGTAAAGGAATCTAGAAAAAAAGGCGACTCACTGATTCAGGAAAGTGACAAGGAAGTTTGGTCATGACTGCAGAGGGGGAAAAATTATCCTGAGAAATTGAAGGACTAGATCCATTCCATGGGGAAGTATGAACACAATTTACAGAACTATCATGGTGAGATTCCACAAAATACACATTAACATAAAAACCTGTTCTAGATGAGTAGAAACTTTGGGTCACCCAAAAGAAACAAATGCAAAACCAATCTGATAATTCTTCCACACATAGGTTAATACAAAACTTCTACCAGAAAACAGGATTCTCTACCTTTCTACACACCACATAAGGAAACAGTTCACTATGAATGGTTATCATGAATGATAATTAAAAGAATTAGACCATTACAATTTGAAATAATAGGAAAACATGAAAGAGTATAAAATATGTATTTAAACAGAGATTAGACATTTTAAAAAGTACTATAAGAAAAGATAGAAGTGAAAAAGAATACAAGAAAACACGTTGAAGTAAAAACCATAATCATTGAAATTAAGTGAACAGAGGAAGAGACAGACCTGAAGACAGAATCAAGAGTCTCACTTCACTAATGATAGATGTTCAGAATTCACACAGATACAGATTTAAAATATGAAATAGAGATTAAACTAGATGAAAGAAAAAATAGGTCTAATAATATGATTAATATTCAAATGGGAGGTAGGTAACATTCCAAGAGAAAAATAGCTGTGGATTTTTCAGGTTTAGGAAGCACAAAGAGTATCTAGAAGGTTAAAATACATCCACCCCTTGATATATTACAGAATTGTAGAACTTCAAAGTTAAACTTAAGATGTTAAAGCAGCCATTGAGAAAAGACAGAATAACCTACCAAGGAATAATTATTAGACTAATAGTAACCTCAAATTAGCAACAACAGATGCCAGACTGTAATGGAATGGTATCTCCAAAGTGCCAAGGAAATAACTTTTATCATAGCAGCTATAGCCAGTAAAGAGTGTGAGAACAAAATAATCACATTTTCAGGCAGAAAAACTAAAAGCTGTGTCTCTGAAAATAGGAACTTGAACCCAGAAGGAAAGCTAAGATAGTTTGATTGGGGCTTCCTACCAATTTTTTAAAGTATATATTACTTTGTATAAACTTTGTGTGAGAATAAAATGATAAAACTCATTTTATGGGGCTAATCCAACCTTGATAAAACTGGAAAGGATAGCCTAAGAAAGGAAAAATACAGGTTAGTCTCACATAGAAACATACCAGCAATCTGATATGTAATATTTATAAACCAAACTAAGGTATCTTTTTCATGCACATACATACACATATACAAATTAATGTAACTAAAATAATATATGGGATCAATTAGGGCTCAACACAGTAACCAAATAATTGTTATACATTAGAAAATGAGATAATTTACCACACAACACATTTGGAAAAAGCATTTAATAAAATACAAGCACACTTGTAATTTTATAGAAGGGAAGTGGGACCTTTCAGTAAACAAAGAATAACAAGTAATGTCTTTAATGTGCTTACGGACATCTACTGAAATACAGCTTAATGAAGACCTGATAGAAGCATTTCTTTTTTAAGGTCAGGAACAAGAGAACAAGAATGACCACCAGTGAAAGGAAATTATTTTGCCTTTACCTTCTAAAATATATTCAGAGTCTGACTACTGCTCAGTACCTCCATGGTTGCGCTGCCACCATCCTAGTCTGACCTACCTCATCACTCTGGACTATGCAGAAACCTCCCAACTATAGAATTCCTGCTTCTGCCCTAATCTCCCTAGAGTCTATTCTTAGTGTAGCGAGAAAAGTGACTCTTAATGTAAAGATAAATCAGGTGCTTCTTTGTTCAAAACCCTCTGGCAACTTTCCATCTCAAAGTAAAAGCCAGTCTTTATCAAGGCTCTTCTGACCCCATCTCCCAATATTCTCCTTCTTGCTTTTTTCATTCCTGTTACACTGTTCTCCTTAGTATTACTCAAAAATGCCAGACAAGCTTCTACTTCAGGGCCTTTGCACCTATTTTTCCTTCTGCTTGAACACTCCTTCCAAATTACTGAAGATTTACTATTTTATCTTCTTAGGGTCTTTACTTAAATATCTTTTTCTGTATTGTCTTTCCTGATTAAAATTGTATAAGATTTCCTAAACTATTCTTTTGGCATTCCCTATATTTCTTTCATTTTTTTTTTTTACATTTAAAAAATATTCATTTAAACTGAAGTACAGTTATATACAATATTGGTTTGGGGTTTACAAATAGTGATTCTACAGTTATCTACCTCATTAAGTGCTCACCACAATTTTCTCAATAATATGACAAGTTTTAAAATGTTTAAATAAACATGTATAAAGCTAATTTGGTGACAATGTCAAGAAAATTTGAGATGTAAACTAAAGGGTAGAATCTTTATCTACTTTATGTAATATAAAATCATGAAGTGACAATACAGTGTAGCACTTGGTAATGAAAAAACAGTTAAATCTCTGCTTCAAAGTAAATTTCAAAATTAAAGAGTTTAGTAAAAAAATGGCAGAAATTATACATAGATATGCAATTTGGGGAGTACTTTAGGCTTTCCAGGTATAACATCAAATAAAGAAATAATATAAGATTGATTAAACCTAAAGAAATATAGTTAATTGTAAATCACAAATATGTATTTAACAAGAGCACTTATATATGTTTTTATTCAGTTCAAAGATTATTGGCTCATCATAGTTTGATTCCCATTCAGTATTAAAATAATTTAAATTTCTTGAGCAGAACTAAATGAATTCTTCTTTGTGTGTCATGCAGATAAAAAAAGATGTCTATATGCTTGGATCATTCCTGATTTACTTATGATAACAGAAAGGAGATGACCAGACAGCTCCTAACCATGGTTTCTCACATTCCCCAGATAGACTCTTGATGTTTCTACCTTCATTCTTTGTTCTCTTTCATCTTATAAAATCAAATGCCCAAAATAAGCCCAACTAGGATATCACTTGCTCCGTGAAATGTTCTTTTACTCCTGTAGCCAAAATTTTCTACCCAACCTTTGAAACCTCTTTAGGTCACATACAGTTATCCCATTTTAATGCTTCATATGTAATAATTTTGTATTAAAATGAATCAAAAATGCAAAGGATAACTCTAGTAAGGAATATTTCTACTAGATTATGATGCTTATTATTGTCTTACTGATTTTCTTGCTGCATGATTTATCTCTTCACTGGACACATTTGTATTTTGATTACATTTGTGACCAAATATTTTAAGCGCTGGAGGATAAAAAGGGGTAGATACAGAGTTTAATGTGTAAATTATGTGTCCCCTCCAAATAAAGGCCAAATGATGTCATGTCACAAAGGTTTCACTCGCGTAATTTAAAAAAATGTGGTAAGTGTATTAACGTATCTCCCAGCACATGATGGAGTAGACACAGTCTGTGAAAGGGCCGGCCGTCATGTCAGTCAGTCATATTATCATATCATCATATTTGCAGAACTTAGTTTCAGTATAACTGTATCTAGAAAGTTAATGTTAATTTTAAGTCTTGAGTTTGTGAATTTTGATTAATTTGTAGTGTTTGGTTTTATAATTGTATCATTCACGAGAATGTATACTGAATTTTGTATTTGTATATAAATATCAGTATAGAATTTAAGTTAATATCAGTAAAGATTTTTTCTTTTAAAAGGACTTGTATATTTCTCAAGGTTGGAAAATACCTATGTAGACTATAGAATATTTCAGAGGAGAGAGGCAGAAGAAGTCAACATTAGAATAGTAAGAAGTGCCCATTTGAATTATGACTACATCTTAAATGTGTCATAATAATAGATGTTTAATTCATTATGACAACCATTTGTCAAATAATCTAGAAGTAACTTTGTCTATATCTTGAATCAATATGTGGACTTAATGGTCACCACTTAAATATCATACTTTAAAAATAGGTAAATTTAGGAGTGATTTTTAACATTTTTCTGAAAGAAAGGTTTAGTACTTTACTCCTTAAGCCAATCCCCCATGTATCTTCATATGGTCCTGATTTGCAGCACATTAGTTTATACCCGCTCAAAAAAATGTTTGGTATATTCATATTAAAATCTTGTATTCAAATGGCATATTATTGCAATGATTTTTTAAATGAAATTGCCCATTTATGCTTGTATTTATAATGTCTCTTTTACTTATGTTCTTATATATTCCCTGTAAGTCAAAATCTCACGTTTGTTATCACTTCTTTTACTTGAAAACAAGGTTTAGTCAAAGAAATTAAAAACATTTCTTTCCTCAGTTGTTTGAAGTTCTGTAGCTCTCTATGGTTGTTACTTGTTTCCCTACACAAGTTTTCTTTAGGTAATTCCTAAAAATCTGAAAAAAACCTCTTAATATATATTTTATGATATTTTTAATTAAGAAAAATTCATTGCAAAATATTATATTGTAGTTTATTTAGAACCCTGTGTGATTTTTAGAAGCATGCTTTTATTCAGCCAACAGATACATAATGAAAACCATTTGGTTAATGAAGAAAATAATTTTAAATGTAGTTTAATTCTAATTTTATAAAAAAGTATTTTCTAATTTCTATGGTAATATTTATATTAATAAAAAACAAACTGAAAATTGCAGTTGAATTGCCAGAATACTATAAATACTATTATTTTGTTCATATTCAGCATTACTTTTAATTTACTATTCTTGTTGCCAAAGATACATTGTCTTTTAGAGAATATAATGGTATTATTTACATTAATTCATGTGGCTTGGTAAAAAAAAATGCTATAACTCCTTTACTTAATGGGATTCTTCCCCTGTGGCAGTGCAAACGGCTAGAGCAGGAGCTTCATCATCTGAAAGAGCAGAACCAGACTTCAGCAAACAACATGAGACATCTGACTGCTGAAAACAATCAAGAACGTGCTCTGAAGGTAAATCTCTGTTCCTTCTTGCAGGCAAATGAAGGTTGTAAGCCCTGGGTGCCAGCTTTCTGTGCTGCAGATATCAGTTGTGTACATTTCAGCAAAAGTGAGTTGTGATGTTTGCCAGCAATCCCTTCTTTAAACACACATACAGCACACTTCTGCTCAGGTATTATTTTATTTCATGTGTGTGTACATGAAAACAACATATTTTCTGAATTTTGTATGGTGGTATGTGTTTGGTACATGTTCATTCTGTTTCTGAATTTAAAATATCCTATTACCATTTGTAGTTAGTAAAAGCTGACCACACTAAAAGAAAAAATATCATGAGCCTTTACTTTGCATCAATATTTATAGCACTAATTTTTTAAATGACTTGTAATATTAGTAATCCACAGACTTGACACTTCTTGAAGGATATATGAATATGTTTCGTGATTGAAATATCACTTAAAGGCTTGCTTACAACAAAAATAAAGGAAAGAAAATACAATCTACTAGAACTTGAAAAAAGTAAAGTTTACATTTCATGAAAAATTCTGTTTCATTGTAATATAGATCAAATAATTATGAAAAAGGACATTAGATTCTACTAGTTGTAATTTTTTCTTAAGATGCTTATGACTTTCCATTCTCCTTTTTTTGTGTTTGTCCTGGTTCCTAGCATAGTGCCTGTGACATAGTAGTGGTTCTACCCTCAAGGTGCTTATATTCCTGTTAACAGGTCAAAAATAAAAACAAAAACATATCCATGACAAACAAAAGATTTGTTATTGTTGTTACTAGGCAGTAAGAAAAAACATGCTATCAAAAGGATTGTATTGTACTTTGTTGCCTTAAATTCATTTTTTGCTACAGATTTCAGAAGAACTTTATTATGGTTTACTGTACTTTCTCTTCTTTCTCTGAAATTCATAGACCAGAATGACAAATGTAAAAACTGTATATTGCTGTGATTATTTTTTAATTACCCAAGGAATTTACTGTTGTGCAAGTAAAAGTAAGTGTAATTATTTTTTAAAGTATACTTAACAAATCAAAAATATCATTGTTTTAAATACAGTTTCCGTCATGTGTGCTAATTATCCGCTTTAGGCAACAGATATTATGTGTTCAATGTGATAGGGCTATTCCCATTTAAAACAGAATCTAAAATAGAAATTCTGGTTTGCTAAGTACATAATAATTTCTGAGTCTTTTCTGGCATTTTTGGTTGTGTAGTTATGTTCAGTTGGATTAAATGGCAGCTGCTATTTTTAGAGAGAAATAGATCCACATTTCTAAAAGGTTAACATTAGAAGTCAAGATATAGATCAAAAGAAAGCTTGAAGTTCAAAACAAAACAAAACATAATGTAATCCCTCATAAAATAGAAATCTCTGTAAACTGTAGATGATATAATTCAAAGTAATACATAAGCAAAGCTACATTTTTACTCTGGACAAATGTTCTACATTAAAGTCTTTTCTAGTTGCTCTTGTTTTTCTATAGAAGTATCAGATTTTCTTGTTATCCTTTAATCCATCTTAACTTCATCTATTACCTAAGCCAATTTAAATTTTTTGTAGAGTAAGAATGAGAGGAAGAATTAATTTTTAAAACTCTCATCAATTAAATCTTTTTAAAGCCCCTGTGTTCATTTTAGCTTTTTAAAAAATATCTGTCTTGTATAACACTGGCTTTGAACCATCTTTCAGTTATTTTATGCCATGTTTCCTCATGAGAAACCTTACATTTATTATAAAAATTAGGGCATTTGTAATACATCTAGTTTGGTCTGATTACTTTTTTTTAAATTATTTACCTTTCAGGGATTTTGTTCTTTATTAGGTGCTTTTATTATTGTATCTTCAAGTTGCCATATAAATAATGAATAATAAGTTTATTACTAACTATCTAGTGAATCAACTGTCACCTTTCTGAGTTGTATGCTTATTTTTTTAAATCCACTTACAAGTATCTTTTTTGTTTGTTCACTGATTCACTCTTCATTTAATATCTAAATAAGCTTTAGGAAGAATTTTTTAAGAGTCACTCTCTCTAGGAGCTTTCAGTCTGCCAAAAATATTTCTAGTATTACTATTATTAATATCAGTAAGAAAAGTAAACTTGAAAAGGGTGAGAGCTGAAAAATTCATGCTTTATTTCTTTGTGTTATGTTGAAATTCCAACAGGAAGCAGTCCTAGAGATATGTTTAGGAAAAGTCTAAGTTAATGGTTATACATTACAGAGAACTTTCTCATTAATGGTTATGGCAAATATATGATTATTGTGCAAGGAAATACTTTTTAATAATCTACTGCTATTCAAATAATATCTTTGTTTATTCCAATAACCAGAAAATTATTTCTAAATTATTTTTTATGGTAAAGCATAAAATTGGATTTTTGATGATCATTTATAAGCATTGTTGTTGTAGTAGAATTGAATTATACTAGATACACTTGCTAGCATGACACTATTTCTCTACTTTTATGAAGTTAGCAATTTTTCCCAATAACAAGCAAAACACAGTGGTACATGTAGGATAAGGGGCTGAATTTATACTGATACTGGTTTGGTCTATAGCCTGAGAGTTAATTTGAAAAAAAAAGCTTATTTTCTCATTTAAAATAAATTTTTATCTTGAGAGACACAATTCTGGACATTTAATTTTTTTTTAAATAAATCACCTTAGCCATAAATATGCAGATGTAAGACTTAATAAAAAAGTTTAATATATACTGCCTTTCTTTCCTCTTTCATTTTATTCACTTACCTTCCTTATCACACATCTTTAACTTCCAACAGTTGGACTTCTCCACTGGAATTCCATTGAAAACCATTCTTTCTTAGATTATCAGTGACCTCTGATGGTTAAATCTGTGAAATTTATCATTCCTTATTCTACTCAGTATCCCTGTTAGCCTAACTAGAATACATTTCAGTCATGGCTCCCATCCTTCTGAAACACTTCCCTATAGTTTGCTGGTGCCTGGGGTTCTGTCTATGCCTAAAGTATACATATTGCCCTGAGTTATGTGATAAGTCTCTTATTATACTTCTTTCTAAAAACAAAAAATATGTATGTATTTTGCATTTTAGAACAGCTTTAGGTTGACAGACATTAAGCAGAAAGTACAGAGTTCCAGCCTATATTCTGTCCCTATACATATACATGCCCCTGGCATCCAGCACCAAAGTGGTACATTTGTTATAATCCATGAACCTAAATCAGTTAAACCCAAAGTCCATAATTTACATTAGTGCTCACTCAGTGTTGTACATTCTGTAAGTTTTGACAGATTTAAATGACATGTATCTACCATTGTAATATCATACAGAAGACTTTCACTTTAATAATCCTCTGTCCTCTACCTATTTAATCCTCCCCCCACCACCAGTACCTGCCAGCCATTACTCTTTTTACTGTCCCCATAGTTTTGCCTTTTTCCAGAATGTCATATAGTTGGAATCACAAAGTTTGTGGCCTTTTCAGACTGTCTTATTTCACTTAGGAATACTCAGTTAAAGTTCCTCCATACCCTTTGATGGCTTCATAACCCATTTCTGTTAAGTATTTGATAATAATCCATTTTCTGGATGTACCACAGTTTGTTTATCTATGCACCTACTGAAGGACATTTTGGTTGCTTCCATATTTTGGCAATTATGAATAAAGTTGCTATAAACATCCATGTACAGGTTTTTGTGTGGGCGTAAGTTTTTCAACATATTTGGGTAAATACTAAGGACTGTGATTGCTGAATAAGACTGTTTAATCTTATACGAAAATGCCAGTCTTCCAGAGATTCTGTACCATTCATTTTTCAAACCCACCAGTAATAAATAAGAGTTTTTGTTGCCCTGCATTCTCACCACATTTGGTGTTTCTTTTATCGTACGCTTATCTCCTAATTTCATCCATTCCTGCAATATCATCTCTTTCATGTCCTAATGACTGCCCTTCCACTTAGGTATTGTAATATCTTCTTAACCTTAGCAAGTTTGAAACCAAATTCCTAATTTAACTTCCTAAGCCTTCTCTTCTCCCTGGGAATAAGTCACGACCTGAGTCAAACACTATTGACTGTGTAACTTAACATTTATTCCCAATCATATTCTCCTTTGCTTGCCTTTACTATAGGAGCTGGAGAAGTTAAACACTTACTCAGCTTTTCTTTTCGCCAAAGAAACAAAGAAGAATTCTACAGCAGAGGTGGAAGAAGAAATGGAGTATTTCTGGAACAGGTTTTGATTTCCTTGCATAGGACAGATGCAGCAGGCACCATTCCTTCCCTTCTTATTCCCTTGAGCACTTACTTGCTGCCTGGAACTATAGCAGCTATTTTATAGCCCTGAAAAAAACACGAAGAGAAGCTGGCCTATAACACCATTGAGCCCTTTAGCTAGTGAGCCACTTTGAGAATATTTAGCACCTGTATCCTGTTTTATTTTTCTGGTGACAGACATAATGTCCTGTATTTTAAATCACTCATAGTAGTTTTCTATTACTTCCAAATTGATCAGTTAACCTCTATAGGTTGATGGTACTCCCATACTCCTAGATATGTAGGCTAATACAGTAACACAATCTTCATATCCTTTCAAGCTCTCACCCAATTCAGCATCTAGGCCTGTCAGCGATTTCTTTCCTATTTTCCTCCCATTTTTATTACTCTGCCCTATGTCAAGCTCATGACTATATGATAGTACCCTTCTAATTAACTCTTCTGTCTTCAGTTTCTCACCTCTCTATCATTAGCTATAATTCTAAAACATACGTGACACTTAACTACTCAAAACTTTCACTAAGTCTTGCATTTTCAACAGTGTAAGAAAATAGAGATATCCTGAATGGTCCTTGTGGTAAAAACAGTGAAAAAGGATGTCTAAAATGTATATATTAAGAATATTTTCGGAGGCGGAGCCAAGATGGCGACGTGAGTAGAGCAGCGGAAATCTCCTCCCAAAACCACATATATCTATGAAAATATAAAAAAGACAACTCTTCCTAGAATAAAGACCAGAGGACACAGGACAACATCCAGACCACATCCACACCTGTGAGAACCCAGCACCTCGCGAAGGGAGTAAGATACAAGCTCCGGCCCGGCGGGACCCGAGCGCCCCTCCCCCCAGCTCCCGGCGGGAGAAGAGCAGGCAGAGCGGGAGGGAGACGGAGCCCAGGACTGCCGAGCACCCAGCCCCAGCCTGCCGGGCCAGAGTGCAGACACAGTGCATGCGCGGGGCCCTGGATTCTAGGGAAACAGGGCAGCAAGAACGGTGAGCGGGTACCGAAGGCCTGGTGCTGGAGGACATAAGAAAAGCGAGCAGCCATTTTTTTGTTGTTGTTGTAGTTGTTGTTTTGTTGAGGTGAGTGCTTTTTGGAAGTCTTAAAGGGATAGGGACCCCAATACTAGGGAAACAGGGCAGCAAGACCACTGAGCCTGAGGCTGGCACCGGAGAATAAAGAAAAACGAGTGGCCACTTTTTATTTATTTATTTATTTGTGTGTGTGTGTGTGTGGTCGTTGTTTTGTTTTGGCAGGTGCTTTTTGGAAGTCTTAAAGGGGCAGGGCGGGACACTTAATCCAGAGGTAGGGAATCTGGGGATCTCTGGGCACCCTAATCCCCTGGGCTGCAGGGATCACGGAGGCCCCTTACGGAGGTAAATAGCCTGCCTGCTGCTCCCCCTCCAATGCGACACCACCACTTTGGAGCAGCTGCTCGAGCCAGGCCACGCCCACAGCAACAGCGGAGATTAACTCCATAGCAGCCGGGCAGGAAGCAGAACCCTGTCTGCGCACAGCTACCAAGCACAAGCCACTAGAGGTCGCTGTTCTCCCAGGAGAGGAGGGCCACAAACCAACAAGAAGGGGAGTTCTTCCAGCTGTCACTTGTCCCAGCTCTGCAAAATTACAGGCAAACCAAGATCACAGAGACACCAGAGAAGGAGACAGACCTAACCAGTCTTCCTGACAAAGAATTCAAAATAAAAATCATAAACATGCTGACAGAGATGCAGAGAAATATGCAAGAGAAATGGGATGAAGTCCGGAGGGAGATCACAGATGCCAGAAAGGAGATTACAGAAATCAAACAAACTCTGGAAGGATTTATAAGCAGAATGGATAAGATGCAAGAGGCCATTGATGGAATTGAAACAAGAGAACAGGAACGCATAGAAGCTGACATAGAGAGAGATAAAAGGATCTCCAGGAATGAAACAATATTAAGAGAACTGTGTGGCCAATCCAAAAGGAACAATATCCATATTATAGGGGTACCAGAAGAAGAAGAGAGGAAAAGGGATGGAAAGTATCTTGGAAGAAATAATTGCTGAAAACTTCCCCAAACTGGGGGAGGAAATAATCGAACAGACCATGGAAATACACAGAACCCCCAACAGAAAGGATCCAAGGAGGACAACACCAAGACAGAAAATAATTAAAATGGCAAAGAACAAGGACAAGGAAAGAGTTTTAAAGGCAGCTAGAGAGAAAAAGGTCACCTATAAAGGAAAACCCATCAGGCTAACGTCAGACTTCTCGACAGAAACCCTACAGGCCAGAAGAGAACGGCATGATATATTTAATGCAATGAAACAGAAGGGCCTTGAACCAAGGATACTGTATCCAGCAAGACTATCATTTAAATATGATGGCGGGATTAAACAATTCCCAGACAAGCAAAAGCTGAGGGAATTTGCTTCCCACAAACCACCTCTACAGGACATCTTACAGGGACTGCTCTAGATGGGAGCACTCCTAGAAAGAGCATAGAACAAAACACCCAACATATGAAGAATGGAGGAGGAGGAACAAGAAGGGAGAGAAGAAAAGAATCTTCAGACAGTGTATGTAACAGCTCAATAAGCGAGCTAAGTTAGGCAGTAAGATACTAAAGAGGCTAACCTTGAACCTTTGGTAACCACGAATTTAAAACCTGCAATGACAATAAGTACATATATTTCAATAGTCACCCTAAAAGTTAATGGACTGAATGCACCAATCAAAAGACACAGAGTAATAGAATGGATAAAAAAGCAAGACCCATCTATATGCTGCTTACAAGAAACTCACCTCAAACCCAAAGACATGTACAGACTAAAAGTCAAGGGGTGGAAAAACATATTTCAGGCAAACAACATCGAGAAGAAAGCAGGGGTTACAGTACTAATATCAGACAAAATAGACTTCAAAACAAAGAAAGTAACAAGCGATAAAGAAGGACACTACATAATGATAAAGGGCTCAGTCCAACAAGAGGATATAACCATTCTAAATATATATGCACCCAACACAGGAGCACCAGCATATGTGAAACAAATACTAACAGAACTAAAGGGGGAAATAGACTGCAATGCATTCATTCTAGTAGACTTCAACACACCACTCACCCCAAAGGATAGATCCACCAGGCAGAAAATAAGTAAGGACACGGAAGCACTGAACAACACAGTAGAGCAGATGGACCTAATAGACATCTACAGAACTCTACATCCAAAAGCAACAGGATATACATCCTTCTCAAGTCCACATGGAACATTCTCCAGAATAGACCACATACTAGGCCACAAAAAGAGCCTCAGTAAATTCCAAAAGATTGAAATCCTACCAACCAACTTTTCAGACCACAAAGGCATTAAACTAGAAATAAACTGTACAAAGAAAGCAAAAAGGCTCACAAACACATGGAGGCTTAACAACACGCTCCTAAATAATCAATGGATCAATGACTAAATCAAAATGGAGATCCAGCAATATATGGAAACAAATGACAACAACAACATTAAGCCCCAACTTCTGTGGGACACAGCAAAAGCAGTCTTAAGAGAAAGTATATAGCAATGCAAGCATATTTAAAAAAGGAAGAACAATCCCAAATGAATGGTCTAATGTCACAATTATCGAAATTGGAAAAAGAAGAACAAATGAGGCCTAAAGTCAGCAGAAGGAGGGACATAATAAAAATCAGAGAAGACATAAACAAAATTGAGAATAATAAAACAATAGCAAAAATCAATGAAACCAAGAGCTGGTTCTTTGAAAAAATAAACAAAATAGATAAGCCTCTAGCCAAACTTATTAAGAGAAAAAGAGAATCAACACAAATCAACAGAATCACAAATGAGAACAGAAAAATCATGACAGACTCCACAGAAATACAAAAAATTATTAAAGACTACTATGAAAACCTATATGCCAACAAGCTGGAAAACCTAGAAGAAATGGACAACTTCCTAGAAAAATACAACCTTCCAAGACTGACCAAGGAAGAAACACAAAAGTTAAACAAACCAATTACGAGCAAAGAAATTGAAATGGTAATCAAAAAACTACCCAAGAACAAAACACCCAGGCCGGCCGGATTTACCTCGGAATTTTACCAGACACACAGAGAAGACATAATACCCATTCTCCTTAAAGTTTTCCAAAAAATAGAAGAGGAGGGAATACTCCCAAACTCATTCTATGAAGCCAACATCACCCTAATACCAAAACCAGGCAAAGACCCCGCCAAAAAAGAAAATTACAGACCAATATCCCTGATGAATGTAGATGCAAAAATACTTAATAAAATATCAGGAAACCAAATACAAAAGTCTATCAAAAGGATCATACACCATGACCAAGTGGGATTCATCCCAGGGATGCACGGATGGTATAACATCCGAAAATCCATCAACATCATCCACCACGTCAACAAATAGAATGACAAAAACCACATGATCATCTCCATAAATGCTGAAAAAGCATTTGATAAAATTCAACATCCATTCATGATAAAAACGCTCAGCAAAATGGGAACAGAGGGCAAGAACCTCAACATAATAAAGGCCATATATCATAAACCCACAGCCAACATTATACTGAACAGCGAGAAGCTGAAAGCTTATCCTCTGAGATTGGGAACAAGACAGAGATGCCCACTCTCCCCACTGCTTTTTAACATAGTACTGGAGGACCTAGCCACAGAAATCAGACAAAACAAAGAAATAAAAGGAATCCAGATTGGTAAAGAAGAAGTTAAACTGTCACTATTTGCAGATGACATGATACTGTACATAAATAACCCTAAAGACTCCACCCCAAAACTACTAGAACTGATATCGGAATACAGCAAAGTTGCAGGATACAAAATTAACACACAGAAATCTGTAGCTTTCCTATACACTAACAATGAACCAATAGAAAGAGAAATCAGGAAAACAATTCCATTCACAATTGCATCAAAAAGAATAAAATACCTAGAAATAAATCTAACCAAAGAAGTGAATGACCTATACTCTGAAAACTACAAGTCACTCTTAAGAGAAATTAAAGGGGACACTAACAGATGGAAACTCATCCCATGCTCGTGGCTAGGAAAAATTAATATCATCAAAATGGCCATTCTGCCCTAAGCAGTATACAGATTTGATGCAATCCCTATCAAATTACCAGCAACATTCTTCAATGAACTGGAACAAATAATTCAAAAATTCATATGGAAACACCAAAGACCCCGAATAGCCAATGCAATCCTGAGAAAGAAGAATAAAGTAGGGGGACCTCACTCCCCAATTTCAAGCTCTACTATAAAGCCATAGTAATCAAGACAATTTGGTACTGGCACAAGAACAGAGCCACAGACCAGTGGAACAGACTAGAGACTCCAGACATTAACCCAAACATATATGGTCAATTAATATTTGATAAAGGAGCCATGGACATACAATGGCGAAATAACAGTCTCTTCAACAGATGGTGCTGGCAAAACTGGACAGCTACATGTAGGAGAATGAAACTGGACCATTGTCTAACCCCATATACAAAAATAAATTCGAAATGGATCAAAGACCTGAACGTAAGCCATGAAACCATTAAACTCGTGGAAAAAAACATAGGCAAAAACCACTTAGACATAAACATGAGCGATCTCTTCTTGAACATATCTCCCTGGGCAAGGAAAACAACAGCAAAAATGAACAAATGGGACTATATTAAGCTGAAAAGCTTCTGTATAGCAAAAGACACCATCAATAGAACAAAAAGGAACCCTACAGTATGGGAGAATATATTTGTAAATGACAGATCCGATAAAGGCTTGACATCCAAAATATATATAGAGCTCACACGCCTCAACAAACCAAAATCAAATAAACCAATTAAAAAATGGGCAGAGGAACTGAACAGACGGTTCTCCAAAAAAGAAATACAGATGGCCAACAGACACATGAAAAGATGCTCCACATCGCTAATTATCAGAGAAATGCAAATTAAAACTACAATGAGGTATCACCTCACACCAGTAAGGATGGCTGCCATCCAAAAGACAAACAACAACAAATGTTGGCGAGGCTGTGGAGAAAGGGGAACCCTCCTACACTGCTGGTGGGAATGTAAACTAGTTCAACCATTGTGGAAAGCAGTATGGAGGTACATCAAAATGCTCTAAACAGACTTACCATTTGACCCAGGAATTGCACTCCTAGGAATTTACCCTAAGAACGCAGCAATCAAGTTTGAGAAAGACAGATGCACCCCTATGTTTATCGCAGAACTATTTACAATAGCCAAGAATTGGAAACAACCTAAATGTCCATCAATAGATGAATGGATAAAGAAGAAGTGGTACATATACACAATGGAATACTACTCAGCCATAAGAAGAGGGCAAATCCTACCATTTGCAGCAACATGGATGGAGCTGGAGGGTATTATGCTTAGTGAAATAAGCCAAGCGGAGAAAGAGAAATAGCAGATGATTTCACTCATCTGTGGAGGATAAGAACAAAGGAAAAACTGAAGGAACAAAACAGCTGTGGAATCACAGAACCCAAGAATGGACTAACAGGTACCAAAGGGAAAGGGACTGGGGAGGATGGGTGGGTAGGGTGGGATAAGGGGCGGAGGAAGAATGGGGGTATTAAGATCAGCATGCATGGGGGGATGGGAGAACTGGGATGGCTGTACAACACAGAGAAGACAAGTAGTGATTTTACAACATTTAGCTATGCTGATGGACAGTGACTGTAAAGGGGTTTATAGTGGGGACCTTTTATAGGGGAGAGCCTAGTAAACGTAATATTCTTCATGTACGTGTAGATTAAAGATAACGAAAAAAAAAAGAAAGAAAGAAAAGGGGGATTACTCCATGATAGGATAAAACTAACTGTAAATCAACGATTAATGCATGCTATAAATATCTTTAATTTTGATCACTTAAAGGGTGTCAGATGATCGGCTATGGAGGTACACTTTTCTGATAATATTCCTTTCTCTTAAAAAAAAAAAAAGCAGTTCCTGTGTGGTGACCTCCAATGAGTTCTACACAGTGGTATAAAGGGCATATCAAAGTGTGGGCAAAGGGTCTGTTTGTGTTTATACAGAGGATCAAGCCTAATTTGGCTACCCAGAAAATGAACTAAGATACGATATGAAGAAGAACTTCCAACATCAGCACTCTCTGGAAGAGTCATACCAGAAGATGATCATCAAAAAACCTCAACAAAGATCCAGGCGTTGCTGCAGTTGTAGCTGCATTCATCCCACTGGTTCCTGGACTTGCCATTGGAATGAAGAAGGAGATATCTAAGTCGGCCTGTGCATACAGTAAAACAATAAATTTGACTGGACCTACACTGTTGGAACTCAACCAAGAATTAGGAGAAGTGCAAATTGTAGCGCTCCAAAATCTTAAAACTACAGACTATCTACTGTTAAAAGAACATATGGGATGTGAACAGTTCCCAGGAATGGGCTGTTTTAATTTGTCTGATTTCTCTCAGACTGTTCAAGTGCAGTTGGACAATATCCATCATATCATAGACAAATTTTCACAAATGCCTAGGGTGCCTAACTGGTTTTCTTGGCCTCATTGGAGATGGCTGGTAATTATAGATCTGCTTTGGTTATGTAACTGTATTCCTATTATGTTAATGTGTGTACACAATTTAATTAGTAGTTCAAAAACCTATACATGCTTAAAGTACTCTACAAGAAGATATGTCAAAGAAATAATCAATCTTCCCATGTTTTCTTCCGTCTGCTACCATTATAGCTTTTCTTCTTCCTTCCTAATTACAACCCTTAAATAGAATTCGTGCCTCATATCTAATTTACCAAGTATCATAATTCCTCCAAGTGGTAAGGATACCTCAAGACAAATGCTGGGCATAAAAGC
This sequence comes from Manis pentadactyla, assembly GCF_030020395.1. Classification (NCBI taxonomy): domain Eukaryota; kingdom Metazoa; phylum Chordata; class Mammalia; order Pholidota; family Manidae; genus Manis; species Manis pentadactyla. Next base: position 62,087,998 of record NC_080029.1, on the reverse strand, counting down.
CACAGGGCATAAATCTGCAAAGAAGTAAAAAGCTAACCTTTTCAAACAATATGGCTTCTCTCTCACTTACCAACTTTACATCTCCCTGTATGGCCCCGGAAGATGACTGGTTAGCCAGAGACGGGTAAGATTCCTCAAGGAAGCAACAACCTAAGACAGGCACAGTCGCAGGGGGGCCATCAGGTGAGAAATTGGGGATCAACAGAGGTGAGGCTTAGAACCTCACCACCCCCGTTCTGAGAGAAATCTTCTGCATACGTGGATGTTTTATTGCCCTTGTCTAGCTTGGATTAACACATAGTCTACAGGCACACACCTGATCATCTACATTTGCTCTCTTACAACACTAAACTAAGTTATCTACCTTTATCTTACATCTACCTACCTCTTCAGCCTTTTATTAATAATAATAATAAAGGGAGAAATGTGGGATCCACATATAAATCAAGTATAAAAATCAAACGAATATTCATATTTGACCTGATTGTTTATAGTTCATAATGCGTGATCAAAACCGAAAGTTTCTGTGATGACTGCCCTTGTACTGTTCACCATGTAAGAACTTATTCACTATGTAAGAATTTATTCAGCATGTAAGAACTTGTTTGTTATACTTCAGAAGATTGGAGACTGTTGAGAATTAGACTTGGGGATGATTAATGATTGTGCATTGAGTCCCCTATACAGAATTTTATTGTTGTTAACAACCATTTGATCAATAAATATAAGATATGCCCTCTCAAAAAAAAAAATATTTTCCACAGCATGACTGAGATGGCAGAAAGACAAGGACTTTGAAAAGAGCTGAAATAAAGTGGAAATGGGAAGGAAAAGAAAAAAACAATAGGGAATTTGAAAAGAACCAAAATAAAGTGGAAATGGGAGGGAAAAGAAAAAAAAAAAACACAAATGGTTACCTGAAGCAGTCTTTTGCCATGAGTACATTTGTCAAACCTTGGTGAACTTGAGCTTCCATTTTAATGGCTACAAGGGCAAGACAGACAGACAGAAGATAAAGCCAAGAGCCTATTTAAACCAGAGAATGTAATGAGATATCCTCTTCTGAAACTGGTGTCTTAGATGGCCACAGTCATTAGTGTGCAGGTGAACAGGAGTCAAGCTCTTTGTTTAAAATAAGACAGGAAGAGAACTTCACTTCCTTGGTGGTAGTGGGAGAAATAATCACTGAGACATCATCCCGCAGCCTTCAGGCAGATGTAGAGCCACTAAGTTGCCTGAGTTCTTGCTGTGTGTTTCTAAAAGCTGAGGATTTAATTTGAAGTAGTCCTACCCTGGCCTAAAACAAACTACCTTCACATTAGTCCTCTCATTTCTTAAAGTTTCAAAGACCCTGAACTGTCTAAAAGAAAACACATAAGAGAAAAAGGCCCATCTAATGAAAGTCAGTAAAATATATGAAGTGGTGGAATCACAGAGTTCAACAAATAGTTCAGATATTCTAATTATCAGTCACAAAGTTTACATAAGTGTTTAATATCTTTTAAAAGATGCTTGAAAATAGCAAGAAAAATGACTAGAAATGATCACGTGAATTTGGGGGAAAACTAGATTGAACTTATACAGAAATTGAAAATTCAATAATTTAAATTAAACAGAAAATAGGTTTGAACAGCAGATCATACACAGTGTAACAAACTGTTAGAGAATGGAAGGACAAATCTGAACCAGGTATGAAAATGGAAGCAGGAGAGATAAAGAAATGAAAAACATAAAAGAGGTATTAAATTGCTAAAGCAAGAGGGCCTAGAAAGGAGAGAACTTACAGCATGCCAGGTATTCACACCTTCTCTGATTTCATTTCTAAGAAATGCTTCTATATTGAATTTTTTCAAATCTGAGGATAAGTCTGCTATTTTACCACAAAGAAATTAGTAGCCCTTACATTAAAAAATAAAAAATAGAGATTAAAAGACACAAAAGATAGTGAAAAGATCTAAAAGCTAGTCAGAAGCTCTAGAGGAGATAATGTAGGGAACATGGAAAAGGCAAGGTACAAAGAATTAATGACTGAGAATTTTCCAGAACTGTCAAATGACAAAATGGCCTCAAATCTAGGAATAAATTCCAGGTATGATAGATTAGTAAAAACTGCAGAATAACAAAGTTGAAGAAAAGCTCTTAAAGACAACCATTAGAAAAAACACATTTACAGAGGAATGACAGTTAGAATCACTAACTTCTCATCAGTAATAATGGAATAATATCTTAAATATACTAAGAGCAACAGAGGGACTAATTTCTCACATATCAGGGAGAAAGTAACTGTCAGGGACAAAGATGAAAATAATGATTACATAAAGAAAAAACTTCAGTTGCTTCTGTTGTCTATGGAATATAATCCAAACCTCCTAAACATTGAATTTAAGACTCCACACTGTAGTTTCAGCCTGCTTTTCCTTTTTCCTTTTTATTTATTTATTTTTAATTTTTGGAACCATTTCTCTGTCTTTAGTCTCAATAGACCCCAACCATACCCCACTATTTAGAGTTTCCAAATGTGTCATGTTCTTTAATACCCTTTGGTCTTTACTTCTGTTATGACTTACATTTAATTCTGTCTCTAATATTACATGTTATCTTCTCTAAATCAAAAATTTCTTAAGCATAAGGGATCATAGCTTTTTCATCTTGCTATTCTCTTGGAAATTAGCATATTGTTGAACTCATTTTACATAATCAGTAAGTATTTTAAATAAAAAATCAGTTTTAATCTGTCCTAGTTAAAGTCAACATACTTGAGTAAGTATATATACTAAGTTGAGGGCATGGAATTATTCCAATATAATACCATCTTTATAGTCACTGTGACTATACACTAAAAGAATTTCTATTCTGTGCTAAAGTTTCTTCACTTGTGAATTAATGCAGTATCAGGAATTTAGCTTTTTACTATTGGCTTAAAAATATTCATAGAACAGTTTTGTTTGTTCAGTTTGTCCTTTGCTGTTTAGAGTTCATTGCAGGATAAGCTCTTTTATGAGACTGAGTAAATAGCAAACTAATCATTAGACTTGACAGTAAATAATCATATAATTTTTATGATGAAATTATGTATTAATATGAGTTATTAGTTATTTTCTATATAACCACATTAACAGGCTATCTTTGGTATGCCCGATGGTACCACCCATCTACTGTCAGTAGGGTTGGCTCTGGATTATTTTCTATTAGGTAAGTATAGTAATGGATTTTTTATTTTATTCCTAATTTTCCCATTTGCTAGCTATATAGCATTGGAAAAGTTAACTTCTCTAAGTACTGGCACCCATGTTTGTAAGATAATGAGAGCAGAGTTACTGTTACGGTTGAGAAAATGTAATAAAGTGTGTGATGCATTATACCTATGTTCCATGGCGGAGGTAGTAGGAAGAACATCGCTGTAGATGTCAGACCTGTTTTTGTCCTTGCTCTGCCATGAACAAAATACTTGATCTTTATTAAATTATTTTATGTCTTCAAAATGAGGAGACAGAATAACATTCAAAGTTATTTAAACTAGAAAATGTGGTTTTATGAATTTGTGATATGGTATTATAGTGATTGACTAAGTGCAGCCCATGCTCAAGGGGAAGGATGGCATAAGGGTGTGAATAACAAGAGACAGGGACCATCGGGGGCTGTGGGAAAGGCTGCCTATCACAACTTGGATTTACAAACACCTCAACTTAATATACCAAAAACCAAAGTCGTGATCCTACCCATAAACCTGTTTATTCTGCAAGACTATATGAAAAAAACATCCCTGTCCTATTTAAGGGTTAGGTCAGAATTCTTGGAGTTGATCTTGACTTCTCTCCCTCTCTCTCTCTCCCAGTCCATATTCTATCTGTAAACAAATTCTCTTGACTCCATTTTTGGTGCATCTCAACAATTCAGCTGCTTCTCACCACTTTCACTGCCACCACTGTCTTTCAAGCCTCCAGCAGATCTTGCCTGGATGATTCCAAGTACCTCCTAGTTGTCTCTCTATTCGGGTCCTCTTCTATTCTCAACACAGCTTCCAGAATAATCCTACTAAAATGTAAGTTAGATTACGTTCCTCCTCTGCTAAGAACCCTCCAGTGGCCTGCCATTTCACCGAGAGGGTAAGTCCACAAGGCCTCTTGATCTGGCCCTCCATTTGCTCCTTGGCATCATACTCTAGTCACACACCTTTCTTGCTGTTCCTTAAACATACCAGGTAATGCCTGCATCTCTAGGCCTTTGCACTCCCTGTTCTTACTTCCAAGGACTACTCTTCCCCCAAATATTCACATAGCTCACTTTATCTTCCTCAAGTCTGTTCAAATGCCACCTTCTCGGTAGGGACTTCGCAGGCCTTTTCTGTATCCCCGTTTCTGCTTTTTCTACAAAGTACTTACCATCATCAAAGAAAGTATTTTTTAACTTATTTACTATAGTTATTGTCGATTTTCCTGATAGAAATGAATGCTCCATGAGATCAGGGGCTTTCATTTACTTTGTATACTTAAGTATCTACTGATGATATTAAAAATATTTGACAGTAAGTCAAAGATAGTTGCCAATCATAACATATGCCAGCTGTTTTCAATTTGTATGACTGTACCTATGCGTAGAGCTGAAAACCGGCTCTGGCTGTACACATGGTAACCATTGAATAAATATCTAGTGAGTGAATTGATACCACATATACAATTTAATGTCCTGCTTTCCCTGCTTAACACTTCATAAGCATGCTCCAATACAGTTATTCTATAAATATCACCTTAACACACAACATAAATTGCAATGCACAGATGCAGGATAATTTTCTTTACTTTTACCTTAATGTTGAATATTTAGGTTGCTTGCAGTTTAGCACTCTTATGAACACTGCTGTGAAAAATATTTTGTATAAGTATTTAACCATACTTAGCAAAAATTTATTTTCCAAATTTGTATTTTCAATAAAGCACATAGTTTTAAAAGCCAAATGATCCTATAAGATTTCTAATAAAAAATGACAGTCCACTTCCTCATCTTTTCTCTCCTTATTTCTGTCCCACAGAAGAAATCACTTTCAACTCCTTTTGCAATTTATTCTGTATCTACACTATATTTCTACACAAAGGTTATACTTTTAAATTTTTTTTTCATTTTTAGTTACTTTTAATTGACTTCTTGCTATGAAAATATTTAGCTTTCCATCTTTCTGTTAAATCAGTGCTTAGTATTTATATGATTATAGTATTGTATTTTTCAGACATCTCAGCAAGAATTATATTTTATGTCATAACCCAGTTAATACACAAACATATAAATATAAAACTAAATCAAAATGTGAGGAAGTAGTACATACTCTAGTAATATATCTGCACTCAGACACTTTAAATTCAATTTAATTTTTAAAAACTAATGCTGGTTGTTACTTTCTAAATCATGTAGGGGGACAGTTCTCCCATAGGTTTTTCATATTTTTACATGTCCTGTGAGCAGAGGCCCTCATGGCCTTTGTTCTGAACTATGTTCTAAAAGATACTTGTTTGGGAACAGCCTTGGAAGATAGAGATTGTATCTCCCTCTGAAGCAGAGGGCAGATTGTTTACTATCCAGTATAATAAAAAGAATGTCTCCCTTTCAGGGAACAGTCAGGCAAGTTTGCTTGCAGCATATTATAAAAGAGTTGGCTTCCCCAAGCCTGGAGTTCTTCGGCCCTGATGCAGTCCCCATGTGAGCAGTATCCACCTGGCTCCCTCTGTGTGGCCCCAGGGGGAACTGGGGGTAAAGACAACCAATGTAAACATAAAACTTATCCTGTGTGTTCTGTGCCTGAATAAGTAAATTGTTTCGTGGTGACCTAGAATTCTGTCCTTGGCTAGTGTGCGTGAAACTGACAGGCTAATTTGTTATCCTGAAAGTAGCATAAAAAAATCTCAAACCCATCACAATTCTTGAAAAATCACATTTTCTTTCTTTTTGAGTATTTTGCTTCCTTACAGTTATAGACTAGACTTTTAATTTGTAGATTGTGTACCTAATTAGATTCTGCTAGACATATAAATCTGTTAATACATTTAAATATATTAGGTATGAATATACTTGTATATTAAGACTTAAAAATATTATCCCCCCCCTTTTTTTTTTCTTTTTGAGAATCTGAACTGATTGCTTTATAGGACATTACTGGTCCTTGAACCTCCCTGCAGTGTCATTCTGTGGATTCTTTTAGTTTCTCCTATGTTGGATCACCAATACCTGGATCCCATTTTTCTACTACTTGACTTACTTCATTTTGATGGAGCACATTCTCTAATAGTTTCCTGAATAAGGATACATGAGAGGTAAACACTTAAAGGATCCATGTTATTGCATCAGGATAGATTTCCAGAAACAGAGTGCTCGAATAACATTCCGAACGTTTAAATTCAGTTAATTTGGGGGTATTGTGTAAGGCAGGGGTCCAAATGCTTTCTTTTACATGTGCATATCCAGTTGTGTCTGCGCCATTTGTAGAAAGGACTACTCTTTTCCTATTCTGTTGTCATATGACAGTCAGTTGACCATAAATATGATTTTAGTTCTGGACTCTCAATTCAATTCCATTGATGTAGTATCCTTATGCCAATACCACACTATATTGATTATTATAGCTTTGTAGTAGCTGTGACATCAAGACCTATGAGTCCTCCAGCTTTGTTTCTCTTTTTCAAGGTTGTTTTGGCTATCTCAGTTCTGATATTAATATTACTAGCTTAATGAATGACTGACAAATTTCTGTTAATAACTCTGGTCTTAATAAGTTTGAATTGATCCACTTTATTAAATAGAAACTAGTTTAAAACTGGTTATATGTATAATTTTGGTTCCTTTTTATAATATGGATTCTTAATTACCTTTTCAATTATTTTAATGTGTGCATGTTATTTTTCTACTTCTTAAGTCAATTTTGATGGTCTGTATATTTTGGTAGGAAAGCAGCCTATTTCCTCTAACTAACCAAATTTGGGATCATAGAATTAGAGATAATTATCTTAATTTATGAATCTCTTCTGTTCCTGTATATTACTATCTCATCTGTTTTATGGCATATATTTGCTCTTTCTCTTTTTTTTTCTTATCCAATCTTTCCTAAAATTTGCCTCTCTTATTTTCTTTTAAAATGTGCTTGGTTTTACTTATCCTTCCAACTTGTTGAACTTTTCATTGTTGTTTACTTTTTCACTCTCATTATTCTCTTTTTGTGTTCTAATTTTTACAAGTTGTTTAGCTCACCTCAGCCTTCTTTTTTTTTTTTTTTGTAATAAAATTTTAAGGCTATGCTATTTACTCTGACTATAATTCCAACTGTTTCATAGTTTGCAGGGAGATAAAATGCTCACCTTTTTTTTCTAGATAGATTCTTGATATTTTTTAGTTTTTGATTTATTTTTTTGATCCAGGCTAATGTAGAGATAATTTTATTATATTATGTTATAATGTATATTACAATTATAAACATATTATTAATTATTATGATAAATTAAATTCCTGTATTTTAAATGCAATAATGTTTCCTTCTCGCCAAGTAAATAATTTACTTTGAAAGGTTTCATCACGTAAATAAAGAAATTAGTCTGTTTACAGAGTATGAAGTTCAATATATAGGCAATTGAATTCAGTTTACACATTACTTAAGTATCCCATATCTAAGCATCTCACCATATTTCAGTTTTATAATTTTTTACATGTATCTAGGAATTTCTTGCTTTATACATTTGTTTGCTTTATTCTCTGTTACCTAGATGTTTATGACTATTATATCTCCTTGGACTAAACATATACATTTCATCATTATTCCTCTTTGGACTGTTTAAGGCTTCATACATCTAAGTCTTTTTCCAATATATGTATTACCATTACTGTCTAGTTCATTTGGACTGGTATAACAAAATATTGCAGACTGGGTAACTTATTAACAGTAGTTTCCACCCTAATGACCTAAGTACCTCTCAAAGACCCTACCTCCTAACACCAGTATCTTTTCAGGTTAGTATTTTAACATGTGAATTTTGGGTTGATACAAACATTCAGACCCTAACAACTATTTTATTTCCTTTTTCCCTTTTACATGTACATGGTGTAAGGGAGCTTCTCAGTAATTTTGCCATCCAGACTTTATTCATCCTTCATCTGATTCTTATAACCCTGGTCCTCCTATAAAAAAACAACTTTCTCCGGTCCTCAGATGTGGTTTGGTCAGAGGTGATGCAGCTGTGGTCTCTGGCCTCACATATCAGAATGTGGAATCCAGCAGGCCACAGCAATTATTTTAGAAATGGGCATGTGTACCCTGGAAGCCAGTGATTCCAGGGTTTTCTTTCTCTATATTCTTATGAGTATATTTGAAACAAAAGGTAAAGTAACTTAACAATATGTTCTTTAGTGCATAAGTGACCATATATATAGTGGGAAGTATAGTGAAAGGAAATTAGTTTGAGAAGGGAGAAAATGATACCAGATCTTGTATAGGTTGTAGTTCAGATCATTGAATTTTATGGGAGTATTCATAGGTCAGAGTTAAAAGAAGAGAAATAAATGGAAAACTAGTAATTTCCAACATTTCACTATTAGTACACAAAAATAAATGGTTCACTAAGAAGAAAACAAATTCTACCATTTGCAACAATATGGATGAAGCTAGAGGGTATTATGCTCAGTGAAATAAACCAGGCAGAGAAAGACAAGTACCAAATGATTTCTCTCATTTGTGAAATATAACAACAAAGCAAAACTGAAGGAACAAAACAGCAGCAGACACGACGCACAGACTCCAAGAAGGGACTAACAGTTACCAAAGGGGAGGGGTGGCGGAGGTTGGATGGGGAGGGAGGGAGAAAGGGATTGAGGGGTATTATGATTAATATACATGGTGTGAGGGGGGTTGTCACAGGGAAGACAGTGTAGCACAGAGAAGACAAGTAGTGACTCTGTGGCATCTTACTATACTGATGGACAGTGACTTTAATGGGGTATGGGGCAGATTTGATAATATGGGTGATTGTAGTAATTACAATGTTTTTCATGTGAAACCTTCATAAGTGTATATCAATGATACCTTAATCAATCAATCAATCAATAAAATGGTTCACAAAGCAGACTGAGAAGGAATAGTTAGCAAGATAAAAGGATGACCAAGAGATTGTGTTATGATAGAATTTAGAATAAAATAAAATTTCATGATGGGAGTGGCTCAGTGTCAAATGCTGTAGAGAAGTCAGATAAAATCAAATGTGTCCATTTGGCAAGTAGGAGAACAGTGGTAACTTTATCATTGCAATTCAGTTCAGTGGTTAATGGTGTTAGCCTTGAGTAAATTGCAGAGCAAAGGAAAAGTTTACAAGTGGAAAGATAGAATATTTTTTGAGGAGCTCTTTCATAAAGTAAAAGTACAAGGGTTAGAGTACAGTGTGAACTTAACATTGAGGATGATTTATTTTAAAGAATGGGAGTATAACAAACATTTTCTCTACCCTTCTCCTTTACATAAGAAATTTGATGTGTGGCTCTCTAGCCAAAAGCTAGCTATTGACAACATACATGGCCTGGTTCAAAAAGATTGGAAGGTCTGATAATTTAATGATTTGAAATTGGGAAACTTTAATAGTTGGGAAACTGAGATGTAACAGGCCACTCAGCTTTGAATGCTGAGCAAACAATCCTGAGGTAGGCCTCAGGTCATATATCAGCTGTAGGCCTTGTGCAATCTGATGTTATGAAGCAGCCAGTTGGAAAAATTGGAGCTTATGCATTAAAAAACACAAAATTCTGAACAAGGGAAATGGAGAGAGATTCTGCCCTGACTTCTAACAGCATTCTGTTCCCACACCAGATTTTGTTTTCCACACAATAAATTTTTTCTTGACAAAGTCAAGAAAACAAGACTCTCAGGTTGACCAGGTTTGTAGTCTTTGCAAACCAAATGGGGAATTGCTATGACAATAATTCATTATAGGTGCTCTGAAATGAACAGTTATGCTGAAGGGTGGCTCTGTGATAATAGCACCAGATATAGTCAAATCATCAAAGCCTGTAAAAGTTCAAGTCCATCAAGACACAACAAAAACTAATGAGGTTCTATTGAAACAACTGTGAACCTCTTACATGGAAGGAATACTGAATTACCATGGAAAACTTCTGAAGATATTATCAGTAGCAAGCCACAAATGTAATACTTGTGAATACTTACATTTAATTTAAATTGCTCTTAACATTGGTTGTAATGTTTTTCAGATCTTGAGTTCCACAGTATTATTTTAGGAATTTGTGATTTTATTTTGACACATAAATATAGAAATATAGAATTATATTGCATGCTTCCCTACTGTCTTACACATTTTTTAATATGCCAAAGTTAATCAATATGAATACTTAAATGAAGACGTACACTTTCAGTAGGAAACTGAATTTTAGGCATACCAAGCAGATTTGTCATCATGTGAGCCAACTTGAAGCAGATCTGGGATCACCCTGTCATTGGACCTGGTATTTCCTCTCACTGAAATGCCCTATGTCACCTATTGCTGTACTTCCTTTGCCCAGATAATACCTACACATCCTTTCTTCAGTTGGCCATAGTCCTCTTGTCTGTTGCCAACTGGAGAGGGATTTGGGTGATAGACAAATTGTTTTAATAACAAATCAAGCACCGACCTGAGAAGAAATAGAGTATGTGAGAAATGGTTCTCCCAAAGATATACTCCCAGGCCTTTCCTGTCTCTGCCCACACCAACAGTACCTTCAGTCTTACTTTCCCCGTGCCGCCTTCTCTCACCTCGTTATCTCCTCCCATTTTTTCCTGATCTATTGAGTTTTGGTATTATAATGGCCAAGATGTAGAAGAGCAGATGTCTGTGATATATTGTTAGAAGCAATACCATGGATACTATTGAAAGCAACAACAGTCCACTCGGTTGCTTGTTAAGTAATAAGTATAGGTAATGGTTCTTAACGGAGGCATGTATTAGAAATGTCAAAAGAATGTTTACAAAATAATAAATCTGGACCTGACCCAAAAATATCTTACACTGAATTTGAAAACTTGCTGACAAAGACGTGGTGTTTGGAAGTAAAATAGGGACAGAATGTTTCCCCATACTTATTTTGGGCGCATGGATGTATTGTTTTTGGTAATAATACATTTATTGCCTACCAATTGTGCTTCTTAATTTTGGTTCTGTTGAATTTTCTACTTGATTTCGGTAGTGGGCTGTTACCGGTTTTTGGTTTTAATTTTTCTTAAGTGCTTTCTTGGTTCTTTAGGGGTAAATTCAATGAGGCTGTATACAGAGGACACTAGTCAAATGAAATTTTTCTCTTTCATTTTCAATGTTGTAAATTGTACACAAGGTTATACCTTATGTGATTTGGAATAAGTGACATATTAAATATCCTTGTGAATTGTACATGATAATACTGTGAAAAGTGTATTGCAAAATCCAGATGGCTATTTAGAATACTATGAGATTGTATTTGTTTTTGAGCATTACATGTTTTTTCTAACCTAAAAATATACATTAAGAAAACAAATTTTAGACTGTCAAATCAACTAATTTACTTTGACTATTAAGGAAATGTGTTTCTGATCTGAGGCATGATGAAAAGGAGTTAAGTCCTTCATTAGAGATTACATAGTATTCTCAATAAAACTAACTATACTTAACAATGTAGTTTTCTGTAACCAAGCAAATCCTTATTCTAGTAGCATTTTTGACATGAATGTTTTTTCAGACACACAATTTTTAGTAATGCATCTATAGAATTTTAGTATGTCAATTATTATTTAAAAAATGAATACTCACAAATTGACAGAGCTACTGTTTGCCCTCTCTACCAAAATGACATTATTGTTTTGTTCAGTGCTGGTTAGTTTTCCTGTTATGTTGGTGCATTAAAACAGATATTAAATTTTATCATTAATTCAGTGCCTGGTCTCTCATCAAATCCCCTTAATTACAAATTGACTCCAAGGATTAGACAGCATGGATTTTAATTTTAACTGAAACAAAAAAAAGGCATCTTGAAAAATCACTCCTCCTACTGACTCATAGACACAGTTTAAAAGATGCTATAATTTATTTCTCAGTATTTAAAGTTTGCTACAAAAAGCCTATCAACATTTTTATTCTTATATTTATGTTAAATATGTATTGTAGAATATATTTCATAATCTTGAAAATACTGTTTTCAGGTAAATAGCAGCCTTAGGAATTTTGATAACTTGGAGCCCTCTCTTTAGAAACCGTTAATTTTGAATCTTTCACAACCAAAATTGTATCTGAATGACATATTATCTTATGTTTCTACTTCCTTAATAATTTCACAAAACTGTTTTTTATACTTCATGGAATTATCTCAAATACAATCCAGAATCCCGTTTCTGGTATTATTTGTAGCATATGACTAGTTAAATCTTCATGTCCTTTTGATACTTGCTACTCTAAGTCCAGAATCATTTTTATGTGTTTTACTTTGAGCATTTCTGTTCTTTCTACAAGTGCCAGTTTTTAAAATTGACTTATTACGTAAATTCATTTTAAACACTAGAAATGATTAGTGTTTAAAATGATTTTTTCTAGATTTTTACTAGAATGAGAAGATGAAATTAAGTCATGATCATAGTGATCAAAAAGTACATTTGTCCATTATATTTTTGCTCCATTATATGATGATAAGCTTTTAACTCTGAGGTGCCTTTTTTCAGAAATTCAGTTATTATTATGAATAGTTTCTGGAATCTCATTTGTGTTAGTCACCTATGTAGATTTTTATTAGGTACGTAAATTTCAGGTATTCATTTTACTTTTAGAAAGACCAAGAAAAAACTGTTAATAAACCTTAAGTATTCTATAGTAAATCATTTGGTTTTTAATAAATTCTGTTGTGTTAATTGCCTCCTCCTTTTGAAAGGTTACAAAATATAAGTAATTGTGTTCTTCCCAGTTAAGCAAATATTGTACAACTTACGTTTTTGTAAATTTGACTTTTAAATAGCATTCCTTTGGGCTTTGTTATTGTTGCTGTTAAAGATTTTTTATATGCTAAAAGATATTTAACATTCAAATGAGCTCAGCTCATCATGACAGAGAAAAGAATAAATTGCCTAGGAACAGATTGTTTACGTAATATTAGATGGTAATATAAACCAACAGAAGCAAGGAAATTAATGTCTGAGTCTGACCCACTGCCCTTTCCTTGCTACTTTGTGCCCACAGGTATCGTGTGTGTGCTGTGATACCAAAGTACAGTGGGCTCAGTCAAAACTGTCGACTTAATTCTAAATTTCTTCACTTTGTTGGTTTATGTCACAACTTAACGTTATTTTGTCCCTAAATGTTGTATAATGTCCTTCACATGTGAGACAAAGCAATGCCTAGGTGGATCTGAACATGATGGAAAGGTTTATTTCCTTTTCTCTCATTTACAGTTGATTGCCTTTGATTAGCCAAATATCATGCAGCTCTGATATTAGTTCTTCACATTTTTGAAAAAGTAAAATGAAAAAAATCATGAAGTATCTGAGGAAATTTTTGGAAAAAACTCTTGTTCACTCTTAATTTTTATTCCTGCTGATAAATTCTATCATTTTGAAAGGCACATATCTCCCTTTGTAAAGAGTTTATAACAATGAGAAATTTCTGATGTTTTATTATGAATATTCATATACCAAGTCTGATTTCACAGAGCAGTTGTTATATGAATTGCACAAAGAAATTATATGTGGAATTCTGAGGGTTGGGCTAAACCTCCCAAAAAGAACCTCCAAGATTAATTTGGAAACTAAGAGGTCCTTGGCCATTCTCTCAACAGCGCCTGTTTCTTGATGATTATGGTAAAATAAATAATTCATTCACTTTGTTTTTAAATTCATTCATTAGGTAGTAGCCCATCGATTATTAATGAATGTTATCCTTGTTTTGGGGGGCTGTTTTGTATAATTATAGGGGTAAACTAGAAAATTGATTCCATGTATAAATAGAAACTCCATTTCTGTAGCAGTTTCAAAATTATTTTGCTTATCTGTTTTTCTCTGTAAACGATTTCTACCCCTACTATTAGGACATAGTTTTGTAAAAGAGAATTACGTATTTTCAAGCCTTAATTTTTTCTAAGTATAAATTTTTCTTATATGGTAACCCAAGGCACATGACTACTTTTTTTTTTTCTTTTAAGATTCTTACTTATTTCTGGTTTGTGTGTTAACCCATACAGGAACAGATCAGATACTTTCTGGGAAAAGTATGTGACAGAATAAACTATCAAAACTTGGTCAAACAAAAGATTTTGCTCTTAGAAACTAAAGAAACTGCTATAAAATATGGTGGAAGAAGGAGTGTATGGTTAGGGTGGGTGGTAATTTTTTAAGAAATTCTGCTTTTTACTTTGTGCTATTAATATTTAATTGGCTACATTTTAAAGTAGTGAAAAAAATGAACTATTTGCTAGAGCTTTACGAAACAGTACTTTAAGCTCTTACTTATTTTGAGGTGTTGAAAGGTGAAACATTTGACATTTTCTTTTCGGGCATTGCTTTAAAAAACAGAGGGCGGGAAAGAGGCGTTGCCACATCAGAGTTAAGGGTGTTTGTGGTTGTCCTTGACAGCAGCTCTAGTTTTAAAACACCTGTGTTTACTTTCCAGCTTTTCAGAATCTGCCTGAAAGTGGCCTAAGAATGGCACAAGCCTTCATGATGGCTAGGCTTTTTATCATACAGAAAAAGAACTAAACTTTATACTTTGGTTTTTCTGTTGCAGGCTTTTACTTCTCTTTACTTTATACATTTTGTCTCTTCATGTACTTACGTGTATACATAAGATACTGATTTATGTAATCCATAGATTATAACAAAGCCATTCATTTTTATAGATATATTTTGCTTTTTTGTTCACTAACTAGTAAAAGCTAGTGAAAGCTGTTGTTTTATTGTACAAATGTATTTTCATTCGTAATTTAAAGAAGTTTGTGAAAAAATTACAGTGAATATGTAAATATCTTTTGGAGAGACATTAATATGGCCTAACATCTATTATATTATTTTGTTAATTTATTGTCTATAGTAGTAATTTCTCAATCCTTCTATGTAAATTTTTTGCTTTATAGGGATTTTTTTTAACATTTTTGTAATTCTATAAATGCATTTTCTATTTAGGCTAAAGTATGTCTTCTTTAGTGGTTTGGATATAGGTTGATGTTTCAACTTATCTATCATTGCTTAGCTGGTCATTGCTTCCAATTAGAGATGTGATTTATAAATAATTATGTTGTACAATTCTTATTGTTTTATAATATTCAAGTAGCACCTACATATTATATATGCTTTATTATTCTCAAATTTGAGATATTCCTAGCTATGATAGTTTGGTTTAATAAAATTTAGTTTTTCTGATTTGTTTCAGTATGTTTTTGTTTTTAGATCTCTTAATTGTTTATTACAGTAGACAGAAGCCTGATAACATATATTCTGTGTTATATTCCTTTTATGTTCATATTCTTGATTATAGTACATGACATTTCCATGAGATTACAGTTAATGTTAAGTCTGGTTGATATGTGAAAGGAATAATTCTGTCTTTTGGTAAGAGATTGGGGTTCTTTATTTCCCCATATGACTACTTCTTAAAATTTTGTGCATTTAAGCCCTTTTAAGAAGTCAATGCCAATTTCAAGTCTTCCTAGAAAAACACACATACACAGAAATTTGCATATGGTTTCAAGGTGTTTGTTCCCCTTCCAAGCCTATCCCTGTGCCCCAAGTTAAGAACCCCTATTCTAGGTCTTACTTTCTTTAATTGTTAATTCTTTAGATAGTTGTTTAAGTAGGGGTTAATCAAGTCTATCACAGAGAATCACTGAGTCAACTTATTAAGTGCTTACTTAGTGCAAATTACCATTAGGAATTGAACAACATACAGCAATAACTGATTTTTACCAGCTTTAAACATAAATAGTATAATATTAAATAAATATATATTAGATATACTTCATATCCTATGATGACTGTACATATGTCAGAGTCCTAATCCCAGCACCTCAATGGATTTGAAATAAAAATGATAATGGCATAAGTTACATGACAAATAACAAATACTTTAACAAGGATTTATAATAATTTTGTATTGTATTTAGTTGAACATGGATCAGAAAAATGAAACCTGTTTTGGTCAGATGAAGTTGTTGAGGAAAAAGAATAATTTCAATTAAAGTATTCAATTTTCATTCTTTTCTGTGGCTACTGATGAGGAAGTAAGAGGGTAAAAAGCTTCTGTTAGTGGTAACTGCTAGTGTGTTTGTTTCCAGAAACTCAAATTGCTCAACTAACTCAGGAAACTTGATACAGGATTTCCACTGGGTATGTCAATTTTGTCTCGGTGGCATTCTCATTAGACAGTAGTATATACCTTTATATACATATAATTGTATATTGTATGTATATGTAAATGAAAAAGCTTCCAGTCAGCAGCAGACTGTTAGTGACCTCAGTTTCAGTTTAATTAATATACAATTATATGTTGTTAATATAAGATTTATAATGCCTTAATGATGATTTAATGTATAGATTTGTCTTAACACACTTTCAATTTCCCTAGTTATAAGACCATAGTTCTCTATACATATACAAGGTTTCCTCAATCTTGAACTATCAGTCTTAATGTTTGGAATGTATTTATTATAAAATATGGTGTTTTAAAATTCATATATCTCTAAAACTAATATTTTCCCATGTAATTTTAAAGGGAAAATGGGAAATATTTAAGATCCAAAAGACACTCCAAAATTTAAATAAGACTTAGACAGAAATTAAGATAATTAAACCAAGAAGAGAGAAGCCAAAAATGTAGCTTGTAACTATGTAAATGTATCATAATGTAACATGGGGAATTATATGCAGTTGACCCTTGATCAACAGAGTTTAGAACTGTGCAGGTTCTCATATACATAGATTTTTTTCAATAAATGTGTCGAAAACTTTTTTTGAGATTTGAGATAATTTGAAAAATCATTTTCTTTTCTCTAGCTTACTTTATTGTAACACATACATAACATACAAAATATATGTTAATTGACTGTGATTTTAGTAAAGCTTCCAGTCAGCAGCAGACTGTTAGTTTTTGGAGAATCAAAAGTTATACACAGTTTTTCAACTGCCCAGGAGGTCTGCACCCCTAATCCCTGCATTATTCAAGTGTCAACTGTATTATTTTATGTCTAATTAAAAGTAAGCATGAACAGAAAAAAATACTAAATCAATGATGAGGAAAAGTCATTAAGTAACAATTCTTAAACAATGTAACATCTTAAGGAATATAGTTAGACTCGTCCTTTTAGGATTAAAAATAAAACTTGAGTCAATTATCATTATTGGAGAATCATGTTTTTTGTTTAAAAGAGAGTTGAGGCATATGATTTCACTTAATTGTGGAATATAAAAATGAAGCAAGACAGAAGGAACAAAATAGCAGTAGGCTCATAGACACATGGAAGACACTAGTAGTTACCAAGGGGGAGGGGTTGGGAAGGCAAAGGGGACAAATGAGCACAGTAATTTGCAGTCACAATATAAGTTGGTCATGGGGACAGTAGTACAGAATGGAGATAATATACGCAATGGTTCTGTAACATCTTACTACGTTGATAGATAGTAACTGCACTAGAGGGGGTGAGGATTTAATAATGTGGGTAACTGTTGAACCACTGTTTTGTATATTTGAAACCAATGTAAGATTGTATATCAACATACTTTAATTTTAAAAAAAGAGCGAGTTGAGGCATAAGCACCTATAAATCTTTTTGTTCAACTATTATTAACTACTGTTCAAAAATATATTAATACATTTGCTTACCATAGTAAATTTGTAAACTTAACATAATTGTGTTAGATAAGGTTTGTTGTTTCAACGGTCAGAAAAATCACACCCAAACTTGCGTAAAGAAAAATAAAACTTGTATTCACAACTGAAAGACCAAGAATAGGACTTACTCTCAGAGATTACTTTTTGTTCATTTCTTATTTTTTATTTCAGTCAACTTTGTTGAGGTGTAATTCACATACAATAAATTGCATCCATCGTAGGTACACAGGTCAATGTATTTTGACTGATTTGTGTCCACCATAGTGAAGATACAGAACATTTCAATCATTCCAACCAAAAATTGTTTGTAGTGCTTTCCAATCTATCCATCCATCCACTCCTGACCCCAGTAATCCCTGATCTACTTTTTGTCACTATAAATTCATTTACATTTTCTAGAATCTTATATTAATGGAATCACATGATATATACTCTTATGTGTCTGGCTTCTTCCAGCCTGATGCTTTTGAGATTCATCTATGTTGTATGTATGTGGTTCATTACTTTTTTAACTTCAGGAGAGTATTGCTTAGGACCCCAAAATGTTTTTTTCTATCTCAATTTTGTTTGCTTTTCTTAATGTACTGGCTTAATTTTCAGGTTATTTGGAAGTAGCAGCTTTGACCTATATGCTTCCCAATTGAAGTCTAGAAGGAAAAACAAATTAGCAAAAATAGAAATCCTAGAATTGGATCTTAACTTGGATTAGACTACTAGGGTCATGTGCATATTCACTTATTTCTTAAATAATTACTGTGGCCAAAGGAATGAAATACATTGATTGTCTTAGGACAGTTAAGGTCTGTTCCCAAGTTTGTGAGTGGAGAAAGATGGTGGGATGGTTAATTTTTATGTGTCAGTTTGACTGAGTCCCATGATGCCCTGACATTTGGCTACATGTTATTTCTGGATGTGTGTTTGGGAAAATTTCCACATGACGTTAACATATAAATTAGTGAACTCAGTAAAGCAGATTGCCTCCCAAATCTGCTTGGGTGAGCATCATGCAGTCCTTTTAGGGCCTGAATAGAAGAAAAGGCAGAGGAAAGGAGAATTTGTTCCTTTTCTGCCCAACTGTTTGAGCTGGGACATTAGTCTTCTCCTGCACTTGGACTGGGATTTACACTAATCAGCTTCCCTTGTTCATAAGCTTTCAGTCTCAGGCTGGGGCTTAAAACATTGATTCCCATGGTTCTCAGGCCTTCATACTCAGACTGAACTACACCATTAGCATTCCTGGGTGTCCAACTTGCAGACAGCAGACTGTGGGATTTCTTAGTCAGAACCCTATTGGTTCTATTTCTCTGGACTATTAATTCTCTGACTAACACAGACGGTTTTCCAAAAGAAATTTGAAATATTATTTTACCGGAAGAACTAAGAAAGAATAAAGGGTAGTAAAACAAACCCAAAACAGATTTCCACTGTAAAAACAGGACTAAAAAAACTTATGCAGGCTTGTAGTAAAACTGTACTTAATTTCTATTCCTTACCTTTTCAAGTCTTGAGAAAGATAATCACAAATTTATGTATATGTGAATATGTATACATTCATATGTTTATATATACACACACACACATATATTATGGCTAGTCATATGGTTTACATGGAATATACCTGTGTTTTTCAAACTGTTTGGTAATCTAGGTCTTTCTTTATTCTTTTTCCCATCTATTCTTATAGTACATTATCTACATTCTGTCTTCTGAGCCTTGATTTTTTTATTCTTAAGAATCCTTTATTACACACAAAAAAACCCTGTCTGTTTTTAAAATAAAAGGCTGTAGCTTCTGCTTCTGGATGGGACTGAGTAGTTTACAACATTCCAACACTCC
The DNA here is from genome assembly GCF_030020395.1 of Manis pentadactyla. Lineage (NCBI taxonomy): Eukaryota > Metazoa > Chordata > Mammalia > Pholidota > Manidae > Manis > Manis pentadactyla. The sequence goes on along the minus strand of NC_080029.1, from coordinate 62,068,316 downwards.
ATTTGAGAACAACTAAGAAAAATCATTTGTTTGACGGCATCAGAGAACTGTTGGAGCAATGAAGTGGCCAATGCAGTGGAAGCAGAAACTTGAAAGTAGAGCTAATTTCTGTAGCCACTCCCTGTGAGCATTTGTTATTTACAGGCAGAAATCTGAAAATTCCATTTTCATGAAAGGCCACTTCTAAGATACAGAAAAAAAGCAAATTTTTGGTGACAATGTTGAAGAGAGTGGGTATCAAGCACACATCCAGTAGTGCCTTCAGGACATCTGGGGCTGCACAGGTTAGATTAAAAACATAAACAAAGTCTCTGAAAAGTAGGATGGACTTCATAGCTGTTTTGTGAGAACTGGAGAGTGCAAACTGGCATCTACCCTGTATAGGTCTTCTTTGAATTAAAAGAGACCAGCCCCTACTCCATCTGTCTGAAATATGTAAGCTGAACCTCCAAAATAATAAAATAGCTCAAATCTCTACTATTATTTTACACACAATGGCAGGCATTTAGTTGAAAATTACTAGGCACACAAAAAAATAAGGCCAAATGGCCCAGAATGAGAAATGCACATTATATAAACTAACTCAAAGTTGATCCAAATTTTAGAGTTAGATGGATAAGAACTTAATAATAGCTATGATTAAATTATTCAAAATGGTAAAGGAAATGAAGAAGAAAGTAGATAAGTAGATTAAACATTTCACCCAAAAAGAGGAATCTCTATATAAGAATTTACTGGAAATTCTAGAATCAAAAAGGACAATATCTGAAATTATAAGCTTATTAGATGGGTTTAACAGCAGAAAACAGGATTAGTATACTAGATAACAGGTTGGCAGTAAATTTTTAAGTTAAAGCAGAGAAATAAAAGGGAATCTGAGGAGAAAAGAAAAACACAACTGAGAACACAGATGGATTTAAACAGTCCAATACATGTGTAATTGGAGTCCCTGGAGGTGATGAGGAAGACAATGGAACAGAAGCAACAGTTGAACAGATAATAGACAAGAGTATTCCAAAACTGATGGAAGACTTTTGTACCACAAATTCACGAAAGTTGCAAGAACTCCAATTAGGATAAATAAACAAAGAACAGACTTAACACAATGTAGTAAAAGTGATGAACTTAAGAGACAAGGAGAAAATCCTAAAAACAGGCTAAGGAAAAAGGTGGTTCAAAGAACGTGACTGACTGCTGGACTGCTGCATTCCCAAAAGAGATAATTGAACACAGAAGGGAGTAGAATGGCATTACTAAAGCACTGAGAAAAACCCAACAATATTTAATTCTTTACCTATTTAATATCCTTCAAAGTAGAAAGTAAAATAGAAACATATAAACATAGAATTAGTCACTTGCACATAGTATTGAAAGAAATGGTAGATGGAGTTTTTCAGGCAAATGGAAAATGATACCAAACAAACAGAAATGTAGGAAGAAATGAAAAGCAGCTAGAAGCATACATGTATTGGCAAACATTAAAATATTGACTTAATGTAGCCTATTCAGAACAATAATAAAATGTCTTCCAAGGTTAAAATACATGTGTAATTAAAACACATGTCAGTATCACTTTATCTCTGAATAAAAATTTCTGCCTTGCTCTCTTAAAAATAAAATTAAACACATGTCAGGATAACTCTAATGCCTGTAAGTGGGTACTAGACTTAAAATATTCTAAGTATTACTGGGGAAATGATAAAAATAACTATTCATATTAGTTAAAAGTCTGGAAAATAAGTTAGAATCTCTAAGATAATCATAAAAAGGGTGTTAAACATTGTATATTTAAGAAATAATAGAAGGGGTTTATGGTATAATTTGGATAATTCAATAATCCAAAGGAAAATAGAGACATAAAAAACATGGGTCTGATAGAAACCAAGATTAAAAGAGTAAAAATAATTGTAAAGACAAGGATAATTTGTTTAATCAAAAGAACTAAATGTTCCCATTAAAAAGTAAACATTGTCATACTACATAATAAAACCCAACCATGTACTCCACACAAGAAACACTTCTTAAATTATAATGGCATTTATATAAATTATAAAAGGTTGGAAGTCAAGGATGAAAAAAGAAACACTATTAGATGTTAAAAGAAAGATAAAGTAAACACTCCAGGGCATGAATATACATGATATGTTGAACAAATAGAAAGAAATATGGCTGGAACACAGTGACTAGTGGGGAATAAATACATAAAATAAGATCTGAAAATTTTGTGGCATCTCTGTTTGCAGATATGATCTTACATGTAAAAAACCCTAATGATCCAGCAAAAAACTGTTATAGCTAATGAATGCATTGCAGCAAAGTAGCAAAATTCCAAATCACACACAAAAATCAGTTCCATTTCTATATACTAACAATTAATCTAAAAAGGGAGTTATGAAGACAATTCCATTTATAATAGCATAAAAAAGAATAAAATACTAGGAAATTAATTTAACCAAGGAAAGGAGACAGTTGTACAATGAAAACTATGAAAAAAATTGCTGAAAGAAATCAAAGATGTAAAATGGAAATATATCCCACATTCATCAATTGGAAGCCTTAATACTGTTAAGACATCACTATTACCCAGAGCATATGGATCAGTGCAATCCCTATCAAAATTCTAATGACATTTCATGCAGAAATAGAAAAACCTGTCCTAAAATTCATATGGAATCTCAAGGGACTCCAAATAGCTAAAACAATCTTAGAGAAGAAGAACAAAGATGGAGTACTCAGTTTTATTTCAAAACTACTACAAAGGTACAATAATCAAAACAGTGTGTTAAATCAACTCAAAATGGATCAAAGACCTAAATATAACACCTAAAACCACAAAACTCTTAGAAAAAAACATAGGACAAAAGCTTCATGACATTGGACTTAGCAAGGACTTCTTGGATATGACTCTAAAAGCACAGGCAACCAAGAAAAAATTGGTAAGCTGGACTTCTTAAAAATTTTTCAAGTTTGCACATCAAAATACAATGCCAGCAGTTAAGAAGGCAACCCACAGAATGGGAGAAAATATTTGCAAATCATATTCATAGGAATTGGTAATCCAGAATATACAGAGAACTAAAACACAACAGTCTAAAACCAAACAACCCAGTTAAAAACTGAGTATTTGCACATTCTCCAAAAAGATATACAAATAGTAAGAACATTAAAATATACTCAGCATCACTAACTGTTAAGGAAATTTAGTCAAAACTCCAGTGATATATACTACCTCACACCCATTACAATGGCTACTATAAAAAATAAATAAATAAAAGCCAGTAAAAGCCCTGGTGAGTATGTGGAAAGACTGGAATCATTGTGCACTGTTAGTGGGAATGTAAAATAGTGCAGCCACTATGAAAAAAGTATGTTATTTCAAAAAAAAATTAAAAATCAAATTTCCCTATGGTCCAGCAATTCCACTTCTGCATATATACCCAGAAAAATTGAGAGCAGAATATTAAAGAGAGATTTTTACACCCACATTCATAGCAGCACCATTCACAGTGGCTAAAACATGGAAGCAACTCAAGTGTCCACAGATAAGTTAAAATGTAGTGCATATACATAACTGAGTATCATTCAGCCCTAAAAATGAAGGAAATTCTGAAACATGCTGCAACATAGATGAATTTTGAAGACATTATGGTAAGTGAAATATGCCAGTCATGAAAAGACAAATACTGTATGATTCCACTTACATTGAAAATCGTAGAAACAAAGTAGAATGGTAGTTGTCAGAGGCTTGGGGGCAGGGGAGAATAAGGAGTTGTTATTTAATGGACAGAGAGCCTCAGTTTTAACATGATACAAAGAACAACAGAGATGGGTGATGGTAATGATTGCCAACATTATGAAGGTATTTAATACTGCTGAACTATATACTTAAAAATAGTTAAAGATAATACATTTTATGTATATTTTACCACCATTTTTGAAAATTATGGGGGCAAAGGTAAGCTGGAGCTTTATTATGTTTTTAGAGTGTCCTTTGCATTGATAAAGAGTTTGGATTTTATGGTAAGTGTAAATCAATGGTGACTAATATCAAATAAGAGATGTAATTTAAGGCTTATGAAGATTACTGGCTACTATGTAGAACAGAGTCTGTAAAGGGATAAGAATAGAAGCAGGGAGAACCATTAGGAGCCTATTGTATTCATTTAGACAAGAGATGATAATCGCTTGAATTAAGGTGCTGGAAGTAAAGAGAGAATTAGATGGGGGTTCAAGGATCTAGAGGGTATTATGCCAACTGAAATAAGCCATGTGGAGAAAAATGAATACCATATAATCTCACTTATTTGTGGAATATAAAAGCAAAACCAGATGAACAAAATAGGAGTAGACATAGACACTGAGAAGTGACTGGTGGTTACCGTGAGGGAGGGGTTGGAGTCGGTGGTGGGAAGGGTAAGGGGGATAAAGGGGCACAAAAATTCTTAGTCATAGCATAATTGGCCACAGGGATGGTAGTACAGCAGGAGAATATAGCCAGTGCTTCTGTAAAATCTTCCTATGTTGACAAATGGTAACTGCACTATTGGGGGTGAGAATTTAATAATATGGGTAACTGTTAAATGACTGTGTTGTATACTTGAGCCAAAAAAGATTAAGTATCACCTATACTTCAGTTTTAAAAAATTCCTAAAGCACTCTGAAAAAAAGAGATTTCTTATCAACAGCTGAAAGTACTTGTATATTTGTATCATGTGTTTGGATATCATAGTGATGGCGATAGTGTTTAAGGAGGGGTTTGGGAGAGTAACTTTTAAGGGAAAGAGAAGAATAAAGTATGAGTGCACTGGCTTTAGCCTGGGCAAATGGTGGTACTATAATTGAGATTGGAAAGATGAGAAGAAATACAGTGGAATTCAAACTTTTTCACTGGACTGTGTTAGTTTTAACATTAAACACCAGTTAGGTACTCAAGTTTGGAGTTCTCAGGGATGAATTTTTACAATGATTTCTATATATGTTGTATAGGCCATAGGATAGATTACAGTATTTAAGGGAAGAATATAGTTAGAGAAGAGGAAAAAGATGATGCCCTATGTCATTACAGTGTATGGAGGTCAAGAAGAGAAGAGTAACCAGCCAAGGAGAGGTAGTAAGAATGCAGTAGCTCCCAAAATCAAATAAAATTTTAAGTCCTATGGAGGATGTATGTGGTCAATTCTTTCAGTTGCTGTATAGTCTTCTACTGAAATGAAAGAGAAAATAATTCTCACTGGCCAAGACTATGTGGAGACTTATGGTGACCTCAATAAAGCATTTTCACTGGAGCAATGGTTATAAACACTGGGAGTAAGCTGAAGGGACAGCGAGTAATGAAGAAGTAGAGATACTACAAACACATTTCAGTTTGCTGTGTAGGTAATTAGAGAAATGGAGTGGTAGTTAAAGGGAGATATGTCAAAAGAGGTTAAATCTGAAATATAGGAAAAATAGAGTGTATACCCATAACCAGTTCGAATGGTGATTTCACCTTAACTTTTCATGGTTTGATGGCCACGAACCCCAGTTTATCGAATGAATGAAAAGTGAGAAAATTAAGACTATCAGGACCATTTTTTCATCCTCTTGTTTTAATAGATAAGGTTACATATCCTTAGGTCTGCCCATGGTAAGCTTATGCCAGGTCACCTGAGAACAATCAAAAATTCCTTCTGAGCCCTGTAGGCCTCACCATACGAAGGTCTCACCTCCATTCATCCAGTAAAATATAGATACAGATTCACCTTTATTATCCCAAAGATGCATAGCCAAAAGAAAAATAGACAGTCGAATTTTCTTCACTCCTTTCCTTTCTTTGTTTTTTTTTCCTATAACAATCTAATAAAAGTCATTGAAAGTAAAAGTGGACTTGCCTTATGACAAAATCTACAGTAATAGTTGGACATTGGCTAAGATAATTTTTGATAAATTAAGGAATTTTTGATGTTGGTTTTGTTTCATTAATTTGTAATTTAAGCAACAATGACTTTTTATGTATCCTGGGTGACCTAGTGCTTAATCCAACATTATGATATATACATTAAAAATCAACATAAAAGTAAAAGTTTAATTATAAATGTTTTTCTACCTAGTGGCTCACTTGTAAATATTTGGAAACTTAACCAAAGATAATGTGATAAATAGGAATTTTGTTGGTAATTTCCAAAACTGGGAATACCATAATGATAGAATATTAATAGGTGTGTTGAGAAACAGTCTTGCCCTGAAAATAAGTCTCCACACTTAATAAAATTAAGCAAGTTTCTTTGTGGGATTTCTTAAAGTCTTTAATATTCTAATGTCTTTTGCACATCTCTAAAAGAGATTTAAATTACAGCAGGGACACTTATATGACCAAGGGATCCTTTGTTCGCTTACTTCAAGTTAACATCTCCTGTTACTAGTTTCCTGTAACTCAGTTTGGGAAATTGTGGCATAGGGGAGGTTCAAATGTGATATGCATTATAGATCCACCACAAATTTATCACCTTTATGTTGTGGTGACACTAAAGTATATACAGTACAATTTCCCCATTCTTAATCTTGAACTGCTATAAAAAGTACACACCAGAGCCAGTCAGTTTTGTTCTCTTAGCACAATCTCTACAACCACCACTTCTAACTTCCAGTGTCTCTTATTCTAGTGACTTTCCTCTCTCTCACCTTGAAAAGACAACACTTGCATCTTATTTCACAAAGAAAATGGGTCTAGTAAGTACGATCTCTCCATCTCATCTTTATTTGCTTTCCTAATGTCTCAGAGGAGATGATACCCCTTCTCCTAGTTAGGGCTCTTTCATTTCAATCCTGCATTCTCTTGTTTGTTATGACAGTTGTGTCCAAATAGTGGTCTGTGATCAGCTGTGTATCAAAGTCACCTGTAGAGTTTTTTTAAATTGCAGATTCTGAAGCCCTCCCTTAGAGTGTCTGATTCAGCAGATCTGTGATAGAGCCTGAGAATCTGTTTTGTAAAAATTCTCCATATGATTTTCATATGTAGCCAGTTTGGGGAACCACTGATAGGTAAGATTTTGATCTATTAGTGTCTTTTTTTTCTATGCTTTCGCAGGACAAATGTTTTTAATTTTGATTTAATTCAGTAAGTCAATTTTTTCTTCTGTGGATTGTATTTTTGGTCTCAAACCTAAGAACTCTTTGCCTAACTCTTGATTATGAAAATAGTCTCCTATATTTTCCTCCAAAAGTTTTATAATTTCATATTTTACAGTTAGATTTATGATCCATTTTGAGTTAATTTTTGTATAACATGTGAGACTAAGGTTAAGGTCATTTTTTTTTCCTGTGCTGTCCAATTGTTTCAAAACCATTTGTATAAAGATTCTCTTTTCTCTGTTGAATTGCTTTTTGAACGTTTATCAAAGAACATTTAGCCTATTTTTGTGGGTGTATTGCTAGACCAGCTAATCTGTTTTGTTGACCTATGTCTTTATTCCTTCATTAATACCAGGCTGTGTTGATTTCTCTGGCTTTAGAGTCAGTCTTAAAATTACTCCAACTTTATTCGTCTTTTCAAAATTATTTTACCTACTCTAACTTTGTTGACTTTTGTACATTTTTAAATAAGCTTGTCTATCTCTACCAAAAATCCTGCTAGGATTTTGATAATAATGACCTATATAGAGAGCAGTTCAGGAGAACTGACAACTTGACTATATGTTCAGTCTGCCAATCCATGAATGCAGTCTGTGTCTACATTTGTCTTTGATTTCTTTAATCTCATTTGTACTTTTGAACATACAGATCTTATACATGCTTTGTTAAATTTACACTTAAGTATGTAATGTTTTAGTGGATTCTAAGTGATGTTGTTTCCAATTTTGGCTTCCACTTGTACACTGCCAGGAAATAGAAAGATGATTTATTTTGGTTTGTCTATGTTGTACCCTATAGCCTTGATGAGTTCACTTATTAATTCTAGGGTTGTTTTTTTTTTTAAGATTCCTTGGGATTTTCAGCTTAATCATGTCATTTCCTGTAAGCAGGAACATTTTTATTTCTATGCCTTTTCTTTCCTTTTCTTTTTTGATTACACTGTCTGGAACTCCCACCACTCTAAGACATCATCGCCTTGTTCCTAATCTTGGGGGAAAGCTTGTCTTTCACCTTTAAATATGTTGTTAGCTGTAATTTTTTGTAGATACCCTTTATCACAATGAGAACATTCTAGAGAGTTTTTATCATAAATATATGTTGAACTTTGACAAAGGCCTTTTCAGCATCAGTCAAGCACAGAAGTAATATGCACTTGTGAAGTTGAAATTGGATTCCAAATAAATTAGTTACCAAAGAAATTGAGAAAGTCCTGTCTAACTTGTGTGCCTATAGTGGGTAGAATTGTGTCCCCTTTTTAAAAAGAGATGTTTAAATCCTAATCCCTGATACCTATTTTATGGATGTTGACTTCGGGCACTAGATCTTTGCAAATGTAAGCAAATGAAAAATGAGGTCATACTGCATTAATCCAATGACTGGTATCCTTATGAGAGGAAAATTTGGATACAGACCCAGCAGACACTGAAAGAGAACCACATGCTGACAGAGCAGAGAATAGAGTGAGGTGTATGGAAGCCATTGATGGCTGGCAACCACCAGAGTCTAGAAGAGGCATGACACAAGGTTCTCTCTGAGAGTCTCTAGAAGGAACCACCCCTGATGACACCTTGATTTTAGATTTCTGGCCTCCACAGCTGTGAGAGAATAAATTCTTCTTGCTTTAAGAAGAATGTGATAATTTGTTTCAGCAGCCCTAGAAACTATTATTATATTGCTGCTTTCTGGTGATATGTTTTGAGTTCTAAAACGGTCTTATTCCAAAAAATTGGTCCTTTTTTCGTTATACAAGTATCTGTCACAACCTGCATATAACGTCATATAACTCAGGTGGTCCATTCTTTCTTTCCTAGACTCCTTATGGTTTTTTCAGTGATGAAACAGTTTTAGAGAAAAGCATATACATTTCTTATCTCCAATGTGTTTCCACATTAAAGAAGGCCACTTTTTCTGTCCCATATATCTGTACTTTGAAATTATGATTTTATGACAGACCAATCTTTTAATATCTTTCCTGTGTCCAGCAGCAATAACTGTCATGGGCACATGTCTAAGGAAGCTGTGTTCCTCTATTACTATAAAGTAAAAGGTCCCATTAAATAATTTTGTGTATTTTTGACAAAATCAAAAGTGAATAAAACATTTCATTGTAAAAGCCTCAATATCGCAGGTAAACAAATCACACTCCTTTCTAAAGTGTTGCATACAGTATATGCAGAACATTTAGCAGGCAAGATCTTTTCGTTTTCTTTGGTAAGAAGTTTGTAGACTGAACAGAGACTTCCAAAATTTACATTTGCATTGTCTGCCCAATATCCAGATGAATGAGAAAAGTCTAGCTTATATTTCAACAAGATATCAATAATCTTTTGTTTGATGTTTTCTGCTGTTTAAAACCCCTTGGAAAGCAAGACAGTTTGAAACCTGTTTTCTCAAGTAAAAAAACACCTAGTGAGTAGGGGAAATAACTTTTTCATATACTATAGAAAGCATGGTGGCTATTAAGTCCTGACAGAATCAGCTCCACATTGTAAGAGACCAGTACATCTCTTACCAAAATTTCCATGTATATCCATAGGACATCTTAGTTGCAACCTCTGAGTATATAATTTTACTCAGTTTCATTGAACAGTCAGGGAAACTATATAATAATTTGTGTTCCATAGGATGCCCAGGCTAATTCAGCAGATACTGTTATTGGTATAACTCGGAGGAAAAAAAAGTCTTTTGATCAATTTAGAAATACTTACCTATCTCTTTCCAGAGTTATGAGATTCAGCTTCCATATGTGCTTTCACAAATTCTCCAGCATGCCTAATACTAAATTCTTCTCTGCATATTTTTCAATATGTTCTGTTTGATTATTTATCTCCCTAATCCAGTTGTATGTGTCCTTCCACTTTGCCTTCATTTGTGGTGATGTCTGAGTCATGCTGGCTTTGGTATTGTCATCATTCTCATTTTAATTATGTTCACTCTCTTAGAAGGCATGTTCATAATGTTCACAATGTTATAGTTAAACTAGCACTATCTTGATATTTAGCACAACAGTTGATGCATAGAGAAAGTCAAAGATGAACTGTTTGTTGGCTCTAATATTGTTAACATACTTATGTTGAACTTCTGTCACATCACTAGAAATGATGCAAAGATGAATGATCTATGATTGTGACCCACAAATCATGGTTGCTAACATTAGTGTCAGGGGGAAAACAGCAACTACAGGAGGCAGATAATCTATACTGTGTCTATCAGACACCAAAACCACTATTGTTTTTAGCCCTATTTTTGGACTACCATATGTATTTGTACTTTACTGCCCCCCTCCCAACAATCTGCTGTACCCATTGCAAAAGACCAGGACTTTTTACAGCCAATGGATGGATTCTCCCAAAATGGTTGGTCAGCCTATGGACAACTCTGATATTGTAAAGTAGAATGCGCTCTTAAAAGTGAAACAGGAGATTAGACTTGGTAAAATAGGAATTAGGCAAGCTCTGAAGATTTTTTTTCCTGGAGGATAAAATGTCTGACTTGTCTTAGTATCAGAGTTGAATGAAAGTAATGTCACAGGTGTTATTGGGATTAATTAGAGCAAGCATAAGAAGATAGGAAGACTGGGAGGCTATTAGAGTATTTTGTGAAAGAAGTGCATTTGTTGACAATATGGTTGATAGTTGAGAATACCAGACTGGAAGCTCATTGATAAGGTTAGGACAAAGTTCAGTGAACACTACAGAGCCAATATGAACACCCCATGGAATCAATATTATGATCTAAGAAGAGGACCATTTGCCACTTGTACAAAAGGAAAACAAATGCAGCTTTTAGAAGTTAAGTGAATAATAGGTAAAGAAGTGATGGAATAAACATTTTGCTCTGACTACCTGAGCTTCAGTAAGTCCTCTTATCTTGGCAAGAAGCTATCTGTGTCCAGTTATGATTGTACCCTAAGAGAAACTTGACAATCTGCCTAATGAAGAAACTACTTAGTACTCACACTTATTGCGACTATAAGTCTTCTTTTTAAGAATCAAAGAGGTGTTTTGAAAGAGTGATCAAAATAGACCAATATCTTTTAAAAGGACATAATAGTTTATTCAAATAATAGAATGATCAGGGAAAAAAACCGAGTGTTCTGGAAGAACAAAAGAAGAGATGCTAAGTGAAAATACAAAGAAATAGAGTGAAATGATAGGCAAAGAAAATCTAACATGTATAAAACAGGAGTAACCATAGAAATGAAAGGAGTACATGTAAGAGAAAACATATTCAAAGAAATAATAGAAAAAACTCACAAACAAAAAAAACTCAATTTATCAAAAGGAAAATGAAAGAAGGGAATAGATTTTTAAAATTAAACACTTACATATGTAAATTCATATATGAAAGTTAAATGTATAGCTATATCTGGGTAAAAATATACTGTAATGGTGAAGAGAAAATATTGCAGCTTCCCAGTATAAAATTGATTATTTGCAATGGAAAGAGCACCATATTCACATTAAATTCCTCACTTGCAAAATTAGGAAGTACTACAGTGCAACTATGTTTATAAATCTTACAGGAGAAGACTGTAATTTAAGGATTCTGTACATACCAAAAATACCATTTATATAAGAGGACAAAGCAAAGGCTTTGTCTTTTAACAAGACTGAGATAATATCGATTTATCCTTTCTGGGGGAATTACTTGAAAAAATATTATAGCCAAAAGAAAAGTAAAACAAATCTCAGGAAAGGGAAGAACAGTGTATAGGAATTAGTGGAAGGCAAAGAGGATTAAAGATGGCGGCATGAGAGGTGAGACAGAGACTTCCTCCCAAAACCACATATAATACGAAAATGTAGTTAACATAACTAATTCTAAAAGAGCAACAGGAAAGAAGGCTGTACAGACTACATACACCTGTAGAAAAGAGCAGACCTCACAAAACAGGTTAATGAACCAAAACCTTGATCCGGCAAGACCCAAGCCCTTCCTCTACCCCAGCTCACCTGCAGGAGGAAAAGAGATGAAACGGGGAGGTGGTGGAACCCTAGGACTGCTGAACAACCAGTCCTGGAGATCTGCTTTGAGAGAACAAACCTACGTTGCATGGTGCTCTGGAGATTAGTGGGGTTGGGAAGCTGAGATAGGTGGAATACTTGGAGAGACTGAGATTCCAACCATTTGTGGAAAACAGGGATCCACATACGGCTTCTCTGGGAAAAAAGAAAGGCGGGCAGTTTGAGAGGCTTCCTAACAGAGAGAGGGCTACTAAAGGGGCAAAGATTGCACAGAGTTTGCTGCTCAGAAGAAAGGATAGGTGAACAAAATTATACAGGCGCCCTCTGCCTTGCAGGTTGGGAACTTTCAGGAGCTTCAGGTGCTCTATCCCACTGGCTGGCTATGCAGCTCCAAGGCCCTCACTGAAATGTAGCCTGCTGTGCCTTCCTCCTTGCCTGCCGACACCAGCTTGCAAACCGACACTCCCTGCTCTGGCATCACGCCAGCCAGAGGGAGGCCCCACCAATGGCAGCTGCAAACGCAAAGTACAGAGGCTTACACCTCTGCACTTGGCCCACTGGTTCTGACAGTGGAGATAGCACAGCAGCCGGGAAGCAGAAAACAGCTTTCCTCCCCACTAGCACAAGTGCTGCTACCCTGCGACATCCAACATCACTCCAGGAGCTAAGCAGCTGCAGAGACTAGAGATTCAGTGCACTAGAGGGCACCACATACAAATATGAAAAACATCAAAAGAACCTGATTCAAACCAAAATCCCACAAACACCAGAAAAAGGGCCAAGTGAAACTGAACTCATCAATCTTCCTGAAAGAGATTTCAATATAAAAATCATAAACATGTTGATGCAGGTACAGAAAAATATTGAAGAACACAGGGACGAATTTAGGACAGATTCAATCATTAAGAAATTCCATATCTGAAATGAAACATACAATGGAGAGGTATAAAAGCAGATTAGATGTAGTGGAAGAGATGGTAAGTGGAATAGAAATTAGAAAAGAGGAATACAAAGAATCTGAGGCACAGAGAGGAAAAAGGATCTCTAGGAATGAAAGAATATTGAGAAAACTGTGTGACCAATCCAAACAGAAAAATACTCGTTTTATAGAAGTACCAGAAGAATAAGAGAGAGAAAAAGGGATAGAAAGTGTCTTTGAGGAGGTAATTACTGAAACGTCTCCAGTCTGGGTAAGGGGATAGTCTCTTGGCCATGGAGGTGCACAGATCTCCCAACACAAGAGATCCAAGGAAGACAACACCAAGACATATCATAATTAAAATAGCAAAGATTAAGGATAAGGACAGACTTTCAAAAACAGCTAGAGAGAGAAAAAACTTCACGTACAAAGAAAAACCCATCAGGCTATCATCACACTTCTCAGCAGAAACCTGACAGGCCAGAAGGGAGTGGCATGACATATTTAATCCAATGAAACAGAAAGGCCTCGAATGAAGAATACTCTACCCGGCAAGATCATAATTTAAATTTGAAGTAGGGATTAAACAATTTTCTGATAAGCAAAAACAGAATTTACATCCCACAAACCACCTCTACAATGTATTTTGGAGGGACTCCTATAGATGGAAGTGTTCCTAAGGATACAGATACATAGCTGTCACCAGAGGAAATAAAACCACAGTTGATAAAGTAGAACAATTAATTATTAAACAGATGCAAAATCAAATCAACTAGTCCCAAAGTCACTCAAGGAATAGACAAAGTACAGAATATGCTATCTAATATATAAAAAATGGAGGACAAAGAAAAAGGAGGAAAAAAAGAACCTTTAGATTTTGTTTATAATAGCATACTAAGTGAGTTAAATTAGACTGTTAAATGGTAAGGCAATTACACTTGAACCTTTGGTAACTACAGATCTAAAGCCTGCAATGGCAACAAGTACATACCTATCGATAATCACCATAAATGTAAATGGTCTGAATGCACCAATCAAAGAAATAGAGTCACTGAATGAATAAAAAAACAAGATCTGGCTATGTGCTGCCGACAAGAGACTCACTTCAAACCCAAAGACATACACAGACTAAAAGTGAAGGAATGGAAAAAGGTATTTCATGCAACTAATATGGAGAAAAAAGCAGAAGTTTCAGTACTTGAATCAGACAAAATAGACTTCAAAACAAAGAAAGTAACAAGAGACCAAGAAGAACAGTACATAATGATAAAGGGTTCACTCCAAAATGAGAATATAAGCATTATAAATATCCATGCACCCAACACAGGAGCACCTACATATGTGAAACAAATACTAACAGAATTAAAGGGGAAATAGAATGTAATAAATTCACTTTAGGAGACTTCAAAACACCACTTACTCCAAAGGACAGATCAACCAGAAAGAAAATAAGTAAGGAGACAGAGGCACTGAACAACACATTAGAACAGATAGACCTAATGGACATTTACAGATGACCCAAAAGCAGCAGGATACACATTCTTCTCAAGTGCACATGAAACATTTTCAAGAATAGATCATATAGTAGGCCACAAAAAGAGCCTCAGTAAATTCAAAAAGATCGAAATTGTACCAAAAAGCTTCTCAGACCACAAAGGTATGAAACTAGAAATATATTATGCAAAGAAAATGAAAAAGCCCACACACATGAAGGCTTAATAACATGCTCCTAAATAACCAATGAGTCAATGACCAAATAAAAACAGAGATCAAGCAATATATGGAGACAAATGACAACAATAATTCAACACCGCAAAATCTGTGGGATGCAGCAAAGGCAGTGCTAAGAGCAAAGTATATTGCAATACAGGCCTACCTCAGGAAAGAAGAACAATCCCATATGAACAGTCCAAACTTACAATTAACAAAACTGGAAAAAGAAAAACAAATGAGGCCCAAAGTCAGTAGAAGGATGGATATAATAAAGATTAGAGCAGAATAAATAAAATCAAGACTAATAAAACAATAGCAAGAATCAATGAAAGCAGAAGATGGTTCTTTGAGAAAATAAACAAAATAGATAAACCCCTGGCCAAAGTAATCAAGAAAAAAAGAGAGTCTACACACATAAACAGAATCAGAAATGAGAAAGGAAAAATTACTACAGACACCACAAACACAAAGAATTATGAGAGAATACTATGAAAAATTATATGCTAACTCTTACTGCACTGATGGACAGTGACTGTAATGGGGTATGTGGGGGACTTGATACTGGGGGCAATCTAGTAACCACAATGTTGCTCATGTGATTGTATATTAATGATACCAAAATTAAAAAATAGAAAGTAAAAATTATATCCTGGACAACTTTCTAGAAAACTACAATCTTGCAAGGCTGACCCAGGAAGACAGAGAAAATCTGAATAGACCAATTACCAGGAATGAAATTGAATTCAAAATAAAAAAACTACCTAAGAACAAAACATCTGGACCAGATGCTTTCACTGCTGAATTTTATCAAATATTTAGTAAAGACCTAATACTCATCCTCCTTAAAATTTTCCAAAAAGTAGAAGAGGAGCAAATACTCGCAAACTCATTCCACTTGGCCAGCATCACTCTAATACCAAAACCAGGCAAAGACACCATAAAAAAAGAAAGTTACAGACCAATATCGCTGATGAACATAAGTGAAACAATACTCAACCCAATATTAGCAAACCAAATTCAAAAATACATCAAAAAGATCATCCATCATGACCAAGTATGATTTATTCCAGGGATGCAAGTATGGTACAACATTGGAAAATCCATCAACATCATCCACCACATCAACAAAAATGGAAAAAAATCACATGATCATCTCCATAGATGCTGAAAAAGCATTTGACATATCCAACATCCATTCATGATAAAAACTGTCAACAAAATGGGTATAGAGGGCAGGTACCTCAAAATTATAAAGGTCATATATGCAAACCCACAGCCAACATCATACCTAACAGCAAGAAGCTGAAAGCTTTTCCTTTAAAATCAGGAATAAGAGAAGGATGTCCACTCTCCCCACTTTTATTCAACATAGTTCTGGAGGTCCTAGCCATGGCAATCAAACAACACAAAGAAATAAAAGGCATTCAGATTGGCAAAGAAGAAGTTAAACTGTCCCTGTTTGCAGATGACATGATATTGTACATAAAAAAACCCTAAAGAATCACTCCAAAACTACTAGATCTAATACCTGAATTCAGCAAAGTTACAGGATACAAAATTAATACACAGAAATCTGTGGCATTCCTATACACTAACAATGAACTAATGGAGAGAGAAATCAGGGAAACAATTCCATTCAGAGTTGCATCAAAAAGAATAAAATACCTAGGAATAAACCTAACCAAGGAAGTGGAAGACCCATACCCTGAAAACTGCAAGACACTCTTAAGAGAAATTAAAGAAGTTACCAATAAATGGAAACACATCCCGTGCTCATGGATAGGAAGAGTTAATACTGTCAAAATGGCCATCTTGCCTAAAGCAATCTACTGATTCAGTGCAATCCCTATCAAAATACCAATTGCATTCTTCAATTAACTAGAGTCAATAGTTTTAAAATGCATATGGAACCACTGAAGACCCCAAATAGCAAAAGCAATCTAGAGAAGGAAGAATAAAGCTGGGGGATTATGCTCCCCAACTTCAAGCTCTACTACAAAGCCACAGTAATCAAGACAATTTGGTACTGGCACAAGAATAGACCCACAGACGGATGGAACAGACTAGAGAGCCCAGACATAAACCCAAGTATATACAATCAATTAATATATGATAAAGGAGCCCTGGATATACAATGGGGAAATGACAGCCCATTCAACAACTGGTGTTGGCAAAACTGGACAGCTACATGCAAGAGAATGAAACTGGATTATTGTCTACCCCCATAGACAAAAGTAAACTCAAAATGGATCAAAGACTTGAATATGAGTCATGAAACCATAAAACTCTTAGAAGAAAACATAGGCAAAAATCTCCTGAATATAAACATGAGCAACTTTTTCCTGAACGCATCTCCTCGGGCATGTGAAACAAAAGGAAAAACGAACACATGGGACTACATCAAGCTAAAAAGCTTCTGTACAGAAAAGGGCACCATCAGCAAAACAAAAAGGTATCGTACAGTATGGGAGAATTATTTGTAAATGACATATTCGACAAGGGGTTAACATGCAAAATATATAAAGAACTTACATACCTCAACACCCAAAAGGCAAATAACCCTATTAAAAAATGGGTGGAGGATATGAAAGACACTTCTCCAAAGAAGAAAATCAGCTGGCCAACAGGTACGTGAAAAGTTGCTTCACATCGCTCATTATCAGGTAAATGCAAATTAAAACCACAATGAGATACCACCTCACACCAGTTAGGATAGCCAACATCTATAAGACTAGGTACAACAAATACTGGCAAGGATGCGGGGAAGGGGAAACCCTCCTACGCTGCTGGAGGGAATGTAAACTAGTTCAATCATTGTGGAAAGCAATATGGAGGTTCCTCAAAAAACTAAAAATACAAATACCATTTGACCTGGGAATCCCACTCCTTGGAATTTACCCAAAGAATACAACTTCTCAGATTCAAAAAGATATATGCACTTCTGTGTTTATTGCAGCACTTTTTACAATAGCCAAGGTATGGAAGCAACCTAAGTGTCCATCAGTAGATGAATGGATAAAGAAGACATGGTACATATACACATGGAATACTATTCAGCCATAAGAAAGAAACATTCTACCATTTGCAACAACATGGAAGGAGTAGAAGGTATTATGCTCAGTGAAATAAGTCAGGCAGAGAAAGACAAATACCAAATGATTTCCCTCATTTATGGAGTATAACAATAAAGCAAAACTGAAGGAACAAAATAGCAGATTCACAGACTAGTGGTTACCAAAGGGGAGTGGTGAGGAGGGAGGGAGAAGGGAATTGTGAGGTATCATGATTAGTGCACATGATGTGTCTGGGGTTATGGGGAAGACAGTGTAGTACAGAGAAGACAAGTAGTGACTCCGTGGCATCTTACTACACTGATGGACAGTGACTGCAGTGGGGTATGGGGGTGGGCTCAGTAATAAGGGTAAATGTTGTAACCACATTGTTTTTCTTGTGATACCTTCATAAGAGTGTATGTCAATGATAACTTAATAAAAAATATATATATATATATTTAATTTAAAAAATTTATGTATATAAAGAATTAGTGGAAGGCAATATGTCTTAAAATTTATAGATAAATTTAAAGCAGTGATGAATAAATTTAAATTGTGATAAGTGTTGAGAAAGATTCTTAACATATGTTACATCAAAGAAGAAAAGTCTAAAATATTGCATGGAACTACAGTTTTGAACTATTCCAAGTAAACTGTTGGAATGGTAGGTAATGTTAGAGGAGGTTTTTAAAAATCTAATTTTTGCATAGAAAAGAATGAAATCTTGCCATTCGTGACTACATGAATGCACCCAGAAGGCATTATGCTAAGTGAGGCAAGTCAGAGAAAGACAAATACCATATGATTTCATTTATATGTGGAATCTAGAAAGTAAAACAAATGAAACAGAAATCGACTCATAAGCATGGAGAACAAAATGGTGGTTGCCTTAAGGGGAGAAGTGGATGTGGCGAGTGGGTGAAATAGGTGGAGATAAAGAGGTACAAACTTTGAATTTTAATTAAATAGGTGACAGGGATGAAAATACAGCATAGAGAATATAGTCAATAATATTGCAATATCTTTGGTGACAGTAACTACACTTATCATGGTAAGCATTTCCTAATACATGTAATTGTTGAATCACTGTGTTGTACAGCTGAAACCAATGCAATAATTGTGTATCAACTATATAACAATTTTTTAAAATCTTTCTTTTGTAGAGTTTTTCCTTTGTTTATTAGGTATATGAACTATGAGATGATGTAAAACTGGAATCAGTGTCTTCAATATGAGACTCAATAGCTAAGTTGATTCATTTGGTTAAGAGGATACATTTTCCTGTTCATGGGAATATTCATCGTGGGTCCACCAAGAATAAATAAATCATATGTTTATATGATATGATTTATATTTATACTTATATTTTTATATATTACATGTGTGCATTTATATATAAATATAAACATATATATGATTTATTTATATTTATAAAAAATTTTAACAATTGCCAGACAAATATAGCTTTTTTAATATTTATATTTATTCATTGAAAAATTTTAATGAGGTTATCTACTACATGCTGGTCTTACAAAAAGGATAAGACATTTGCCATCTATTAGGGAGATAAATGTATAAAAAATGCGGCTATAGTTAGATAAGTAACATGATAGATACATTACACAAGGTGAAGTGAAACATAGGAAAAAGAACAGTCTTTGAGAGGAGAAGTGAAAAACTTAATGAGGAGGAAGTTTATGCTGCCGCCAATGAGCAAGACAATGGGGAAGTCTTGCTAAACAGTGAAAAAATAATGTTATGGATGAGAAAATGTTAGGTGTTTACCCAGGTAATTTTACCCACGCAGTAAAAATCTTAAACTGAAATGCATTGAAATTGATGTGAAAAGCAGATAGCATAAGTATCCCCTGGTGGAAGCTCTGAATACTTGGGTTATGCCCAGGTATTTCAAAAAAAGCAGCATTTAGAGGAACGTATACATCAGTCAGATGTCCACTCCATATTGCTGGTATTTTTGCAGAGGAGAGAGGATATAAATTTCCTGGCTTATTGTTAAACAGCGATGAACTTAGGAATCATGGCTTCAGAGTAGGATTCTGTCTCCCCTGTCTAGGTCACTTAGGATATGATGCGAGGACAGCCCTCTTGCTTCAGGTTGCCATGGCTGCCCTGCACAGTTAACCAAATACAGTGGACTTGTTAGCTGTTAACCACACCTGTTCCTTTCCACAGAGAAGAGAAAAGCATGATCAGCTGCTGTATCACTTGTGTACTTTTCTAATACTCCTTTGTAGTGCAGAGGGAAAGTAGGACCGCTCAGGGTTCAAGATATTTGCTTTGACTACTGCTGTGTTTAAATATTGGGTTGAGAAATGACAGAATAACTTATATGACCTATAAGGATTTTCAAACAAACACTAACAGTTAGTACCTCTACTTATACATTGTGCTAGCATATACCAGGAGCTCTACTAGCAAAGTATCCTATGTTGAAAGAGGATCCCCTTTCAAAGTATCCCCTACTTTCAACTAGGGGATGCATATATACCAGGAGAGTCATTGTAAATTACAGAATTTTAAATATTGCAAATGCTCATGGAGAATGGGTTTCAGAGAAATGGATAATTTTTTTTTTTTTTGGTAATGTGCTTCTCTCTCTTGTTTGTGATTATATAAGTGTTGAAATTCCTGTTTTAGGAACCGTAATTACATAGAATGTAGTAAGAGAGTTCTCTAACCTCTGATTTTCCTTTTCAAAAAACCATAGTGGCCCAAGTGGTAACCTAAATAATATTGCTTTAGAAAGTTTGTTTTTGTTTTTTTTTATTACTACCTCTTTTGGTGAAATGATTAATTTACATGTTGTTTAAAGTTCCTGTCCCTGTTAAATTGTCCTGATGCCTGAGGCGTTCAAAACTGATAATCGGTAGGCTTTCCTATTTAAGGCTGGAAGAACAAGCTGCTTATGATGACCCAACAGAGACGCGAGGAAGGTTTGTGAAAGGGGTGTATTCATCCAGCTCTAATCCTTGTTTTCAGAAAGGCAGTGTCTTTAAGTGTTCTCTAATTAGTGAATAGATATGGTTGTAAATTCTTGTAGACACCTCTTTTGTAGGACAGAGATGGATGCCTGGCTTGTTTAAGTCTTTGTTGTACATCTCTTTAAAGTGAAATTTTACTATGAAACATTTAACAATAGAAAATAGTAAAAGTGATTTTTATATGTGTAATTATTGCTATTTTATATGTGCTTTTTTCTTTTTAGACATCATAATTAGAAGCTCAAATATCTTATGTATCATAAGCTGGTGTCTACAGAATATAATACGGTTTTATTTTTTGTTCTCCTGCTTGCTTATTTGTTTTGCTGATCTCTTTGTATACATAAAATAGTGTTTACTGCTATGAAATAAATTCTTTTTGAGTTTGGTAAAATTACTTCTACCAACCACCTAGGAAATGTAAGCTAGGGAACAAGACACTGATATTTAGGCATACCAAGAGGAAATATATTGCTTTAGTGAACTGAATATAAAACATGATCAGCGAAAACACCTGGAAATCAAAAAGAACAGATTTTAGTTATGGTTCTCTTTTTCAAAGAACTTAAGTGCTTAGCTATTATTGTTAGTACTAGAGAAGTAAGTTGGCAGTGACATTTGAAATATGATAATAAAAGCCTACAGAATGTCGGCTTCTACTTTTAGCACTTGTCTGATTCCTTCTCCAGAAATTGCATAATGGAAACTACCATAGAGTTTAACGCATCTCTAATATACCACCTTACTTGTTGTAATAAATGTATTCTCTATTACTGTGTAATGATAAAGCCGTGGTTATTGAAACTGCCAAAGTTATTGAAACAGAGGGATAGGAGCTTTTTCCCTTTATCACCTGTATTATTAATTGGAGATAATTACTGCAGAGCAGCTGGCTGTTGGTTTTAGGGAGCATCAATTGTTCTTCTCACCCAGCTGTTGACTAATAAGGATAGTCAACACATCTGTTTCAACAGCTGGTAATTAACAAAAGCCTAATTGCTGCAACTCTTTTAACATCCAGTCTGTGAAAAAGAAGGGATGTAGAATAATATTATTTACTTTGTACTTTGCGCTTTCGGAGACCAGTTTTTCTTTTTTCTCTCTCCCTCTACTATTTTTTTTTTCTCTTACTTTGAACACCACTGCCTTTGTATGAAGCATTGAATGGCAGGAGAACACAATATGGTAATCCAGAGCTTAACTTTTTCAGATCTTTGTTGGTGTTTCTTATTGCAACATTTCTTTGCTAACTTGCAAGATAAAATGGATCAAAAGCATTTTGAGTAGTTCCATACACCAGTTAAAACCCGCAGCAGTGTGCCCGAGGCTGTGTTGCTGTGGTGTGCATCATCCAAAAGGAAACAGGGAATTCTCTTTTCTTACGCTTTTCACGTGCTTTTGAGACAACCCACAAATAATGTGGTCCACATTCATGTACAGAATTTTTGTTGAAATTAATATATATATATTGATTAACACAAATGAAGTCAGGCTTAGCAATCCCAGTTGAAAACTAAACTGTCATCTCTTTAAAACTCTAGTTGCTCTTTTAACTGCCTATATGTCTGTCAACCTAAAGTATTTAAGAAAACTTTTAATTTATTTGTAAAATCCTGTTTGGTGTGTTTTTCTTTAAGATGTGTTTTGTTGTTTTATTTTTTAATTTGCCTTTAACGCAGATAAGTTCAATTATTTCTTGTTGATTTTTATAATAAATGACTAGGAAATTTAATGGCTTAGTCTTAGAAACCTGAGTAAAACAATCTTACAAATGAGAGACTTACAAATTAACATTTATTTGAATTCTTAAAATACTTTAATTGTGAACTATTTCATTAAAATCTCTTATTTAGCTTTAATTATAAAGCTTTATATTTGTGCTTTTACAGTTAAAATTTTTGCTAGCTGTATATTACTATTTACATATTTTTTAATGTTTCTGATTTTAACTTCATGTAAAATGTAATTTAATTAAGGTGTTACTTTCTTTTTCTAAGAAAATATTTTTCCAGTTATCATGGCTAATTTTTCAGTAGCCCTTCCTGTAATCTTCTACATTTTATTATAGCCTATAATATACAAACATTTTGGTGAATGAAAATTTTATTGTTATTCATTAAAGATCACATAATCATACTGATCTTCCTTTTAATACATTCATAAACTTTTAGATTAGCATTAAGGTTAATTTGATAGACAATTATTTAATATAAATGTCTAAAAAGTCCTTAACTAAAATGTTTTCAAGTTCACTTGATTAAATTCGCTTCACTAACTTTTCAGTTGGCAATATTTCTATGCAGGTAGTTCTTTAATTGTTAGGTATGTTGAAAGGTATAGAAGAAATTCTACCCAAGTGCTCACCATAGACTGAATTGCAGATTGCATAATTTCAAAATTTTTTGCTGGCAAGACAAGGTTAGTTCAGCAGGTGTTCAGGTGATGAAGTATATTATAGATGTAGTGAAAAAACATATATGATACTGAACAAATAAACAAAATACTGCTGACTAAAATTCAAACTAAATAGAAGGGCACTGGCATGTAGAGAAATGTTTACAACTCAAGTGTAAAGGAGGGGAATATTGTCATTTTGGGAAATGTTTGCTTCTTGAGTTTAAATAAGAATTTAATTTTCTCTGTGTGCTCATGTTCTTAGGTAGTACCAGAGAAAGCAAGCTTAATGAAAGGAATGTATCATGCCATGAGAAAGGAGAATAGACTTGGGGGAACTCACATTCCAGCTATTGCTTTTTAAGTGTTTTCTTGCATATATTTTTTTTCCTGAGGATATGAACTCAAGAACAAATGGTATGGTAGACAGAAATTCAATAATTTAATAGATTTTCTCTATGATTAGCCTGTTTTCTAGATTTTAAAAGAAGCAAATCTCATTAAATGATGGATAGATTATTAGTGAAGCCAGTGAGGTGGTCTTTGGGTCTGTATATACCAGTATAGATGACTTTCAAAGGTATAGTCAAGAAGTCTCAGGAGCCAGACATCTAATTGGATCTAACTAGTAACAAATTTAGGTCAAGATAGTATATGCCGAATGGAGTTCATTCAAAGGAAAAGATGAAGTCTCCACAGTCTGAATTAATTGACAGAGACATGGTTCAAGGCAAATATGTTAAATTACTTGTGACTTAAGAACTAAGTAGTATCATAAACTAAAAATAAAAATACAAAGACATGATTTCAGTGCAAATGGAAAAAGAGCTAGAAATTGGAATAAACTTTCACCTTTAGAGTCATCACAATAGGATACATGGCATGTTTAAAAATGGAGAAGAGGTTGGCAAAGGAGTTAATGCACACTCAGGATTGTTTACTGAACTGGTAGTCAGGAGTTTTTGGTTGAAATCCAGGTTTGGACACTAACTTTTACTTATAACCTTAAAAACTGAAAGGGTTTGTGTAAAAAATTGCCTAACAAGTAGTTCTTCTACCTTTGGATTTTTTTTTCCTGATTCACATTGTTAAAGGAGTTACGAGAAATGCTTCAATTTCTATTTTCAATATTTTATTAATTAAATAATTACTCATATATATATTACCCCTTTTAAAAAAGTGAGGCTATGAAAACCTCTACGTGTTAAATTAGAATATGTAGCATTAATTGTAAGAGATCACACATACTTAAGCTTATGGCAGTTTGTCACTCAACTGAACCATGATTCTGACTGTAGTCTTAATTCTTACACTATGTTCATTGTAGAACAAAAGAGACCGTTTAAATACAAGAAGCAAAAGAAACACTAATGTCACACAAGTTAATACAGAAGTCAAAAGTGATGATATTGGAAATTTATCTCATGATGCTCTTAACCATCTGATCAAAATTATTATGTTGCACTCTTTCTATCTCCATACTCCCATAAAACAATGTTAAAAGAGAAAATTATTGTTAGGGTGACTGTGTCCAAAGTTTTCATATATCTGAATTTGGGACTAAAATGCCACAGAATGGGTTGTTTTCAGAGAAGGGCTTGCAAATGCCATTTGGAAACCTTCTCTTGTATCTTTTCTATTAAAAGCAATTCAAGAAAATTATTAAAATAAATCAAACCAATTAAAGTACCAAATAAGAATTCTAAGCATTAAATTACATAAAGTTTTCTCTATTTTTATGGTGTAATATGTGTTAAATTTCAAGATGTCTCCCTCCTGCAATGTGGAAAGATACTGAGAAGACACTTCTGCTGTTAGCATTCCAGGTCCTGGATAAAATCTAATTTTCATGCATTTCTAGGGTCACAAAAAAAATAGAGGAAATCTTCCAAAGACTTTTTATTCACCAAAAAATGTTGGGAGTTGAATCAGAGACAACCCCCTCTCCAATAATAAGTAAACAGGTGGTTCACAACTGCACCAAGGGCAAACATCTATAAAAGTACTTTGATCTTCAATTTGGGACCTCAATTCTTGGGACCCCAACAAGGATAGGCAGCTGAGTCAGAAACTCCAGCATTAATCTAGGCTTCTTGAATTTTATCTAGGAATTGTGTTTCCTGGCTCCCTGATGAAACATACATAAGTCCTCCTCAGAGGAAGGCATCCCCAGTTTAGTCTAGCAGAACTCCCATAAATTACTGATCTGGAAAATATGAATTCACAACCAAATACCAATCAAGCACATGAGGAAGAACACCATCATGAATGAAACTCATCTAAAGAATATAGAACAGCTAGATATAAAATGCTTCAATGAATATTTAAATAGAGTATGAATCATAAGCATAAGTAAACCTCAGGAGTTTTCTAGGAAACACCAAGCACATATGAAAAAGGACCACATGGAAATTTTTTTAAAAAGACAAAATTTTGAAGTAAAACTCTCTAGAAGTTAAACATCAGATTATACACAGCTGAAAAAGTAATTAGAAAACTAGAAGACATATGAATTGGAATACATCTGGAAAATGTCCCATAATACAGCACCAATAGATTAGGAGATAAAGAGTAAATAGCTCAACATTTAACTGGGCTCCCAAAAGGAGAGAACACAGACAATTCAGGAAAAGCATTATTAGAGGGGAAAAATACTGAGATTTTTCAAAAAATGATGAAAGATACTTCTTTACAGCAAGATAAGAAATACATATGTAATTATATCATAATGAATGGAAGAATTCTAACATATAAAGAGACAATCATAAAAGTCAGCAAAATGAATAAGGCAAATTACTTTCAAATGAGCAACAGTTAAACTTACAGATAACTTCTCAACAGAGTAATAAGAGTCAGGAGAAATTAGAATAATGCTTTCAATGTGCTGAAAGAAAATAATTGCTAATACAGAATTATATACCCAGCATGAGTATCCTCCAAGAATGAATATGAAATAAACACATTTTCAAACAACTAAAAGTAGTAGAGTTAGTCATTTTCAGCTTTGTATTAAAGAAACTTTCAAGGACTATTGTTTAAACAGAAGGAATGTGATTACATGATGAACCTCTCAACCAGGAAGGAATGAAGCACAAAAGAAAAGCAACAGATGTAAATGCACACTGACTCAACAAAATAATATTAATGATGATCTTTGAGGTTTAAACCTAAGTAACATGAATTAGAATACATTTTTTAAAGCAGATAAGTTGGAAAAAGAGTAGAGTTAAAGCATTTTTGGTCCTCTTAGACAAGTCAGATTTATAACGTGTAATTTCTTGGATAACCATTGAAAGAAGATAAAGGAATGTATAACATTCAGATTAAAGAAGGGGAAAGGGATGATAACAAAAGAATCCAAAACATAGCAAGAAAATGTGATATAAAAAGAAAAAGAACTAACAGGACAAATAGAAAGCACATATAAGATTATATATTTAAGCCCAAATTTTTGGTAATTAATTACATGTAAAGGGATGAAATGTTTCAGTTAAAAGACAGACTGTTAGGCTGGAAAAAATAGTATATGCTGTCTATAATAGTAAACATCGAAACCTAGGCATATAAAAAGATTAAAATGAAAAGAATTAAAAAGATATACCACGTAAACACTAATAAAAAGAATATTGTTGAAACTATAAAAACATCAGGCAAACTACAATTTAAAGCTACAAGTTTTTTACTTGTTTGCTTTGCTTTGTATATAGTAGGTGTTAAATAGTGTCTATATTACAGCTTACATATTTGTTCACTTTGATATGGCTATCATATCAAATGATAGGGATATTTATATGATAAATTATTTTATCATTTCATAATAATCATGCCTCCCTGACAAGAGGCTTCCTGTCACAGTGCAGTGTTGTCATGCAAGCACAAGGATGCCATACAACCACTATTAACTCTTTTCCTTCCTATCATTATATGCCCAGAAGAACCTGTTCAGAACAGTGTGAATTTCAGGAATTTTGTTTCATTGTCCCCAGAAACATGTTCATTTTAGAGACATCAAATATATTGAAAAATGTGGTTAGCATTTCCATTCTTCACTTTTTCAGGTATCTGATAACATTAACCAAAAGCTTATAAAGACCAACAGATATCCATGTAAACTTGTTGTCTCTGACACTCTAGATCCATAGTCAGCAAACTGTGTCCTCTGAACTGGCTGCCTGTTTTTGTAAATAAAGTTTTATGGAGTACAACCATGCTTGTTCGTTTACATATTGTCTGTGGCTGCTTTCATGCTACAACAAAAATTGAATAGCTGCAACAGAGACTGTAGGTCCCACAAGCCTAAAATATTTATTATCTGGACCTTCATGACCATGCTTTATACTACCACGTAGCTTGAACTTGTAATTTAAGCCCAATCCCTTCTCACTTTATTGACCTGTTGCTTGGTACAATGCTATTCCTTATGGACATCAGTTATTTCCACAATAATTTCATGTCTATTTTACAGCTTACATGTTTGTTCACTTTGATATAGCTATGTCATATGGTAAATTATTTTATCATTTCATAATAATCCTGTGAGATGGGTATTATCACCCCAGTTTTATCATTGAGAAAATTTAGACTCAGAGGCCCTAACTTACTCACTCATAGAGCTAATTGCTGGTAGGCAACCCCGAGTTTTCTGTTCATACCTGTGCTGCCCTCTCTTTCTGGCATACTTCTCTCTACCCACCCCTTTCTGTTTCATGGATTCTGCTCACTGCCTCTGAGTGTTTTGATTTCTGCTTCTGTTACAGACTGTTTTCTCACCTCTCTTATGTCAGACCAAAGATCACTAGACAGTGTATATATGACTGCTTTTGAATACAGAACCTGATCATCCTTAGTGTGAAAGGTGCCAAATGAGGACAAATGCCTTTAAGGAATAGCCTTGAAGAGCAATATATTGTAGTGAGCAATCATAATCTTCCTATAAGGGGGAGGTGTAACTGAAATCTAGTCATTTTTATTCTTCCATTAGTAACTTAATTTTCCTAGATCTCTTTATGCAAGGTTTTGTTTTTTTTTTTAGATATCCTTTCTGTACTAGGTTCTTAACTTGCTTCTGAGGTTAAAAAGTCAAATAGTAGGATAGCTGTAATCATACTATTGAACAATTGTCTAATTAGATGTATTGTTTGAACATGTCTAACCAGCTATCTTACAGATGTGTTTGGTAGTGTAATACAGTCTATGTATTTATGGTTCACAAAACACTTCTATTGAAAATAATTAACATATATGAAATTATACCATATTGAAATGTGACCTTGTATAGCAGAATAAACAGTGTATTACAGATGCCTGTATTCCAGCTCCAACTTTCTTTCTAATTGACTATGAAACCTTGGACAATTTCCAAATGTTTCCCTAAACATGAATTAGCAACAATTTCCTCACCTATAAAGGTAGGAGACTATATAACCTCTAAGATCCTTTTCAGGCCTAAAATTATTTGGTTCTGTGATTCAATTTGTGCTGTATGTGTCTTTATTTAGCAGATATCACACATAAGATTAATGCCTCTGTCTCTGATAAAAACAGATTTCCATTAATGCTCTTGGAGTTTTCAAAGGAAGGCTTAACTATATCAGAGTATTACTATTAAAAACACATTCAAACCAAACATAAAAAGATGGCATGCTCAAGAGTACCTGGCACATCTCTGCTTGTCCTTTCCCCTGCAAGTGTGGCTGTGACATTTATAAACTAACCAAGTGCTTGTGAACCCACACGTTTGTGTTTTTTTCAAATTCCTGAGTAAATATTCTTTTTTGTCTGTCACATGTTTTTAAGAATATAGATTGATTTACATATATAAGCTTTATATAAATGTGTTTTTACACACATACGTATATAGCTCTCTTTAACAGAGTATGTTATATATACATAGCTCAGAATATTGTATAGTATGATGTAAGGGGGAAATACATATTTTGGACCAAACAGGTCTGAATTTATATTTGAGGTCTGTCAGTCACTAGCTCTGTTATATTTACAAGTTGCTTAATGTCCATCCATAAACCTCAGCTTTATCATCTGTAAACAGGGATAGTAGGGTTCATCTTATAGATTGGTTGTGAGGATAGACTATAGTTACATAGACTATAGTTACATACTTCAAGTACTTGGTAAAATGCCCATCCCATAGGAGAAATTCAACAAGTGACATTGCTGTTGTAGTTAAGCACAGGTGTTTTAAAGTGACATCAATTTAGGTAGTAACTTTGGCAGTTTCTTTGTAATACATATAGCCTTGTAAAGTACATAACTTTACATGTGTATAAAGAATATAAAAACACATTTACCATAGTACCTAAGGAAAATGAAAGCATAGTTCTGCCAAATAAACTAAATGCAGATGATATGGAAGCTTTATAAATAATTGCCCTAAACTGGAAATGCCCAAACACCCATCAACTGGTGAGTAGATATCCAGATTGTGATATATCCATTCAGTGGACTAGTGCTACTTACTCAGTGATACAAAAGAATGAAGTGCTGATAAATATAATAAATTAAATCAATCTCAAAACATTAAGTAAAAGAAGCCGCAATCAAAAGGCTGCCTACTATATGATTCCATTTATATGACAGTCTAGAAAAGGCAAAACTATAGGGATAAATATCACAAGTGGTTGTTAGCTGCTGTCTGTAAAGGGAGGGCACTGACTGCACTGGTGCACAAGGGAATGTTTTGGGTTGATGGAATTGTTCTATATCTTGATTGTGCTGATTGTTACATCACTATAAACTTGTCAAAATTTATACACCATACAATGAATACAGGTGAAATTTTACTTTGTTTAAATCATAACTCAGTAAGGCTGCCCTTTAAAAATTCATGCATGTGTATACTTATATTTATGCCATGCATAATTTACTGCAATAAAAATTCTACCTAAAAATATGACTGTAAGTAGAAAAAGTGTTACACTTGTGTAAAATGTTTACCAAAAACTATGATTATATATAGAAATCCTGACTCACTATAGGCTTTGCTCAAAAATAATTTTTAAATAATTTTATCAGAAATTTCAACATAGAATGTAAATATATAGGTTCTAACCAGTATGGTAACAAAGTGGTTATAAAAAATTTAATCCATTGTAAGTAGAGGAAAAAAGAGAAAGAAGAAAGGGAGCTGAGTATGAAAAATATGTAAAAATAAGTCCAGATATATCTATAATCCCAATGTCTTGCACATTTTCACAATGTGTGAAGATACATATTATCAGAATGGATACATGTTATCAAATGAATAAAAGTCAAATGTAAAATAGTAAACAAAAAAGCAGTTGTCTGTGAAATATGTAGAGAATCATTTACATAAAGTTTAAAAACCTGTAAATAATAAGATACATCATCTCTAATTACATAACTATATAGTAAAAGTGTAAAATATCCTTGCAAATGGTGAACCCATATTCATGGAAGTGTTTCACTTTGGGGCTAGGAGGGAAGGAAGGGAATGTGACCAGTGAGTGTGATACATGGATTGAGCTATATAAGCTTTATATAAATGTGTTTTTACACATACATATATATAAGCAAAAAAATAATATTTTAATTTAAAACAAGGTTTATTACAGTGTGTAAAGAATGCCATTAATATTAAATCAATGTATTTAGTTGCAGGTATACATGCGTAGACTATCTCTAGAAGGATATCCAATAAACAGATAACTGGTAACTTCAGGAGAGAGGATTTTTTGTACTGATGATTGGGAATGGGAGATTTACTTTGCATTGCATTTTTCTTACACTCTGAATTCTGTTATTTTTTTAATGTGCATGTATTTTTATGTGAATATGCATGTAAGTGAATGTGTGCAGTTTTATAAAAGTAATTGCCAGAAATATGGAAACTAAGATGCCAGTGGAACAGGAAAAATAGCCTGTTTGCTAATTCCTTAATGTTTTTGATATGAGATTTATTTTTGGCTTGTTAAGTGATGTAAGTATATGATAGTAACAATGAAAGTAGGAAATGCAGTAGAAGGAAACAGCACATTTATATAATTGTAAGTTTTTGACAATGACAAAAAATTGTAAGTTTTCTTACAATACATAGAACACAAATCCCACTCAAATAAGCCGAAGCCAATGAAAAAAAATTATGTACCCGGGAAGTCCAAGAACTGGATCTACATCTATCTGGCATATGGGGATCCAAGAGTACAAATGATGTCACGAGGATTCAGTTTTCTTCTGATGCTAGTGGGACGGACTTCTCTTTCTGAACAACCTGGATCATACATACCAAAAGTAGTGGGCAATGAAGTTCATCCTAGCAACCAGGACTGAACAGGATCATCATGGTGTAGGGTAGGGGTATTCCCCCCCAAGAAGAAATGCTGGCCAGATAAGCACATACCTGATAAAGTAGAGGAAGGAGGTTTTAAGGCCAGATAGTTTATAATAGCTTTGAACATAGTCATCAGAACCTACACGTAAGATCAGGTATTTGGAATTAATAACTTAAGTGGTTCTCTGTGAATTAACACCAAATATTCACTGCCAATTAAATGTGGAAAGAGAAGTGAAATATTCATATTCCCTGAATTATTACACAGAAATTTAAGTAAAGTTCTCATATTCTCATTTTCACTTTAGAAATGTCTTTGGCAGAATCTTCATGGCATTTTCCTGCCAAAACATTGGTTTTGTTTTTTGGTTGCGGAGTTCTGTTTTGTTTTATTTTTGGCCAAAGTACTAGTTTAAAAAACTTCAAAATGATCATTTAAGGTAGTTAGTATTATCACATATTTATTTGGCAAATTCTTTATTACCTGTCCAATGTGCAATATTCCTTATACACATGCAACAAGATGTCTGATGTTTTCTAAGTTGAATAAGACATGTCCTTTTTTGGTGTATTTCTTTTGACTTGCCATTAGTCACAGTGGGTATCTGTGTCTTCCAGCTTAGCATGTCAATCACATTTTACTGTATAATGAAAATTGGAAAAGCTATCAATTATTGGCATCAAAAGCCGGCCACCTGTTTTTATTTTAAATCTTTAACAATTTTTGAGAATGTTGTATCATAATTCTAGAAGGTGACATGTGAAAGCAAGTAAACATTTTAAATTTAATTAAAAATAATTCTTTGTTAGACTTTGCTAGCCCAGATTGAGAACAAATTAACTTAGTGCCTAAATTTATATGCAGAGATTGGAATTGCCACATGTTTTTATTATTCTCCATTATTAAACTAGAAAAGTGGCAATGTCTAATATTCACTTGTATTGCACTAATTTTCCTATGATCAGAATGTTTTCTTTCGATCAGAATCTTATAGTTTACCCTATGTCTCCATTCTTATGCAAGAAAATAATTTCAGTGAAATTATATAAGTTCAGCAAAATTAGTGAACTTCTGCCTCCAGATTTTCAACTACTTTAGTTATTTAATTAACTATTTTAATTATTGCTACTAGTGTACTTTGTGAGGTGTGTGGTAACAGTTGCTCTGTGCTATATATCAAACATCATTTAAAATGAAAGATAACCTTTTATGCAAATTAAACTTTGAATAATACAACTGAAACATGACTTACCAGTACCATAGTTTAAAATTATTTTGAAAACTCTTCTTGGCTATGCCTAAAATCCAATGGGAATGATGAGTAGAAGGTAGAAAAATATACTAGTTTGAACTCTATCATAAAATTTATTGCCGACCCTTTAAGAGTTGAATATCATAGGCAGAGAGGAACAGTAACATCCCTTAAATAAAATATCTCTAATATTTAAGATTGCTACCACACTTCCTGTAGAGATTTTTTTTTCTGAAGAAAAGGGATTGAAGAGGTTAAATCATATCTATAAAAATCAGGTTGTAGTCTTGTGTACTTTTTTCATGTTAAATATCAAAGATGGCTTAACAACATATTTAAAATTTTCTGAGTTTTACTATTAATAAAGTTAAAAGAAAATCTAGTGTGATCAGGCACTGGAGCCACATTAAATTTGTATGTGAAACACCCATTGGGCTTATCTCTACTCTAGATATTGCTCTGAACCCATGTTCCACATTCTGAATTCTGTGTATAAAGTTAAATATTGCAGAGAGCATATATCTGATGATACAGATGAATAAAGGTTGAAGTTTAGTAATAAGCAAAGTTGGTAAGTTTAATATATGCCTTTGTATTTCTGTTATTAATATAAATTGGATTATTTTGTGGGAAATTGGAATCACTATTAAAAATACTGATATGTTTTTTAAAACCACCAGAAATGTAAGACTCATTCATACTACAGTAATGTATTTTAACATACCAAAGTAATATTAATTTTCTTAAAACATTAATTACTTGCAGGCAAAGTTGTTAGCCATGCAATAAGCCAGAGAAATTACAGTTCAACAATAATATTAATTTTCTTAAAATATTAATTACTTGCAGGCAAAGTTGTTAGCTATGCAACAAGCCAGAGAAATTGCAGTTCAACAGTACAAAACACTGGAAGAAGAAATCCAGACACTTCGAGTTTACTACAGGTAAAAGTCTTCTTAGTCTGGGCATAAACAAATGCTGTTAGTTTGTAAATGTTTCTGCCTAATTTTACAGTGGTGAGTGAGGAAATACCTCAGTGAAATTAAACATTATGCACTTAAGACATTTTGGTAACTTTTTAGGCATAAAATATTCATTATCCTACCTCTTTTCCTTCCTGCATTTGATAAAGTTTAAGCTTGAAGTCCCATTAGAATTCTAAAATTTATAAATGTCTAAATGGCACCTGGCTAGCTATTGAATTATTTGCACATCTAAATGCCACCTCTAAAATGATGATATATATATATATTTTAAATAATACCTGAATACCAGACAGTAATAACAGCCTTTCACCTATTATAATATAGTATAGAAGTTTCTAAAGGAATGCCAGTAAAGGATGTTTGAAACTCATTTAATTTATGCTCCAAGAGTAGTTTAATTCAGTAGGTCACACTGACATTTTTAATGAAGAGAAATAGAATATAAAATGTTGGAGTGCATCCCCTGTAGTAAGGATAATATTGTTTTGTGATACTTTTGGTTTCAGTTTTGTAATGTGTGTGAGAGAGAGAGATTAGATTGTGTATTGGGCTGTGTGCTAAATCTATATTCTCAAAGTGGATCAAGGTTAAAAAAAAAGTTTGAAAAATGATGTATACTGCTCTGTATATTTGATCCTTACTAAGATTAAAAAATCCTCTACTCTGAAATGGAGGAATTCACTAACTGGAGCTGTAAGTTATTGAAGATTTTTTAGTTTGATCTTCTCTCAGAAAAATGTTAAGTGCATAAAATATAATTAAAATCAGTTTTATTGAAATACAGTTATGAAAATACTGTATCATGATATATTACTGTATATATACATCATTATTAATACATTAAATAACTAGATCTAACAGCAAGTCTATCAACAACTGTAATTGCAAAGTAGTGATGACTGTAAATAGCATTTTGGGGATAACTATAAACACTGAAATGTGGCATGAAAATACTGGTGGTTTCTATGGCTGCAAACTGTCAAGAACCTATAATTCTATGCTATATGTAGTTTGTTGCCTGTGTTCATAATTGTAGGACATAATGTATTTACATGACACTTGGTAAAAAATAAAGATGAAATTGTCTCCCTGTCCCAAGTTAAGAACCCCTGCCTTGAAGCAGTGTTACTGACATACAGTTCTTGGTTATTGTTATGGGTTGAATTGTGTCCCTTAAAAAAGAAATGTTGAAGTCCTAACCCCTAGTACCTCAGAATGTGACCTTATTTGGAAATAGGGTCTTTATAGAGGTAATCAGGTTAAAATGAGGTCATTATCATGGGCTATTACCCAATATGACCGGTGTTCTTATAAAAAGTGGAAATTTGGACCCAGAGACTTAGGCACAGAGGGAAGACTGAATGAAGACATTGGAAGAGATAACCATATGCCTAGAGTGATACATCTACAAGCCAGCAAACACCAAAAGCTAGAAGAGGCCTGGGAGGATCCTCCCTTGCCATCAAAGAGAGCATAGCACAGCTGACACCTTGAATTTGGATTTGCTGCATTAAAAACTCTTCCTGTCAATGGTGTACCACATTACAACAGTCAATGTCTGGGCACAAATCACAGTGTTCATAGGTCTTAATAAAGGGTTTAATATGTGACTCTATTAATCTAACAAGAAGAGACCCTAATTTAACGTAGCTAACTGAAATTTGCATGTAAAGCAATAGCCCTCAAACTCTGCTGCATATGGGAATTTCTAGGGAGCTTTAAAACACACTGATAACCAAGTTTTACCCCAAAAGACTCTGATGTAATTGGCCTGGGTGGGATGTGGATCAGGATTTTTAGAGGGTCCTCAGGTGATACTAATGCATGGCTACACATAAAAGCCACTGGCAAAAAATATGGGGAGAGACTGTCACATTCACTCTATAATGGAAAACAAAATGGTGAAAAATGGTGAGTGGATGAGATGTTTTCATGCAGTATCAGAGTTCTGCTTAAGTATGTGCCGACCTTTAGGCACTGATTCAAATTGCAAGCACATGATTCCCCACAGTAATCAACAAACCATTACAAATGGGGATGGAAGGGTTGGGATGGGATTGCTAAAAACAACAGACTTTTATTTTCTCATAGTTCTGGAGACTACAAGTCCGAAGATAAGGTGTTGGCTGGGCTATGCTCTTTTTTTTTTTTTTTTTTTTGAGAGGGCATCTCTCATATTTATTGATCAAATGGTTGTTAACAACAATAAAATTCTGTATAGGGGACTCAATGCTCAATGCACAATCATTAATCCACCCCAAGCCTAATTCTCGTCAGTCTCCAATCTTCTGAAGCATAACGAACAAGTTCTTACATGGTGAACAAATTCTTACATAGTGAATAAGTTCTTACATGGTGAACAGCACAAGGGCAGTCATCACAGAAACTTTCGGTTTTGATCACGCATTATGAACTATAAACAATCAGGTCAAATATGAATATTCGCTTGATTTTTATACTTGATTTATATGTGAATCCCTCATTTCTCCCTTATTATTATTATTATTATTATTATTATTATTTTAATAAAATGCTGAAGTGGTAGGTAGATGCAAGATAAAGGTAGAAAACATAGTTTAGTGCTGTAAGAGAGCAAATGTAGATGATCAGGTGTGTGCCTGTAGACTATGTGTTAATCCAAGCTAGACAAGGGCAATAAAACATCCACGGATGCAGATTTCTCTCAAAACAGGGTGGGTGAGGTTCTAAGCCTCACCTCTGTTGATCCCCAATTTCTCACCTGATGACCCCCCTGCAACTGTGCCTGTCTTAGGTTGTTCCTCCCTTGAGGAATCTTACCCGTCTCTGGCTAACCAGTCATCTTCCGGGGCCATACAGGGAGATGTAAAGTTGGTAAGTGAGAGAGAGGCAATATTGTTTGAAAAGGTTAGCTTTTTACTTCTTTGCAGATTTATGCCCTGTGGCTTTTATGCCCAGCATTTGTCTTGAGGTATCTTTACCACTTGGAGGAATTATGATACTCGGTAAATTCGATTTGAGGCACGAATTCTATTTAAGCGTTGTAATTAGGAAGGAAGAAGAAAAGCTATAGGAGAAGCAGATGGAAGAAAACATGGGAAGATTGATTATTTCTTTGACATATCTTCTTGTAGAGTAACTTAAGCATGTATAGGTTTTAAACTACTAATTAAATTGCATACACACATTAACATAATAAGAATACAGTTACATAAACAAAGCAGACCTATAATTACCAGCCATCTCCAATGAAACCAAGAAAACCAGTTAGGCACCCTAGGCATTCGTGAAAACTTATCTAAGATATGGTGGATATTGTCCAACTGAACTTAAACAGTCTGAGAGAAATCAGACAAATTAAAACAACCCATTCCTGGGAACTTTTCACATCCCATATGTTCTTTTAACAGTAGATAGTCTGTAGTTTTAAGATTTTGGAGCACTACAACTTGCACTTCTCCTAATTCTTGGTTGAGTTCCAACAGTATAGATCCAGTCAAATTTGTTGTTTTACTGTATGCACAGGCCAGCTTAGATATCTTCTTCTTCATTCCAATGGCAAGTCCAGGAACCAGTGGGATGAATGCAGCTACAACTGCAGCATCGCCTGGATCTTTGTTGAGGTTTTTTGATGATCATCTTCTGGTGTGACTCTTCCAGAGAGTGCTGATGTTGGAAGTTCTTCTTCATATCGTATCTTAGTTCATTTTCTGGGTAGCCAAATTAGGCTTTGATCCTCTGTATAAACACAAACTGACCCTTTGCCCACACTTTGATATGCCCTTTATACCATTGTGTAGAACTCATTGGAGGTCACCACACAGGAACTGCTTTTTTTTTTTTTTTAAGAGAAAGGAATATTATCAGAAAAGTGTACCTCCATAGCCGATCATCTGACACCCTTTAAGTGATCAAAATTAAAGATATTTATAGCATGCATTAATCGTTGATTTACAGTTAGTTTTATCCTATCATGGAGTAATCCCCCTTTTCTTTCTTTCTTTTTTTTTTCGTTATCTTTAATCTACACGTACATGAAGAATATTATGTTTACTAGGCTCTCCCCTATAAAAGGTCCCCGCTATAAACCCCTTTACAGTCACTGTCCATCAGCATAGCTAAATGTTGTAGAATCACTACTTGTCTTCTCTGTGTTGTACAGCCCTCCCAGTTCTCCCATGCCCCCATGCATGCTGATCTTAATACCCCCATTCTTCCTCCGCCCCTTATCCCTCCCTAACCACCCATCCTCCCCAGTCCCTTTCCCTTTGGTACCTGTTAGTCCATTCTTGGGTTCTGTGATTCCACTGCTGTTTTGTTCCTTCAGTTTTTCCTTTGTTCTTATCCTCCACAGATGAGTGAAATCATTTGGTGTTTCTCTTTCTCTGCTTGGCTTATTTCACTAAGCATAATACCCTCCAGCTCCATCCATGTTGCTGCAAATGGTAGGATTTGCCCTCTTCTTATGGCTGAGTAGTATTCCATTGTGTATATGTACCACATCTTCTTTATCCATTCATCTATCGATGGACATTTAGGTTGCTTCCAATTCTTGGCTATTGTAAATAGTGCTGCGATAAACATAGGGGTGCATCTGTCTTTCTCAAACTTGATTGCTGTGTTCTTAGGGTAAATTCCTAGGAGTGGAATTCCTTGGTCAAATGGTAAGTCTGTTTTGAGCATTTTGATGAACCTCCATACTGCTTTCCACAATGGTTGAACTAGTTTACATTCCCACCAGCAGTGTAGGAGGGTTCCCCTTTCTCCACAGCCTCGCCAACATTTGTTGTTGTTTGTCTTTTGGATGGCAGCCATCCTTACTGGTGTGAGGTGATACCTCATTGTAGTTTTAATTTGCATTTCTCTGATAATTAGCGATGTGGAGCATCTTTTCATGTGTCTGTTGGCCATCTGTATTTCTTTTTTGGAGAACTGTCTGTTCAGTTCCTCTGCCCATTTTTTAATTGGATTATTTGATTTTTGTTTGTTGAGGCATGTGAGCTCTTTATATATTTTGGACGTCACCCTTTATCGGATGTGTCATTTTCAAATATATTCTCCCATACTGTAGGGTTCCTTTTTGTTCTATTGATGGTGTCTTTTGCTGTACAGAAGCTTTCAGCTTAATATAGTCCCACTTGTTCATTTTTGCTGTTGTTTTCCTTGCCCGGGGAAATATGTTCAAGAAGATGTCACTCATGTTTATATCTAAGAGGTTTTTGCCTATGTTTTTTTCCACGAGTTTAATGGTTTCATGACCTACATTCAGGTCTTTGATCCATTTTGAATTTACTTTTGTATATGGGGTTAGACAATGGTCCAGTTTCATTCTCCTACATGTAGCTGTCCAGTTTTGCCAGCACCATCTGTTGAAGAGACTGTCATTTCACCATTGTATGTCCATGGCTCCTTTATCAAATATTAATTGACCATATATGTTCGGGTTAATGTCTGGAATCTCTAGTCTAATCCACTGGTCTGTGGCTCTGTTCTTGTGCCAGTACCAAATTGTCTTGATTAGTATGGCTTTATAGTAGAGCTTGAAGGTGGGGAGTGAGATCTCCCCTACTTTATTCTTCTTTCTCAGGATGGCTTTGGCTATTCGGGGTCTTTGGTGTTTCCATATGAATTTTTGAATTATTTGTTCCAGTTCATTGAAGAACGTTGCTGGTAATTTGATAGGGATTGCATCAAATCTGTATATTGCTTTGGGCAGGATGGCCATTTTAACGATATTAATTCTTCCTAGCCATGAGCATGGGATGAGTTTCCATTTGTTAGTGTCCCCTTTAATTTCTCTTAACAGTGACTTGTAGTTTTCAGAGTATAGGTCATTCACTTCTTTGGTTAGGTTTATTCCTAGGTATTTTATTCTTTTTGATGCAATTGTGAATGGAGTTGTTTTCCTGATTTCTCTTTCTGTTGGTTCATTGTTAGTGTATAGGAAAGCTACAGATTTCTGTGCATTAATTTTGTATCCTGCAACTTTGCTGTATTCCGATATCAGTTCTAGTAGTTTTGGGGTGGAGTCTTTAGGGTTTTTTATGTACAATATCATGTCATCTGGGCTATGCTCTTTTTGACGTCTGTAATTGAGAAACCCTCCCATGCCTCCTCTAGCTGTTGATGTTTACTGGCCTGTAGACACATTACTCTGTGTGCAAGGCTTTTCTGTTTGTGTTGATAAGGTGACAGTGTCCAAGAACTCCAGGAGGTATATGATAATCTTGTATGAACTGACATTCCTTCCTGAAAAACAAACCTTGATGCCAGTTCTTGGCACTCCTTGTCTTTGTTGAATCACACAAGAGTATTGAAAAAATTTTTTTAATTGTAAAGCTAAAATACTTGTTTTTCAAGGACTTTTAAGAATCTACATGAATCTAACAGAGCTAAATGATCTCTTCTAAATAAAAAGTTAACAAAAGACATGCTTCATGTCTGCTACTTTTTTAAAAAATTGCTGGTAGTGTAGGAAAGCTAATGAGATTTGCAGTTAGCCCAGCCTTGTGTGACATTATATAAATGAACCTGTCCAAGACCATTTCCCTTTTTAAAATGATAACTATGTTAACTGTCTTGTAGAGTTGTTTTAAGTCCAGACAGCTCTTAACACAATATTTGGTTTATTGTTAATGCTCAACCAATGTTAAAATAAATTTATTTTTACGACAAGAAGTCAGTGAGATAGGAGTATAATTAAAAGGTATGATGATATCACTGAAGCCAAAGATTTTTTTTTTGAAAGTCAAATGTTGCTAAATGGTTAAGATAAGGACAAATAGTATCCTATTTGTTTGAGATTAGGTGATCATTAGTGACCTCCACAGAGTAGTTTTAGATATAGAAGCCAGTTTTCTGTAAATTGAAAAATGATTAGAGATAAAGAAGCATAGCAATTTGTACAATAGAGTGGTCCTTGAAGAAACTTGAATAAGAAAGATGTTAATAATAGAGAAGAAAGGAAGGTAGGTTAAGGATTTTTTTTTAGTATCATTAATCTACAATTACATGAGGAACATTATGTTACTAGACTCCCCCCATCACCAAGTCCCCCCCACAAACCCCATTACAGTCACTGTCCATCAGCGTGGTAAGATGCGGTAGAATCACTACTTGTCTTCTCTGTGTTGCACAGCCCTCCCCGTGCCTCCCCCCACATTATACCTGCTAATCTTAATGAGGTTAAGGATTTTATATTTTGTTTTTGAAAAAGTGGCAGATACTGAGCATGTTTATGACTAATTGGAAGGAGCCAATAGAGAGAACTGTTATAGAAAAGGATTCCTAAAGAAGCAGGAAGAGATGGAATTTTGAATCTGCAGGAGAATTTGCCTTGAAAAGTGGAGGACAGTCACCTTGTGCTCACAGACAGGAGTGAAGGAGGTTAAAAGAGCTGTGAATATAAATAAATTTCAGTTCACAATTAATAGTTCTGACTTTTAAAAAGCCAAAGCAGAGGAGAATATATGATCAGTTATTGATTTTAGGGGCAGATTAAATATGCTGTTGACTTCCATTCTGCCTTGCCTTGAATTCTACCAATTAATGATGCTGACCTTAGTCTTTTAAAATTTTTTTCCAAAAGTAATTTTATTTTGCTGGGTTATGCTAAGAGCTACTGTTACCATAAGCTTTCCTTTTCCCTGTGTGGAAATAAGGAAAATGGAAATGTATTTTTCTGAGTTTCTCAATTGTTTCCTTTGGGTTGCAGACTGAGAACTAAGAAGAGAACATGTTGGTTTTTGGTTCCTTGGTGGAGTTAGGGACAGGTGACATGAATGGGTCGAGATACTAAATTTACCATCATAAATGGCAAATGTTTCACATTAAAGCAGAAAGGTCAGCAGGAGAATAACAATATGAAGATTTAAAATAAGTTTGACTTATTACACAAGTGCTATTAGTAAAGTATTAGTACATCTTGATTGCAGTGCTGAATGCTGAGTTCATTTGCAATAGCTTCATTAGTCTGAATCTATACAGTTTCATCAGGGAAGAATCTTAAACTTGTAAGGGTTAGATTTGTATTTAGTAATGATTTTCTCATTGGTATAAACCTGTAGTGCTGCATTCCTAAGTTCAGGAGGCATAATAATAACAAACTCTTTCTAATCGAGAGAATGCCTTAGTTTCAATGTTTGCGGACTTTATTGTGCTTCCTTATATTTCCTTTTGCTGAAAGAAAGTATAAATTCAAATGTGTAGGTAAAAATTATATTCTGTTGTTTGGTTCTGGTAAACTAGGATTTAATATAATAATAAAGTTGAAGTTTTAAATTTTTATTATTTTTTGTGTAATTCCACATGGAAAGTTGTGATACCTTTCAGAACACAGCAAATTTCATCTTTTAAGCCAAAAATATTGAATAGACTGCACCGTATTTTAAGGTAATGTGTTTCCTATGACTGTATTAGTATGTTATTTTTAATACTTAAATAGGATACTTGTATGTTTGACAATAGTGAAAATTGGACTAAACAAACTCTGCTTATTGGGTTTATAATATACATTTCAAAGTCATAAAAGCTATTAAGATAGAAGCCATGTAAACATTCAAAAAGAGAGGGAAATTCTTAAATTTTTTTCTCCATTCTTTTTTTAAATTTTATTTAGTATGGGTCTTTTACTTCTTAGATACATTTTTTTTTGTCTGTATATATGCTATCCTTAGCAATCAGGAATATTACAACTGTTACTAGGATCTCGTTGGGTTGTTTTTTTTATACTGTTGATTGCTTTTCATTGAACCATATATTCTCTCAGTCAGAACAGTGCACTGATAAGGCAGTCAGTGGTGATTCCAGCATGCCAGTGCTGGCCAAGAAGCAACATTTTTCTCAGTGCAAGTCCCTCATCAAGAATGGTTGAACACTCAATCCTGACCTCATCAATTCTGTATTTTAGTTGGTTGTACTAATTGGACTACACAGTGACATAAAATTTTGTCACATCTATGTTTTCTAGAGGAACTAACCATCTGTAGAGCTGAATTATGTTCCCATAAAGCAGTAATAAGACCAAAAGAAGACCTGAATTCTTCCATCTTTGCCATTAATCA
Source organism: Manis pentadactyla (assembly GCF_030020395.1). Classification (NCBI taxonomy): domain Eukaryota; kingdom Metazoa; phylum Chordata; class Mammalia; order Pholidota; family Manidae; genus Manis; species Manis pentadactyla. The sequence goes on along the minus strand of NC_080029.1, from coordinate 62,025,570 downwards.
GATTTTTTTTTAAACATAGGCAAGCTCCAAGCTTTCTAGGTTTCAGTTTCATTAACTTTGATACTAGAGACTTTTTCTAGTTCTAACATTTTGTGAAATCTGTCACACTTTCACATGAGGTAGATTAAATTTTTGTTTGGTGGTGTTTAGAATCAACAACTTCTTATACCATTACATGTGCCTGTATTTTAATATACAGCTAGCTTCACCTTTACTATTCAACTATTCAAGTCACCATATATATTTATTGGTGGCTCTGGAATGCAAAACAAGAAAGTTAAAACAAATTTTAAAAAATAAACCCAAAATCCTTAAAGTTTTCATTTTCTGTATGTCCACTGATTTGGAATATACTTCTTAAAGATGCTTTCCTTTCTCCTCTCAAGTTATAGAATATGACATTTACTAAGTTACTTAACCTCTGAATGTCAGTTACTTTACCTGTAAACGGAGATAGCATATGACCTGTTTATTATGAAAATCAGTGAGATGATATAATAGGATGTTCTTTGAAAACTATATAACACTAGGCAAATGAAATATATTAGTAGTAGTATTGACAAAATTGCTTTATAAGTTTTGCTTTACTGAAATATAAGACAATTAAATTAGCAAAGAGACTGTTTTTACCAAAATACTTTGTTTTCTATGACTTTGTACCCAAAAGGACATTTTTTGTATTATCCAGTTTCACTATTTTGTGCCTTATACTGATAGTAAGTTAGAAGCGTAAGATCAAAATTCAACATGTATAGTTATAAACTGATCTTTGTTATTCTATGAAATGACCCAGTGTCCTCTTTTAAGAGCATTTAACAAAATATTTTGGCATTTAATCATGTGGTTAGCAAAAGGCCCAGAATTAGGATGGCTTGCCAATTATAGTTCCTGGAGTTTGCCATCTATTAACATTATTTGTATCAGCTTGAAAAAAATTTCATTTTATATTTTGTTGGATGAAAAAGTCAAGCATTCCTCTTTGCCTTGGCACCGAATCACCATTATTATAGTTCCACAGGGCTAGTTGCCTCCTTACAAAGGTCATCTTTGATTTGTCCCTTTTTACAAATTTAATAAGTGACCAAATTTTGCCAGATTTTTCCTTGCAGTATCTGTTACTCTTGCATTTTTATTTTGCAAAATTACTGCCTTAGACCAGACTTGTATGATTTTATCCCCAAGCTTTTCTTGCTACTTCATCTACTTGTCTGAATTCTTGCTACTCTTAGGATTCCTGAAACATTATTTTCAACTTCTTGCTCAGCCATTATTTAATAATACCACATTACCTATACAATAAATTCCAAACTCTTTAACCTAACATTCATGAGCCCTTGGTATTGCTGCTGCCTCTATTTCTGATTTACTATTTTTGCCTTCCAGTTTCATTCATATCTGTGTCACTGGTGCCAGTACAGTGCTTCAGACGTAGTAGGCACTTGACAAATATTTGTTCCACTGAATTGACTGTTATTTGCCATCCCAAAGTGAATCATTCACTGTTTCCTGGGAATACCCCACAATTTCCCACTCCTTTGCTTTTCTTCATGGTCGCCTGTTCTTCCTGGAGTAATCCATCCATGCCTGTCAGATTCTTATTGATCCTTCAGAACATAGTTTCAATACCAGCTATTCCATTAATCCTTTTCTGATCTCATTCTGCCTAAAATTAACTACTACAGTCACAGTGGTTCTCTCACAATGCATACCTCATGCTTACCTATGTAAATATTGTATGAATATTCCTCTTAACTCTCCTACTGGGGCTCCTATTCTTCATATATAGCAGGCTTTCAGTAAATATTTGCGAAAGAAATAATCAAATTTAACAGTAGATTGAAAATTTCTTCAGATTGAAAGTTTCTGTGGGAGAGTGGTAGTATGTGCAGTGCATATAATGAGAGCTTAGTGATGAGTGGTATAACATGGACCTAGTCCAGCATCTTGGGTAGTCATCTGCAGGAGTATGGAGCAAAATGAGTCCTCCATGTGATAAAGTAAGTATATTATATGCCAACAAAGTTAATTTTTTTCCAGGCCAGTAGTGTTCACATTTGGAAACTATTACCATTAATATTTGTTCAGATTTTTGAAAAATAAAAAAATAAATTAGAATCTTTCCTATGGATGTTTGTTTATTCAACACATTGTTTAAAAATATTAAGTTAATTGTCGAAATAAAAACTAGAAAATCTGGCAACATGGCAACCTTAGGATTATGGGATCACATTCTCCAGAGTAACAGAACCAACAAACCATGTATACAGCAAGAGAGATTTATTTTAGGGAATTGGCTCATGCAGTTCTGGGGGCACAGGGGCTGGCAAGTCCAAAAACCTGTGGAGCAAGCCAGGTGGCTGGAAAACCAGGGAGGACTTCATATTATAGTCTGGGATATTAGAGTCCAAGGAGGCAGAATTCCTTCTTCCTGGGGGGGATTTCAGTCTTTTTCTTGAAGCCTTCAGCTGATGGGGTGAGGCTCATGGAGAAAAATCTGCTTTCCTCAATATCTACTGATCTAAATATTAATCATTTACCTTTACAGAAACAACTAGATTAGTGTTTGGACAAACATCTGGGTACCATAACCAAACCGAGTTGACACACAAAATTAACCACCACACATGTGCATTTCAACAATTAGCTGGGGCTAAATTGAAACTCCTTTCTCTCAAAGGGTATGTGCTTGCCATTTCATCACATTTCCCCTCCTGCCTACTTCACACATTTAAAATCATCTGCCTCGACCATATAGGCATTCAAGTTTGTGATCCCAGTTGTATGTCGTAATCTTATGTATTTACAAAAGTAGTATTTGTACACATATGCACTGGCCCCTGGCTACCTCTCTTAAGTCCATTTCTTAACATGTTTCTGTCTTGCTTCACTCCACCCACACTGACTCCCTTCTTATCTCAAACATTCTATGAATGCTCCCATCTCAGTGCCTTGAATTTTTTTCTCTACCTGGAGTGATCTACCCCACAAGTCTGCTCCTTCATTTGTTCAATTTTCTGCTTAAATGTCCTGACCACTCTACGTAAAATAGCCTGCTTTCTCACTGCATCACTCTTTGTTTTTCTTTTCTTTTTCTTCATAATAGTCTTACATGACACTATGTTATATTTGAGGATTGTCCTCTAGAAACTAGATTTTTGCAAGGCAAGGATTTTGCTGAAAGAAAGTATAAATTCAAATGTGTAGATAAAAATTATATCCTGTTGTTTACCACTGCATGTTACATGTCTTTAATGGAGTTTTCTGAATGTCTAAGCATATGCTTAGACATTGTGAATGTCTAAGCATATGCTTAGACATTGTGATACATCAGAAACTTAACAGCAGGTTCTCTGGGAAGTGGGACTGAGTCTCACAGTTAGATGTATTATATGCTTGATGAGTGAGAGAGAAAATTTTAACTTGGCACTTCATACCCTAGTCAAGTGTTTGAATTTTTTATATGTATGCATTACTTTGACATAAAAATGAGTTTGTAATTTTTAAAAATTATCTTTATCCATAATAACTTGCACAAATTAAATTTGAGACCTAGTAATAAATAAGCATCCATGAAAAATAAATTAGTAATGCCTGCATGTCTATGTGTATGACAATGAAATTCATTTTCTTTAATGGATTTCATTAGTATGTGCTTTACAAAAAGATGAGGTACATAAGGGAATGACAAGCCAAAATAGATTCACCTATATTATGAAATGATAACCTTGATTATGTTTTAAGTTTGCCTAATATTTTAAACTGTTATTTAAAGTCCTTTAAGCTGCAGAAATTAAAGCACTTTTAAAAAAATAAAATATTCAGAAAAATGCTACCAACTTCAAAAAAAGTATTAACCTTGACATTACTCTGTAACTTGGTAGAAGTGGGAACCCCTGACAGGTTGGTAAGAAAAAGGGTGCTTTTTTATAGAATTCATCCTATGAGCATTAGCTATGACCAGAAATGACAATGAGAGGAGAGAATTCCTTCATATTTCAAGAGACTTCACTCCGTACAATTAGACTTGTTTTTCATATTTGGATTACAAATGTGTCCTCTTTCCTTTCTTTCTATTTATGATGTATGTATATATTTTTTAATGCACTAAAGTTTTATTGAAACTAAACTAGTTTAAAATATTTGACAAACAGATATTTAATAGCTAATAATTGAAGACCTTTGTTCAGAAACAATCTGATTCATTAATTTAAAAACAATAAATAACAATGTTAACATATGGAACAAGATAAACTGAGATCTTTGAGCTACTCTTGATTTCTATAAACTTTCTAATGCCACTGCTGTCATAAAGAGCTTAGTAAATATTGGCTGAGGACAGTGATGATGATCCAGCAGTATTTTTAAGACTGGGTGGCACTGGCAGTGCAGTCAGATATCCGGGACTTAACACTGCCATTTTGCCACGGGGCCCTTTCACCTGGGCCTCTCCCATAAGGACAAATGTTTACCTGTGCTTAGGTATTTAAATGTGTAAATATTCCAGTCTCAATTATATATGAAGTAGCTAGAGTTTTCGCTCTTTAAATCATGAAGTACTTGTTCTCTGAAGTTTTAATTGATGTTCCAAAAGTTTGCCAAGGTTAAATAGGCTTAATTGAATGTTTTTCCTATAATTCTAAATAAAAATCTGCTTTATAAATTCAGGTCAAAAATATTTTGTTCCTCTTGTTATTCCAAACCCAAGATATTTATGAAACTTCTGAGCTTATTAGAGTTTAATTTACTATTCTGTTTAGTTGTTAAATTTTAATTGTTGTTGTACAGTATATCTTGTTCCCTTTGGGCTCCAAAGAGTTTTATGACTGAGTATTCTATTAATATAGTTCCAGTTCTTTCCCAAAATAACTAGTTATGATTAGATTTAAAAAATAAGCAATATTCAGTTACTACATGAAACAGTCAAGAAATTTGACAGCCTAGGGATTATTTTTAGTATAGTTTGATTAGACATTGATCTGATAAATATTTTAATTTACGTTAATTCATGGAAAGTTTAGTTGTCCTAACAAGTTTGGTTAGCTGTTCTGAATTGTATAAAATAAAAATTTTCTAAAACTTTAATTACACAAAAAAGATGTGAGAATTGAGATTTTATTCTGGGAAGTTGGACACACTGTTGGCTCCAATTGCTCTGTGTACATTTTCTAATTCTGTTTGATTTGGTTTGGTTTTGTTATATATGATTCATAATGAAAATACCATTTACCCACCTATTCTACTGTTAGCTGAAAACTAAAGTGAAATCCAGGAGTCAACTATTAGCCTTTGGTTTTCTAATTTTTAATAATTTTGTTTGGTTTATAGTTAGTAACATGATTAAAATGTGACATAAATAGACTTAAATTATAATTCATATAAAGAAAAGTATTTCTAAGTGTAATTTAATTGTATTTGTTTATATGTTTTATTTGTAAAATTTTTATTTTGAATTAATTCTTTTGGTACAATACACTATTTTAATTTAGAGCTAACACTATAGTAAGACAGATGGTATACATTCTGACTTCCTAGCTGAGGTGACCTTTGGTAGAATTAATCTCTCAAAGCCTCAATTTCCTGACCTGTAAGGTTGGAATTGTAATAATACCTGCCTCATATTATTTTTTGAGAAAAATCAAATGAAACAGTGCATGTCAGATACTTTGCATAGTTCCTGGGTACAGACTTAGGTATTTAATAAATGTGAACCATTATTATAATTCCTATGCTGAGTTTATATTGAATTGTCATTCACTATTCTTTGAGATTCTATTAATATATTTCTTTGTGGATTTTTTTAGTATTTTTGGCTCAAAATACAATATTGTGACTACAATATGAAATTGTTCGATTTTTCTTTGGGAACAAGTTTTCCCAGGAATTAGAGGGCTTATTTTTCTCTCCTCATACGACACTTTATGATGTGCTTGAACTTAGATTTTGGCCCATTTTGTTTAACAGTTTATTTTCAAGAGTTGTGTATTCACACAGGAGCATTTTAATGTTTAGAAATCCATTGAGAGTTAGAAATTTAGTAATTGTTTTCATTTGTCTTCTACCCTATTAAAAAGTTTTCCATAAGATTTTCCTGTAATTGTAAACAAAAATTTCAAATACATTCAAAGTACACTGTTCTCCCAATATTTTCTATTAAAAAATCTACCCCAGAAATTAATAAAGATATGATTTTAAGGCTATGTTTCCAACTCTTTCTATCTTGTATCTTGGAATTCAGTACATATGTTATCTTCTTTAGTCGATCTTCAACAGCCTTGTGAGGTATTATCGCTTTTTACAGATGAGGAAATTGAAACACAGAGCTATGAACTAGCTTGTCCCAGGTCACATCAGGGCCAGTAGCAGAAGCATAAATATTACCTAACCTATCTGATACTTGGACCTTTTACTCTATCTACTCCACAGCTTCCCCCGCCTCTCCCAGAAATGCTGCTGAAGCAAAACTGGTACTTCAGCATTATTTTCCTGATTTGGATATGCTTGATATGTTTATCACATTAAACACACCTCTGAGACCACGTTAAAGACATGTTAAAACGGTAAAAGAATCTGACCTGCTTTGGAGTTTAAGTCTTTGTCTGTGTTCAGCCAAACTATACAAATTACAGCTGCAGTCAATGTCTGGATTTATAAATAGACTACCTCTGAGTATTTTTTTAGAACCTTTAAGCTCTAGCATTATATCATATGTCAGACTACAAAAAGTAAATACTGTGGCCTAAAAGTAATTCTATCCATATGATCACTTATTTTCATTTGTATGTTATAGTATTGATATTGTTTTACCAGTGGTCTAGCACAATCGTTAACATAGCATTAACTACATTAAGAAGCAATCATTACTCAGCTAGCCATTTTCAATTCTATATGAATTTATTAAGAGCCTACTACCTACCAAGGATTGTGCAGTCTCCTTGGAAAATAAAGAGTAACAGGATACAGTGCAATTGCTGCCCTCAAATAAATTATAATTAAGTAGAAAGAAAAAAATAGACTCAAAATGAGCATATAAGATGAAATGCTATTAAAGAAAATAATTTGACATTGCCAAATTGTGACAGAAGGGAAAAATCAGCATAAACTGAAATAGACAGAGTTTTATGAAATGCTTGGTAATGGAGGTATGAAGAAATAAGATTCTGATAGAAAGAGAGGAGGAGGAAGAAGGGCATTCTAGTCTGGAAGGACAGTGTAAGCAAAAGTAAAGAGTTGTAACGAGCATACTGTGTTACATTATAGAATTGAGAGAGCCTTGGGAATCTGGAACTTGTTCTTAAAAACACTTTAAAAAATCTATACTAAGAAAAAATACACTCTTGTAATTTATATAATATTTAAAGCATTTTATGCTTTATATAATGGATATATATATCCATTATATATATGGAATATATATATATGGAATGTATAAATCTAAAAGTTTTCCTGTGTCTACCTATATTGCCTTTTCTATTTTCAAAAGTATTTGTTAATAATTATATGCTAGCCTCTTATACTATATGGTGTACTATAATTCATTACCATTACTTCTTTCATAGTTCTTACAGTTGGTAAAAGAAAAAAAATTGAAATAGTTATGCTATGCCTATCTAAAGTTTAACCCACTTTGAACTGAAATTTGAGTTTGAAATTCTATAAAAGAGGTGTCTTGAACCCCATTCACAAGAATATCACAGAGATTTTGTTGTAATTTGGTCTCATGGAACTGCTTTTTAACATAGTCTCTGAGATCAGCCTGAAAGAAATACAGCAAATTCATATCAGACATGGAAATGCACTGATAGAAGATCCTCCAACTTTACTCATACAGCTATGTCACATACTAAACTAAACTAATTCAAAACAAAGGAAATCCCTAATTATCATTAAAGTTAATATGTGTAGCCAACAAGATAGCTATAATTCTTTTTAATGGAAAAATAACAAATATTGGCAAGGATGCAGAAAAATCAGAACTCTGGTAAATTGCTCATAGGAATGTAAAATGATACAGCCGCTGTGGAAAACAGTTTGGTGGTTGCTTAATAAATTAAACATGGAATTAGCATATTACCCAACAATTCCATTCCTTGGTATATACACAAAAGAATTAAAACAAATATTCAAACAGAAACTTCTGTATCAGTGTTCATAAAAGAGTTGTTCACAATAGCCAAAGATGGAAACAACCAAAATGTGTATCAACTAGTGTGTGGTTTAGCCATACAGTGGAATATTATTCAGCCATAAAAAGGAATGACATGCTGATACCATGCTACAATGTGGATTAACATACTAAGTGAAAGAAGCCAGATGCCAAGGCACCTACTGCATGATTTTTTAATATGAAATATGTAAAATCAGTGAATTCATAGAGACAGAAAACAAATTAGTGGTTTCTAGGGTCTGGAGATAGTAATAGGGAATAACTGTTCATTGGGTACAGGGTTTCTCTTGGGATGGTGAAACAGTGATGATGGTTGTACAACACTGCATTGTACTAATGTCAATAATAGTGTATTTTTATATGTTTATTCTAAAGAAACCCAAAAGCTAGCAAACTGAACCCAGCAATATATAAAAAGAATTGTTTAGCATATCCAAACAGAATTTATCTCAGGAATACATAGTTGGCTTAACATCTGAAAATCAATAAATGGAATATGTTTTATTAGTTTTCTAGTGCTGCCATAACAAAATATCTTAGACTTTGTAGCTTAAACAACAGAAATTTATTTTCTCACAGTTTTGGAGTATAGAAGTCTAAGATCAAAGTGTTAGCAGGACTGGTTCCTCCTGAGGTCTCTCTCCTTGACTTGCAGATGACCACCTTCTTCTTGTGTTCTCACATGGCCGTTCCTCTGTGTGTGCACATCCCAATATCTCTCTCCTTATGACCTAATCTTCTCCTTATCTCCCTATAAGGTCTCCTGACAAGATGGACTATGGCCCACCTTAATGTTCTTATTAAAACCCTATCTCCAAAGTCACATTCTGAAGGACTTAGGGCTTAAATATAAAAATATGGAGCAGACACAGTTCAGTCAATAACACTCCAAAATTTGGGTCCTTCTCACAGGCAAAATGCATTCATCCCCATCGCAAAAGCCCAAAAATGTTAATCCATTATAGTACCAACTCTTAAGTCCCAAATCTCGTATAAATTAAATGTGGGTGAGACTTGAGGCATGATTCATCCTGAGAAAAAGTTCCTCTCCAGCTGTGAAACTGCAAGGCCTGACAAGTTATTTGCTTCCAAAAGTGATGGGGGCAGGTATAGGATAGATTTCCATTCCGAAAGGGAGAAATTGGAAAGACAGGTCACAGGTCCCAGTCAAAGCCAAACCCTATCAGGGTAGGGGCCATTTGGTTTTAATTTCTAGAATAATCCTCTTTGCCTCAATTTTTTTGTCCTCTGGGCCCACTAAGGTGGGCAGCCCCACCTTCCAGGCCCACTAAGGTGCATTGTCACCTGATGGCCCTCTCATTTCCTGCACATCCATGGGCAGCAACCCTGCCCCCCAGCCGGGTAGCATCCTGGCCCCTTGAAACTGAGGGGAGACAGCCTCATCCCCAGGCCTATGGTGGGAGGGGCAGCCCTGCTGATTTTTTGACCACCTTCAGGTTCATTTTTCTCTTTCTTGAAGAGCTACAAGTGTGCAGGAGAAGGGATTTCTTTACTGTCTCATCCTGTAGAATCCCAGAAGTTCAACAGCCTTCCTTCATTTGTCCTCTGTCACCTTTAGTCCAAATGGCAGTGTTTCTCCAGGTATAACCCATGTCTATATCCAGCCTTTGCTGAGACAGCTGATTAGATCATGGATCACACCTGTAATCTCTTTATGGTGTTGCTATCCCATCTTAATGGTCTGTCCAGAACACACTTCCTCAGTTTTTGCAATATGGATAGTCTAAGAATTTTCTAATTTTCTTCTGGTTCTGGTTCCTTTTTGCTTAACAATTTCTTCAATTGATCCTTTTCCTCTCACATTTTACTATAAGCATCAAGGAAATACCAGGCCACACCTTCAGTACTTTGCTTATAATGAAATATGCAGGTTCATGACTTAAAATTTCTATTTCCACAAAACACTAGAACACAATTCAGCCAAACACAATTCAAAGATGTTTTGTCACTTTAAAGTGAGGATTGCCTTTCCTCCAAATCCCAAAGACATGTTCCTCATTTCCATCTGAGATCTCACCAGAATCACCTTTAATGTCCATATTTCTACCAGCAGTCTCTTCAAGGCAATATAGTCTTTTTCTAACATGCACTTCAAAATTCTCCCAGCCTTTACCCTGTACCTAGTTCCAAAATCACTTTCACATTTTTAGGTATTTGTCACAGCAGCACTTGATTCCTGGTACCAAAATCTGTATTAGTTGGAGTTCACAAGAGAAACAAAACTTACAGTATATGTAGAGAGAGAGGGAGGAGAGGGAATCCTATAGAATTCACTAAAAAAGCTGTTAGAATCTATAAGTTTGGTAAGGTTTTAGGATACAAAATCAATATGTAAAAATAAATTATATTTCTATACATTTGCAATGAACAGTACAAAAATGAAACCCAGTAAACAACACATACAGTCACATCAAGAAGAGTCAAAAACTTCACAATAAATTGTTTAATATAAGTGTGGAACTTACACCTTGAGAACTATAAAACATTGTTTAAATAGAGCTAAATAAATGGAAAGTATTCCATGTTTATGGATTAGAAGACTGTACTGTTGAGATGGCAAAACTCTCCAAATTAATTTATAGATTCAACACAATTCATATCAGAATCCCAGCTTCTTCTTTGTAGAAATTGCATATGTAGTTACAAGAGACCCAGAATAGCAAAACCATCTTGAAAAAGAACAAAGTAGGCAGACTCACACTTCCTGATTTCAAAGCTTATGACCAAACTACATTAATTGAAACTGTGGTACTTACATAAGGATAGACATCTAGATAAATGGAATAGAATTAAGAGTCTAGATGTAAAACCATACCTGACATAAGAAGAAATTAAAACTCTGAAAATATTCTATTAAAGAAATTGAATTCATAATTTAACATTTCATAAACAAACTCCAGGCCCAGGTGTCTTCATGGTGAATTTTTGTCAACCATTTAGGAAGACAATAACAATCCTAACACCCTCTTGCAGAAAATAGAGGAGGGAATACTTCCCAACTTAGTTGATGTCAATTTTATGTTTGTATAAAAAGCTAAGTGGAGGCATTACAAGAAACAAAAACTATAGATCAATATCCCTCATGAACATAGACTCTAGACTCAATCCTCAATAAAAACTAGGAAATCAAATCCAACAATATATAAAAATGATACTTGCATTATGATTAGGTGGCAATGCAAGTATGGTTTCATATAAAATCAATTTAATTCACTATGTTAACAAGATAAAGGAGAAAAAAAGAATCATCTCCATAGATGCAGAAAAATCGTGATAAAATTCAAAACCCATTTAGTTGCTCAGTCTGACAAAAAACATCTAAGGGAAAACTTATAACTAACATATTTAATAATAAAGACTCAATTCTTTCTGTATAAGGTCAGAAACAAGGCAAGGATGTCCACTCACCACTTCAATTCATCTTCCTACAGGAAGTCATAATCACTGAAAATCGAAAAGAAATAAAGCTGCCTTTATTCACTGACTATATATAGAAAATCCTAAGGAACCTTAAAGAATCTAGTAGACTAAATGAATTTGGGTCAATATACAAAATCAATTATATTTTTAGCTACTACCAATGGACAATTGGAAAGTGAAATTAGAAAATCACTTCCCTTTTTTTTTGAAGTATCATTGATATACAATCTTATGTTGATTTCAAATATGCAACACAGTGGTTCAACAATTACCCATATTATTAAATCCTCACCCCCTCTAGTGTGGTTGCTATCTATCAATGTAGAAATCATTGTTACAGAATCATTGACTATATTCTCCATGCTGTACTACCATCCCATGACCAACTTATCCCCTCCCCCTTGGTAACCACTAGTTACTTCTCAGTGCCTGTGAATCTACTGCTGTTTTGTTCCTTCTGTTTTGCTTTGTTTTTATATTCCACAAGTAAGTGAAATCATACGGTATTTGTCTTTCTCCTCCTGGCTTATTTTACTGAGCATAATACCCTCTACATCCATCCATATTGTTGCAAATGGCAGGCGTTCTTTTCTTTTTATGGCTGTGTAATATTACATTGTGTACATGTACCACATCTTTTTTATCCATTTATCTATTGATGGACGTTTAGGTTGCTCCTATATCTTGGCTATTGCAAATAGTGCAGTGATAAACACAGGGATGCGTACATCTTTTCAAATCAGGGATTTTGTTTTCTTCAGCTAAATTCCTAAAAGTGGAATTACTGAGTTGAATGGTATTTCTATTTTTAGTTTTTTGAGGAACCTCCATACTGCTTTGCACAGCAGTTGCACCAATTTCCATTTCCACCAACACTGTAGAAAGGTTCCCATTTCTCTATATCCTCACCAGCATTTGTTATTTCTTGTCTTTTGGAGTGAAATGATGTCTAACACCACTGTGGTTTTATTTTGCATTTCCCTGATGGTTAGTGATTTGGAGCATCTTTTCATATGCCTGTTGACCATTTGTATTTCTTCCTTGGAGAAGCGTCTGTTCAGGTCATCAGCCCATTTTATTAATCAGGTTATTTGTTTTTTTGAGTGTTGAGGTGTATGAGTTCTTTATATATTTTGGATGTTAACCCTTTATCAAATGAGTGATTTATGAATATAAAATATCAGTTCCTTTTATGGTCACACCCAAAATTATGAAAAAATTAAGGATGAAATTGACACTATACCCTGAAAACTACCAAAGATTGCTGAAAAGTAATTATGGAAGGCCTAAGTAAATGAAGAAATACACAATGTCTATAAATGGGAAGACTTTTCTGTGTCTTAAATATTGCTAAGAATTCATTCTTTCCAAATTAATCTGTAGATTTAGCACTAATCTAATAAAAATTACATCACCCATTACAATATATATTAAGAACCCAATTCTAAAATTTATATGAAAATGCAATTGATTTAGAATTGCCGAAGTAATTTATATAGAAATGGAGGAATTACACTACCTGATTTCAAGGTATATTCTGTAGTCATAGATATCAACACACTGATTCTAGTGAAAGAATGGAAGTACCATCTATATCGTGGGAATAGGATAGTGTCCCACACATATATGGTCTATTTAGTTTCAATAATGAAGACAAGACAGCTCACAAGGAGAAGGAAAGGCTATTCAACAAATAGTGATAGTACAACTGCTTAACTATGTAAAAAGTTAACCTTAACCCTTACTTCACATCATTCATAAAAATGACCTTAGCAGGGACTTTGTCTTATTTGAGTTTTTATTCCAGCTCCTAATATACTGTTCATCTGACTGTAGGTGCTAAATAATTATTTGTATAATGAATAAATGATTAGACTCTAGTTCTCATGGCTTCTGGCCCTAATCTCAATGTGAGATGCTTATCAGACTATACAAACTTCATATTTTAGCTACAATAAGATATAACCTATTTAGACAGATTCTAGTCCCCTCATTTCACTGTGTCAATCTGAGTAGCTTTCCAATCATAGCTTTCAAATATGTTCACCTAGCACTGAAACGCTTAGTAGTTTTACAGGTATTTCTTTGTGTCATTGTATTTGTATGTATGAAAAGCTGCCAGAATAAGAACATGTTAAACTTAAATAGAGTAACAAGAAGCAGAACAATGATAAATGCCCGTGGATAATTCAATCCTATTTGTTGATGCTGCTGATTTGCATTTTACTCAACTGACAGCGAGAGTTAACATGACATATTCATTTACCCCAATATTTAATTTCAGTGAGCTCTCCTGTTTTTTAATACTATAGATATAATGTGACTATATTTTGCTCAAAGAAGTTAAAGGATATTGAACACTATCTTTTCAATGTATGGGTACATCGACAGTGGTTAATGGTGGTAGATGAACCAGGGTTAAGATGACTTGAACATTGACACAGAAGAGCAAGTTGGAGGCAAAGGTTAGGACTCCTGATGGCTCATTTGTTAAAACAATCCTTAAAGAAATAGACTGTATTATAGAATACTTTCCTCATCACATGCTACAACTGGATATGCTCTTCAAGTAAAAACAAAACCAAAAAAGGCTGACTAGAAAACAAAATGCTTTTTTTTTTATTAAGGTATGATTGATATACACTCTTATGAAGGTTTCACATGAAAAAACAATGTGGTTACTACATTTACCCATATTGTCAAGTCCCCACCCTAAACCCAATGCAGTCACTGTCCATCAGTGTAGTAAGATGCCACAGACCCACTATGTGCCTTCTCTGTGCTACAGTGTTCTCCCTGTGAACCTGCACACCATGTGTACTAAACATAATACCCCTCAAACCCTTCTACATCCTGCCCCACCTGCCCTCCCACACCCCTCCCCTTTGGTAACCACTAGTTCATTCTTGGAGTCTCCAAGTCTCCTGCTATTTTGCTTCATTGTTATACTCCACAAACGAGGGAAATCATTTTGCATTTGTCTTTCTCCACCTGGCTTACTTCACTGAGCATAATGTCCTGCAGCTCCATCCATGTTGTTGCAAATGGTAGAATTTCTTTCTTTCTTATGGCTGAATAGTATTCCATTATATATATATACCACATCTTCTTTATCCATTCATCTACTGACGGACACTTAGGTTGCTTCCATATCTTGGCTATTGTAAAAAGTGCTGCAATAAACATAGGGGTGCATATGTCTTTTTGAATCTGAGGAATTGTATTCTTTGGGTAAATTCCAAGGAGTGGGATTCCCGGGTCAAATGGTATTTTCTATTTTTAGTTTTTTAAGGAACCTCCATATTGCTTTGCACAATGGTTGAACTAGCTTACATTCCATCTGGCAGTGAAGGAGGGTTCCCCTTTCTCCACATGCTCACCAGCGTTTGTTGTTCTTAGTCTTTTGAATGGTGGCAATCCTTACTGGTGTGCAGTGATATCTCATTGTGGTTTTAATTTGCATTTCCCTGATGATTAGTGATGTGGAGCATCTTTTCATGTGTCTGTTGACCATCTGAATTTCTTCTTTGGAGAACTGTCTCTTCATATCCTCTGCCCATTTGTTATTTGGGTATTTGCTTTTTGGGTGTTGAGGCATGTAAGTTCTTTGCGTATTTTGGATGTTAACCCCTTGTCCAATATGTCATTTACAAATATATTCTCCCATACTGTAGGATGCCTTTTTGTTCTGTTAATGATGTCCTTTGCTGTACAAAAACTTTTCAGTTTGATGTAGTCCCATGAGTTCATTTTTGCTTTTGTTTCCCTTACTCAAGGAGATGCATTCAGGAAGAAGCTGCTCATGCTCATATTCAGGAGATGTTTGCCTATGTTGTCTTCTAAGAGTTTTATGGTTTCATGACTCATATTCAAGTCTTTGATCCATTTTGAGTTTACTTTTGTGTATGGGGTTAAACAGTAATCCAGTTTTATTCTCTTGCATGTAGCTGTCCAGTTTTGCCAACACCGGTTGTTGAAAAGGCTGTCATTTCCCCACTGTATATCCATTGCTCCTTTATCAAATATTAATTGACCATATATGGTTGGGTTTATATCAGGGCTCTCAAGTCTTTTCCATTGGTCTGTGGGTCTGTTCTTGTGCCAGTACCAATTTGTCTTGATTACTGTGGCTTTGTAGTAGAGCTTGAAGTTGGGGAGCATAATCCCCCAGCTTTATTCCTCCTTCTCAGAATTGCTTTGGCTATTTGAGGTCTTTTCTGGTTCCATATGAATTTTAGAACGATTTTCTCTAGTTCATTGAAGAATGCTTTTGGTATTTTGATAGGAATTGAATTGAACCTATAGATAGCTTTAGGCAGGATGGCCTTTTTGACAATATTAATTCTTCCTATCCATGAGCACAGGATGTGTTTCCATTTATTGGTATCTTCTTTAATTTCTCTTAAGAGTGTCTTGTAGTTTTCAGGATATAGGTCTTCCACTTCCTTAGTTAGGTTTATTCCTAGGTATTTTATTCTTTTTGATGCAACTCTGAATGAAATTGTTTTCCTGATTTCTCTCTCCGTTAGTTCATTGTTAGTGTATAGGAATGCCACAGATTTCTGTGTATTAGATTTTGCTGAATTCAGATATTAGATCTAGTAGTTTTGGAGTGGATTCCTTAGGGTTTTTTTATGTACAATATCATGTCATTGGCAAGCAGGGACAGTTTAACTTCTTCCTTGCCAATCTGGGTGCCTTTTATTTCTTTGTGTTGTCTCATTGCCGCGGCTCCAGTGCTATGTTGAATAGAAGTGGGGAAAGTGGGCATCCTTGTCTTGTTCCTGATTTCCAAGAAAAAGCTTTCAGCTTCTTGCTGTTAAGTATGATGTTGACTGTGGGTTTGTCATATATGGCCTTTATTATGTTGAGGTACTTGCCCTCTATGCCCATTTTGTTGAGAGTTTTTATCATGAATGGGTGTTGAATTTTGTCAAATGCTTTTTCAGCATCTATGGAGATGATCATGTGGTTTTTGTTCTTTTTGTTGATGTGGTGGATGATGTTGATGGATTTTCCAATGTTGTACCATCCTTGCATCCCTGGAATAAATCCTACTTGATCATGATGGATGATCTTTTTGATGTATTTTTGAATTCGGTTTGCTAATATTTTGTTTAGTATTTTTACATCTATGTTCTTCAGGGATATTGGTCTGTAATTTTCTTTTTTTGTGGTGTCTTTGCCTGGTTATGTTATTAGAGTGATGCTGGCATCATCGAATGAGTTTGAAAGTATTCCCTCTTCTTCTACTCTTTGGAAAACTTTAAGGAGGATGAGTAGTAGGTCTTCACTAAATGTTTGATAAAATTCAGCAGTGAAGCCATCTGGACCAGGAATATTGTTCTTAGGTAGTTTTTTGATTACCAGTTCAGTTTCATTGCTGGTAATTGGTTTGTTCAGATTTTCTCTTTCTTCCTTGGCCAGCCTTGGAAGGTTGTATTTTTCTAGAAAGTTGTCCATTTCTTCTAGGTTATCCAGTTTGTGAGCATATGATTTTTCATAGTATTCTCTAATAATTCTTTGTATTTCTGTGGTGTCCATAGTGATTTTTCCTTTCTCATTTCTTACTCTGTTTATGTGAGTAGACTCTCTTTTTCTCTTGATAAGTCTGACTAGGGGTTTATCTATTTTGTTTATTTTCTCGAAGAACCAGCTCTTGCTTTCATTGATGCTTTCTCTTGTTTTATTCTCAATTTTATTTATTTCTGCTCTAATCTTTATTATGTCCCTCCTTCTACTGACTTTGGGCCTCATTTGTTCTTCTTTTTTCATTTTCATTAACTGAGTTTCAACTGCATATATGGGATTATTATTCTTTTCTGAGGTCAGCCTGTATTGCAATATACTTTCTTCTTAGCATGGCCTTGGCTGCATCACACAGATTCTGTGGTGTTGAACTATTGTTGTCATTTGTCTCCATATATTGCTTGATCTCTGTTTTTATTTGGTCATTGATCCATTGGTTATTCAGGAGCATGTTGTGAAGCCTCCATGTGTTTGTGGGATTTTTCATTTTCTTTGCCTAATTTATTTCTAGTTTCATACCTTTGTGGTCTGAGAAACTGGTTGGTACAGTTTCAATCTTTTTGAATTTACTGAGACTCTTTCTGTGGCCTAGTATATGATCTATTCTTGAAAATGTGCCATGTGCACTTGAGAAGAATGTGTATTCTGCTGCTTTTGCATGTAGAGTTCTGTGGATGTCCTTCAGAAAGTGGAGTGTTGAAGTCTCCTAGAATGAATGCATTGCATTCTTTTTCCCCTTTTAATTCAGTTAGTATTTGTTTCACATATGTAGGTGCTCCTGTTTTGGGAGCATAGATATTTATAGTGTGATATCTTCTTGTTGGATTGACTCCTTTATCATTATTTAATGTCCTTCTTTGTCTCTTGTTACTTTCTTTGTTTTGAAGTCTATTTTGTCTGATATAAGTACTGCAACTCCTGCTTTTTTCTATTAGCTGCATGAAATACCTTTTTTAGTCCCTTCACTTTTAGTCTGTGTATGTCTTTGGGTTTAAAGTGAGTCTCTTGTAGGCAGCATATACATGGCTCTTGCTTTTTTTATCCATTCAGTGACTCTATGTATTTTGATTGGTGCATTCAGTCCATATACATTTAGGGTGATTATTGATAGGTATGTACTTATTGCCATTGCACAATTTAGATTCGTGTTTACCAAAGGTTCAAGGTTAACTTCCTTACTATCTAAGTGTCTAACTTAATTCACTTAATATTCTATTACAAACACAATCTACAGGTTCTTTTCTTTTTCTCCTCCTTTTTCTTCCTCCTCCATTCTTTATATATTAGGTATCATATTCTGTAATCTTTGTCTGTCCCTTGATTGACTTTGGGGATAGCTAATTTAATTTTGTATTTGCTTAGTAATTAGCTGTTCTACTTTCGTTACTGTGGTTTCATTACCTCTGGTGACAGCTATCAAACCTTAGGAACACTTCCATCTATAGCAGTCCCTCCAAAATAGATTGTAGAGATGGTTTGTGGGAGGTAAATTCTCTCAGTTTTTGCTTATCTGGAAATTGTTTAATCTCTCCTTCAAATTTAAAGGATAATCTTGCCGGATAATGTAATCTTGGTTCCAGGCCCTTCTGCTTCATTGCATTAAACACATCATGCCACTCCCTTCTGGCCTGTAAGGTTTCTGCTGAGAAGTCTGCTGTTAGCCTGATGGGCTTTCCTTTGTATGTGATCTTACTTCTCTCTCTGGCTGCTTTTAATAGTCTGTCCTTATCCTTGATCTTTGCCATTTTAATTACTATGTGTCTTGGTGTTGTCTTCCTTGGGTCCCTTGTGTTGGGAGATCTGTGGATCTCCATGGCTTGAGAAACTATCTCCTTCCCCAGATTGGGGAAGTTTTCAACAATTACCTCCTCAAAGACACTTTCTATCCCTTTCTGTCTCTCTTCTTCTTCTGGTATCCCTATAATGCAAATGTTATTCCATTTATATTGGTCACACAGTTCTCTCAATATTCTTTCATTTTTGGAGATCCTTTTTTCTCTCTATGCCTCAGCTTCTTCGTATTCCTTATCTCTGATTTCTATTTCATTTATCATCTCCTCCACCATATCCAACCTGCTTTTAATAACCTCCATTGTGTTCTTCAATGATTGGATCTCTGACCGGAATTCATTCCTGAGTTCTTGAATATCTTTCCATACCTCCATTAGAATGTTGATTTTTATTTTGAAATCCCTTTCAGGAAGAGTCACGAGGTGCATGTCATTTAAATCTTTCTCGGTAGTTGAATTAATAATTTTACTCTGGACAATGTTCCTTTGGTGTTTCATATTTGTATATGACGCCCTCTAGTGTCCAGAAGCTCTACTCTCTGGGACTGCTCAGCCCCTGAAGCAATGTTGGAGGTCGTAGGGGAGCAGTATTGCTGCCTGGGGTGAGGATAGAGCTGTTGCCTGCCTCCCCTGCCTGAACCAGTGTGCTGAGCACATAGGTATAAACTTTTGTCCCAGAGCAGCCAGATATGGATGCCTGCTTTCCACAAGCAGCCAGAATGCCAGTCTCCCTGGGAACTCCACCTGTCCCAGCTTTCCAACCCCATAATCATGAGGGTATGATGAAAGCACCATGAAATGTAGGTTTGTGCTCCCTGAGCAGATCTCTGGAGCCAGGTATTCAGCAGTCCCAGACTTCCACTCCCTCCCTGCTCAGTTTCTCTTCCTCCCAGTGGTGAGCTAGGGTGTGGAAAGGCTTTGGTCCCGCTGGGCCACCACTTTGGTACGTTACTCTGTTCTGTGAGGTCTGCTCTGTTCTCCAGGTGTATGCAGTCTGGTGCAGTCCTATTTCCTGTTGCTCTGTCAGGGTTAGTTGTATTAATTATATTTTTGTATTATATGCAGTTTTAGGAGGAAACCTCTGTCTCACCTCTCACACCGCTATCTTTAATCCCCAAATGCTTCTTTTTAAAGCTTTTCCATGATATTCCTTCAACCACTCACCAGAGAGAAAACCTCAGTCAGGGTCTAATAGTGCCTCCTCACACTTCAGGACTTTGCGACCTTCCTTTTAAAGAGAACAGTCTCTCTCCTGTAGCAGTTGCAGCAGTAGCCTTGTGAACTGATAAAGGCCTGGAAAAGTGCCTTTTCAGAAAGCAGCATGTATTCTGAAACAAGAATGTGAATCAAGGTGTATATGCTTCTTAGTTTGAAACTGGTCTTTCTAAGTTCTAGTACTGTAGTAGTTTATAAAATGTTCACATTGTCACTGGCAAAAAATTATTTTTGTTTTAATTGATATTATTATAAATAAGTTCTAAAATATAGTAATATTATTTTAATTTTATTAAACTGTAGCAACATTTTTCTTAAAAGATTGTTTTATTTGCCAATAAATACTTGTTAATAACCAGCGAAATCTTTAGGTGCCTTCAAAGGCTTAGTCCCACTCTATCACTAAATCTTTGAGCAGAAGTTAATATTGTTCGCCCTGCTGTTGCCTTTTTTTTTGGGTATCATTAATCTACAATTACATGAGGAACATTATGTTTACTAGACTCCCCCCATCACCAAGTTCCCCCCACATACCCCATGACAGCCACTGTCCATCAGCGTAGTAAGATGCTGTAGAATTACTACTTGTCTTCTCTGTGTTGTACAGCCCTCCCTGTGCCCCCCACCCCACATTATACATGCTAATCATAATGCCCCCTTTCTTCCCCCGCCCCGTTATCCCTCTCTTCCCACCCATCCTCCCCAGACCCTTTCCCTTTGGTAACTGTTAGTCCATTCGTGGGGTCTGTGAGTCTTCTGCTGTTGTGCTCCTTCAGTTTTTTCTTTGTTCTTTTACTCTACAGATGAGTGAAATCATTTGATACCTGTCTTTCTCTGCCTGGCTTATTTCACTGAGCATAATACCCTCTAGCTCCACCCATGTTGTTGCAAATGGTAGGATTTGTTTTCTTCTTATGGCTGAATAATATTCTGTTATGTATATGTACCACATCTTCTTTACCCATTTATCTACTGATGGACACTTAGGTTGCTTCCATTTCTTAGCTATTATAAATAGTGCTGTGATAAACATAGGGGTGCATCTGTCTTTTTCAAACTGGGCTGCTGCATTCTTAGGGTAAATTCCTAGGAGTGGAATTCCTGGGTCAAATGGTATTTCTATTTTGAGTTTTTTGAGGAGCCTCCATACTGCTTTCAACAATGGTTGAACTAATTTATATTCCCACCAGTAGTGTAGGAGGTTTCCCCTTTCTCCACATCCTCGCCAACATTTGTTGTTGTTTGTCTTTTGGATGTGGTGTTCCTTACTGGTGTGAGGTGATATCTCATTGTGGTTTTAATTTGCATTTCTCTGATGACTAGTGACGTGGAGCATCTTTTCATGTGTCTGTTGGCCATCTGAATTTCTTCTTTGGAGAACTATCTGTTCAGCTACTCTGCCCATTGTTTAATTGGATTATTTGCTTTTTGTTTGTTGAGGTGCATGAGCTCTTTATATATTTTGGATGTCAACCCTTTATTGGATCTTTCATTTATGAATATATTCTCCCATAATGTGGGATGCCTGCTGTTGCCTTTTAAAATCATGTGTGGTGGGCTTAAGCAAGAGAGGGCAAGGGGAGAAAAACTTCCTAAAGGGATCTTAGAGAACTAAAAGTCTTCCACTACACTGTGAATTTTACTAATAGAAAACAGGATCTTAAATTTCAAAATCAGCACTCTGTTGACTTTCCTGTGTATGAAGATCACTTTTAGTTTTTGCATTCATCACTATTTGTTAATGAATACATATTATGTTCAAATTCCTCGACAGATATGTTCCTTTAAGTCTTCAAGTTTAAATTCTTTGATATTTATTTTTATGTAACTGTTCAAAGTTTTCTAAGTCATATGTGGCTCAACAGACATTCTTAAAGACCACCTTGAAGCAGTTTCTGGTATATGGCAACAAATAAGGGAATGGCAGGAAAATCATTCTTTGTTCTGTCACCTGAGGAGCATTTTTCTCATGCTATACATTGGTACTTGATCAGACATGTTGCTGACGTTTTTACCATGTCAAAGTCACTTCTAAATATCAATAGCTGTATTCCATTTTCTTTTAATCTCCATGTTAATAGGTTCCACAAATGATACTATCAATTTAATAAACAGAAAAACTCTCTAGCAGAGATAATCCACAGACAATTGTCAAAATACCTAAATAAGGCATACGTCCACTCAGATTATATTTTTTTAACAATTACACTTATCAGTATAAATAATTACAAAATGTAGACTTCTAGAAACATTGAAATAGCAAAGATATAGGTCCTATAGAGCTCTTATTGTCACAATTGCCCTAAGAAGTAGTCAACAAATTGAATGGAGGTAAAAAATTTTGAATTTTATTTTCTCTTCTTTTCTCCACCTGTCATTCATAGAATTTGTAATAAAATTCTTCATTGCCTTATACTCAGGTTGATGTTAATATCTAAAATTATTCCTCTTTGAAAAATAAGAAGCAACATTATTGACTATATTGGCCATATGGTATACAAGAATTACAGTTTATTTCCTTTGGATTGAATTAATCAGCCCCTGTGCCAGAGGAGAATGTTCTTTGGATTGAGACAAAAGGATGTTTTTTTCCTCCATCGAGTACTTAAAATCATACCATATTTTGTGTTTCTTCCTTGCTTGTGCCATGGGTTTCTTGTACAGTTATTTTATCTTGTCTGAAACTTCTAATGAATTTTTTTTTCTTGGATCTTGGCTATATTTTTTCAGCTTTTCCATCTTGTCACTCTTAATCTGTTTTATGTTGTCCCTCTTTGCCAGAATCCTCCATCTCACAGGATAATTCGGTGCCTGCCATTTACTCTCTGGACAGCAGCACAGCTGTCATCCTAAGGTTTCTCAGTGTCACTGCTCTGCTGGGCTGGTTATACTGTCTTTGGATTCCATGTCTTCTTTCTTGATTTATTGCCTCTTCAAGTAACTTCCAAAGAGTAGATAGTTGAGGCCTTTCTGAATATAAAATTCAAATTTGAAAATTACATCCCTTCACAGTTTTCAAGATATTACACTTCTCTTTTTCTGCTTCCAATAACTGATTCCAGAATGATTCAGATCAGTGTTCCTTTGCAGATTTTTTTCTCATGGGAGACACTAATTTTTTTTTTACCTTGGTGTTCTGAACTAATAAGGAGATGTCTGAGTGTGGATCTTCTTTCATTTACTGTGCTCTGTATGCCTAGATGCTTTCAATTTGGATTCTTGTCTTTCACCTCTTGAGAATGCTTCTTAAGTTTATTTGATAGTTTTCTCTGCTCTTTTTTTCTTCCACACTCCCTTCCTTCCTTCCTTCCTTTCTCTCTTTCTGGTTTCCTAGTTGCCAGATGTTATATCTACTGGACTCACTCTTTCATACTTTTCTGTATATTTTCTAAATCTTTAACTTTCTGGTGCATAGCTTTATAAATTTCCTCAACTTTCTTTTTTTTCTTTTTTGGGCAGTGGATTTGAGACTTCTTTGTATAAATATAAAAACCACAGTCTACTTACTCATTGTTGTTTTAAGTAGCTTTCCATTTCCAAGAATAAAAATAAGTTGTTGATAGATATGAAATTTATGCCACAGCTATTGGCCAAGAGGAGCTTTTCTGGGAGATACTTTCCCATTTAGCAAGTTGCAAAGAAGTTCACACATTCAGTTTTTTTAAACTGTGGTAAAATGTATATAAGAAAATTTACCATTTTAACGTGGTGCAGTTCAGTAGCATATTAAGTACATTCTCGTTGTTGTATAATCAAGTCCTTCTATTAACTGTTAGTTTAGTCAATGATATTTTTACTCTAAAAAAACCTCATTTTTTATTCCTTTTTCATAGCATCCTGATCTTGTATAATCAACATACATCTTCTCCTATCTCTATATTAATTTTTTCATATTTTTGTTGCCTAAACTGTTTATTTGGGGGTATCAGGTTTTCTCCTTATTCTCCTTGTTCTTTCTTTCATTCTGCGGTTCTCAGCACGTCTTTTCATAGTTGAAAAAAAAGTCTGTCTCTGGTATGAACTTCACAATCAGTTGTGTGACTAGGTCTTTTTCTCCCCTGAATTGGAATTCTATGGAGAGTACTGTATGGTGTGGAACAGAGAACATAAACCAGTGGGATTCATTTTAACTTTAGTCTAGTGAGTGAACAGTTCTACAAGTGCCAAAACAAGGAACATTTGACTTGGAGGTCCACATCCAGATTAGCTTCCTCCAGAACTCATTTCCTTGAGCAGTTCAGTGATTTTCTTTAGAGAAGAGATGGCAGACTCTTTGCATGTTGGTAAACATCAAGGTTCCAGCCCACTGTGCTCAGGGTAAAAGTCTTATATAGAGACATGCTACCAGGCTCATTTTTGCTCTCATTACCAGGCCTGTTTTTCACTTCTACCCTCATTCAAGGCAGTTGCCTGGTCAGCCCAGAGCCATAGTGCTGTCTCCTCTAGTTCCTGATCTTGTTCCTGTGTGGTGTGTTATAGGACACTTCTTCATCTGCCTGTTTCATGTGTTGACACATTCATCACTTCCTGTCTTCCAGAATATATTAAAATTTCAGATTAGGGATAATCACCGCCTCCACGCTCACCTGTCTTCTCCTTTTATGGGTTTATTTCTTTTTAAACTGTGATGCTTTTATTTCTGTGTGATCTCAGGAGCTATGGGAGGTAAATGCATGTTGTAATATATGTATGCTTTAATTCCCAGGAATAAAATAATGGTTTGGAGAGATAATTCATGTTCTCTATACTATTATTTAGCTATATATTTCCACAGGTATAGATGGACTCTGTTGTTCTTGAGATTTTTTTTTTTAATAATAGGAAAAGTCAAAAAAGAAAGTATATTTCATTCATAAGCGAACTGCTTTAGAAATTAAAGCATATATGTATTTTTCTACTCTGTAGATATTTGAATACATTTACATATACCTAATTTAATGTGAATATTTTTCAATATCTTAATTTATTAAAAAGCCATGTAAAAAATCCTGTATCCATTTAAAAATGTAATAAAATGAATTTACAACTATATTTATAAAGCTAATTCAGTCTTAGATTTTTTTAATAGGAATGCTGATTTTTTGCCTCTACTCACACTACTCTAAAAAAATTTTGAAGTCTACAACTCATTTATTAGTCATCAAGGTGGATATACTCTACAGAGTTCTTCTTGACCCACTACCCCAAAGTAATATTGGCTACTTTGTGCACATTGCCTTATGCCCTGCACTCTTGTCACAACACCTGCACACATTTATTTATTCTCCTCACTTGTCCACCTGTGTGTCCCCACCACTAGGCTTAAGCTCCTTGACAGTATCTTATTTATACCTTATCTTCAGTGTCTTGCACATAGGGTAGGTGCTCAACTAACATTTGTGAAATGTTATTGTGTGTACATATACATATATATGGTATTGTATATATTTATTATATATGTAGTGTGTGTGTCTATTCATACATATGGTAGAAAAATAATTGACATACAACAGATTTTAAAAATCAAAGCATGACTTAAACAAAGGATTAGTTTTAAGGGGGAAGCTGTACAAATGTTCTGCTGAGTTGTATTTGTCAAAGCATATCAAGCAAATCATTATGAACCTTACAGTTTCCTTTGTGTGTATTCTCTTTGCCTAGCACTTAACCATTAAGGACTTGAGTTGAAAAGAGATATGGCTACTCAACAGTCTCTCTTTTCAGTGCAGTTGGAATAACAAAGTATAAAATCTGGAACTCAGCCAAGTGTTAGTTCTTAATATCTTAAAATGATTTTTAAATATATTAAAATTTAATATAGTAGAAAAGCATGAATTATGGAAATGGTCTTATGACTATGAACAGCAAATGAAAACTTGATTAAGGGTGGCTATATCAAGCATTCTTCACTTGAATTATCGTGCCAGCTTCTGCATAAAGCTTTGATTTGCTTTGACCCTTTTGTATGTAACAATTTTTAGAGCAAGTTACTACAGTTCCTTTTGAATAATATAGGTCAAGAGAAGTTCATTTGTAGGTGGGGCTGCTGTACTACTTTGGGGGACTGTCTTAATAGATCCATTTCATTAATTGTCATGAATTTTTTATTAACAAAACCAGTACATCAGGTTTAGCCAGCTAAAACTGTTCCCGTAGTTGTTATCTTTATTGTCAGAAAGAATATTGTGAAAATAGGGAATTACTGCACTGCTTTAACTCTTGATTAAACAGAGGAATGGCACTATCAATGAACAATAACTTAGGGACATATAATCAGGTTGACATACAACGTTTCAGTTGTGCAACTCCCATTAACTTTAAAACCTTGTGCTTTAACTTCAGTGTCTTCCAGTTAGGAGTAATGCCATAGCTGTCTACTAGGTGCTCGGAGTTAATGTGATTAACGTCAAGTAGCAGGATGTTCATTCTTTCTTCCTTAAGCTTTTATTTCTTAGGTATTTTTGGTTAAACGGTCTTGTAAGGAACTGCCTTTCAGAAACAAGGCAGTTGTATTAAGAATCAGCAGTAATGGACTGGAAAGTGAATGATGTTATAGCATGTGCATTTTATTCACCAATGGAAGAAATGTCCTTCAATTCCTATCTGATAGTCTTATAAAGTCATATATAGAGCATTAAAACCATGATTTTTTTTAATTTTAAGAAATTTCTAAAGCTTTCTTAGGCATACAACAGGTAATTGCAATATTATTATCAGTATTCTTTTTATCTTCCATATCAAAGTCATAAGCGTATTTTATGTCCCACCTCTTCTGGGATAACTAATAGCATGAATTATTATCTTCATAAAAATGATTTAAAGGTGAAGGTGAAACAGGGAGAAGCTCAGTGGTTTTCTTAGGATCCCGTAACTAATATACTATATATGTATGTATATTTAGAATGTATCTTTGTACCTATTGTACTTGGTTAAACATTGGCCTTACAAGATTTTAAGACTGAAAGAGTACTGAAAATTTCTTAGTTTAAAAAACAAAAATGACGTTATTTTCAAAGAAGGCATATCATGATGAGAATCCTGGCTCAAACATTTACTTGCCTGGGTAAATTACTTAGCCTCTTAAGCCTTCATTTTCTCGTTTTAAATAGAAATGATAACTACTTCTCAGGGTTATTGTACAGATTAGATATAATGTATGTTAAGTGCCCAAATGATTGCCTAAAACATTGAAAGCACTCAATAAAACAATAAGCATCATTTTTGTTATTATAGACAGATTTGGAATCAGACCTAGAGAAGTTAAAAAGGGTTAGCCAAGGTAACCTGGTTTCTTAGTGACAAGGATGGAATCTGACCAAAGGTGGCCTAACCAAACCCAGTGTTCTTTGCATATGCAATGTTCTCTCTTAATCATTGACAGTATCTATGCTATAGTCAGAATTATTCATTGGTGAAAACTCAAATTATTCAATGAAATCATCACTTTCTTTTCCTGCTCCCAAAATTCAAGATTTGAATATCTGTCATTTACACCAGAATCTCAGATTTTTTATGTGGATGATTTAAAGGATCTTGTGTTTTAAAAAAGATACTGTCAACTTCTATTAAATCATGAGAGGCCTTTCAACAGCCATTCATCAGAATCTGCAAAGTGGGTCTAATTAGTCATGAACTAGAATAAATAACATAAAACATTTCACCCTAGGCCATTCAGTTGTCCAGTATAAATAGCTGCTGATCCATGGAACCTTGTGTTCTGTCTACTGGCTCTGTAAATGACTGCAAGCTCTAACCTGAACTATGCTCATAGCTCCAGATCCCTTACTCCTGCTGGATTATGGGCTTCAGGGTGCTCCCCATCTTTGGCCTTCTCTTTGTCATCATTGATGTGGATCTTCCAACTCTCATTTCCCTTGCTGTCTAGGTAGTGCACCACAGGAGACGCAGTGACAATGTTAGCCAATACTTTTATAGACTGCTACTTATATACTGCTTATACTTGTAGCAGACTTCTTTCACAATAATACCCTTAAGTTGATCCTCATAACAAGTATGTGAAACAAGCAGTATTATTTGTCTTCAAACTGAAGAATCTAAAATTCAATTTAGTAATTTACCCAAAGTACCATGGATAGTAAATAGAAGAACCATGAACTCCAAGCACTTTCCACCTCTCAGTCACCACTCACTCATGTTGCTGACGAGTGATAACAGAAGGGTCCTAAGATAAAAACAGATTGAAATATATGAAGTGCTGTGTTTGATATGAGCTATGAAGCATCTACCTATAAATCTCTGTGAGAAAGTATTGTCTAAGTGCTAATGAGGGAAGTAGTCTAACATTTCTCTTACTTCTCTCAATACTGAGCACCTGGGAGGTAGCTGATAAGTATTTTTGACTATTTTATTTGGAATATCAGGAATAAAAGACTGTCTCTTCTAAGAATAAAGTCTTATCCTGATTTTATTATAAATATTTCTTAGCAATTTCTATCATTGTTTATGTTAATAGTTGCTCTAAAGGTCTTTTCCCTGAACTGCCTCCACTTATTCCTCTGATTTTACCTGTCACCTATATGCTAATGTTCTTTTTTCCTGCACGCCTGAGTCAACAAATTTCATCTATTGTACCTCTTAAGTATTTCTTGAATCTGCTCTTCTCTTTTCTGGGTTGGTTGTTATGAATACCCTATGCAGATCTTCAATGATCACATTGAACTACTGAGCTAGTCTCCTAAATAATTTCTCTTCAGCCAAGTCTGTTCTCTTCAGATCCGTTCCCCACTCCTAACATCATTCCCCTTCTTAAAACCTTTTAATAATAGTCTTCCAGAGGGGATGATTAAAGATGGCAGTATGAGAGGTGAGACAGAGGCCTCCTCCTAAAACCACATATAATACAAAAACATAGTTAATACATCTAATACTGAAAGAACAACAGGACAGAGGGCTGCAACAGACTGCATACACCTGGAGAAAAGAATACACCTCACGAACAGGGTAACATACCAAAGCTGTTGCCTGGCAGGACCGATGCCCTTCCCCACCCCAGCTCATGGGCAGGAGGAAGAGAAATGGAGTTAGGGGGAAATGGAGGCCTGAGACTTCTGAACACCTACCTCTGGAGATCTGCTCTGAGAGCACAAACCTACATTGCATGGTTCTCTGGTGATTAGGTGGTTGGAAAGCAGAGACAGGCAGAATACCTGGAGAGACTGAGATTCCAGATGCTTGTGGAAAACAGGGATCCATATCCAGCTACTCTGGGACAACAGAAAGGTGGACAATCTGAGAGACTTCTTAACAGTGAGGAAGATGCAGCAGGCTGCGTATCACAGAGTGGGGCATTAGAGCTGTGTGGCCAGCCAGGGGGCTGGAGCACCTGAAGATCATGAAAATTCCCAACCTGCTGGGCAAAGTGCACCAGGAGAATTTTCCTACTTGTCCTTTTCTCCTGAGCAGTAAGCTCTGTGCAATCTTCTTAATAGTTCAAATTCAGTAAATTCATATTTATGAAGTTGGATTTATTCCATTTGTACATCATTTTCTCATTAAGATAATCATTTGTTACTATTTTCAGTTTTACAATGTGTTTTAATAAATTATAAAACATAACATATGCGGCAATATTATTGCAGAAGCCCTTTCTCATTAATACCACATAGATGAAATTATAGGTTTCTTCTACATAGTGTTAATTTTCATACCTTTTTATTTGTGAATTCATCATACCAAAGCAGAAACAAACAGAATAAAGTAAGTAAACCAAAGACCAGTATTCAGTCCTTTACCCATCCAAATCAGTCTTTGACTTTACTTCCTAGTTGAAATTCTTTCAATTAGCAGATATTTTCTTGATTGTGAGCAAGATCAGATGCATATTCCCCAGCCAAAATAAATATAGCTAAATGATATTTGTCCATACTATATGACCCAGGTAAAGAACAAATTATGTTAGGACCATGTTTATACTTGTACTGTGGGTAAGCTTTCTACTTACCCATAATAGAACTCACTAAGTGAAAAACGAGCATTGTTGCACCTATGAGTTTTCCACAGGAAATACAGTCTTGCCTATTGGGATTAGCTAATATTCTTTGTTACAGTGAGCTCAGGAGCAGTGTCATCTAGCTCTAATCCACTATTTCCATCCAAAACTAGCTACATATTAGACTGTAAGGACAATAAAATGTCCCTGCTGTGTCATTTAGCTGTTAGTTTGTGGCATTGGTTGTTTAGTTGGTTTTGATGATTCACTGCCTCAATAAGACCTACTAGTTGTGTTTGTCACCCCCAAAAGTAAACATCTTATAGACAGCGATTACCAGAATATAGATATTGAAGTACTACAAAATCTAGTATATATGATTTCAGACCTTTTCTTACTATCGGGATGTTTCAGTCCATCCTAAGGCTTTTTCTTATAAGAATCTCAAATCTTTTGGAAAATAAGCATAAATAATGAAAACTCACTTTAAAGGCTACCTATAAGGAATTGTTTTTACAATTGAAAGTTCTTAAAAACTGTGGCTGATATTCTTTTTGGCATTTGCATTATAGCCACATACATCTTTACTATTAAAAGGATATGTTACGGCAATATATACTTTGTTGACAGGAAATTTATTCCAAATACACACATACTATAAAAAGAGGGTTCATCACGAAAATACAAAATTCAAAATACAGTATTAGTTACAGAAGCCAAAGAACTGGTGTCTGGTATGGTGATATAGAAGGTAGTTTGAGAAATAGGTCTGAAGTAAGCCTCATGGACTAGGGCTATAGGTGAGGTCTCTGGAAAGGGTGGGTCTGTACAAAAGCTGGATAAACTTGATTCTCAAAGATCCACAAAAGTAGGGATCTTGGTCTGTTTCATTCATTGCTCTATCCCTAGTGCCTAGAACAGTGTCAAGCACAAAATAGGTATTCTGTAAATATGTGTTGAATGAATGAGTAATGATGGTAAAAATGAGCATGCCTTCAACCAGATTCAATTTTTCAGAATTTAGCTGGCTGGTAAAGTGTAGTTGATGCAGTTTGTCATTGTACATTATAATATGCAATTGTGTATCAAAGCAGAAAAAATTGTTTTAAATTTCCATTTGAGGTACCTATCTATTACAACAGCAATATGCCCAATTTACATTTTTCCACTTATATGAGCAATTGGTTATTGGTACAACATGAGTTAACTAGCACCATATTTTAAATTTATTCCATGAAGTTTTGTATCCACTTGAAGTTAAGACCCCAGGCATGTACCTGCTGGCCTGCCATTGGTTCTGATCTGATGTAGGTCCCTGGTCAAAATTTGAGAGGTAGAGAAATATCATTGTGTTACATAAGATTTCAGAGAGGAAAATCAATATAGACATATCTTCAAGAGACATAAAACAGAAATATTAATTTAAAAACAAACATGTTCTCTGCCAAACTTTGGTATACTGAGGTCAGCAATGTGAAAAATAAGACCCCTTTAAAGTTGGAGCATGATACCTTGTTCTCTCAAAGTATTCAATACCATATTATTAATGACTAATTAATTAATCCTCAGACAGGATTGAGAGAAAATTCAGAAACCTTGCCTTCATAGCAATTGGACTATGAGTAATCTTTTAAAAATTAATGTCCTATGTCACTGACAGTAGGAGACTGTTTCCCTTCCATACACCAGCCATGTCAGGCAAAAAATACATAAACATTCCTTTCAGACCACCACAAAGTAAAATAAATAGTTCATCTCAGTATTGCAAAGTCAAGCGTTTCAACCTCAAATCTGGCACATTTGTAGTGTTTTTCCATTCTGAAAACTTAACTTTTAACTTTCTTACTCTCACATTTTTTCTTTATTTTCAGTTTCAACCCTTTTGATGTAGGATGTATCACTAAGGGTCATTGATTCAGGACAATGCTTTGAGTCACCAGTTATTGAATACTTAGGAAAATAATTTGTTCCTTTCTATAGTTACTCTATTAAAATTCATACTTCATAAGTCAGTCAGTATTTAGTATTAAATTTAATATTAAACTTTTAGACTGAAATACATGCCAGAATAAAAAAGCATGTTACCTTCCTTTAAAATCTGTAGGCATGAAATAAATGTAAGTTTAAAGAAATCAGCCTCATTTCTCCTAAGCAATTATCAAGCATTCCAAAAAAGACTTAAGTCTGAAGAGATTTCTTCCTTATTTTCAAGCTGTCATTTTTTTCTGCCTTACCACAAGTTAGAATAAGTGAAACAAGGAGACCTAAAACTCAACAGATAATTAAAAAGGTAAAGATGTAAAAATCAAACTTTACTGTGTTGTATACAAAGCAAAAATCCATATGTCTTCTGATTGTACAGAGCATGTGGCAACTCTATAACAACAGAAACATTCTAACATTTCCTTATGACAGCAGCTGTACAACGGGTTTTGAACAAGTCCAGTGTGATGTTTAGTAAAGTGAATGGGGCTGGGTCTTACGCTCTGAGTTGGCATTTTACCAGACAGAGAAGTTTAATAGTGGTTTTTCCCTCTTAGGTTTACGTGACATAGTACTGATTAAAATAGTACTGATAAAAATGAGCACTTTTTAAGAATAATTCGCATTTGGTCTTTTTCTGAGCAAGATACCTGATAGAATGAAATCCAAATGCTTTTATACTTACACAGTATATTGCTGAGCAAATTATTTATAGAAGGGAAGGCAAGATAAAGTTGCTTTTAAGAGTCCTTTAACATATCAGTTGATAACTAGCAAAACACCTTTACTGCCATTAAATATTTACCAAGACTTGGCTTTGGGCAGGGGGCAGTTTAGTGCAACAAGTTTGACTCTATGCTATGCCATTGATTAGCTATCGGAAGGACATAGTTAATAAATAACTTTAGGTATTACAGAGCACTCGACATTCTTGTCAAATCTTTTCTCTGAAGATGACCTAAAAAAAGTCAGTGGCCACCAGCACTCACCCCAGGCATGGCTGCACAAGCGCAGCCATGAAAGAGAGCAAGCAGGTCAGTTGAGCAGTACTTAGGCAATCTTTCCAAGTGACTGTTGTCACTGCTGCTGGACTTTAGAACTGAACATGTTTACATTTAATTAGAAAGGACACACAGTTTACAGCACAGTAGCTATCAATATCGGATCAGAATTGATTTCCGCTTTCTCCCCAGTGATTGCTTCCTTCAAGCTAATTAAAAAAGGCATATAACCAAAATGACTCACATAAATTTTAAAGCAAAGTAAACATTATTCCCTGGAGACCAAAACAAAAGTAAATGACATTCATCCTGATGACTAGCTACCATTTTTTGAAAGAATCCGGATGCCTATAACCGTGATATAAGGCATGTGTTCATGCTATCTAACTGCTGATAAACCAAGTATTCCCTCTTGAAGAAACCTCAGTCTTTGCTCCACTGGGTACTTCACTCTCAAAGAAACAATAACCTTACTATTATCTTTACAATCCTTGAATCATGTAGATAAAGCAGTCTGATAGAAGCTTGGGCTGATTTTTTTTGAAGTCTTCATTCACATAGTGTAGAGAAACTGGTAAAAAAGTATAACAAAATAAATAAAAAATTAGTTTCTCTTTAAATATGGTGTGTAGAGCAAATGTGTAATTTGCTAAAATCCAGAAATCATCCTAGCATGTGTGAATAATATTTCTCTAAGAGAATTATCATAGTCAAAGTCATCAACAAAATTATGCTTAAAGATAATTTCTTTTAACTATTCATTATAAGGAAATCTGCTTTCAATTTCACAAGCTAACGTATATTGGTGATTGTACTAAATTATGGTATAATTATTTTAAAATCAGACAAATAAAGGAAAATAAGAGTGAGGTAGCAGTTAACTCCAGGAAAATGGTGTCATAGCCCTCCTTATCCATGGATCTGCCATGCAATACTGCATCCGAAAGGAAGGCCATCAAAATCTAAGGAAGTACAGAATGATTCAAATTAGAAATAGACCATAAGAAGAACTAATTAGTTCATTTACAAATATTTATTAAGCAATTCTTCCAAGCAGTAAAGATAAAATGGTGAGCAAAGCTTCTATAAGGTCAGACATTTTTACCTGCTTTGGTTACCTTTGTATCCCTGAGGTAGAGCAGTACAACCAACCCCCAAGATACAGCAGTAACTGTTGGCTACTGTTATTATCCCCAAGTAGTTACTTGTACTTGGCACGACATAGTTGCTCAGTAAATATTTATTGAATGAATGACCCCTTTCAAAGATTATTTCACTACAAGCAAATGTTCACTCGACCACCAGGGGGGCCTCCAGTAGCATTTGTTTCTAGTATTGCAGAAAAACTGCTGAAATCCACAATGATGCAACAGTGATGAGAGTCCATTTAAAATCCTCCTCCAGAATAGAATAATTTATGAAAGTTATTTTTGCTTACTTTTATTTCTTTCATTTCCTTTTTAAATCTTAGGCTTTTTATTACTCTTGGTCTTCACAAAGTAATCAACCTATAAACCACATTGGTTAACTATAAACCAGTACTAGATATCCATAGCTTCTATTCTGCAGGGCACCTGCCAATCACAAAGATTCTAGTCAGCCATTAAAACCATTTAAGAACCACATGAAGCAGGCCTAAGGAACCAGTAATTAATTAATCAAGTCCACAAATATTTATTAAATCCTTTTCTAGGCACTAAAGATCAAATGGTGGATAAAAAAACAATTGCTTAACATCTATCCAGCTGAAAGGTCAGAATACTATGGGAGCACATGAGAGAATCACCTAATCAGGGCAAGAGGTCAGAGTTCTTGGAGAAACTCATACCAAGCTGAGATCTAAAGGGTGAGTAGCAGCTAGTGTAAGTAAATGAGGATAGGGTTAGTGTTCTAGGGGATGTGAATATTGTTCATCTTGGCTGGAGTATAGGGGTAAACAGGTGAATAATTAGAAAAGAGTAAAAAGAACTACATAAAGAGCTTTGTAAATGATGTTTAAGGAATTTGGACTTTATCCTAGGAGCAGTGAGGAGTCACTGAAAAGTTTTAATCCAGATAGTAATACATTCATATGTGTGATTTAGAAGCTCACAGCAAGGAACAAACAAAAAAGACTCACAGCAAGGAACAAACAAAAAAGACTACTGCAGTAATCCACTTAAGAAAGTAATAGCGGGCACTCTAAAATAAGACGATGGTAATAGAGCTGAAAAGAAAAGAAAGATGCAAGGGGATTTAAATTTAAATCAAAAGGGATTGATTAGCTTGGGTGGTGAGAGAGATGTCAAGGATGATGCACAGCTTTTGCAACCAAACCCTGAGTTAGTAATGATGCCCAGAGGGGGAGGGAGAGAAAGAGATGATTTGGAGAGGGCTGTACAATGAAAATGTAAGCTCACTTTTAGACATTTTGAGTTGCAGATGTCTGCAGGATGGTCAAATGGAGATTTCTACTAGATGGTCAGTGTAGATCTCCGGTGCTCATGATGAAAGTCTGAGCTATAGAGAAATACTTGAGAGTTAGCTATATAGATGATTCAGTGAGGCAGTGAGAGTGGGTTGAAATTGGGGGAGACTGGTTGGAATAAGAGATGCTGCCAACAGTTAAAGGTTGAGTAGAGGAAAAGCAGCCCCCAAAGGATATTGGAATGCATCAATGGATAGTTTTGATGGAGGAGAAAACCAGAAATGTGTTTTCATGAATAGTAGGGAAAGAAAACATTTCCAGAAAGAATTGGCTTCAGAGAGCTCAAATAAGATAAAGATTGAAAAGTGTCTTTGGTATTTAGCGCTAAGGTCATGGAAGCTGTTGTGGACACAGCAGATGGCACAGCCTTGAATAGCAGAGAAGGTGAAGACAAGAAGCACAGACAGTTTGACTCTAAATGAGGTGATGCCAGCCTAGGTCCAAGAGAAACCCCATCTGTTAGACTAGACTGGAATACTTGTACAACTCAGTGAGTCAGAGTCCCTGGTATAGAAAACAGAACATATATATCTGTGTAGTAATGTAGTATATCTGGGATAAAGTAAGTAAAAGGTGAGTTTTAGAACTTCATTGTTTTTCTGATATTTGAACCTCAATATAGTTCCATGTTCTCTTGAAATTCCAGAGCTACCCCCTTCAGAGAAGGAGCAAGGTGAGTCTTACCAGAGGCTGTTTGTCCTGTCAGGTAACAGAGATACACACAAAAAAAACCATCCAGAGCACTTCTTCAATTATGCAGATATCGTTAACCTCTCTTCCAAATCTTTAACAGCTTCTCCTGTTAGGAAGAGCACCTGTTCTTCCCCAGGCCTGAAATTCTTCCACCATTCGTTTAATTAATACCTACTCTTACCTTTAAATTTCAACTCAAAAGTTGCATCCCTTCCTTTATAGCATTTATAATAATTTGAAAAGTCTGTTTAGTCACCATTCGAGTTATAGCTCTAGTGAAGTGCCCAGCACACTGGTCATTCATTGAGGAAGAGAAGCAGGGCCTGAGGTGTCACAATGCAGCCCTCCAATTCCAAATAAAACAAAGCACATGCATCCAATATGAATGTTCTGACTGAACCCTATATTCCACAATTCAGTTAACCAAAGAGCTACTCAGCAACAGCTATGTAACAGGTGCTATGCATTGTAAGTCTCATGAAATGAAATTTTTAGTCCTTGTATCTGAGGTCAGCATGTCATCTATTTATAATGTGAAATTAAAATATGTATTTAATGGGACTTCATTTATTTTTCATAAGGGAGTTAATTAGGATTGTTAATAAAATTGAAAAGTATTTACCCTATTTAAGAACAGTTGGTTATCTTTATACTTTTAGTATAATCATTTATTAATACAGATGGTTTGGGAAAAATTTTCCATTGTTGAGCAAACTTCTCAGCTAAGAGACTGACTAGTAAGCGTGTGTGCTGAGCTCCTCAAAATTAAAAAAAATATTTTCATCTGAAACTGACCCTTAGGCATATGACATTTCTTCTTTGTGACTGTTCTTAGAGGAGGTACACCTTTTCACGATGTCATATAGCTGGAATCAGATTTAATAGCCTTCCAAACTGCTTTCATTAAGTAATATGCACTTAAGGGTCATCCAGTATTTTCATGACTTGATAGTTCAGGTTTTATCACTAAATACTATTCCTTTGAATGGATGTACCACAGTTTGCTTATGCATTTACCTTTTGAAAGACATCTTGGTTGCTTCCATTTTGGGGAAATTATGAATAAAGTTGTTATAAATATTCATGTGCAAGTTTTTGTGTGGACATAGGTTTTCAGCCCTACTGGATAAATACTTAGGGGCACAATCACATTATGTTTAGCTTTGTAAAAAAAAAAAAAGCCAAACTATCTTTCCAACTGATTGTACTAGTTTACTGATAAATGAGAATTCTTGTTGCTCCACATCCTCACAAGAATTTGAGATTGTTACTTTTTGGATTTAGCTGTTCCAAGAGGTATATGGTGGTATATCTCACTGTTTCCGTTTGCAACTCCCTGATGACATATTATGTTAAGCATATTTTTATATGTTTGCTTGCCATCTGTACTTCTTCTTTGGTGAAATATCTGTTCAGATATTTTGTCCATTTTAAACTGATTTATTTCCTTATTGTTGAGTTTTAAGAGTTTTTTGTATATTTTGCATGCTAGTACTTAATCACATGTGTGTCTGCAAAGATTTTTCTCTCAATCTATGGATTGTCTTCATTCTCTTAACAGTGTGTCTTGCAACACATTAAGTTTTTAATTTTAATAAGTTCTAACATCTGTTATTTTTTTCATGGATCACATTTTTGGTGTTGTATCTAAAAACTCTTTCCCAAACCCAAGATTACCTCAATTTTTCTCTCTGTTATCTGCTAGAAGTTGTATAGTTTTGCATTTTACTCTTTAGGACTATGATCCACTTTTAGTTACTTTTTGTGAAAGGTATAAGTTCTATGAGTAGATTCATCTTTTTCTCATATGGATATCCAATTGCTCCTTCGTCAAAGATCGGTTGATCATATTTGAATGGATCTATTTCAGGGCTTTCTATTCTCTGCCACTGATCTATTTGCCTATTCTTTTGCCAGGGTAATGCTGTCTTGATTGCTGTAGCTTTACAATAAGTTTTGAGTTTGGGCAGTATCAGTCCTCTGACTTTGTTCTCTTTCAGTATTGACTTGGCTATTCTGGATTGCTTGCCTCTCCTTATAGACTTTAGAATAGGTTTGTCAATACCTACAAAATAATTTGCTGGGATTTTGATTGGAATTTCATTGATGTAAAGATCAATTTGGGAAGGATTGACATCTTAATAATATTGTGTCGTTTTACCCATTCAAATGGAATATCTCTATGTATCCCTTTGATTTCTTTCACCAGAGTTTTTCTCATATAGCTTCTGTACATATTTTGTTAGATTTATACCTAAATATTTCATTTTGGGAGGGTGATAATTTAAATGGTCTTATGTTTTAATTTTAAATTACAATGGTTCACTGCTGCCACATAGGAAAGCAGTTAACTTTATATTAACCTTCTATCCTGCAACCTTGCTATAATTTCTTACTGGTTCAGGAGTTGTTTTGTTTTGTTTTTGTTGAGTCTTTGATATTTTTCTACATAGACAATCATGTCATCTGTGAACAAAGACACTTTTATTTCTTCTTTCCTACTCCTTATACCTTTTATTTGCTTTTCTGTCTTATTACTTTAGCTGGAACTTCCAGTACTTTGTTGAATAGGACAGGAGGTGAGAGGAGATATCCTTGCTTTGGTCCTGATCTTTAGGGGAAAGCATCTAATTTCTCACCATTAAGTATAATGTTAACTGTAGGTTTTGTGTAGATGTTCTATCTCAAGTTGAGAAATTTCATCTCTATTCCTAATTTGCTGAGAGTTTCTATCATGAATCAGTGTTCGATTTTGTCAAATGCTTCTTTTGCATTCAGTGATACAGTCAAATGATTTTTGTTCTTCAGACTTTTGGAGGATGGATTACATTAATTGATCTTCAGATGTTGAGTAAGTCTTGCATACCTAAATAAATCACAGTTGCTAATAGTGTATTATTCTTTACCTATTTTTACAGGGCTGACTTGCTAATACTTGTTGAGAATTTTTGCATCTATATTCATGAGCAATATAAAGAACTCGTATAACTCAATAGCAGGACAAAAAAAACCAGTTTAAAAAAATGGGAAAATATTTATTATGTAAGTGAAATAAGTCAGACAGAAGAGCTGAATGCCATATGATTTCACTTATGTATGAACCAAAATAAAAAAAAGAAAACTAAGCATAGAAAAAGATATCAGACTTGTGGTTACCAGAGATAGGAGATGGGGAAGGGGATGGGAAGAAGGTGGTCAAAAAGTACACACTTGTGGTAATAACTAGAGATGTAATGAAGACAGAAAAAATCCAAGGATACAGAAGAATTCAACATGACTGTCAACTACCAAGACCTAATCAACATTTTTAAACATTTCATACAACAAGGACACTTAAATGTCAAAAGAACATATACCAAGATATATTATATTCTGAGTCATAAAACAAACCTCAATTAATTTAAAAGAACTGAAATCGTACAGAGTATGTTTTCTGACTACCATATAATCAGAACAGAAATCAGTAACAGAAAAATAACAGGCACATCTCCAAACACTTGGAAACTAACAATACAGAGTCAAAGAAAAATTCTGAAGGGAAAGTTTTTTAAAATACATGAAAGTGAATGAAAATTAAAATACAGTATACCAAAATTTGTGGTAAACAGCTAAAGCAGTGCTGGGAGGGAAATTTATAATACTAACTGCATACATTAGGAAAGTTGGAAATATGTCGAATCAACAGTCTAAGCTCCTACATTAAGAATCTAGAAAGAGAACAGAAAAATAGATGCAAAGCAAGCAGAAGGAAGAAAATAATAAAGAAAACAGAGAAGCATATAACAGCAGAGAGAAGACACATTACCAATATCAGGAATGAGATGAAGGGTATCAGTATAGACTTTGCATGCATGAAAGCAATAAGAAATTATTACTTTGGGCAACTCTACACACATAAAAATGTCAATTTGGAAGTAATGAACCGCTTCCTCAAAAAACACTAGTTATGGATGCATGCAACAACCTGGATGAATCCCCAGAGAATTATGTTGAGTGAAAAAAAAAGAATCCCTTTTCTTTTACATAAAATTCTTCAAATGGCATCACAGAAATGGAAAACAGATTCGAGGTTGTTAGAGTTTAAGAAGGGGTGGATGGCAAGGAAGTCGGGAAATATGAGGGATCCTTGTGGTGATGTAACTGTTTTGTGTCTTGACTATGTCAGTGTCAGTATCTCAGTGGGGCTATTACAATTTTATAAAACATCTCCATTGAGGGAAAGTGGGTAAAGGACACCAGGAATCTTTCTGTATTATTTCTTATAGTTGCCTATGAATCTACAATGATCTCAAAACAGAAAGTTTCTTTTTAAAATATTCAAAAAATGGAATGGAGCATGGGTAAGGGTAAACAGTGGAGCACATGGGGCTGCACACTAAGATAAGGAGAAAAGGAAGGGAATAAAATTGATGTGTTTTTTTAGTAATACTAAACCCACTTGTTCAAATAGCGCATTAAGCAACAATGTTCAATAAATACTTTTTGTATTTCTCCTATAAAGTAGCCATTGTGTTAGGCCCTAGAAGGAAACAAGTAAAACATGGTTCCTTCTGTCAGTAGCATTAGAATCTAGTAGGAAAGGTAAAACAAGTATACAATTGTTGTAAATTATAGTAGAAAGTGATGAGTATAATATAAGGGACATGAAAGAGTATGGGAACGTAGAGGAAGGGGTGCCCTCTGTGGGCAGCGTACAGAACATGACTTTATGATGGTTGTTGCAGCCCATCTGGATCTTGGAGTGTAGTAATGCAGTACATGGACGGACAGAAAAAGAGCATTCCAAGTGGAAGCAACAGTCAGAGCAATAATCCAAAATAAGAGTGGGAGGGCATTTTCAAAGAGTTTGTATTTCTATTAGGCTAAAATAAAATTTTTGATAGGGATAGATAGGAAGAAGTCTGAGAAGAAGAGTAGAACAGAATGTTAGAACACCTTGAATGTCAGACTAAAACATGGGACATCAACCTAGAATTCTGTATGCAATGAATTATCCTTCAAAAGTGAAGGAGAAATAAAGACTTTCTCAGACAAACAAAAATTAAGGGGAAATGTCATTAGTACACTTGCCTTATAAGAATATTAAAAGAAGTTCCTCAATAAGAAGGCAAATCACAGTTGAATCTCAGTTGAAATTAATTGATGCAGTAAACCAGGAAGTAAACACAGACACTGTCCTCTCAGAAAAGGTAGCACATACTTCTGCCTTTCATACTTACTTTGTCTTTATTTAATTTAATTCAGTAAAACAAGCCAAACCTGCCTCTTTCTTTTTTTTTAGAGTAATTTAAGAATTTTATCTATAAGTGATAGAGGTTAAGAAAACTAGTTTACTTCTCCCAATTCATGAGAAACCTGTCAAAACAAGCAAGTGTTTTTCATCAAAGTATTTACAAAATGTCTGAGTATTGTATAATATTCTGTGCAAAGTTAATTAGAAATAAACATTTCTTTTAAAAATACACATGTATGAATGCCTACCTGTTCTTTGCCAAGTATTGGGCGAGATATCTTCACATTGCTAGATCACCTCACTTTATTCTCATATGAGAACTTCATGAGATTTGTCTTGTTTTAAGTTGAGGAAATTAATATTCAAATAGGTAAAGTGTTTTTCACAAGGTCATACAGAGTGAATAACAAGACCAAAATATAAATCTGCTCCTTCGAAGTCCAAACCTGACATCTTTTCATCTACACCAGACTTGTCATTCCTGACATATTAGGTTGCATAATTATTTGTGGTGGGGATCTGTCCTCTGCAAGGTAGGGTGTCAGCAGCATCTCTGGCCTCTACTAAGTGCTAGGAGCATTCCATCCTCTCCAGTTATAAAATCAAAAAGTTCTCCAGACATTGCAGAATATATCCCGAGTGACAAAAATACTCCTGGTTAAGAACTATTGATTTATACTGTGGTACCTCACCTCTAAATTTTTAATAAAAAAATATTTATCCAGTTAAAATAAACAGTGTATGTAAAATACCTGATTAATTGAGCAATTACTATAAATAAATGAAACATACCAGAGTAAGTGTTAGCATAGAATGCTGAGTTATGTGATCTCATGGAAGGACTGAAGTATACCTGCTGATGGAGATGAGAGGAGCCATGAAAAGTAGCATCAAAACCTGGTGTTAATGGAAAATCACCAGTTGCTCGAATAAGCTGAATCCATGTGTGATATTTCAGTTGAGAGAGAGAGAGAGTTCAACAAGTGGGTAAGCAGATAAGCTGAGAACATGTATCTTCAAGCAAAACATAAAAGTGGGTCATAAACTTGGTAACTCCAAGATATTTTAAGCTGAAGTAGTACAGAGAGACAGAGACCAGGGAAATAGGACCACAGACACAAGGAAATAGACCAGGAGATAATGAAACTAAGACAGAAACCACTGCAGTAAGGAAGCCTCTTACGTGCTACTTACTGGTACAATGCCCTTCAAGAAGTATTTTCTACCTTGATCTATGGCTGGACTCAGTATGGTGAGCAGCATAGGAGATAAGATACAGTTTCATTTGATGTGAAGTAGAAGTATGATAATAGGAAAGATCACTAAGTAAAAATATTATTTAAGTCTCACTCTAGTAAATTAGAAAAATTAAGAAGTACATCATTTCAGAACTGAAAGAGTAAATTGAAACTTTGTTAATGGACTTACCTCATTAAATTCATAATAAACAGAAATAGTTACTGTTCTATGTCAATATTGTGTGAGCTACATATTTTGGAACTTCCAGGAGAGATTTAATGGTTCTTCTGCTATTGTTTTTATCATTTATTCTTATTCTAACTTAAAATTTCCCATTAATTGTCATTTAAGTGCCAGTAAGTTGTGATGCTTCTGCCATGCTGAAAATGCATTTGAAAATCAATAACTTTGAAAAGAAGTTATATATGATATAATGCTGTGAAGAAAGCTAACCAGTGTGGAGCCCTGTTGTCTGTTTAGGGAAGAGCCCTCTGAAGGAAAAAACAGTGCTGAAGTAAAAATGTTCTTCATGCCTCATAGATTTATATGTGCTGGGAATCTATCCCCTCTACTTTCTATAAGAAAATTTCCTTATGATTATGAACATTTTGATTTATTGAAGTTCTTAGGGACTGTGTTCTTAACATAAAATACAATTACCCTATGTAAACAGCACAGTAATATGGTGGAATTGGGAAGTAAATCACAAGATAAAACTGAAAAAAACTATTCTAAGAAGGAAAATAGCAGGGTCAGTGAGAAAGAATAACAAAGAGGGAAGGAACATCAAAATTTAGATTTAAGTATCATAAAAGGTTTGAGAAAGAAGCACTTGTGCTCATATCTAATGTGTCAATAGGAATTTGTCAGGTCGAGGAGGAAAGGACATTCCAAACAAATGCCTCAAGCAGGAAAAATCTCGATGTACTTGAGAAACTGAATGGCTAAAAGGAGAGGAAGCAGAGAGACCAGGTAATGCAGTTTTGTAGCTCAAGACAAGATGAGAGCAATGCTCCAGCCCAGGAGAAAGACCTGTATGGGTTCAGATTCTGGCTTTGCTAGGTGTGTGAGATTAATTAAATTACTTGCCTCTCTGTTTCAATTTCTTCATCAGTAAAAAATGTTAATACTGGTAGGACTTTTCTCATAGTTGTTGTGAGGTTTCAGTAGGTTAAAATATGTAATTTGTTATTATTTTTAGAAATTTTTTCTGAGTGCAATGAGATGGTACTATCTCATTAGATATTACCTAATTTATCTTTTTAAAAGATCCCTCCAGCTACTGCTTCTGTTTGAGAAAGTCTTGGTGGGAATTTAAAGGTTTCCAAGGCATTTTGAATGATGAGTAGCTTTTGAGCTTGAGAGTAAAAGGTCCCAGCCATAGGTTCATCTAAGAAAAATCAAAATCAGGTATAAATTTGCCAAAAAAAAATATTGTGATAGATGAGTAAAAAGTGATGAGCAATCAGAGACTTAAATCAGGTTACCAT
Organism: Manis pentadactyla; assembly: GCF_030020395.1. Classification (NCBI taxonomy): domain Eukaryota; kingdom Metazoa; phylum Chordata; class Mammalia; order Pholidota; family Manidae; genus Manis; species Manis pentadactyla. The sequence continues at coordinate 61,981,397 of NC_080029.1, read as the reverse complement.
GATCTTAATAATGATGATATTTTAAAAACAGTCATTGATCTTAATATTTAATTGTTTAGGGTATACTGAATAGTGTGTTAGACATCGCAGACAAATGCAGAATTCCCAACTAAGCTGGCCCACTGTGAGTTTTAAATGAGACCATATATGTAAAATTAAAATAGAAAGGAATGGGATAGATTAATATTTTTTTAAATACGACACAAAAAGCACTGCCATTAAGGAAACAATGATAAATTGGACTTCATTCAAAATAAGAACTTACATTCATCAAAAGACAATATTAAGAAAATGAAATATTACAGCACCTCTGAGACTGGCTAGTTAAAAGGACTGGCAGTCCCACTCAAAGGAAGCAGGTAGAGAGCAGCTGGAACTCCCATACGTTGCTGATGGGAATGTAAATTGGTATGACCACTTTGGGAAACTGTATGCAGCATCTCCTAAATCCAAACATTCATACCTATGGAGAAATTCTATTCCAGAAATGAGTTATGAATGTCAGTTATCTCACCACACCCAGAAAATAATGAAAAGAAACAAAAACAAATATATTTAGACCCATCAGAAAACATGTACAAGAATATCAATAGCAACAGTAGTGGAATGGTTAAATAAATTGTGGTATATTTGTATAACAGAATATAGCAGTAAAAAATAATGAAATACATGCAACAACAGGATGAATCTCATAAACCTAATGTTACATGAAATGAGCCAGACAAAAAGTTCAAAAACATGCAGTATGGATCTTAATAAAGGTTGGTAAGTGACTACTTTTGGCAAGGCAAATTACCTTGGGAGGGAACACTACAGAATGTTCTGGGTTTGTTCTGTATATTGTTCTTTACAGTTTGCCAAGCTAAATACTTAAGATTTCTGCACTTTATGTAATTTAAAATATAGCTAACAATTAAAATGTTAGTAATAATTTTTTTAATGTAAAGAACATAAACAGATTTGCCTTTCTCTGCCTTTTTTGTTTTGTTTTTAGTTTCTTTCTTGGCTCTTCAAAGTAGACAAAGAGGGTGGACTGAAGGAAACTGGGACTTGGAATAGGAGGAATACAGAAAGTATGAAAAGGCCTAGAAAAGATAAGAAAATGGGCAAGAGACAGCAATCTTTAGGCATATGGATTTGTAGAAAGAACTGAGAGGTAATGCAATGAACGTTAAATGAATAACAAAGTGTAAATCGTGCAGAAAGATACTCTTTTGCATTTTACAAATGTGGCACTATACACCATTCTTATTTTGTATATAGTAAGCGATTGACCACAGTTGGCCAGCACACTTTCCTCTTCAGAATTAATTTGAATCCTGAAATGGTTTCTTTTGGTATGCTAACTGTCATTGTGTCATGTCTGTCTTATTTCTGTGTGACACCTTCTTCAAAGTGAGATCGCTGCAGAGGCTTTTGGTTACTTTAACAAAAAAAGATAAATTTATAATCACTTTAGTTTGAACAGTTTTAAATTTCAAAGTGCTAAAGTTCCCTGACTAGCTTTTTGCAGCTTTAAGAATTATATGACTTTCTTTCTCATTATCAATCCATATTATATAGTTAGGTTGTTTTATTCAAGTCTCCCATCGACATTTCTTTTGTATGCATATACTGAAATGACTTTATTTAATAAAAAAAGAACATCCCCTGTGTGGATTTTAAATTTCCCTTATTAAATATTTATATTTTCAAAATGTCTTTATTTAATTGAGTGAGGTGCTTGGTGCCATTTCAAAATAACCTCAGGTGGTAGGTGTAATGGCATATCAAAGATTTGACCTTTAGCATTTTAGGATTCTATTTGTCTGCATTTTCTTCTGCATTCATTTGGTCTTAATTTATATGCTATTTATTTGTGTGACTTAATCAGTGGGTGTATTTGGCATAAGATTCATTAACAAAAAGAAAATATACCCGAATATATATTATTCTGTGCAGTCTGACTAGTGACTTTAACTTCATTTATATCTGTGGATAAGTCTGATTGTTATTTGTACAAACCTCATTCATTCTCATTAAGTGTCCAGCCAAATAGACCCTGGATCTACTAAACTGATGCCATTCTCTTACTTTTGAGTTCTTTGCAGTCAGCTTATTATATTCTTTTATTTACCAAGATACTTTATTTTCTAATTCTCTGCTATTCCTTTTAAAGAAAATAGAACATAATATTTACATTGATATAATTAAATTAACATCTTGCAGCATCTTTTTGTATGTTTTGGTAGTGCAGGTAATCATTTGTCTGTGTAGCTTTCAGCCTGGAAGCAGAGAAATGAGATAATTATCAAATATAATACTGTGTTAAAAATTATTTTCACTTACCCATTTAAGTACGTCTTCAGTGATTTTTAGAAATGGATATTTCTAACTGGAGATTTTTATTAAGTAGATTATTGGTCAGTCAGCCTATATACTTATGTGTAAATTATTTATATTTTGCCAGTTTACACAAATCTTTATCCCAAGAAGAAAATCTGAAGGATCAGTTTAATCATACCCTTAGTACCTATGAAGAAGCTTTAAAAAATAGAGAGAACATCGTTTCCATCACTCAACAACAGAATGAGGAACTGGCTGCCCAACTGCAGCGAGCTCTGACAGACCGGGCGAACGTAGAACTGGAGCTTCAGGAAGCCATGGAGGCCTCCCACGCAGCCAATGAGAGAGTTCGAAAGTAAGTAAACCGATCGTGCAGTATTTCGAAAGCATGAAACACAGCAAAACAAAAACACTTTTGTTGTCACCTAAATAATGAATTCGTTTTTATTTATGCTGTTAATAGTTTAAGACAAAAGTAGATTTTGAGCCAAATGAACTTTTTTTAGATTGCCTGTCATAATCATATTTGGGGTCAAAAAGTCATTTATTTGGGGATCCTATTTACTGTTTGGGGCAAACCATGTTTACTCTAATAACTTATTTTCATCAGTGAAAGGAAGCCATACTATTAAACTCATTTCATAGGTAACAAGTTGTTAGCAAGGGGAAGAAGCAGTCGAGTAACCAACTTTACTCATTTAGCTACACAATAATCCTGCTTGAGTTGAGATTATCTGCAACTTTGGAATCTGGGCACATAGAATATGGTATACAGTGAAGTTAATTTTCATGTATTGTTCTTCCGAAGTATTCAATACTGCTTTTCATAGTGCATGATTACATTTATTTTCCAAGATCTTTGCATTTTTATTAAAATTTAAAAACTGCATAATCAGTCTTTATGATAGCAAAATGTTAACAAATCATTTATCTGACAAAGAAGTCACTTGTTAATTTATGGGACTTGAACACTGTTGCAGAATTTTCTAAGGCAGCTTTAAAGTAATAGAATTTGTCACTTTAACTGAGCCCTTCTTTATGTATTGTTAACAGCATTACATCATTCACATACCTAATCGCTTTCAATTTTGAAGACATAACTTTTTCTGTAACAAATTTTTTTCAGTTTTGCAGTATAAAGAAAGCTAACTTAAAGGTTTCTTCTCACTGCTTTTTATTTGAAAATAAGTCATCTCAACCATTCCCCAACGTCCCTGAAATTATATTTTGGTTAATAGCCCAAGGTCAGGTAAATTTGTAGTCAAGACTGTTTTAAAACAGATTAGAAATTACACATATTAATTTTTACTCTTGATGTACCTTGAAACTTGTGGTTTATGGTATTATATTTTTTGTAAGTTTAAAGATTAAGTTTACATTCATTCAGAGACTGTATGCAATTATTCACAATGTACATTAACATTCTAAGAACACCAAGATATTTAGGTAGAGCTCATTACAGTGTAAATTACAAATCAGTAACTTTTGACAACCAGGGTCTGATTTAGCTCTGTTGGCTTAAAGTCTACAGATAATTACAAATATCAAAGGATTTTTACACATAATCCTTTAATTTCTGTACATGACTAAGATTTCCTAAAACAGTGTTTCCCAAAGACCAATTAGATTTCTCAAAAAACCTTTGGAAATGCTGTCAACCTTTTATTTTTTAGATCTCATCGACTGTCATTGTCATCTTGTAAAAGAAAGTAAAAATAACATCATCTCGGATAATACTTTAAATTGAAAGAGTTTAACTATTTGAAAAAACTCGCTATGTTGTCCTTATACTTCACCTTTAACCAGAGATAGATCAAAACTTTTTAATGGAAAGGTACCAAACTACAGAGTTTAAATGCAACAATTAATGTCATTTATAATAGTAAGATTTTAATTTAAATGTTAAGTCTTTTATTCTGCTTTCCAGCTATAAGACCTGGATAAAGTATTATCAAGCTTTCCTTTTCATATTCAACCTACTGTATTTCATTTTTAATTGCCCTCTATTGGGCAGTGTATCTTAATTGCAGTAAATATGGACATCAGCCTGTTTTACTTGGTTTAGGAAGATAACCTTCTAGGAAACCAGCTTATAAGACTTTGTTAGGTGGTATTAGTATTCCAGGCAGTAATTACAATTTAAACTAAAATAGGTTCACATTTCCCCTTTGCCGTTTGCAATGAAATTTCTTGAGTAACTGATCTAAATGCACTATCTTTAAGCTTTTAGTGCACATTTACTCCTCTGCTACTCAATATACTATGGCTAGCTCTTATACTGAAATTGTTCTTAAGATTACCAATAATTTCATAACTATTATATTTAAAGGCCCATTCCCAATTATATTTTATTATAAAACTAATATATGATCATGGTGAAAAGTAAGTAAAGATCCTCGCCTATCTTCAGCAATATAGCATAATGGCTCCTCAGGCTGTGGATTCAAAATGCATGGGTATATGAACTTAGGCATTTTATTTTAAAACACTGTTCTTATGTCGACAGTAATACTCCTACCTCATAATGTTGTAAGAATAAGATGAGATAAAACATGTAATGCTTTTAGAACAACGCATGTTGCATAGTCCCTCTTTATCTTGTTATTCCACTCCACAATGCAATATCCTTCTTCAGAAGAGCTCTGCTTCTTCAAGACTAAACGCCTTTATATATGTCTGTCCCTCTACTTGGAGCCTTTTGCCCTTTTCTACCATGAAAAATGAATTCATCCTATGAGATTCAGTTCAGCATAGAGGGTAGGAAGTAGGCTTTGTAGTCAAGTCAGACAGAACCGTTTGAATCCCTGCTTTCCTTTTTATTACCTGTGAGATTTGGGGCAAATTACTTAACCCCAGGAAGCAACAGTTCCAAGTTTAAAAAATTCAAACAATAATTCTGGCCTCATAGGCAGGGTTGATAGGAATAACTGGATAGCATGTAAAATGCCTACTTCAGTGCCAGTTTAATTTAATCATAAGCATTTGATACATTGTTAGTTTCATCATATTCATCAAACTAGAAAGACTAGTTTAAATGCCTCTGCTCTGGAAAAACTTCTCCAACTTCCTAAAAAGTTAAATCACTCTCTTCTGTGTGTTGTCATAATATTTTTATTAAAAATTACTTCCTAAAAATAAAGCCCCCCTCATTCTCTTGTATTTCTTGTCTCTGTTAGTGATCTTTGGCAATTTCAGCCCTGTCGTTGTTCCCTCACTCTTTCTTACCTTTCATATTCACTTTGCCTCAGTTCCCATTTATCTACTGCCTGTGTATCTCCTGATTCCCTCCACCCAATCTTCACTTGTTAATTGTGTTAATTCAGGCCCTTGTCATCCCTCATCTAAACTGTTGAAATAGTCATAAAACTAGTTTACCTGCCTCTAGTTTCCTCAAGTTTATCTTCCTCACTGCCAACAGAGCTAATTTTTCTAAAACGTAAATCAGATTATATTACTTCCTATTTGAAATCTTTCAGTGGCCCTCCATGCCCCACTACAAGTTAAAACAACTGAGCATGACAGACTGGCCTTCTCCCATTTTTCTAGTATCATTTCTTCCCACAACCACTACCGCTCTAGGGTTATCTGCACATGCTATTTCTTCTTCTTAGAATGTTATCCTTCCTTTTAGTATCTGGCTAAATTATTGTTATTCCTTAAAATCCGGTCTAAATATTGCCCCTGTGAGACTTCTTTATTTTTTGTTCATCATTCTCATAGTACTTAGTCCATACCTCTATTAGAGATCTTAAACATCTAGGTATTATAATTGTTCTGTGTCTGTTCCCTGTCTACTCTACTCCCTGCAAAATTACCCATCATTGAGCTTTCCCAAAACATGGACAGTGTTCTATTCACCTTTGTTTCTCCATCTCCAAACACCCACAAAGATGCCTGCTGTGTGGTAGGTACTCCACAAATGCATATAAACAAATGAACTAGAACAATTTAATAGTTTGATAGAATTACAGAATAAAGTAAAAGCAGGTCAGGTCAGGAATACACAGGAAAATTTCAGGTGTGCTCTGATCCGTTTTAGGCCCAGATAAAAATTTTTTGCCCCAATCTAGTCCCCAAAGCCCACCAGTTTCATAGAAAAGTATGACCTTTATGGCTAGTCCTGCTTACCTTCCCTCACTGACCCGGCTGCTCCAATTGCTTTCTTCAGAATTATGATCTCTTACTTCCTAGTGATTAACTTTTCTAACTTCCCTTGTTCTAACCACCAACTTCCATCAAGTTTAATTATATCAAACCTGAAATCTTCAGAGATAGCAGAAAGAGACCATATAATATTTCTAATAATTGTAGAATTTTAAATTTGTATTTTATTTTCCTTCAGATTCCAAAGAACTTCTTAAATTTTTTAACCTATTCCTGGAAAGGAAAGTTGTACAGAATTACCATCCATAAGCTAGCCAATATCTATAGGCAGATAATCACTTATAGGGTAAAATGTAATGAATGCCAGGCCTTATTGCCCAAAAATAACTTCATAAAGCCTAAAGTTTCACCAGCAGAAATCTATTCCCTCTGGTTAAGCATTACTTTCCTTACACAGTTCTCTTTAATATAAATGTATGTTTGTGGAAGAAGAGCACATTGTGATTTAGCCTTTAGATTGCTCTGTTGCCGATCCTGGATGCACTTGGTTGGAGTTACGTGGAGGTAGAGGGAACTAAAGAACAGATTAAGAGCACAGAAACTTTGAAAGAAAACTTCTCTTAATAATTGTGCCAAAGACCATCCATAATCCTCATTTACTAAAGAGAAAACTGACATACCAATCCATTAGATGATGTTTTTATCATAAGGGACTTAAAACTTTATAGTTCTTTATGCTATATTTTATTTTCCATCTGTCTTCCTATCTGCAGATATGTTTTTTGTGTCCTAGAACAAAAGCTTTCCAAAGGATTTTTAAATGTATTTTATTTACTTAATGTGTATTGTACTTAATGTGTCTAAGCTACACATACTTAAAATAAAAGTTTACAACCAACTTATAAGATTAGAAGCTCTCTCAAAGATCTAGGTTTATAGTGAGGTAACTTTTGTTACATATCATCTTTACTATGGGCCAGATTTACACTGATATGATTCAAATTCCCTCATAAATTATAGTGGTATATAGATTGCACAAAGATAATAGGGAAAAAATTGTTAACTTTTAAACATATCTTAAGAAAAAAGTGTAGCAACTATTTAGACTGTCCTTGCTGTAACTTGCTTTAAAAAACTATCAGTTATTTAAAACACGAACACATTCTAAAGATTTTTAATTGCATAATTAAAATATCAAAGTTCAGTATAAAACATTTCCTTTTGAAATATAGGGCATCCTGAGTCTTTTGAGTAATATATTGACAGAAAGAAAAAAAAAACATGTAAAGCTAACAAAAAGTCTTTCCTGCCTTCTTGGACAAATACTGATTTCTATGAAGAAGTTGAGGTTACAAAGAAGTTGTGAATTCTCAGCCCGGTTTCCCTGATGATGAGTAAGAACTGTCTGTAGTTCTGTTCGAGGTGTCAAGGGAGTCGCCATAGCATCACACAAGGGTTCTTAGCTCAGAGCAAACATACTTTCCACAAACTCAGCTGCTTAATCTGTTTGCAGGTTGAATTATAAAACAGGGTAGATGACTCTGGGTGCTGGGAAGGGGAACAGAACATTTCCACAGTTTCTTGATTTAAACAGGAAAAAAAAAAGCCTGCTATTCTTTGCTTTTTTTAAGCCTACAATTTTCACCAAAGACTTCACTGAACTTTTTAGTTTTGTTGCTGTAATTACATTGCCTTTTCATTAAAATTACTCTGCTTCTTGCCAACTTTATCTGTAATATTTTTCCTAAAATTCTTGGTTGGACTATAAGTTGCAAGACAATATTAGACATGTCTGAACACTTTGTAAATACTTGTTGATTGAATCAAAGAAGAATTGCCATGAATTCTCAACCCAGCATAAGGTTTAAATCATTTATTTAATATAATGTTGAAAGTTCACTTTGATTTTTTAGTCTTAATAAATGGGAGAATTTAAAACTTTTCTGGCAATTGCTTTTCAAAATGTATTTAGTGGTTGAGACTTCAAAGCTCTGTGACGTGTGATACAAATACTCAGGAAATAATAAATCAAACAGTTAATTGCGTAAAAATTATTACAAATGAACTCCCCAATCAGCTTTAGAAGGTACCTTCTAAATCTAGAACTAATTAGATATAGCTTTATCATCACTTACATAGGGAAGATGATCTCAGGTGACTCCTCAGCAATCACTGTCAGTTGTCTAACATCTAACATGCTTAGTTTATATTCTTGAACACATGAAATGGTTTTTAGGAACTTTATATTCTGGATTTGTAGATCAAAACACATGTTTTTAAGTTACATATGTATTTAACTTATGAAATGAAAGTGTTATACTCTATCAAAAGTATGTATTTTATTAAAAAATTAATTCCATTGTATATTCTTATAATGGATCACCTTTTTCATCCACTGAGTACATAAAGTAGGTTTCTTTAGAGCTACTTTTATTATATACAGAGATTTATTATAAACCTACAGTGTTTGATAGATATATAATTATATTCTTATTTTATAAAAGCTAAAGAATTTGGACTTACACCTTTGTGCTTTCACTTTGACATGGGAAAGAGACATAGCTTTACTTTAAAATTGGAGCCAAACCCAGAATTTGAGGAATTCCAATGAAGTGGAAAGTGAAGGATGCAGGCTAAACAAGGGATTCATTCTCTAAACCTAAAAATTTGTACTTTCTCTGATAAGTTCCCTTTTGTAGTTAATTTTATGGAATGTCATGAAGAGAATGAGAGTAGGAACTGAAAAATTAAATCATAACATGTCTTCTTATATTTGATCTGCTTCTTCATTTCAGAACCTTAACTTCCAATAGGGGAGCTCGAATTGGGCCAGTATACATTTCTGCCTACTAAGCACAGTAGAGAGGAATGAGAGAAAAAGAACAAAAGAATAAATAAATTTGAGAGATCCAAACTGTTTTGGTCTAAGACTACGTAAAACACAGGAATTTTTGTTGTTTTTCATTAGTCCCAGTGGCATAGTAATTAAAGTCAGCAATAAAGTTCCCATTATTTTAAGGAAATTATAGGATCCACTAACAATGATCTTGTACATTTTAACTAGAACTTGCAAGCTAAAAAATAAAAGCAAGAGTTGTTATACATCAAAGACATTTGAATGTGATTTTTTCACACATAAATGAAATGTAAGTTCCTTAGAGTGGCCATATGATCTAAGTATCCTTTTTTTTTTGGTTCTGTTCTTAACTCCAGTTACAAGCCTTCTTACTGTTTAACCCTTGACAGGCAACACTGCTCCTGGGTACTTCTGTCAAAAAAAGGAGAACTCATCCATCTTACCTAGGAACAGTTTTAGAATTGATAAAAAATAAGGTATATGAAGTGATTTGAACTTCCCAGGAAAAGTAACTTAATATGCTAACCACTAGTGTGCTTTAGAATACTTTTATAGTAGCAAAGGGGAAAAGGAAGCTATTATACAAATTAGCTTTTTAGAAGTTTTCATCATTCCTGCTTGGATGTTACTCAGTTATCCTTGATAATTCACGTAGAACTTCCTCCTCTGCTTTTTTGGTTCTAAAGTACATAGAACATTGAATATAATATAAGATAGAAAATTTCTACATTTTAACATGAATCAGAGTTTGGGTTTCTTCCAATAAATCTTTGAAATACTCATCTAAAAATCTGTTCTACACTTCCTTAGTAGGTATAGATTTTATTCCCAAAATATAATTAGAAAACAACTAAGCTGAACCAAGAACAAGTAGAAATACATATTTCACTTGGATTCTTAGATGCCGTATTTGATTATCTCTCCTCACTAAGTCAGAGACTTAACCCATGTGCACATTTTGTCCTCAATAAATACAAGATGAAAGGATCTTTTGGTTATAACTTTGTCTGATGGTGAAATCATAATGATCGTCCATACATAGCTTCATTCATGATCATTTACATTTAAAGAGAAAATAATCATTCTGCAGCATCTAGTGTATAGTAGCAGGCTGAAGTGCACCTTCTTTCTTCCATATACTGTCATATATTCTTGGACAATTCATCAGAAAAGTTTTCTTCAGTTAGTAGCCCAAGTATAAAGAAGAAAATAAGATATGCTACTGTGGATTACTTCATCAGTTATTTCTGTAGAAAGACTGACTAAAAGTGAAATATAAAACTCCAAAAAAATTATATAGTAAATCTGGAACTTACTAAACTTACTTATTTTAATTTTTTAATTGCTTTGGCATTTATACCATCCAAATTAATAGTCCTTGGAACATCATCATCTTTTGATTTTTTTCCTATGCTACATACAACAATATCCTAAAAGCATATGAAAGCATATATTATTTTTTATGTTATCATTTGCCTTTTGACAAGCTATATAATGGTAAGAATGACATATAAGCATTTCAAATCTTGAGACATCTTCTTTCTTAAATTAAACTAATGTGCCTTCTGAGCTTTGTGTATTTCACATCAGTCTTCCAAGAAGTTCCCTACTAACTGCCTGGAGGGCCTAATCTTTCCCAGAATGATGGGAGTAGCACAGTTCAAGAACAAGAATGAATCTCTGTATAATCACACCACAATGTGAGGTGACCCTAAGACAGAGAACTGACCAGATACACATATGGGTTTTAGGAAGACTTTCTGATGCTCTTTTTTAACACAGCTGTGAGAAGAATGTGGCTAAGACCCAATAGTCATTCTTGAGTAGAGCTGCCAAAGGAAACCATGAGGAGAAGAGAATTTAACACATGGGTGTAAGAGAGTACGGCTTCATTGATGCGATCTGAGGGGAATGCCTAATGACTGGAAGAATCAAACTTGGCAATGAAAACACAAAGCTCTTTTCATCAATTCAAACGCAGACTCTAAAGCTGCAGATGGTCACCTCCAGCCTTGTCTATTCAGTGTGAGGTTTTATAAAATGGCACTTTGGTGAATACTAATGGATCAAAACAAAGATTTAATAACATAAAGATGTGGTGTTCATTTTTAAATGAGTATACAGGTCAATGTCTCAGAAAAGGATAAAAAGAGTACCTTTTATATGTGGGTCTAAAGTCTTTTTGTTATTTTTCAACTTCAAAGATAAATGACATCTTTAACTTATAGATTCTATTTTATGGAAAACAGTTTACATTATGAAAAAGAGACCAAAATCAGGGTTTATATTTATACTCACTGATTTTATTGCTTCTGCTTGAGGGCTCTCAATTTATAATTTTTGTTAATGTCATCCTTTAATATTGAAGCTCATTTGATAGGATAAATATATATTGCCTTTCTCAGGGGTGAATCAATCTAATCAAAAATTTAGGCCAAAATATTTTTACTTGGAATGAAACTTTTTCCTTACCTTTTCAGAGAGTACAAAGAGACACTGTTTAGTAAAGGAGGCCTTTGAACTTCAATGTAGTCTTCGAATTACATTTTTGTTGCTTTGCATTTGATTTTCTAAGATTTTGAAAATTCATAGTACTTGTTTGTATATTAAAAGGTAATTGATGGTATTCAACTTGTTAACTTGTGCTTAGATAACCGAATCTTATTTTAAATTAAAATATGGTCTATTTTCCAGAATAAATTTTATTATTAAACTTGATTAGCACTGTAAAATTTTTGAGTGAAACCCAAATTAACTTTGCTTAACATATGAACTTAAATAAGCTTTTGCTTAAATAAGCTTAACATATGAACTTAAATAACTTATTAATAGCTTTGTGTTTCTACTATTTGTGAAGTAAACATAATGAGTAAGTCAGTATTCCTTATACTTTTATCTAGTAAGTGACTCTAACATCTAGTAAATTAAAGAGCTAGAATTAAAAGTTAAAGGGGAGGCAACTTAGTATCTCATAGAAATACAGTAAACTAACAGGACTCTTGACTGTCATTGACTGGGTATGTACAAGTCATTAAATTTTGTTTCTTTTCAGTTTCCTCATCTGGAAGGTGAGGCTGATATACTTGCCCTGATTCAAAACATGGCTCTGAGGATCAAATAAGATTCATGTGCATAAAATTACTTTAAAAATTATAATGCATTCTATAAATGCAACCTGTTGACTGAAAACATCTTCTGCTTATAAATATGCATTTTAAATAAAAGTTTGTAACCATCTCTTTGGAACCAGAAATACTAAGTGAAAAAAATTAGTATTTTTGCCTTAGACACATAAAGTAAGTACTATTTAACTTTGGGAAAAAATATTCTTCACATAGATCTTGGACCTGGAAATAAAGAGGATTCTATGCACTCTCAAAAATTAGCAGTGAGAATGCAAATGGTAAAAAAAAAAATGCTGTGGAGGAGGAGTTGATGCTATTTCACAAAATTACATATTCATTTACTCCTTGCATAAGGAAGATCACTTCTAGGAATCCTTCCTGAACATATACCTCCATGAAAATGAAATAACATAAGGATTACAGTACTATTTTTAATAGCAAATAGAAACAACCCAAATAGAAGCATAGTTTAATAACTATGGCATATTCATATCGTGGAATACAATGCAACCATTAAAAAAAAAGTGAGGACGAGGTCTATAAACCGATACTGAGTGATCTCAGGACATATTGCTTATTGGAACAAATCAAGTACTTGTAATATGCTGCCTTCTGTGTGAAAAATAAGAGTAAAAGAAATAGGAAGGATGAACTACAAACTAATGAAAATGGTTACCTTTGAAGATAGAAGGGAAAGAGATGCAGGCAGAGTATGTGCAACTTTCTGATTATGTTTTTTGTATAGTTTTGACTTTTGAACCGTATTTATGTTTTAAATATTCAGAAATTAAAATCAATATAAAAGATAAAAAGCAAACTCTGAAAACGAATACAAATAGAAATAAGTGCATGTAGCTGTAAATCAAATTGATAAGTACTTATAGAAAGAAAATAAAGTGTCTTTTGATCATCACGCTCTGACTATACTTCCTTAGTGGCATATATTCTAAGGGCAGAAAGAAATGTAAAATTCTAAGGGCAGAAAGAAATGTAAAAGATCTTCAGGTTTGCTCAGTAGATTCATACTGAGTTATACTATTGGTTATTAAAATTTTGAAACTATGTATATTGGTGGATTGGGCAAATACATAAATAAGTATTATTAGGAGCCAAGATTGTCACTGTAAAATAAATGACACTAAGAAAAAGAAACTAATATGAACTGTGAATTGAAAATATCTATATGAACTCATATTTTTAAAATATATATATATTTTTAGCTCTATCCACTGCAAAGGCTTTAGAAACGATGGACATGGCTAACATCCAGATTTTGTTTCTAAATGCATTTTCCACTAAATGGTCCTAAAGCTCCTAGGTCTGGAGCAGGGAAAGTACAGTAAGTCTAGAATATCTTTTTGTGCCAAGAATCAAGAAAGTACTCAAAGAGTAATAGAGTCATGTTGACAGGACAAAGGAGCCGGCTTGACAATGTTCCCACTGACCAAATTTGGGACAATTTATGCATCAAAAAAAGGACTGAACCTGATTATATTTTTAGCTTTTAGAATCTATCAAGGTACAAAAAAAAAAGCCCTTTTGTGCAGAAGAATAGCAGTTAATAAATGTAGATACAATGATAGAACTAGAAAATCGCCACCTTACAACCCCAGCATGCTTAATCCTAGCACAAATCATCCATCAGCCATACAATGTGTTAAAAGAAGCTATTTTGGCACTAGATTCGGTCAGCTGAGTTTGGGAAAACTTTCTTAGCATACACCAAGGAGTTTAGAGCTTAAAAATCAGAGAGAGCTTAGACCTGGGGATTTAGGATGTCAAGTACCTTCGAACAATATTTAGGGATTTATTATTAAAATTTACTTTAGAAATTTTTCTTACTCAAATTCTGTGCTTATGTAAATGATAGCAGATAGAACTAAACCATTCAACCTTTTATCAAAATTCATCTTTTAAAGGAACTCACTACAATGCAAAGAAGTTTTGCCTTAGAGACTTTATCAGTATTAGAGTAGGTACTAATCCTTTCTTTATTTAAATTTGGTATTTTGTTTATCATAATAAATGTTTGTGTTAATTTTGATTTTTTAAAATATTGCATTGAAGTATTATTTATCTTGATTTGTGAGACTTTTTTTCCACACCACCTTAAATTTTTCACCTGAATTGAGAGCCTCATTCATCTCACACCCTACTTCTATCCCTGAATACTCTGTAAAAGATGAAAAGGACACTGCTGGAGGGAAAACAGAAACAAGAACACTCCTAGTTTAACCTCATTCGAAAAATAATAATGATAACTTAAAAAGTTACTCTAGCTTGTATGACTTCTGTTGAATGGTGTCTCATGTTCAGAAGTGAGAGTTGAACAACTGTGGTTCTTCCCACCCTGTGGAATTTAGCCAGTGCTTAAATTATCTACTGTCTAGGAAGTCTAACACTGTCTAAGTTTCTATTTCTTGCTTCATGGTCGTTATCTGTACCATTTCTGTAAACTGTTGTTTTGTCTTAGTTTCAATCATCTGTATAGATGCGTCATCATATCTATCAACATTTGGGTCCTCTTGGGAGTCAAGACCCTAAATGTTAATTTCAATTTGAGAATGTGTGGGTTTTTTGAATCATAGATAAATCAGATCAAGAAAATTACTGTGACAATTCTAGCTTAATAAGATGAATATTACATTTATTTTGTAGACCCCTGACTTAGTCTGAAGTGTGAAGGTACATTGATATATTATCCCTACTAGTCTCCCAAAGGATGTTGCCAGTCTTTTGAATTAAACTTGAATAAGGTTGATTTGTAGTCCCTGTTAATCAAAATTTGAAATGTTGACATTAGAAAATTTCATTCACTGCTAATTATATATGACTTTTATGAAAGTTAGGAAGGAAGGAATCCTACATTTTAAAGTTTAGTATCAGCCTAAAGCCCTATGAAAACAACAGTGAGTAGCTTAATAAGCCATCTTAATAAGATATCTTAATAAAACTAACCAGTTATTCTAGCTTGCTGCATTTCATTTGGCAGTATAAAAATCAGTGATTCACTTCCTCCATCATTAGTTGAAACCTTTCTGGGTTTAAAATGATCAAAAACCTCAGCAATGTTACAGCAACATTTCCCAACTTTTCTCAACTCTTAGATCCTTTTAATAGCAATTTTGGTAGAGTTTTAAGCATTTTTTTCGCATTAGTATAAGATAAAGAAGTTACTTTTGCATTGATTGTTTCATAAATTTTATTTAGGTAAAATCTTTAATATTCATATATGTTGTTTTATTTCAGCTATATAAGAAAAAGCATAATTTATTGTTTTATAATGGTACATTAAGCTTATATGTATTAATACTTATAAAATAGATAAAAATTTGATAACATGTTATGACACTGAATAACTGCTTGTGAGATGGTATTTAGAATTCTTAACATTTTACTTTTAAAATGAAATCATAGAGGTTTCAGTTTCCATTTGCTGGACACAAGTAACACAATACAGGGTGTTTTGGTCTTCATATATGTAAAAGTTAAGTAAGTATTAATATTCTAATATTTTCTCTCTTTAACTTTGTTTTTTAAGTAGCAACTACTAAATAAACACTGTAAGAACTTAGATCAAATGAACACAATTCAGAGCACTGGTAAAGAAAATCTTGAGGTGAATTCAGAGATTTGTATGCCCCTGATTAATTTTGTATTTTAACATCAATGTACTTACTGCTTCCTCTAAGTATTCAGTGGTCCATTAGGGGTGGAAATCAAACAATTTACGACTGAGAAAGAAAAAAATTATACTCAAAAACAACACATTGACCAGCTATGTTCAGCTGAGTGATAAATCAACTGAGGGATTGAATCATGAACATGTTATGCTGATCTTTGATTAACCTCCACTTTGCTCTTTCATATGCACTCAGAAGGTCTCAAACTAGTCCACTTTAAAGGGCTGGATAAATAAGTAAGGACAACATATGTAATAATAATTTAATGCTTTGACTTCATAAATAGAACTCAGATCAGAAATTACCACCTGCATGATCCACTGTGAATTTTTAAATTACAAATAAAAAATTATGTTTTAGAGAATTTCATTATATAGTTCTGCATACCCTTTTTATGTCTGTAAGTTTTAACATATTTTGTATAGTTTAAAAAAACATTTAATTCCTCAAAAACATATTTTAAAATACTTTCATTATTTATTAACCAACCCCCCCAACAAATACATTAAAGTCAAATAAATCACTTGAATTAGTTACCTTGGGATATAAGTTATTGAAAGAAGGAATCATTTGCTGTAAAAAGTATGTGTTACAGTGTATTAAATAAATGTTAATGGTTTCTTTACATACTTTCAAATAAAAGGACATTTTTCAAAAAAAGCAATTTAATAGTTTATTACAGAATACTTGACTGTATGCTTTCAAATACTAAGTAAATATTTTCATCATGAGCAAAGTATAGACTTGATTTGCTTGTGTTAGTGGACTTACTAAATATTAGTTTTTGCTAGTCCCATTTATAACATTTATCTTTTCTTACGCCAACACTCTGATTTTGCTCTGAAATATTCTACAACTTGCTGTTATATGATAGTAGCCCCACAGCTAGTGTTTCCAGTTTACTGAGTATGGTTAGTGTTCTTGAACTAATAAATCAACTAAAATACCTTTTCCTATCTCTGTGAAAGAGTTATAAGCAAGCTATAAGTGAATACATGAATCCAGAAAATGTATGTTGTGATTATATTGACTCTGAAAACATTTGACTTTCATAGAATACATCATTTATTGTGTGGTATAAATTCACGGCAGTATTGCTCATAATTTTTTGAATAATAAATCCAGTGACTAGTGAAACAAAAATGTTTATATCCTAGGAATACATTTGAAGTAATTATTCTGAAAAGCTACATGTTAGTGGTATCTTTGAGCAAATTAATACATACGAAATCATATTTCTTGTTTAGGGAATGAAACTGGAACCTGTTAATAAAATTTTTATCTTTAGTAATTGAATTTCATATTGGTTTCATATGTTTTCTATATTATAGTAGATAGCAAAAGTAAATTAAAAACTTTTAAATAACATTTAAGTAACAATTTAAACATAAACTCTACTTTGATTAAGTCTGTCTAGAAGATAAAAAGATGAATGCATTGAAGAATTTACTTTAGCAATCATGTTACACTACTCATTTTTAATAATTCCTACTCAATGCCATGTTTCATTGTTCATTAAAATTAAATCAAATAGTTGACCCATCTGGCAGCCTAATTCTTTAATGAGACTGTACTTCCATGATAAAGTATAGCTTTGATACTGTTTTCCTGATTGATTTTATCACTTTCATAAATAGCACTGTTGACTACTAGAAAGTGGTTGTATTTATTGTTAGCTGATGTAACTATCCTAATTAGTTACTGTAAAGTGGAGTATAAACCATTACAGTTGGGTTGATAGAGAAAGTGAATAGATGAGTTATAATACCCATACCAAATATAAATATTGCACTTTTTTTCAGATCTCAAAAATGAATATATTTCATTCCAAATTTAAAAAGATGGAAGAAAAAAATTACTAATGGATAAAAGGCCATGATTTAAATATTTTCCCAGTTATTATTCATGTCTCTTTTCTAAAAATATTTTTTTAAATATATACTATGTTTCAGACACTGGTGAGCAAAAACAAGCTCTACCTTGAACTCTGGAAGCAAACTTTCTTTCAGGAGAGACACGTATTAAGAAGTCACACAAGTAAATATATAATTACAAATTGTGTTTAATGCAATGACCAAAGTTCTTAAGAGCTGTAAGAGAATATAAGAGCTATAAGAGAGATCGAATTTAGATTTGTGTTAGGGGAGGAGGGTGGACCAGAAGTATAAATAGAATTAGTCTGAGGGGAGGGGAGAACCCTCCATGGGGAAGCTAAATCAAAGAACTTAGCATACTGGAGAAACACAAGGAGGGTCTTGCAGCCAGAAAGCAGCTTGGAACATAAGAGGAGGGTGGAATAGGATGCATAGTCAGATCTTAAAGAACCTTGGAAAGCTTGGTAAGGTTTTTTTGTCTGTTAGTTTCCATTTATTAATTTTATCTCACAAACAGTGGAAGGTATTGATAGATTTTAATCAGAGACCATGTTATGATTTGCATTTTTCAAAGATAACTCTGACTGCTGTGTGGAGGATAAATTGAGATGAAAGAAGAGTAGGAGTAGAGAGACTCATTAGGAAGGAATCACACTGGTAAGAAATTATAGTGACTTGGACCAGGAGAGTGTCATTGGAGATGGAGAGAAGTAGTGAACTTGAGGTCTACATGGCATTCAGGCAGAAGACTTCCTTGGGTGATATGCAGGGTCTCAGGGAGAACTCCCAAGTATTTGTCTTGAGCAACCTGATACATTGAAATACCATTTATTGGGATTGGGAAGACTAAAGGAAGAACAGAGGCAAAATGGAAAGACATTTGAACAAGTTTAACTTGAGTAGTTATGTGAGATATCCAAGTAGATATCTTTATAGATATCTTAGTTTCTCAAAACTTAGACTTATAACAGATAATCCCTCAAATTGTTAATAGATCTATTTAAGAAAATATTTGGGATTGATATTACTTACATTTATTGTCAAACATTCTAATGAAAAAAAAGCTTGCAGCTGTCTTGCATGATAACCTTACCATTAGTCTATTTGAGAAGTCTGGATAGCATCCTATAATGTTTGATTTTCACAATACAAGAAATGACCTAAGAGCACTAGTTAGAAAATTTTTCCTTGCAACAGGACCAATCATTTTTATCCAAAAGTTTTCACTGACCCATCTTGCCAAGAATCAGTTTAGGTTTCAAAACTGTCATTCATACATATGTGGCAATATTTTTTATCACAACTCTTCTTTGCTGTATGCATTTCCTGCTAATAATGAACTTGTATTATATTAAAAGGTACAGTGGATACATATTAGCCAGACAAGTATATAATTTGAAAAACATGATTTTGTATTACGTTTTGTTTCAGGACAAAAGATGCTTTCCTTTTAAGATTTATAATAGTATCTGTTGCTATGTAACAAATTACCCCAAAACTTAGTGGCTTAAAATAACAATTACTCTTTCACAGTTTCTAAGGGTCAGGAACCTCAGAGAGTTTAGTTGGGTCCTCTGGCTCTGGGTCTTTCACAAGGCTGCAGTCATCACAAGGCCTGACTGGAAAGGATCTACTTTCCAGACAACTCATACAGTTGTTGTCAAGATTCAGTTCTTACAAGCTGTCAGACTAAGACCTCAGTTCCTATCGCAATCAAGGCCTCATCCCCTTCTTTGCTTCCTTGCTGTGTGGGCCTCTTCTTAGAGCATCTCACAGCATGACAGCTGGCTTCATTAGAATGAACAGCGAGAGTGCAAGAGAGAGAGAGAGTAAGCTAGCAGAATGAAAGTCACAGCTTTTTGTTACCTAATCACAGAAGCAATATCCCACCATTTTTGCCATATTCTGTTCATTAGAAGAAAGCCACTAGGTCCAGTCCACACCAATGGGGAGGTGATTACACAGTGGTGTTAATACCATGAGGCAGGAATCACTGGGAGTCATACAGAAGCTGCCTCCCACCAAGTTTTTAGTAAATTACTTTTAGTGGGCCTATGGTAGCTAAAAATTGGTGGTCTATAGGGCATTCAGGTAATCGTAATGCTTTATGAGCAGTGATAGTTGTGGGAAAATGCACAACTACAATCTGACCTCCGGATACAATCACAATTCTCTGAAAATCTGCAAGATCCTGTCTAAAGAACCCTAAGGTCCAAGCAAGGTCAAAACTTCTCAGGAAACCAAAGCCTGAGCCAAAATTAAGTACCAAGTATCATGCATATTCAGAAACTGATAGATCATGAACAGGGCAATTAGCAGGATCCCTTTGTGGTGCTCTCAGTTCTGCCCAGCTTCGTACTTAAAAATGTCAGTCTTAAAACTCAAAGTGCTGCTAACTAGTGTAAGAAACAAAGAAGGAGGAATAAGACTTTTTACCTTTCAAATCAAGATTCATACAGAGAATCTTGAGTCAAGATTTAAGCCAGTCTTGTTAGTAAAAATGAGAAAACAAAATAATGATGGAGGCGGGGGCCAGAGGGACTGCTCGGCCCTGGTAAATGTAGAAAAAGCCAGTCAATGTTATTTGAATGTACGAAGTGTTGCAATTTTATTGCCACTGCAGATCTGTTTGTTGTTGATGTGGATGCTGTTAGTGATGATAACAAAAGTTTTTTAAAAAATTCAATAACAGTGGAAATTCAGCAAAATTTTAAGTTATCTAATGCATTAAACACTGAAGCTTATTTTAGAAGGACAAAAGAATTATGATTATTAACATCAAAGATGACCAAAAATTAAGTTGGAATAATAATAAGCATGATTATTGCCACAACAAAAATATCAGTGAATGAACCACTGTTAAGATGTTTTGATAAAATAAGACTAAAAAGAGCTTTAAATAATGAAAAGACAAAAGTTGAATTAGAGTAGTGCCTACATTTTCCCATGTACCTCAGATTATCTGAAGGCACTTAGAAAATTCTTTGAAACTTTATTTCTTCTGTTCTCCAATTCCAGTATTGTTTCAATCACGTATGTACTGTTCACCACTCATTGAGGTAGGCACTAGATGTCTACCAGTGGGAATCACTATTAAATAAAATTAAGGAAAGCAGCATCTGTCATCGCTGAGTTTATAATCTAGAAAGGGAAATATCTCACTTACTCCTTTACGATAGTAGTTTGATTCTCCCTCAGTGATGGGGAGTATCAGTGGAAAAAAATAGAGAATATTCCTAATGGCTTTTATGCCATAGTATTTCTAAGAGATTATGGCATATCAAAGTTATTTAGGTTTTACAGACAGAAGAATCACAAAAGTGATAAATATTTTTAAATAGGATTTTTAATAACTTTATGAAATATTAGCCTCTTCTTTATGTCAAGCCTCTGGTTAGGGTAGTTGTATATATGCTCCTTTATAATGCTAGGTGATATAGTAACTTCATGGACTAGGCTGAACTTATGGCTTTGCCTGTCATGAATAAGAATTTATACTGATGTGCCCAAGAAAAATAAAGGCACTATCTTGATAGTGCAAAAAATATGTATATTAACATTGAAATTTCAGTCTCTAAAATATTAACTTCCTTGCAGACTTTCAAAACTATAAGTACTAGTTGTTAATTTCAAACCAATACAAAATATTGTAAAATTATAATTTGAATCTTTAAAAATTACTCAATATGTATATATTTTACAGACTAGAGTGTAAGTTCTGTAAAAAAAAGAATTAGGTGTGCTTATTTGGGTTTTTTAAAATTTGCTGTTACAAACAATGCTACAGTGAACAGTCTTCCGTAAACATATTTTTGTATAGTTTTTTTCAATAGATCTATAGGGTAAATTCCTAGAAATGAAAAATTCAATTTTCAAAAAACGTGTGCCTTTTTAATTCTAAGTATTGCCAATCGTTCTTTTAAAAAGTTGTATCAACAACTGATAATCTGTGATAATGCTTATTTCCCCAAGGTTCACCCCTATTTAATAATATCAAAAATTGTAACCTACCAATAGGAAGGATGAAAAATTATATCTCATTTCTATGTGCATTACTTCAATTATGAATAAAGTACAGCAATTTTAAATATTTTATTTGCAATATATTTTTCTTTTTATATGAATTTCAGTTCATGACCTTTTCCCATTTTTGTATTAGATTGTTGATCAATAGTTACTGATTTGCAAGAATTCTTTGGAAAATACCTAAATTAGCTTTTTATTATACATAGTATGAACATTTTTCCCTGTTTAAAGCTTTGTTTACATTATTTTTGCTTTTAGAGTGTCAACTTTATTTGTTACATTGTGGTATTTTGCGATATGGCAACTTGGCTTCTCTGGAATTGCTAATTTGAGGTTTATTATTGTTACTTATTACCTGCCTAGAAAGAGCACTAGCACTATTCATAAACGTGATCTTTGTGTACTTTTTTTTCTCCTTTAAGTGAAGGTTATTAATTAGTAGTCCAGTGGTTAATAGTTTTTATACCTTGATACTATTTCAGGTTAGTTTATCTTAGCAAATAAGCTATTTAGTCATAGTTCTTCAGCCATAAATCTCCTCTTCCAAAGCAAATATCCTGCAAGGATAGAACAAACAGGATCAAAACACAATGAGATGTCTGAACTCTTTAATGCTGGATTGGCCTGACTAAGGTGTGGGAGATGAAAAGAACATACCTGAGGTAGCCTTGACTGTATGAGGAAATCTGTCTTTTTCAATTAACATAAATTTGCCAAATATTATAAATTTTTAGTTAGCAAAACATTATGGCCCTGATTTATGTTGAAAAACAGTGAAATATTTCTGCCATCTTTTTGTACCATATTTCCCCGTTGTTTTTCTGAAAAATGAAGATGTTTTTATTAAGAAGTAAAGTTCTAAAACCTCCATAACACATATACTTAATATAAATACCATATAATCACATGTAACTTTAAAGCTCTCTGTTAGCTTCATCAGATCCCCAAACCTGTGGAGAGTTTAGCAAAAAGTGGAAAGAAAAAGCAGGAGGTGGCATACTTCTTTTTTAAATGACTTTTTGTTTTCTTTTTTTTAATTGAACCATCATTGATATACAATCTTTTTTTTCTATGAAGACATCATTTATATACAGTCACATGAGCAACATTGTGGTTACTAGGTTCCCCCCATTATCAAGGCCCCACCACATACATCATTACAGTCACTGTTAATCAGCATACTAAGAGTAAGATGTTATAGAGTCACTACTTGTCTTCTCTGTACTATACTTCCTTCCCTGTGCCCCCCCTACAATACGTGTGCTAATCATAATGCCCCTTAATCCCCTTACCCCTCCCTTTCCACCCACCCTCCCCAGTCCCTTTCTCTTTGGTAACTGTTAGTCCATTCTTGGGTTCTGTGAGTCTGCTGCTGTTTTGTTCCTTCAGTTTTTGCTTTGTTGTAACACTCCACAGAGGAGTGATATCATTTGGTACTTGTCTTTCTCCACCTGGCTTATTTCACTGAGTATAATACCCTCTAGCTCCATCCATGTTGTTGCAAATGGTAGGATTTGTTTTCTTCTTAAGGCTGAATAATATTCCATTGTGTATATGTATCACATCTTTATCCATTCATCTACTGATGGACACTTAGGTTGCTTCCATTTCTTGGCTACTGTAAATAGTGGCTGCGATAAACATAGGGGTGCATCTGTCTTTTTCAAACTGGGATCCTGCGTTCTTAGGGTAAATTCCCAGAAGTGGAATTCCTGGGTCAAATGGTATTTCTATGTTTAATGTTTTGAGGAACCTCCAGACTGCTTTCCACAACGACTGAACTAATTTACATTCCTGCCAGCAGTGTAGGAGGGTTCCCCTTCCTCCACACCCCTGCCAGCATTTGTTGTTTGTCTTTTGGATGGTGGCCAACCTAACTTGTGTGAGGTGATATCTCATTGTGGTTTTAATTTGCATTTCCCTGATGATTAGCGATGTGGAGCATCTTTTCATGTGCCTGTTGGCCATCTGAATTTCTTCTCTGGAGAAGTGTCTGTTCAGATCCTCTGCCCATTTTTAATTGACTCATTTTCTTTTTTGTTTGTTGAGGTGTGTGAGCTCTTTATATAATTTGGATGTCAACCCCTTATCTGCTATGTCATTTATGAATATATTCTTCCATACTGTAGGATGCCTTTTTATTCTACTGATGGTATCCTTTGCTGATGGTATCCTTTGCTGTACAGAAGCTTTTTAGTTTGATATAGTCCCACTTGTTCATTTTTGCTTTTGTTTCCCTTGCCTGGGGAGATATGTTCATGAAAAAGTTGCTCATATTTATATTCAAGAGACTTTTGCCTATGTTTTCTTCTAAGAGTTTTATGGTTTCATGACTTACATTCAGGTCTTTGATACATTTTGAGATTAGTTTTGTGTATGGAGTTAGGCAGTAATCCAGTTTCATTCTCTTACATGTAGCTGTCCAGTTTTGTCAACACCAGTTGTTGAAGAGGCTGTCATTTCCCCATTGTATATCCATGGCTCCTTTATCATATATTAATTGACTATATATGCTTGGGTTAATATCTGGACTCTCTAGTCTGTTCCATTGGTCTATGGGTGTGTTCTTGTGCCAGTACCAAATTGTCTTGATTACTGTGGCTTTGTAGTAGAGCTTGAAGTTGGGGAGCATAATCCTCCCTGCTTTATTCTTCCTTCTCAGATTGCCTTGACTATTTGGGGTCTTTTGTGGTTCTTTATGAATTTTAGAACTGTTTGTTCCAGTTTGTTGAAGAATGTTGTCGGCATTTTGATAGGGATTGCATTGAATCTGTAGATTGCTTTAGGCAGGATGGCCATTTTGACAATATTTATTCTTCTTACCCAAGAGCATGGGATGAATTTCCATGTTTATTAATGTCCTCTTTAATTTCTCTCAAGAGTGTCTTATAGTTTTCAGCGTACAGGTCTTTCACTTCCTTGGTTAGGTTTATTTCTAGGTATTGTATTCTTTTTATGCAATGTGAATAGAATTGTTTTCCTGATTTCTCTTTCTGTTAGTTCATCGTTAGTGTATAGGAATGCCACAGATTTCTGAGTTTTAATTTTGTATCCTACAACTTTGCTGAATTCAGGTATTAGTTCTAGTAGTTTTGGAGTGGATTCTTTAGGGTGTTTTATGTACAATATCATGTCATCTACAAACAGGGACAGTTTAACTTCTTCCTTATACTGATCTGGATGCCTTTTATTTCTTTGTGTTGTCTGATTGCCATGGCTAGGACCTACAGTACTATGTTGAATAGAAGTGGGGACAGTGGGCATCTTTGTCTTGTGCCCAATCTTAGAGGAAAAGCTTTCAGCTTTTCACTGTGAGTATGGTGTTGGCTGTGGGTTTGTCATATATTGCCTTTATTATGTTGAGATCCTTGCACTCTGTACACATTTTGTTGAGTGTTTTTATCATGAATGGGTGTTGAATTTTTTCAAATCCTCTTTCAGCATCTATGGAGATGATTGTGTGATTTTTGTCCTTTTTATTGATATAGTGGATGATGTTGATGGATTTTCGAATGTTGTACCATTCTTGCATCCCTGAGATGAATCCCGCTTGATCATGGTGTATGATCGTCTTGATGTATTTTTGAATTTGGTTTGCTAATATTTGGTTGAGTATTTTTGCCTCTATGTTCATCAGGGATGTATTGTCTGTAGTTTTTTTTTTGTGGTGTCTTTGCCTGGTTTTGGTATCAGAGTGATGGTGGCTTCATAGAATGAGTTTGGAAGTATTCCCACCTCTTCTATTTTTTTAAGGAAAACTTTAAGGTATTATGCCTTCTCTAAATGTCTGATAAAATTCAGCAGTGAAGCCTTCTTTTCCAGGGGTTTTGTTCTTGGGTAGTTTTTTGATTACCGATTCAATTTCATTGCTGGTAATTGGTCTGTTCCGATTTTCTGTTTCTTCCTGGGTCAGTGTTGGATGACATACAATCTTATGCTGAATTCAAATGTACAACACAATGGTTCAACAGTCACCCATATTATTAAATCCTCACCCCCTCTACTGTGGTTACTATCTATCAATGTATGACTGTATTCTCCATGCTGTACTACAGTCCCCGTGACCAATTTGTATTGTGATTGTGAATTTAAATGCCTTTTTGTTTCCTTTAGCATTATATACATGTGTTTCTCTTGATCAAGAGATAAAAGATCATTTTGATAGGCCAAACATTTTTTTAAATGCTTTTTTAACCACAACATATATTTTTGCAAATTACTAGAGCAATATACATTCATTTTAGAAAGTTTTTAAAATATGAGTAAGCAACTTGGCATTTTTACAAAATGTTTTCCATTAACTACATACAATTTTATAACCTGATTCACTTAATATATTATAAATAACTTCCTATGTCATTATACATGATCTTCTATTAAGTAATTTAAATGAATTTAAATCTATTGTATTGTTTTACCATAATTTAATTCATTATTGTTACTACAGAGATGTTTTAAAATACCGGTACCATAAACATACTTGAAGCTAAATATTTGCACATATATGCAATTATTGCAGGGGACACAAATTCCTCAAACTGTAATTGAGCTAAAAAGTACTTAGAATTGTTAGGAAGGGCTTATATTAATTAGAAAAACAATTAGACTACTTATGAAGATGCCATTTAAGAACTACAGGTTTTAAAACTCTCCAGGTGTAAGGTAAGAGAGAAATAGTGATTTTTTAATAATAGATACTATTTCATGTTTCCCTCTAATCACAAAATACATTATCATAAATACTTTGTTGTAAGAATGACCTAAATCATAAAAGTTGTATGTGTAAAAATACATAGTGATTAGTTAGAATTTAATTTGATGTACTTCCTATGGTACAGGGACTGAGAAACTTATTCAAAATTTCTGTACTTTTTACTGTGGCTTTTTTATACCTTCAGTGAGACTGACACATAATAGAGCAGAATGATGTGAAGCAGATAACGGCAGCGAGTGTGTCCCATCAAAGAGCCTCCCTACAGTAGTTCAGACTGTGAGAGAAAGTTTAGCCATGAGTTAATAGTTGGCTTTGAGGATGGCAAGTCATCCGCCATTCTCAGTAAGCAGGTCAAAATAGTGGGCCAGCATTTTGACAGGTTGATAGGAATGGTTTAAGACTTCGGGTGTATGTACATAGCATTAGAAGCATACTGCCTATGGAAACTTTTTGGCAAAAAAGGTAACAATTATGAGTAAGATGAACTCTTTCAACTTGGTCCTTTACAGCTGGCAGTACCTTTTGTCCTAGTCATTTCACTGCAAGCATTAATTTAAAGGTTCTTGTTAGTCTGATGACATACTATATGGAATTTTAAATATTTTATCTTTTTGAAAAGATATAGGATTTTAGTGAAAATACACACCAGTGTAGGGGGAACAAAGCAACAAATTTGGATTTCATTTCCTCTCTGCTACCGTTATTACATGATATAGAGAAAGACAACTCAAAAAAAACATTATGTCATGTACTTAGCGCTCTACTTAATTTGGTGGAGTGAATAAGAAATATACTATGTGGCTCCTGCACACAAGGCGTTTAGTGCATTGGTATTTAGTTGTTTCCAAATACTGCTGTAGTAAATGTACTTATAACTAAATATTTAGGGCACAAATTCCTAGAAATGAAATTGTTGAGTTAAGAGTATCTGGAATCATATCTACAGATAATGCTAGTAATATATTAATATACATTTTGCCTTTTTAAATAATTTCCCAGAATGGTACTGAATAACCTTTTAATTGTTCAGTGTAAGTAATACAAAGGAAAGGAAGGCCTCAAGGAAATTGAACTTGGCCCTGTAGAATGGGTGGGATACAAATAAACAGAGAGGAAAGGAGAGAGGGTAAAAAATAACATAAATGAAGCAGAAGTACAATTGTGAATATGATATATGTGAAGAGACAGGTCAGAGGTCAGCCTAGCAGGAACAGAAGTTCCTGTGGGATATTAGGTAGACGAGGCTAAGCAAAATTATTCAGAGCCTTCAGTGCAGAGGCACTTAGACCTCATGTGATAGGGAATAAGAAGCCATTGTAGAGTTTTGAAAGCAGCAAAGGTTACTTCATAGAAATAGCATTTTAGGAACGTCAGTATTACTTAGCATTGTAGATGATTAATTGAAGCCATTTGGTGTTAGAGGTAAGAGTGCCAGCTAAGAAACAATCATAACAATATAGTATAATAAAAATAGTCAAGTGGTGTGCTGGGTAGGCTGGTAGCAGTGAGAATGGAGGAAGGGATTCATATGAGAAACACTGTAGAGAAAAATGTTACCTATGATTTGATGACTAAAGAGATGCGAAGGGTAAAGAAGTTGTTGGATTTTAAGATTTTTCTGCCTAAGAGGTGGGAATGACACAGTGCCATCAATAGAATGTCTTTAGTTCAGTGTTAAGAACTAATTTCATTTTCTTTCTGTGTAACCCTAACTTAGAAACTTATGAGAAAAAATATTAAGTTGAGTTTCAGAACAGTACTGAATCAGATGACAGATAGAAAACTCATCAAAGTTGGCTTCCAGAAGCTGAGAAGCAAAAGAAGGGAAGGGCTTCTAAGGATTCTTCTTTGGGAATAATAAAAATATCCATGAGAATGTCTTTGGAATGATAGCAGTTTAGATTATATAACCCTATTTCTCACATAATTGAACTCTTTCTGTTGAGCTTAGCACTATAAGTCAGAATGTCCAAAGTTATTCTGAATGATAACGATTATTCTTAAGAGCTGTATCTCAAACCGTTCAAAGATAGGCTAAATGTCAAGGCTGTGGTTTGAGGTGTCATTCTTCAAAAGGCAATATGTAACTCCTCTACTGGGCAAACAGCAGATCAGCTCCTGAGGTGGTATCACTGGGAAAAATTATTTGAACCAGGCTGGGACGTGAATATTTGAAAGTCCCCAGCAAGTAGAAAGAATTTTTATAAATATTTTGTTTAAAAAGGCACATGATGAGGATGGGCTACTAGCAAAGATTTACAGCAATTTTATTCCTTAATATCACATAGGTTATTTACTCAAAAGAAGTATTTCTACCAAATTTAAGTTACAAAACACATACCAGAAGATGTAAACATGATCATATTGTCCAAACCTAGACTATCTAAGAAAAAACAATAAATTATAATTTTCATGTATCATCCTTTAGAGAGTATTTGAAAAACTTTCAGGATTTTATTAGGAGGCAGATTTTGAGGTTCTTCTCTTCACAACCAGATGAGAATTGCTCTACCTATTAAGATAAAAGAACAGTTTTTATTAGCCTTACAAACTGCCCCCTAATACTCTGTAAATCATAATTATTATAAATATGAGAGCTTATTTATTATCTTTGCTGCCAAATTTGTTAGTTTCTAGGATATAAAAATCTTTGTATATTGTTAAAAGTCCAAATACTGTAATTCTAAAGGAAATCATATGAAATCTCCATTTATTTATTAATTGTAAATAATTTGAGCATAAGTATAATTCACAATTAAGATCACTGTAACTCAGTCCCTGATGCAGTTTACTAGTGTCCTATCAGCTCCAAGAGTTAATGTATCCCTGTCACTAACTTAACTACCAGTGAATAATCTAGATAATAAAAATAAAGCCCATTGGTCTTTAATGCTAACACTTTAACACATAAAAGAAAGATGTATGTCATTTAATTTGAAGTCTAATATGATGCTTGAGTAGTATTAACCGTGAAGTGAATGGATATTAAAAAATGGAAATTGCATTTATAAATGGCATATAAAAATCAGAAATCAGAAAGAAATGAAACTCAGTCAGAAATGCTCATCTTTCATGCATCCAGAATTCCTTATCTGTACAATACAAAAACTGTGTATTTTTGGAATAGACACTATTTTTGAGAAAGATGAAAATATTTTCAAGCCTGTTTATTTCTTTCACATATATGGT
The DNA here is from genome assembly GCF_030020395.1 of Manis pentadactyla. Taxonomy (NCBI): domain Eukaryota; kingdom Metazoa; phylum Chordata; class Mammalia; order Pholidota; family Manidae; genus Manis; species Manis pentadactyla. The sequence goes on along the minus strand of NC_080029.1, from coordinate 61,951,500 downwards.
ACAAACCTTTGTAATATTTTCTGTTTTATATGTTGTTTTGATGGCATTTCAAATTAAATAATGTATTTCCTATTACTAGTATGTGCCATAAGCTTTCCAGAGATATCTGCCTTTCATGGCTATATTACTTAGCTAAATTTTGATATTTTAGAAAGATTTTATCTTATTCATATAAAAAAGTAGGACTCTATATATCTAAGTCCGATAACATGCTGTTACCACAAAGAAGCAGTGACTCCTAGCAGACTAATATCATGAATGAGATTAAATGTCATTCACACATCTGTTTACTGTACCTTATCTTAAAACCAAGGATCAACTTTCCATAGGAAAAAAAAACTTTTAGGACAATGCAGTTGAGCAGTTCTCAAAACAATATTTAAGAAGGAAATGGCCCATCATTCTTAATGGTTAACAAAAGATATTCTAAAAATAGTGAAACAGGTATTTTGAATAGGACAGTGGATACAGCCAACAAACAGTCCATTTCAGTCTAAAAGAATAAGGGATTTCTATGTGCCTTCAAATGTAATTTAAGCAGATGTTTATATGAATTGTCCTAGAAGCTGGGGAGCAGGAGCAAAATACAAAAACCAGAATAAGAAAAAGAAGGAATATTCCCGCTAATCTGCATCCTTTTAAAAAATACCACTAACATACCTTGTTTCAATTCTTAGAAATCAAAAGTTTTGAATGGAATAGTTAAAATGGTTATCAATTTGTTTTTTCCTACATACTGTCCTGCCTGCTTATTTTTGACTCTGATGCTTCTCCTATAGAAGATGCATAAGCAATCCACATCAATGGCAGCCTCATTCCTTTGTATGCTATATTTTTCCTCCTGTTAAATTATGAAACAAAAAATAAAGAGCCAAAGATGCTGGTTTTCAAAATCAGTAGTTCATTGCTATCACACTGACTGAATTCTTCCTCTATGAAAATGTTAACCTTGTTTTAGTTCTCAGAGTGAAGTTTCATTTAACATCTTTCCCACCAAGGTCCAAAAGTCCTTCCATTTAAAATGGGAGGAAACTATTCTTGTCACATAACTGCTTTATTATTTTATGTGCTTCTACAAAAGCCCTTGACTGAGTAAAATACTTACCAGAAATCTTCACCTGAGGTAATTTGCTTTCTTTTTCTTGAAAATTACATTTTGGGATCATCATCAAAATTTCAATCCATTACTTTAGAATTGAGAATGTAAATGAAATTTCTCCTTATTCCCAGTTTTTTTGTTGGTGTGTGTATATATTTATTCATAAGCAATAAATAACATGCTATTGTTTTTGAGAGCCTGTTCTGCTAGTTACCAAGTATAGCTGATCAACAAAATATATGTTGTCTCTGCCCTCATGGAGCCTCATGTGCTTGTTACTAGTGTTGAGTTTTCTGGGAAATCTTAGATATGATTTGAATATCCTCTGAGAGACAAAGTGAAGAAGCTCAATAAAATTGTCACTTGATCTTAATTTATTCTATTACCTCAATCACTTTCTGAAGTTAAGTTAGGAGCTTAGGGCTTAAGCAAAAGAATTCCATTATCTTCTGTAAGTACTTTCCTAACAGTATCAGCCACTGCACTAGTGCTGCCATAGGCTAACTGGAATCCAGTGGACTGACCAGATAGCTAATGTACTAATAAAGTCTTAATTAAATCCTGGTAAACTTAGGCCAAAGTTAGTATTTTAAAATCCAAAACCTGAAATAAAGTTACCTTAGAGATACTATAAAAAAGGAAATATAGCTTTAATCCTGTTGCATGTTCTAATTTGTGTTCTAATTTAAATGGGGCAAAACAAAAGTAAAGAATGCGAAGTTTTGCTTGTTTTGATTGTGAGATATCAATTGATACCTAAAATTCCTCCATCAGAGATTCACAGATTTGGGTTAAAGCTTTGTTTTATAATAAAATACAGATGCTCTTGGTAATGTTTTTTTCAGTCACATAACGTTATTATCAAAAAAACATTTGTTTTTTAAAGCTAATGTTCAGAAGCAATGGGAAAAGAATATGAGGAGACTGGATTCTGAATGGAAAGTAAGAGAAGTGCCATTGGGTAAGATTCTGCCTAACAGTGGTGTTTAGTTTTCTTTTCCTCTCTCTTTCTAGATTTTTTATTACTGTTGGAATTCCATTTTAATAATTGTCATTACCAAATTATTTTAGGCATAGCTCTTTGAGAAATAAAGGCAAACTTTTCCGCTTTCACAGTTCTGCCCCATGACTGAACTAAACAGAACAAACGTTACTGGGACCATTTCATATCAGGCATAGGGAAGACATGGTCCCAAACCATTTCGAGAACCATGTTAATAATGTAAGCTTTATTTCCTGAGTATCATCTTGTGTTTGGTGATGATCTAGGTTGGGAAAATTATATACTTAATTTACATTATTGATTTGAAAGTTATCATTTTTAGGTCAAAAACTAGAGCTGAGAAAGCAGTACTTTTGCTGAAGGTAGGCTTTTTTCCTGAATGTATTTAAACAAAACCTATATACTCTCATTCAGCCTACATAAGCTGTCAGTTCACCAACATTTCAGGACTGGTGGAAATTCTCAAATCTCATATCAGTCATAGGAAACTGGAGAAACCCAAACATAGTAGATCAAGCAGGTAGTAAGAGAGCCTTTTTAAATGCTTCTTTGGTTTCTGTTTAACCTCAAAGATCTTGATATGAGGATTGACAGAAAGACAAATGCTTGATTCTGATTGTTATAGCATAGCCACATAAATTTATCAATGACTTATTAAGTAGACTAAGGTTTTTAACACAATCTTTTCCTAAGGAAGACGTTTTTAGAAATTTCCCTAGTCATTTATTTGCATTGGTAATATTTTAATGTAATACACAAATATCATTTAAATATGTTTTTTAATAAAAATCCTAAAAGTGGTGTTCATCTAGAGTCCCTATTCGTTATCTACCTATAATGAAATATTTTAGATATCCTTTTCAAAATATTTTATATGAATTTATATAGGAAATAATTGACCTGTATCTTCTTTCCTTCAGTAAATTGGTGTAGTGATAATTACTTTAGCTTTCTAAATTCTGCTAGTATCAATTTTTTCCTCATTTTTCTCTAGTATAATTAGTTGGAATCTTATTTTTGCTATTATGGTTATAATGTCCAATTCTAGTTAAATAAATTAGGCCCATGTTCAAATCAACCAATATGTTAGCACCAATCTTACTAACAAGAATACAAAAATGTTTTAGATTTTAAATTTTATAAAAACAAGATCTATATGTAATTCCCTCTCCATTTAAAGGTGAACCTTTTTGATTTTTTTTAATGATGTCTTTTTTGATAGGGCAAAATGCACAATACCATCATAATATTGTTAAATGGGTAATATTTTGGAATTTGTTATTTGATTCTCATACTGTGGCTTATGGACTTCTCAGTGATGTATCTTAAGTGTTGAAATGACAATAGACAAACTCTTTAAATTAAATTTAGAGTAAGTGCTATGTGCTGTGAACCACACTAGGCATGATATCAATTTCAGCAAGCAGTGGTCTACAAACACACCATATTTGCCAAGTATCATAACCTAGAAACTCTTCTTTCCATGCCGCAGATTATCAGATTAGACATCTCTGGATATCTGTAAAAGCTCAAATTAAGCCTTTAAGTAATGTCATTGAACTAGTTTCCAGTGTTTTCAGATGACACCCTACAGCCACTCCAGTTCCCCCAGCTGCAGATCCACCTAGTCACTCACTGGCCTACCAGCTAAGGACTTATGCTCTGACAGCCAAGCGGATCCTAGTTACTATACATTGGGTCTTGTAGGTCTAGTGGCATCTCAGGAATTAAGTTCTATAATTGGTAAGTAAGGAGGAAGAACTCCAATATATCTTGACTTCAACAGTCATTTGACAGTATCTCAAAATGTTTTTGTGGATAAGATCAAGAAATGATTGCACAGCTCAGAGAATTCATAGCTAATTGAATAGGATTACATATTATGACCCAGTAGGGTTAGTTGTCTCTGAAGACTATGTCTTAGTACTTTACCCTTAGCTCTTTCCTGTTCAACATTTTTCAATAACTAAGTTAAAAAAAATAAAAGGGAGGCTTATCGTAAGTACAGGAAGTGATAGACAAACTCAAGATGCCAAAAGATATTAGTTGCTGGGAAAATGGGCTAAATTTACCAGGATGATGTCTGACATGGATAAAGGTAAAATCTTGCATTCAGGATCAATATTGCAGAATAAAATTGGCCACAAAGGTTTTGCAGCTGCTCACGTCAAAAGGTAGAATCTATTTCCCCACACTTTGAATCTGGGCTTGCCTGTCACTCTCTTTAAATAATAAAACAAACCAGGTAATATTGTACAGCTTCTGAACAAGGCCTCACGAGGCCTTGCTGATTCCAGCATTGCCCTCTTGCTGACTTGTGTTCACAAGGTAAATAAATCTGGGCTAGTTGATTAACAATGAGATATCACATAAAGAGAGAGTCCTAACAGAAGTCAGTGCCAATCATCAGGCATATATCCACATAGGCCCAGTTGACTTCAGCTGCATGAGTGATTCCAGACAAGGCTATCAGAGCTTCCCAGCTGGGCCAAGCCCAAATGGACATGATTAACTTAAAATGCTGTTTTAAGCCCCTAACTTTTGGGTGGTTTATTATGTAGCAATAAATGATACAGAAATATTGTTTACATGCATTATAGGAGAGACTTCTTGGCTTGGCTTGGTAGGCAAAGCAGTTGTGTATATTAGTATTAGTATCATGTAAATCCAATAGTAAAACATGGCAGCATTAAAATAAAAGTCTAAATCAAGGGAGATACCAGTCCTGCTTTCCTTTATAATGATTACACTGGCTTATTATGAAGACAGTAGACATGCTCAATATTTTTAAAGACACTAGACATGTACAAAGAACACCGATAATGCTGAGCAGTCTAAAAACTTTAATGTACAAGCCATTTGAAGATTGGAAGTGTTATCCTGAGAAAAAAAATACGGTAAAGACATGACAACTGTCAACATTTTAACACCACCCATAAGAAATCAAGTAGGATAGTGATATAAAAGGGTAGGTCTACGCAGATGAGTGGACAAGCCAAGGAGGTAGATTTCCTATTAAAATAAGGAATAACATGACCATGTAATTATTATTGAGTTCCCCATTCTTACCACTTTCTACCAATTCTTATTTACACTTTCTTCACCATGATTTTCAACCCCTTCTCCCCATCTACTTCACCATTCATCTTTTCAATTACAAACTCTCTGTTTGTTTAAAATGTAAACAAACTTTTTTATCTCCTCTTCTCAACCTCATTGTCCTCATTTGATATTCATTTATTATCTGTAGTCTCTAGCTATAACTGGGTCGACATTCTCACCTGACACTCCTTTTACATGTTCCAGGTTACCTCCCCTTCTTGTCCCGTTAAACCTTCATTGTTATCTTCCAGCCTTTTTCTTAACCCTATACTTTCATTCACCTCCTTCTCCTTGGAAAAAAGGAATCCAGTAGGCATACTAGATTTAAAAAGGTATCATCTTCCTCCCTTATAATTTAGTGTCTTCCTGGTCTTCTCTAATATGGTCCATAAACATTCATATGCCATCCATTTCTTTAAAAGCTTCCTGAGCCATACATCCCCCTATAACCACAATCCTCTTTACTTTATAGCCAAGCTTTTATAAAACAGCCTATACTTAGTCTTCACAGCTTCACATTCCATTTAGGCTTCATACTGCTTCCATCATGCCATTAAAACTGCACTGAAGAATACAGAGATTCATGATGGCAATATGAGAGGTGAGACAGAAAACTCTTCCCAAAGTCACATATAATATGAAAATATAGTTAATAAAACTAATCCTAAAAGAGGAACAGGAAAGAAGGCTGCGCCAGACTGCATACCCCTGGAGAACAGAGCAGACCTCAGGAAACAGGGTAAGGTACCAAAGCCTTGATACAGTGGAAACCAAGCCCTTCCCCGACCCCAACTGACCAGCGGGAGGAAGAGAAATGGAGCAGGGAGGGAATGGAAGCCTAGGACTGCTGAACACCCAGCCCTGGAGATCTGCTTTGGGAGCACAAACCTACATTGCATGGTGCTCTGGAGATTAATGGGGTTGGAAAGCTAAGACAGGCAGAATACTTGGAGAGACTGAGATTCCAGCCATTTGTGGAGGACAGGTATCAACATCTAGCTGCTTTGGAACAAAGGAAAGGCAGGCAGTCTGAGAGGCTTCGTAGCGGTGAGAGGGCTGCTGAAGGGGTGCAGTTTGCATGGAGCTTACTGTACAGGAGAAGGGATAGGTGGACAGGTTGTCTGGGCACGCTCTGCCCAGCAGGTTGGGAAATTTCAGGAACTTCAGAAGCTCCATCCCCCTGGTTGGCTACTCAGCTCCAAGGCCTGCCACTGTGATGTGCAGCTTGCTGTGCCTTCCTTCTGGCCAGCTGGCACCAGCTCGCAAACCGGGAGTCCCTGCTCTGGTGTCAGGCCACCCAGAGGGAGGCCCCACCTATGGCAGCTACAAACGGAAAGCACAGAGGCTTACACCTGTGTGCTTACTGGTTCTGACAATGGAGACAGGCACTGCAGCCAGGAAGCAGGAAACAGCTCTTTCCTCCCCACAGGCACCAGCTCTGCTCCCCTGCAACCCCCAACGTCATTCCATGGGTTGAGCAGCTCCAAAGACTAGAGCTTCTAGGCACTAGAGGGCGCCAAACGGAAATATAAAATGTCAAAGGAACGTGGTTCAGACCAAAATCTCAAAAACTCCAGAAAAAGGACCAAATAAAACTGAACTCACCAATCTTCCTGAAATAGAGTACAGAATAAAAATCATGAACATGGACATGGAGGTACAGAAAAATATTCAAGGACTCAGGGACAAATTTAGGGTAGAGATTCAATCATTAAGACATTCCGTATCTGAAATGCAACATACAATGGAGGGATTTAAAAGCAGATTAGATGTAGTAGAAGACACTGAATGGAATAGAAATTAGAGAAGAGGAATACAAAGAAGCTGAGGCACAGAGAGAAAAAAAGATCTCTAAGAATTAAAGAATATTGAGAGAACTGTGTAACCAATCAAAACGGAACAATATTCGCATTACAGGGGTACCAGAAGAAGAAGAAAGAGAAAAAGGGATAGAAAGTGTCATTAAAGAGGTAATTGCTGAAAACTTCCCCAATCTGGGGAAGGAGATAGTCTCTCAGGCCATGGATGTGCACAGATCTCCCAACACAAGGTACCCAAGGAAGACAACACCAAGACATAGAATAATTAAAATGGCAAAGATCAAGGATAAGGACAGACTTTTAAAAGCAGCTAGAGAGAGAAAAAACATCACATACAAAGGAAAACCCACCAGGCTATCATCAGACTTCTCAAAAGAAACCTTACAGGCCAGAAGGGAGTGGCATGATATATTTAATAGAGTGAAGCAGAAGGGCCTTGAGCATAGAATACTCTACCTGGCAAGATTATAATTCAAATTTGAAGGAGGGATTAAACAATTTTCAGATAAGCAGAAGGTGAGAGAATCTACCTCCCACAAAACACCTCTATAGTACATTTTGGAGGGATGGCTATAGATTGAAGTATTCCTAAGGCTAAATAACTGTCACCAGGGCAAATAAAACCACAACAAAGTAGAACAATTAGTTACTAAGCAGATGCAAAATCAAATCAACTACCCCCAAAGTCAATCACAGGATAGACAAAGAGTATAGAATATGATACCTAATATATATAGAATGGAGGAGGAAGAAAAGGAGGAAATAAAAGAACCTTTACACTGTGTTTGTAATAGCATACTAACTGGGTTAAACTACACCATTAGATAGTAAGGGAATTACCCTTGAACCTTTGGTAACCATGAATCTAAAACCTGGAATGGCAATAGGTACATCCCTATCAATAATCACCCTAAATGTAAATGGACTGAATGCACAATCAAAAGACAGAGAGTCACTGAGTGGATGAAAAAACCAGACTGTCTATATGCTGCCTACAAGAGATTCATTTCAGACCCAAAGACATACGTAAACTGAAAGTAAAGGGATGGAAAAAGATATTTCATGCAACTAATAGGGAGAAAAAAGCAGGAGTTGCAGTACTTGTATCAGACAAAATAGACTTCAAAACAAAGAAAGTAATGAGAGACAAAGAAGAAGATTGCCTAATGATAAAGGTGTCAGTCAACAAGAGGTTATAACTATTATAAATATCTATGCACCCAACACAGGAGCACCTACATATGTGAAACAAATACTAACAGAATTAAAGGGGGACATACAATGCAATGCATTCATTTTAGGAGACTTCAAAACACCACTCACTCCAAAGCACAGATCAACCAGACAGAAAATAAGCAAGGAGAAAGAGGTACTGAACAACATACTAGAACAGATGGAACTAACAGACATCTACAGAACATTTCATTCAAAAGCAACAGGATACACATTTCTTCTCAAGTGCACATGGAACATTTTCCAGAATAGATCATATACTAGGCCACAAAAAGAGCCGCAGTAAATTGAAAAAGATTGAAATTGTACCAACCAGCTTCTCAAACCACAAAGGCATGAAACTAGAAATAAATTAACACAAACAAAATGAAAAAGCCCACCAACACATGGAGGCTTAATAACATTCTAAATAATCAATGAATCAATGACAAAATAAAAACAGATCAAGCAATATATGGAGACAAATGACAACAAGCAATATATGGAGACAAATGACAACAGTAATTCAATGATGCAAAATCTGTGGGATGCAGTGAAGGCTGTGCTAAGAGGGAAGTATATTGCAATACAGACCTACCTCAGGACAAAGAACAATCCTATATGAACAGTGTAAATGCACAAAAAAACTAGAAAAGGAAGAACAAATGAGGTCCAAAGTCAATAGAAGGAGGGACATAATAAAGATTACTGCAGAAATAAATAGAATCAAGATGAATAAAAAAATAGAAAGAATCAATAAAAGCAAGAGCTGTTTCCTTGAGAATAAACAAAATAAATAAACTCCTACCCAGACTAATCAAGAAAAAAAAGAGAGTCTACACACATAAACAGAATCTGAAATGAGAAAGGAAAAAAACAGAACAGACACCACAGAAACACAAATAATTATGAGAGGATACTATGAAAAATTATATGCTAACAAACTGGATAACCTAGAAGAAATGGACAACTTTGTAGAAAAATACAATCTTCCAAGGCTGACCCAGGAAGAAACAGAAAATCTGAATAGACCAATTACCAGCAATGAAATTGAATTGGTAATCAAAAAACTACCCAAGAACAAAATTCCTGAGCCAGATGGTTTCAGTGCTGAATTTTATCAAACATTAAGTGAAGACCTAATACTCATCCTCCTTAAAATCTTCCAAAAAGTAGAAGAGGAGGGAATACTCCCAAACTCATTCTATGAGACCAGCATCACTCTAATACCAAAACCAGGCAAAGACACCACAAAAAGAAAATTACAGGCCAATATCCCTGATGAACATAGATGCTAAAATACTCAACAAAATATTAGCAAACCGAATTCAAAACTACATCAAAAAGATCATCCATCATGATCAAATAGGATTTATTCCAGGGATGCAAGGATGGTACAACATTTGAAAATCCATCAACATCATCCACCACATCAACAGAAAGAACCACATGATCAGCTCCATGGATGCTGAAAAAGCATTTGACAAAATTCAACATCCATTCATGATAAATACTCGCAACAAAATGGGTATTAAAGGCAAGTACCTCAACATAATAAAGGCCATATATGACAAACCTGCGGCCAACATTATACTTAACTACAAGAAGCTGAAAGCTTTTTCTTGAAAATCAGGAACAAGACAAGGATGCCCACTGTCCCCACTTTTATTCAACATAGTTCTGGAGGTCCTAGCCATGGCAATCAGACAATACAAAGAAATAAAAGGCATTCAGATTGGCAAGGAAAAAGTTAAGCTGTCCATGTTTGCAGGTGACAGGATATTGTACATAAAAAAACCCTAAAGAATCCACTCCAAAACTACTAGATCTAATATCTGAATTCAGCAAAGTTGCAGGATACAAAATACACAGAAATCTGTTGCATTGCTATACACAAATGATGAACTAGCAGAAAGAGAAATCAGGAAAACAATTCCATTCACAAATGCATCAACAAGAATAAAATACCTAGGAATAAACCTAACCAAGGAAGTGAAAGATGTATACTCTAAAAACTACAAGACACCCATGAGAGAAATTAAAGGAGATACCAATTAATGGAAACACAACCCGTGCTCATGGATAGGAATAATTAATATTGTCAAATTGGCCATTCTACCTAAAGCAATCTACAGATTCTATGCAATCCCTATTAAAATACCAACAGTATGCTTCAATGAACTAGAGCAAATCGTTCTAAAATTCATATGGAGCCAGAAAAGACCTTGAATTGCCACAGCAATCCTGAGAAGGAAGAATAAAGCTGGGGCTTTTATGCTCCCCAATTTCAAGCTCTACTACAAAGCTACAGTAGTCGAGACGATTTGGTACTGGCACAAGAACAGAACCATAGACTAATGGAACAGACTAGAGAGCCCAGATATAAACCCAAGCATATATGGTCAATTAATATATGATAAAGGAGCCCTGTATATACAATGGGGAAATGACAGCCTCCTCAACAACTGGTGTTGGCAAAACTGGACAGCTACATGCAAGAGAATGAAATTGGATTATTGTCTAACCCCATTTACAAAAGTAAACTCAAAATGGATCAAAGACCTGAATGTAAGTCATGAAACCATAAAACTCTTAGAAGAAAACATAGGCAAAATTCTCCTGAATATAAACAGGAGCAACTTTTTCCTGAATGCATCTCATTGGGCAAGGGAAACAAAACCAAATACGAACAAATGGAACTACATCATGCTAAAAAGCTTCTGTACAGCAAAGGACACCCTCAGTAGTACAAAAAGGCATCCTACTGTATGGGGGCATATATTTGTAAATGACATATCCGACAAGGGGTTAACATCCAAAATATATAAAGAACACACACACCTTAACACCCAAAATGCAAATAACCCTATTAAAAAATGGGCGGAGGATATGAGCAGACACTTCTCTGACGAAGAAATTCAGATGGCCAACAGGCACATGAAAAGATGCTCCACATCGCTATTTATCAGAGAAATGCAAATTAAAACTACAATGAGATATCACCTCACACCAGTAAGGATGGCTAACATAGAAAAGACTAGGAACAACAAATGCTGGCAAGGATGCAGAGAAAGGCGAACCCTCCTACAATGCTGGTGGGAATGTAAACTAGTTCAACCATTGTGGAAAGCAGTATGAGGTTCCTCAAAAGACTAAAAAATAGAAATACCATTTGACCCACGAATTCCACTCCTAGGAATTTACCCAAAGAAATGAACTTCTCAGATTCAAAAAGACATATGCAGCCTTATTTTTATCGCAGCACTATTTACAATAGCCAAGATATGGAAGCAACCTAATATACACAATGGAATACTAGTCAACCATAAGAAAGAAACAAATCCTACCATTTGCAACAAAATAGATGGAACTAGAGTGTATTATGCTCAGTGAGATAAGTCAGATAGAGAAAGACAAATACCAAATGATTTCCCTCATTTATGTAGTATAACAACGAAACAAAACTGAAGGAACAAAATAGCAGCAGACTCACATACTCCAAGACAGGACTAGTGGTTACCAAAGGGGAGGGGTGGGGGGGTTGGGTTGGGAGAGAGGGAGAAGGGGATTGTGGGGTATCATGATTGGTTCACATGGTGTGTATGGGGTCACGGGAAAGACAGTGTAGCTCAGAGAAGACAAATAGGGTCTCTGTGGCATCTTACTACACTGATGAACGTTGACTGCTATGGGGTATGGGGGAGGACTTGATAATAAGGGTGAATGTAATAACCACATGTTTTTCTTGTGAAACCTTCATAAGAGTGTATATCAATGATACCTTAATTTAAAAAAAAGTACAAATGGCCAATGGGTACATGAAAAGATGCTGCACATCAACAATTATCAGGGAAATGCAAATGAAAACCACTATGAGGTATCACTTCACACCAGTCAATATCCCAAGAGAAGAAATGACAAATGCTGGAATCAATGCAAAGAAATAGGAACTCTCCTACATTGTTGCTGGGAATGCAAATTGGTGCAACCACTGTGGAAAGCAGTATGGAGGTTCCTCAAAAAAATAAAAATAGAAATACCATTTGACCCAGTAATTCTACTCCCAGGAATTTACCCAAAGAAAACAAAATCCCTCATTCAAAAAGATATATGCATTCCCATGTTTATTGCCTCACTATTTGCAATAGCCAAAATATGGAAGCAACCTCAGTGTCCATTAATAGATGAATGGTTAAAGAAGATGTTGTACATATACCCAGTGGAATATTACTTAGCCATAAAAAGAAAAGAAATCCTGCCATTTCAACAACATGGATGGATCTAGATGAAATTATGCTCAGTGAAATAAGCCAGGCAGGGAAAGACAAATACAGATGATTTTACTTATTTGTGGAATATAAAATCAAAGCAAAACAGAAGGAACAAAACAGCAGTGTACTCATAGACACTGAGAAGTGACTAGTGGTTACTAAGGAGTAGGAGTTGAAGTGGGTGCAGAGGGGAGGGGGATGATTGAACCACTGTGATGTACATTTGAAGCCAATGGAAGATTGTATATTAACAATACTTGAATTTTTAAAAATGCATTAAAATAACTTCATTGAAAAAGTTGTCATTCTCTAATTGTCGAATCAGATGGGCACTTTTCACTTTGATCTTGTTTAAGTCCTTACCCCTGTTGATCATTCTTGAAATACTCTTTTCCAGATCCTGTGGTAGCACCTGCTTTTGATCCATCTTTTACATCCTTATCTTCTCAAATTCTTTGCCAGTCTCTTTACTTTGTTTTCATTTTGGTTCTATCCTCTTCCCATCTCTCTTCTCCTTCTTTATTTCTCTGTCTAAGAATTTCCATCTACTCCCATGGCTTCAGTTGCAACCTAGAACAAGACCTACTCATGGCCCACCTCTCCAGCCTCTTTTTCTGCCACTCTCCACATCCTACTTGATGATGCTGAGAAACCATTCTACTGCTAGGACTTGACACACATCATGCTTTTCATACCTCTGTGCCTGCACACGTATTAATTTCCTCTGTCTGAAATGCCCCTCCTCCTGTCCCTCCCCATCCCCACCCTTCTTCAGGTGACTGTTTTCTTATTATCCTTCAATACTTGACTCAGGCATCATCAGGAAGCTTTTATTGGGCCTTTCTCTTCTTCCTTGTCTAAGCTAGGTTCTGCTTAATACCTAAGCTTATGCTTTTATGACAGCATTAACCTACTGGAGTTATCCATATAAATACCTGTTTCCCTTGCCTTATTGCTTCTTATGAGCAGGGATCATAAGAATGCTCTTTGAATAATCAGTGCCTAGAACAATGCCTGCTACATATGCATACCCAAACAAGCTCATTGATTGGACTGAAATTTATATCATAAACCTACAATTACCCCTCTAACACACTGTTATATCCAAGCATCCCCTTAACATCCTCACTTACGTGTCCTGCAAACACCTCCAAACTATATGTGCCAAACTGAGCTCATTCTCACACACACACACACATACTCCCGAACAAAAATCTGCCTTGGTTAGGCCATCACTATCTAGTCACCAAAACCAGACACCTGGGAGTCATCCTTGCTTACTCCCTGTTGCCCTATCCTAGCCTCAAAAGCCACTCAGTCCTTTTGATTCCATATCCTAGATAGAGATCTTTCAAATGTATAACCTTTCCACCTATACTGCTGCAGCTCTACTTCAAGTTTCACTAGGAGTATATTTTTTATTGTGGTAGTCTTCTTAGCATAAATTTAAATTTACCATTTTAACCATTTTTAAGTATACAGTTTTGTGGCCTTAAGTATGTTCATGCTCACTAAGATTATTTTAATCAGAAGCTATCTGGACTTCCTACCTTATGAGCTAATCTGCCTCCACCCCATCCTTAAATTCTTGGCAGTGTGATCTTTCTAAAATGCAAATGATGTTACTAGATGTGTTAAAATCCTTTCGTTGCTTTCCACTGTCTACATAAGTGGTTTTATCACAGTGTTCATAGGTCCAAGCTGAAGTGAGGAAAAACATATGTAATGGACCAAGTTTTTCTCATTTTCTTAACTTAAAAGCTGGGTGAATCAAGTAATGGCAACATTAATCAAAGTAAAAAATACGGAAACATGAGTGGGAGGTACAGTAAGTTTTGTTTTAGGTGTATGCTGAGTGTCATATGCCTGTAGAGTGAGCAAGAGATGTCCTGAGAGCAGTTGGATATGTGAATCTGAAACTCAAAAGATAGTTTTGGGAAATGGATTCAAAAGATAGTTTTGGGAAAGGGATCTGTTATTTGGAAGTTATGAGCATTTATTTGGAATCAGGGTTGCAAATAACATCTTTTGAGGAAATGTGGAAAGTGTAAAGAAACAATGGTAAAATAAATCAACATTTAAAAAACCAGTAGAAGATGGGAATGTAAATTAGTTCAACCATTGTGGAAAGCAGTATGGAGGTTCCTCAAAATGTTCAAAATAGACATACCATTTGACCCAGGAATTCCACTTCTAGGAATTTACCCTAAGAATGCAGCAGCCCAGTTTGAAAAAGACAGAGTCACCCCTTTGTTTATCGCAGCACTGTTTACAATAGCCAAGAAATGGAAGCAACCTAAGTGTCCATCAGTAGATGAATGGATAAAGAAGATGTGGTACATATACACAATGGAATATTACTCAGCCATAAGAAGAAAACAAATCCTACCATTTGCAACAACATGGCTGGAGCTAGAGGGTATTATGCTCAGTGAAATAAGCCAAGCAGAGAAAGACAAGTACCAAATGATTTCACTCATCTGTGGAGTATAAGAACAAAGAAAAACTGAAGGAACAAAACAGCAGCAGAATCACAGAACCCAAGAATGGACTAACAGTTACCAAAGGGAAAGGGACTGGGAGAGATGAGAATGGGAGAGATGGGAGGGATACAGGCGGGGAAGGAGAAAGGGGGTATTACAATTAGCATGTATAATGTGGGGGGGGGCACAGGGAGGGCTGTGGAACACAGAAAAGACAAATAGTGATTCTACAACATCTTACTATGCTGATGGACAGTGACTGTAATGGGGGGGACTTGGTGAAGAGGGAACCCTGGTAAACATAATGTTCTTCATGTAATTGTAGTTTAATGATAACAAAATAAAATAAAAATTTTAAAAAACCAGCAGAAGAACAGCCATAGTAGTAAAAGAAAAAACTACATTTAAAGTTGTCTTCTCTTCCTGCTGCCTTGGTTGAAAGAGAGCAAGATCTGATACTAATGGCAAACACCAAGTGCAGCATTTTTAGTGGCTTTTCTGTCTCCTCTTCTGGAAGGGTGGTTATTACCATCTCTCTTGTATTTCCCTGGTTCTTCTCCTTGGGAAAAAAAAAATGTTTAAGCCACATATGTTTGATGGGGCGACCTCATTGCCTAAATAATAGGAATGCTTTTTCTGGATAAAAAATTGTCAAGCCAATAAGAAGTCTATTCTCACATTGACAGACAGAAAAATTACTTTCAAAAATGAAATCTACAGCGAGATTTTTACTTAAATACAATTCAGTTGATGATGAACTTTTTCCATTTTCACAGTTTTCTATCACTTTGCAAAAAAACTATCTAGTGAGTAAGAATAATTCAAGCCCACAGAAATTCAGAAATGAGCATTAAAAGTCACTGTACCTTTGGAAGCAGTGTAGCGCCTGGGTGAGATCGGGGATATGGTTATCACATTTAGCATCTCATCCCAGCTCCAAAACTGAGTGGCAGTGTGGCTCTGATAAAATTACCCTCGATATGCTTTGATTTTGTCACCAGAGGATAACAGCTCCTCCAAAAAATGAAAATGAAAATAAATAGGTGTACAAATTACTTCTAGTTCCTGGTACATATTATTCATAAGCATTATTTTCCTTTTAAAATATATCACTATTTTCATTAAGAATGAAAAATAGAAATAACCAATTGGTAAATAACTTATGGCTCATCCACTTGATGGAAAACTGTGTACTCCATTGTAGTACATATATAGATACATAGAAAATACAAAAACGTTAATTGAAAAACTAGGATTTCTATCTAAAGTACACCTGCAAGCGCATTTTTCAAGTGTACATAGAAGTTGTATTATAGCAAATAGTAGATTGTAACTGTTATTTCCTAGTTACGTGCAATGTCATCAATGTCGTTACAATGTGTTAATAAAACAGCAAATGAAGTACACCAAAAAATACTTTGCCAATCTGATTTAAGTGAGAACTTGAGGAAAATTTTTAATGAAACTATTAAGACAGATAATCCATAATCTGAAATACGTAGCTGTCTAGTGGCCCAAGCCCTAGTGGAAGTAACTTTGCACTAAGAACAAGGAGACCAGCCCCAGATTTGTCACTGTTTCACCACAGGACCTCATATAAGGGTTTACTTGTCTGTTTCAGTTTCTTCATATTTAAAATGGAGAAACCCTAATCCTGGCTCTAACCCTTTTCCTATTTCATGAAGCCCTTGGAAACTATCGTTGAGTAACATGCAAAGCAGCTGGAGTCTATTTTAGTAAGCTGTATAATTTTTAAAAGGATATTACTGCTTTGGACAGTAAAGAATAGCCTGCAGGCAAATCCTGCAAGGTGCTTCAACAGATGTACACGCCTACCTTCCTGTTGGCACAGTCCATGTTTGGCAGGTGTATTCCATTCCTTACAGGAAGGAATAGGTGCTTCATTGTGTTTCAGAAGTCAGTAAGCTTTTACAAAACTAAGTAATTGACATTTTTCTCATTTCTGAGATCAAATTTTCATAAATCATTCAACCTGGATAAACTGAGAATGTGGTTGATCTAGTAATTGTTGAAATATAGTAAAGACATTGCAAAACATGATATTTAAGTATTTCCTCCTAACCTCTTACTTTAGCAAGATATAAGAACTCTAAATGGAAAGATGTCCTAATGTATGAAAAAGGAAACTAAAAATAAAGTAAAATGAGCCCATCTGTAAAGGAGAAGCCAGAAGAAGCACAAGACGGATTCATCTCAGTAATCTGGGATTCCATTGGTTCTGAATTCGCAGTGATAATAACTATGCAAAGCAGAGCTTACTTTCACATTATGAGGAAGTTTTTTTAATAGTAATATAAGTGATACTGAAGTGATATTTCAACTTCGACCAACATGAAAGTAATATTTTCTAATTTTTTACTATATATGCCAAAAAGTGCTGTTAATGTCTTGTCAAGATTTCTACTGGGTGCCTTTGTTAATAGTTAATTCAAGTTAATATCCAATTTTAACAATTCACTTAAAATTTCATATTGACATTTTTCTTCCCCCTCCTCCACAATTCAAGTTAGTTAAACTTCCTGTCTTAAAGGATTTACGTAATCCTATTTATCAGAATGTAGAAGATACCACTATTTTTTATCACTAGGGAAAGACCAACTAAACAGGCTGATCTGCGAACACATTGAGTTGTCCAGTGAATCTTCTAGTTCAGGTATTTGCATCACTAGTCTGAAACTGTTTCAGTAGAGGTATAATATTAGTGCATACTTTACATTTGAGGAATTTGTGATAATAGACTTAAGAAGGTTTGACTTTTTACTCTAAGATCACTCCTACATTTTCAAAACAAAGATTATTGATGCGTTTTGTTTCATATTCCTGTTTCCTGTTAACAGAACTCTTGATATATGCAGAAACATTTACTAAACTTGGCTAGTTTTTAGTGTTGCATACAGCTGATTAGTCCATCAGTACCATGGTGTATGAGACTAAGAATATCCTCATTCCTTTAGTGTCTAGCTCCGTGCTGTGTTTATTTGCAAAGGGCCATCATGCATGGATCCATATAAATGAAGCAAACTAGAGCAGACTAGACTGTGTCGCTCACCCGTCTCTGAGAAGCAAAGACTGTGTACATGAAAACTGGAAGATTTCAGTATGCGTAGCATCATGTAAGATTTTTGGTTGAGATTTTATGCTTTCAGTAAAGAAAATAAAAGGAAAAAAATAATGTTCTGATTCCATCATCTTTTATCAAGCAAAACTCTCACTGAACCATATGAATGTGATCTGCTAAGAGTAGCCTAAGAACACTGCAGGATGGGCTTGTGAACCTTTAACTATTTTCAGTATAGTTGGTGAGTTTTTAATCAACTGAAAAATCACTTATCTTTGACTAAAAAGCACATAGAATCATTGTTAGCCTATTTATATTATCTAGAAATAGAAACTTAAAATGTAGTACAGAAAATCTGGTCTTATTCGCATCAAATCATTTGTATATATTTAAGTTATTTTCATGCCACTGAGACACAAAGCTTTTCCCACCTACCCACCTAATTCCTAGCTTTATTTTCATCAGTTGATTCTATGAAAAAGAAATAAATTTAATACACAAGATTTGTGCAGTATATCCATGTGTCACTTATTTAGCTAAGTAATAAGGGTAAGATTGATAATATATCTCTATTGAAATATGAACTTCTTAGTAAAACTCAATTTGAAACTGCTCTATATTTAATATGCCATCTTGTTATTACATAGTAAATGGTTCATTCACAACCTTATGCAAGTAGGTAAATATATTGAAGTGAGAATCTTGTATTTTTTATGTAGCATCTAAAGCTGACATAATCCAAAGATCTGGGTTAAAGTTTGTGTTGTCATTGTTTTTTTAACCTCAAATACTTGGCACTCTGCACGGGTATCTCTTGCTTACAGTAATGCTTTGTTTCTTAATACAACTACCAGGACTTCTTGGTCACAGGCAAATACTGTCCTTTTTCAGCCAAACATTCCTGACAATAACTGCACTTTTCATATTTATTTTTTCCCTTCCCCCCAACCCCTGACTTAGGTTGGAAAGGCTCGTGGATGTCCTGAGGAAGAAGGTTGGAACAGGGACCATGAGGACAGTGATCTGACAGAACAAACGACAGTCTGGGGAAGCAATCACATCTGGTGACCAGGCTGCTTCATTCAACCCTGTGTAAACACTAAAGCCTTAACTTAGCAAACAGTTGTTAGAAGTGGGACACTCCAACCACATTCCAAGCTGAGATAAAATCAAATCACAAATGTTTAACCACTTTGCTGCTGACTTGAGTTATTTATCCAAATACATTAACTACAGGCTTTTACCAATGAGTAGCTATAAAGTTGCAGGTTATTTTGTAACTATTTTATATTTCACTGTATTTAATATAAATCCTTTTACTGAGAGAGCATTATAGAAACAGAGTAAAGTTGGTCTGGATCATATCTTCACATATGGCCCTTTGTGAATCAAAATGCAGCAAAGCAAATATTCTCTAAACCTTAATCCTTCATATTGGTCAAAATTTCAGATACGTGCATTTTTCAATGCAGAGTTTATTTCTTAACGGTTGAAAGAAGCTGAGACATAAGCATGTATAGTCTTCACTCATTGCATGCATGTAATCTTTGTTAGTATTAAAGGACATTAAGTATAGATACCAAGAATTAACTATATAACTTGCTTTAATAGGAGTTTGGTACTTTAAAGTTACATTAATCAAGGCATGATTTTTGTTTCACTACAAATAATACAGACTTTTCAATAAAAAGAGGATACTATTAATGTGTACTTATAAATTCATATTGTCAATGTTTTTCAATGTTGGGTCTTAATAATTAACTAAGGTCTTTTTAAACTGTAGAAACTACCATCTCCTAATAGGTTGGGAAACTTTTGGCTTGAAAATTAGCATGTGCCAGCATGACTCTAAAAGGCAAGAGGCCATCGAACATGTTAAGCATGATTTTTTATTATATTTATGAAGTTTATTATTTGAATTTTTGTTGTAGAGAAAAATTCAGTATGTAAAAAATTATAATACACAAATACAAAGACTTAGTAAAAGTAAGCTTGCAGTATGGTTCAAGTTACCTACTTTTTCTTTAGTGTAGAGGTTACTTAAAATAGTATAGCAGTCACTTCTAATCACATGAAATTATGAATAAAACTATTATCTATGTATTTGGACATAGAAAAAGTGTCTTCATTTTTTTTTTAGATTGAATAGATGAGAGGCTAGTAGAAAATGACTAGGACAGGAACAGGGTAAAATAGACAAGTAGCAACTGCATTAGTGCAAATTTTGTAGGCAAGTGAAAAATTTTCTAAGTCCATACAATTTTTTAATTCATCTTTAAAACTGAACTGTATTGTCTACCATTGCCTGTCTGAGGACCAATACAGAATAATTTAGTGCACCATTCTTTTAAACACCATTAGAGATTATCTGTGTGAATTTTTTTACTCTGCACAAGAATGTAAGGTGTTAATCATAGAGTGACAAAAGAATCATAATACTGACAAACTTGATTTCTTCCTTATTAAATTCATTAAATGAACTGGGAGTTAGAATCCTATGACACTGAGTTCAAATCTAGAATTCACTCGTGTTGCCTGCTTTTAATTATTTTTTTAAACCATGTGATTAGAAAATAAAGAACAACAGGGATTACAAATAAACTAACTGGCTTTACTCCATAGTCCTAAAGAGAATTATAGCCTTTCATAGGCCAGTGACTATATAAATACAGAAATTTGAAATAGTTTGTTCATGCACAGAGTCTTCTCTCTGAGCTCTAATTGAGTGTATTCCTGTGTGACTTCAAACAACACCTTTCAGGTCCTGCAGGTTAGTAAAGAGAAACAATTCTTATCACGTAATAGTGCATTCCTAAACCCTTTTTTAATAAATCTCAGTTAAACTTGTATTTTCAGTTTAGTCCTAAAGAACAGATGAAACTATCTTGAGTTATTTTGCTTGGGGTTTTATAAAACACAAAGTGTAGCATAAAGACATTTTATAATTTCCAAACATCTCTGTCTATACCTACGTGATCAGATTAAAGCAACCTATTCCTTTCATCAACATCTAGAACTTTATAGAATTTGATATTATAAAGTTAAGTTTACAAAACAATTCTCACATCTACTATTGTTCAATGTAGGTAATCTCCCCAAAATATCCTATCCCCTTAAAAATGAGTTGTCTATAAAATTACAAATGCTAAGTAGTACAGCCAGATGTTATCATTATTCTTGTACTTAAAAATGTCCACTAAAAATGTGTCAAATAGGTTTTTCTGTATGAAGAAATAACCTATCCCACTAAATATCTGTTCTCTACATATTCAATAATAATACAACTTCAGAAGTGTCCATGCTGCCCAGAGATGTTGCTTGGAGTTTGCATTAAACATCACCAAGTCTGATTCCTAGAGTAACACAGAATTCATTTCCTCTTTTAAAAATAAGTGGTTCAGAGGAAAAAGCAGAAAAGATAATACAAACATATGTAGCACTTGATGATTTACAAAGTCCTTTCACATTTGTATTTTTTATCTAATCCTGTCCACAACCATGTAAGAATACCAATAATTATAAATTATACATATCAACCACATAATGATAATAATAATTTAATTATCATCATTATTATTACATTTTACAAATGAGGAAATAGACACACAGAGGCTAAGAATTTGCCAAGGACTAGCTAGGACTAGCAACTGAGATCTTATGACCAAACTCCTATAGGTCTCCAAACGTTTCTATAAGAAAAATATTAAAAATTAAAGATTTTAACTCTTGCAATTTGTTATTATTGTGCCATTTCTTTTGTACACACATGTATGGATTCTCTAATAATCAAAAAATACCCATATTCATTTCAGTGAAGTGCAATCTAAACTACATGTGTAAATAGCATTATATTATTATTTCATCTATATAGTGTTATAGTAGCAGCATGCTTTGCCTTAGCCTTCACTAATTAGAAATATTGTCACAATTCCTTGTTAATAAAATATAACCTTGAGTTGCACTGTACTGTTTTAATTAGGCCTGATGCTAAAACTTGATAGTATAGTTTTATCAAATGTTAGTCTAAAATTCAAGGCTCACTCTACCTCCTATAGCAACTGTTGGAGATAAAACCAATTATAAGCAAGGTTATTGGTTATAAGCAAGGTATAAGCAGTTACAGCAAAGTTATTAGTTTATTACTAATATATAAAAATGTTTAACTCTACTTTTACACATAAACCAGTATGTTAAAATTATTTAAAATATTTTTTTCAATGAGAAAGTTGATTCTTTGTGTATTTCCTTATTCAAGTAAACTGAAGAATCTTATCAGGTCACTTACCAGTAGAATTAGTTCATTTCACACAAAGTTAAAATATTAAAATGTTTTAGTTTTAATATTAGATATAGTTATGTAGAAAAACATTTTTATATGTAGTATTTTTAAAGATCATAGTTATTTTTAAAGTTTCTGTTTTCAAATATTCATTATTAATGAGATTATAGTGATAAAATAGCCATGACTTACACATTTTTGTCTTCTCTGGTTTGTATGGTGCCCAGATTATTCACAAGACATTACTGCATTAATAACTATTATTTACAACTAACCTATCATACATGCACACATAGATGTATACACACAGACACAAACAAACAAATGCATTTCCCTTTTTAAAAAGTTGATTTATAAATCAACTCTTAGGCTCCAGTGAGTTCAGTATTTTATTCATGTTTTATTAGAAATGCACGTGGTTTCAAGGCTTTTAAACAAATACATGGAATGGTTGAAAGATTTATATTGCTTGTGCTTAGCTAAATATGTCATCTCTAGAAAAGATGTGGTTTATTTTGGCACTGTTTTAAAAAACTCAAATATTTTAAACATTTGTTAAGTTAGAGCTTGCACATTTGAACTAGTAGCATACATTCCAGAAAAGCATCTCAAGTTACCATACTTTTTGTAATCCTTTTACTAGAATAACTTTTTTGAAAGGCTTTCTTTTCTTTTTTATTATATACTTTAAGTTGAGTTAAATTTATAAAGGTTAAAGTTGCTATTTTTTAATGTAGGATTTCATAAATAAAATTTGACAATGAAAAATGTGTTTTTGAAAAATCATTAAAATGCTGTATACTAATGACATTTCTTTGCAGAAATCTTAATATACTTCCTTTCGGTTGTATTGTTTTCTAAATATAATTTTGGCACATGCTAGTACTTTGAAAGCCACCAGTTTCTTGACCAGCTAATTATTAACAAAAATGCATTTTAATGCACAAATTCAAATATCTACAAAATATATATTCACTTTTTATTCACTTATAATCCCCTATTGAAAATCCTATACGTTTCAATCTAATTCTTATACATTTATCTTAATCAAATTTGTAAGTGTCCAATCCTGATGTACTGGATGTACCTATAAAATATATTGCATTTAGAAAACAGATTAAGTTTACCATCAAACTGTGTCTGACTTCCTTAACAAGCTTAATAAAGATACAAGTCAGTATATCAACAAATTTATTAAGTACCTTTGGAACCTTTCAAAACTATTAAGATATAAAAATAAAATTACAGTAATAGAATTTTAAAAGGAAACATTATTCTTGGTAAATATGTTTAGAAAGAATCTAAGACAGGAGACTGAATTCTCATAATTAAAAAATAATGGACTGATTCATATCTACTACAACACTTCTCTACTAATTTAGGAATTTGTATGTGAAATTTTGCTGTAGCCAGTAGCTGGAATCTAAAGACACTGCTTCTCTTATGTTTGGTTATTCAGTCAAGATAAGGTAAATATAAACAGACTATGTAACATTCTATCACCTGTAGTGAACTTAGAACTTAAGGTACCTGGCTATAAAAAAAGACCAGGGTGGATGGGCAGTAGGAATCTTTGGGGCAAAGATTCTATAAACTGGTAATATCTAAACTGTTGTATTACTATGTGCAAAAATTTTGTCTCACCATCTATGGCCTTTGTGATATTGTCATGCATTTTACTTCTATCTATGTATACCACAATAGTAACATTGTTATTCTGCTTTAAACAATCAAGTGTTTTTAAGGAGATTTAAAAAATAAGAACAGCAAACTATTTATCCACATATTTACCATTTCCAATGCTCTTCTTTTCTTTGTGTAGATCCAAGTTTCCACCTGTTACCATTTTCCTTCTTCCTGAAATATTTATCATTTATACTAAGGCAGGGTTGTGGGTAATGAATTCTTTCAACTTTTGTACCTCTAAAAATGTCTCTCTTATTTTTTTTTTTCTTTGCTTAATTTTGTGTCAAAGAGTTTCATGCTGGATGCAGAATTTTAGGCTTTTTCCTCCCAGTATTTTCAAGGTGTTGCTCTATCGTTTCTGGCTTGCTTTGTTCCTGCTGTCATTCTTAATTTTTGCTCAGTGTACATAATATGTCCTCTGTCTGCTATAAAGATTTTTCCTTTTGTCACTTGTTTTAACCAATTTGATTATGTTTTGTTATGGCATAGATTTTTGCATGCTTCTGTACATGTGGTTGTTGAACTTCTTGGACCTTGGGTCTATCGATAGTCTATCACATTTTTAATATTTGACCAGTATTTGTTCCAATATTTTTGTTCCCCAACTCTCCTTCCTCTCCCTTTTATAACTATTATTTGATATAAATTAGGCCACTTGAAGTTACCATTTCACTCCTTCATGCTTTGTTCTTTTTTTTTCAGTCTCTTTTTTCCTCTGTGTATTTCATTTTGGATAGTTTCTATTGCTTTGTCTTCAGATTTACTAATCTTTTCTTTTGCAGTGTTTGATGTGCTCTTAATCCCATCCAGTGCCTTTTTTTTTGCAGATGTTTCCTCTCTAAAAGTTAAAGTTGGTCTTTTTAATTTATTTCATATCTCTCCTTAATTATTTCATGCTTTATATTATCTTCTAGAATATAAAAAAAGTCATAAGGAATGTTCTAATATCCTTGTCTGTTAGTTCTGTTATCTATCCTATTTCCAAATCTGCTTCTATTAATATTTTTTTTCCTTACCGTGAGTTGTTACTTTCCTGCTTTGTATGCCTGATAAGATTTTTTGAATGCCTGTAATTGTGAATTTTATCTTGTTGGGAGTTGGATAGTTTTTGATTAAAAATTTTTGAGTTTTGTTCAGGTATGCAATTATATTACTTGGAAATAGTTTAATCCCACTAAGCCTATTTTAAGTTTATAGTAGGCAGGATCAGGGCACCGATAATCTAGGACTGAGTTTTCCACACAATTTAGGCAATCCCTTTCTGAATACACTACCTGATGCCCTGTGTAGCAAGAGGTTTCTCTACTCTGACTGGCTACAACTATGTGTGACTTTTGGTTATTGTTCTGCCTACTCCTTTCTGGAGGTTCTTACCTGGCCTTGGTGGTTTAATGACACACACATGCTGGTCAATACTCGAAGGAAGACTCGAGGAATGTTCTGTAGCTCTCCAGAGCTCACTCATGCCCTCTCTCTGGGCAGTACTCTCCGCTCCATGCAGGCTTTCTCCTCCTCAGTACTCTGACCTGAATTTTCTAACCACCTTGGCCTCCCCAAATCTTCAACTCTGTTCTCAACTCGGGGAAGCTGACAGACTTTTCTGTCCCCCTCCTTGCGCTCTGCTCTGTAAGCCCTTCAGGTGATGCGCTGGGGCTAGCGTCGGACTCATTTCACTTGTTTCCCTTTTCTCAGGGATCACTGTCCTCTGCTGCCTGTTGTCCAAAGTCTAAAAGCATCGATCCATGTATTTTCACTGTTGTTTTTGTTGCTGTTTTTGCTATTTTGGTGGGTTTTTTTCATTTTTCATCTTTTTAAGGTGGGAGAGTAAATGTGGGCCCAGGTCATCCTTCATAGCCAGCAGTATAAGTCCTCCTATAGGTCTTTTAAAATGTCATTGTCTTGATGTCTATCCCTTTCCCTGTTGAGAAATCAACTGTCCATGTTAATGTTCTTCTGGAAGTAAAGCCTGTTTTCTTTTATTGCTTTTTAGATTTCTTTATTTTTTGTGCCTAGATATGGTATATTTCTTTGTTGAGCTGTATATTTGTTTGTATATTTCTTTGTGTATTTCTTGGTTGAGTTCATAGACCTTATGAGATCTTTAACATGATATCTTTTGTCAGTTTTAGAAAATCTTTGGTCAGTATCTTTTTCCCCTCCTTCCAAGACCCCAATTATATGTATTTTACATATTCTTTTTGTGTGTTCCAACATATCTTTTCTACCGTCTTTTTTATTTTCCTTTTCTTATTACTTTAGTTTTGAATTTTCAATATTACCTGTCATATCACTAATTCTGTCATCTTCTGTTAAAGCCATCTAGTCAATTCTTAATTTCAGATTCTGTATTCTTCAACTCTATAGTTTCCTCTTAATTTTTTTGGTGCATTCCAATTCTCTGGTGAACTACTCTTCTTTCTAAATACATTGTCTACCATTTTGCCTCTGTTTTATCAAACATACTAGTCATAGTTACTTAAATGTCACTGATTTGCCTCTTTTCCTACAGCATAGCTCTCTAGGGCTTTCAGTGGTAAAGGTGATGTCTTCACTGGGGCCCTTTTAGGTATTCTCGTCTTAGCTTTTTTAACCTCCCACATAGGACAGCTCAGAATTTGTCAGGTATTTTGAAGGGAAAATGAGGCGTGTGTTTCAGGCCCTTTGGTGCTCCAGCCCTGCAAGACTGCAAAAGGCTGCTGGTTTCTCTGTCCCTAACAGCAATCTGCTAGGACAAAGTCCAGATTACCTTTCTCTCACCTTCGAACAGAACCAGTAAATGCCTCCAGGGAAAGAGCCGCTGCACACCATCAGTTTACCATTGTTCTCTCTTCTCCATATTAGTACTTCTAGTTGTCTTTGTTTCTGCTCCTCTCTAATACTTTTAAACAAACACATTTTGTATTTTATCCAGCTTTTCTAGTTGTTCTTGGAAGGAGCATTGGTCTGCCACAAACTACTCTGTTCTGTCCGGAAGCAGAGTTCTAGTGAGTTTTTCTCTGTTACTACATTTTTCATTTCTGGAGGTTATATTCTGTTCATTCTCAATCCATTTGGTCATTTTTATGGTTTCTTGTTCCTGTCTAATATTTTCAATCCCTTTTTTATTTTCTTATACATTTTAAACATGCTTACTCTATACTTAATTTCTGATAATTTTAATATCTCAAGTATTTACTACTCCAACAATTTTGCTATTATTCCTGCTACTTACACTTATTTTGCCTTATTTCTTTGGGTGTTTGGTTTTCATAAATGTGAACTTATATTTCTTAGAGTTACCCTCTGTGGGACTTTTCAAGGCCTGGATTGAAGATGGGTTCCTTATCAGAGGCTTTGCCTTTGCTTCTGCCAGTCACCAAGGAATATTACATATACCTTACACCACTTTAAAATCTTAATTTGAGTTTTTTTGAGCCACTTAAATAATGAAAATTAGTGTTGAAAACCCACATAAGGGCTGGCTTATAGTTATAAACTTCATAGTATAACCTGTGTTCATGGATTAGAAGAATTAATATTGTTCATACCACCAAAAGCAGTCTATAGATTCAATGCATTTCCACCAAGATTCCAATGGCTCTTTTGCAGTAGAAAAAAATCCTAAATTTTCATGGAACCACAAAAGACCCCAAAGAGTCAAAGCAATCCTGAGAAAGAACAAAATGGGAGGCATCACATTTCCTAATTTCAAGTCACTCTATGAAGCTGTAGTTATCAAAACAGAATGGTACTGGCACAGAAAGAGGCAAATAGATCAATGGAACAGAATCAAAGCCCAGAAATAAACCCAAATTTATAAAGTCAACTAGTATTTGACAAAGGAGCCAAGAATACTCAAGGAGAAAAGAGTCTCAATAAATGGTGCTAGGGAAATTGGATATTCACATATAAAAGAATGAACTTAGACCCCTATCTTACACCACTCACAAAAATTTGCTCAAAATACACCAAAGAAGCTATTAGAATTAATAATTGGATTCAGCAAAGTTGGAGGATACAAAATCAATATACAGAAATCTGTTGCTTTCCTAAGAAAATAATGAAACAGAAAGAAATCAAGAAAACAATTCCATTTACAATTGCACCAAAAATAATAAAATGCCTAGGAATAAACCTAACCAAGGAGGAAAATGACGTGTACTCTGAAAACTGTAAGACACTGATGCAAGAAACTGAGGAAGACACAAATATATGGAAATCTATTCCATGTTTATGGATAGGAAGAATTAAAATTGTTAAAATGATCATCCTACCCAAAGCAATCTACAGATTCAATGCAATCCTTATGAAAATACCAAGAGCATTTTTTAATGAACTAGAGCAAATAATCCTAAAATTCATATGGAACCCCAAAAGACCCTGAATAGCCAAAGCAATCCTGAGAAGGAAGAACAAAGCTGGGGTTATTATGCTCCCTGACTTCAAGCTCTACTACAAAGCTTCATTAACCAAACTAGTATTGTTCTGGCACAAGGACAGACCCATAGATCAATGTTACAGAATAGAAAACCCAGATACAAACTCACACCTATGTGGTCAATTAATATAAAATAAAGGAGCCATGAATATACAATGGGGAAAAGACAGCCTTTTCAACAACTGGACAGCTACATGTAAGAGAATGAAACTGGATTACTGTCTAACTCCATACACAAAAGTAAACCCAAAATGAATTAAAAACCTAAATGGTAAAACATGAAACCATAAAACTCTTGGAAGAAAACAGGCAAAAATCTCTTGAACATAAACATGAGCAATTTTTTCCTAGGCACATCTCCTCAGGCAAGGGAAACAAAATAAAAAATGAACAAGTGGGACTACATCAAACTAAAAAGATACTGTACAGCAAAAGAAACCATCAACAGAACAAAAAGGCAATGTGCAGTATGGGTGAATATACTTGCAAATGATATATCTGATAAGGGGTTAGCATCCAAAATATATAAAGAAATCATATAACAACACCGCTAAAGCAACTAATCCAATTAAAAAATGGGCAGAGAACCTGAATAGACTTTTTCCAAAGAAGATATACAGATGGCCAATAAGCACATGAAAAGATGCTCCACATCACTCATCATTAGGGAAATACAAATCAAAACCACAATATCATCTCATACCAGTCAGAATGGCCACTACCCAAAAGACAAGAAATAAGTATTGGTGAGGATGTGCAGAAAAGGGAACCCTTCTACCCTATTGGTGGGAATGTAAATTGGTGCAGCCAATACGGAATGCACTATGGAGGTTCCTCAAAAATCTTAAAATAGAAATACCATATGACCCAGTAACTTCACTCCTAGGAATTTACCCAAAGAAAACAAAATCTCTGATTCAAAAGGATACATGCACTCTTGTGTTTATTGCTGCATTATTTACAATAGCCAAAATATCGTAGCAACCAAAGTGTCCATCAGTCAATGAATTGATAAAGAAGATGTGGTACATATACACAATGGGATACTATTCATCCATTAAAAAAAGAAATCCCACCATTTGCAAAAACATGGGTGGACCTAGAGGGTATTATGCCGAGTGAAATAAGCCAGGCAGAGAAAAACAAATACCCTATGATTTCACTTACATGTAGAATCTAGAAAACAGAACAAAACAGCAGTAGTCTCATAAACACTGAAAAGTGACTGGTTGTTACCATGGGGGAGGGGTTGGGGTAGGTGAGTGAACTAGGTGAAGGGGTTAAAGAGATTAAATACTTAAATGTAAGACCTAAAACCATGAAACTCCTAGAAGAAAACAGGAACAAACCTCCTATGGGTCTTGGTAATGATTTTTTAAAAATGACATCTAATGCATAAGCAAAAAAATTAAAAATAAACAAGATTGCATCTAACTGAAAATCCTCTGCACATCAAAAAAAAAGGCAACACCAAAGTGAGAAGAAAAACCTACAGAATGGAAAAAAATGTTTGCAAACCATATATCTAATAAGGATTTGATATCTAAAACATAAATAACTCATATAGGTCAATAGCAAAAAATAAAAAATCCAATTAAAAACAGGCAGAAGACCTGAATAGACATTTTTTCAAAGAAAGTATATGGAGGGCCAACAGGCACATGAAAACATGCTCATCATCACTAATCATTATGAAAATGCAAATTCAAAAAAGAGATATCACCTCATGCCTGTTAGAATAGCCATAATCAAAAAGACAAGAGATAACAAAATGCAGGTGTGGATATGTGGAGAAAAGGGAACACTTGGGCACTGTTAGGATTGTAAATTGGTGCAGCCACTATGGAAACCAGTATGGAGGTTCCTTAAAAAATTAAAAAGAACACCGTGTGATTCAGCCATTCCACTTCTGGGAAATATATACAAAGAAAATGAAAAGATGTGTATACTCCCATGTTCAGAGCAGTATTATTTTCAGTAGCCAAGACATGGAAGCAACCTAAGTGTCCATTGAGCGATGAATGAATGAAAAACCTATAGTGTATACACACACACACACTGGAATATTCAGCCATTAAAAAAAAAAAAAGGAAATCCTGCCATTCGCAACAATACGAATGGATCTTGAGGGCATTATTATGCTAAATGAAACAAGTAAGATTAAGACAAATACTATATGATCTCACATGTGGAATCTACAAAAAATTTCATAGGGAAAATAATTTTTTTTAATCTTCCATTCATAGCCTGAGTTCAAGATTCTCTCCTTGGGTGAATGCTGGCCTTTATCTCCAGTCCCCCTGCTCCACTACAAGGCAGTGAAAACCAAAGTTCAGCTTAACCCCATCAAAGGGGAATGTTTTCCAGATTTCAAGATAAAAAAACTGCCTTTCATGCTTCACTTAACATTGAGGGTTCCCAGTTCTACTTAGGCTTTGGCCTCTGAATATTCCTTACCAACTTGCCAATATATCGATGCATATGAGATGTTTGTCATTTTCTATCCAGCAGTTTCAGTTGCTTCCTGAGGGAGGTTCCAGGCCCTTCTTGGCAGGAAACAGTAGCCAGGGCTAAATGTTATGAAATTCCTACCACACGCATGCGCACACACACACACATATAATTGTACTGATAATAAAACGTTCTTAATTTAGTTCCAAATTTAGTATCAACTTATATATATGATTAAGATAAGTAGATAATACATTTACTTTCCATATCTATAATTATAGCTCTTAATCCTCACCAGTAACTACAAGCATTTTTTCATTAAAGAAAAAGTAATTGAATAATCCAAATTAGCCTGGGCAAGAAAACTAACAGCTGCCTAAAATGAAATGTTTGAGTCATGAGCCATGTGCCACTTTGGTTTATCTGCAGCCAAGAGGTTCAGAATCCTTATTCAATTAACCATGTTGCTTGCGAGGGCCTGGTTACCCAGAATAAGAGCTGTGTGGTGATGAGTAAGAGGTATCCGTGGCGCACAAGTTCAGACCTTGCAACGGTGTTTTTGTTGTTTGAACTTTCTTCTCCGTTGTAGCTAGGGATCCAGCATGGAATTTAAACACTTGTGTGGTAACTCCATTCCTTCAGCCATTGTGTTGTTAAGCTCTAGCTAACGAACTTTTAACACTGGCTCCACATAAAGCGAGACTTAGAAACCCGCAGCCATCAACATTTCTGGTTTTCTAATGAAAACCATATGATATATATGTCTTTAGACAAGTAAGATGCCCTTGCCTGTCTAGTTAACTGTTCCCCCATAAGTAGCCTTTTTTATATGTATGAAAAATATTGCAATAAACCAAAGTGCACCTAAGAACACTTAAATTAAGAAGTTATTTCATTTCAAAAATCATACCTACTGTAACAAATTTCAAAATACATACCTGTCTTAAAACTTAGGAACTTTGTCTAAAATAGAACAATCAAAATTACATATTTGAAAAGCGTAGAGCTGCACCAGTCAAGTATACTTTGTCTCATGTGACCCTTTTCTTCCATGCCAACAGTTTTTGTTGCTAGGGAGATCCTCCTGATAATGTCACAAAGAATGTTTCTCAGACCCATATAGATTATGTACACATTGGATTGTTAGAGACTAGTTTTGATTTTAAATCTCTAAGCTGCATTTGGCTTCTAAGCATACAGTTTTGAAACAAAAACCAGGTGACTGAAAGAAGACTGAATTTTTTTCTCCAACTCATAAACCAGTTCTGAAGATAATTCTGGAGGAGAAAATTCAAATTTGGTTTGAATGATGATGCAATAATTTGATATAAAATGTCTCAGTGTTATTGCTTTAAAGAATTTTTCTTCACTTGAATGTGTACACAAATTACTGATGTCTTGCATCACAGTCTTATCACTTTGCAATATATGATTTGCGTTTTCATCTTATTTTCTTAAGCTATAGTCATGTTATAAAGAATAGTTTTATACTTTTATTTAGGTGACTTACAGGAATGTAAATATGTAATCTTGTCAAATAGAAGTGAGGAAAAACTTTTGAGACCTGAAGTTGCCTTACAATTAGAAAAACCATAATCATATCAAAATAATCACTTTATTCCTTGCTTTTATAAAAATTGCCACTTTTTCAAGAAACAGCAATATTGTGGACTAGAAGTTTAAGTATTGCAGATATTATTGTCTTTAAGTTGCAGTCAGACGACAATGAATTTATCATTTCTAAAATCGAAAAATGGTGTGGGTGTATGGTTTTTTTGTTTTTGTTTTTAGATTTTAGGGAAGTTTTCTGGACCCATATTGGATTTTTTTTTAAACCAATTGCAGTTCGCCCAACTCATACATCAAAGTTCTAACACATTACTTTGTTTCCATATGGATGGCAATTATTCCTACCTTAGACCTTATGCTCCAAGCATGCTCTGCTTTTCAGTTCCTACTCTAAACTGTCGTTATTTAATTCATTGCCATTTTTAATCCTCTACTCAAAGCAAATCCACCTTCATGTGTTTAAATCCAATTCATCCTTCATGGACACTTACATGCCCCCTCCTAGGAGAAGCTTTCCGGAATTCCCCACCCCCACCCCACCACCAAGTCACAGTTAATCTCACCTCTGTATGGCTTATAGCTCTCCCTTCATCTCTATTAGGGCAGTTAGTAAGTTTCCCTTGTTTCAGTAGTCTTGTATTATCTCCCATTAGATGCAGCTTCTGGAGGTCAGAGATACAGTTGTTTTCATATTTATTTGCACAGGTAAATACTTAATGAATTAAATTCTTCTTAATGATGAAACCTAGATTTTCAAACAATTTTTGTTTTATGAACACTTGTGTGACCCTGTCTTTCTAAAAAAAAAAGTGGCATTAACAGATTAAGATTTGAATATCCTTTCCTGAAATAGTGGCATCAAAATATACTATTATATCAAATTATCTAGCACCTGGCACATTACCAGGTGAAATATTGTGCTTAGCACCTGAAAACTTTAACGTTTAACCATAATCGATTTAAACTAAAGAGTTTGGGGTTTGGGAATTGTGTTTTGCTTTTTTTGTTTTTTTTGTTGTTTGGTTTGGTTAAGTTTGGTTTTTTAATCAAAATTTTTCTTGTGTGGCTGTTAAAATTCTGGTCTCACACAGTCCAAAGTTTAAAATTTCTCTATGACAAAGTAAAGACATGGTTTTGTTATCTTGGGAAAATCTGTATAAAATTTTCAGGCCACAAAGTAGGCCATTTAAATCTTCATTGAACAACACTGAATAATTATATAACTAAATTGCTTTCTGGAACCAAGTACATCAAAATCAGGCAAAGAGAAAGAGAAGGCCAGCAATGTATCAACCTAGTGTAGTGTGTTGACTGCCTTCTACTATTACTGCAGTCTACTTCAAGTCATGATTTCAGATTCAGTGATTCCTCCTCTCCTAGAAATAACTAAAGTTTTCTGAGTTGTGATTACTTTAATAAACTTCTTTGAGATTTTACTTTCTGATTATGTATTACTCTTTCAATGCCTGAGCCACATTTTAAGATGTTTGAGAGCAAAAATAAACTGTAAATGAACACTACCCACCAAGCTACTTCAAAAAGTAATATTTAATTACTAATTTTATTTTATCTCTACTCCAGTTTCCACTGATTTTCATCATGTAACTTGTTGGATGAAGATCCTAAAATTTTAAAAATGTGTAACATTTTTCAATAAACAGTTCAGTTATATCAAAGTCTTTTTAAAACACTCAATCATAGAAGAGTCACTGCATTTTACTTGTATGACCGTGACATTAACACACTGAAAATCTTTAAATTCCTTAAAGAAGAGTTTCTTCTCATAAGTCTGTCCTGTGTCTAATCAAATTATTTTTCAAGATAATATGTTCTTCTCTGAAATTTTTTCTAGTATGTACCTCACACACAAAGTAAACTGTCTTGGTTTTGCCGGCAGAGTGATTCACTTCTTTCATTAACATTATTTTGTCTGTAATTTTCTAGGAAATACAGTCTCTTTACACATCGAGCAACAGTAAACCAAAACTACCAACATTTTTTTTTACCATGTGAAACCTTAAAATTATCTTAATGAACAGTGCTCAAATGCTGGCACATGGCCAAAGGAATCACCTCTGTCTTAAAGTAGCAAAAAAGTTAAGACTCTACTTATATTAAGACGTAATTTTTCTTGAAATTTATCAGATGAGAAATAAAAATGCTAGTCTTACCTTTTGTATGGAACATCTGAAGTTCTCTTACATATTAATTTTATATTTAAAATTATATCTTTAATTCTAGGATCTTCCATCTCTTTGAAACCACTTAATTAAAACACATAGTCACCTTATAGAACTTTAACATTTGGGGAAAATAGGATCAAAGGAATTGAAGACTCTGTAATGTGACATAAGCAAGCACTCTCAGAGCTAAAAGGAAAAATGTGTATCCATTTCTAAGCTCTTGCTTCCCTGTTTCTGTTAAGAGCTGAAACTTGTGCCATCATGGTTAATGTTTTGACAGATTTTATCATAAACCTTGCTATTGTAAATTTGCCTTGAGCCAAAATTTAACATGTTGTAAGCTCAGAAACAGTTTTTGTTGTTAGTGAACAGAAAAGGAAATAAATCAATTATGCCATTGAATGATAACAGTACAGAGTTTAACTCTTTAAAAGTTACACATTACTTGAAATTTGTCAGAAATTCCCATTTTGTATGTCCAAACCCTCTCAATTGTCAAAAAAAACATGCATTAAGCACTTTTGTGACTATCAAAAGGGAGAATATACTAAAGAAAATACAATGTGGCTTATATATGCTCACTATATTTTATAATCAAAATGTTATCCTTTTTTTAAATAAAAAAGTATTTTACCTTAGTATATAGAGTCAAAAATTGAAGCCCTCAACATGTGATTGATCCAAAGAGGTAATAGCCCCTTTGTTTCCAAATAATTTACAGAATGCTCTTCAGTTAGACCCCATTTTACAGTGTCTGTCATCTATTATTTTATAATCTTGGAGTATTTTATTAAACATACTCCTGATCACTGCTATTCCTAAAAGCCTGCAGATCTAGATTTTTTTTCTTTCTAAAACATCTTCAATGACCGTGACCATTAATATTTACTCATAAATGCATTTGTACACAGGCTCAACCATAGTACATCAGTGAAGAAGAAAAGTTGTTACCTGGTTCTTTACCCGAGAATAAATCAAATCAACAAATATTTATTGAAGGTCTACTATGTGCAAATAGCCCTGGACTGGTCAGCTTTTAAAAGCCATCCACTTTTCACATTGACAAATCAAAGCATTATTTCAAGCATTGCAGAAGGTGCCTCTGTGTCCTTCAGATGACAAAATCTATGAGGACCCTACAATTACTCAAAATAAAGAAAGACAAGGAAGAGAAAGCTAATTCACAAACTGGGAAGAGGAGAAAGAATAACCTGAAATACCACCGATGGATTGCATCATGTATGTATGTGTGTGTGAGTTTCTGTGTATGAGTGAATATTACATATGTGTGTGTGTTTATATATACATAAAGAAAAGAATGAATGAACTGGAAGAAAGTAGACTTTGTTAAGGTGACATAAAAATGGGTATTGGCATTTGAGTCTAGAGCTTTGCTTAAAAGTAGATCTGATAGTTTGGCTGGTGTTGAGTCCTATGGCACAATGAGTCCAAGATATATCATGGTGTGTCAGCAAGATTACTCACTTGGCATCCTGAGTTGTAAAACCTACCTTGCTATAAAATCTACTAGGAGATGATCTCATCAATCAATAGATTTATAATAGAAGTAGAGATTTCTACATTGTTGCTATAACGTTGTTGAGGCCTAAATAAGTTTATTTTATCACAAATAAGAGAAGCTACTTAAAAGCTCATTTTAAAGATTTGAATTGTTATTAGAAACTAATAAAAACCATCAGCATGAGACAAAATGTATACACTTTCTTAAACTAAGTTACATATTGTTATACTATATGTTTTATGGATTATATAAAATATAGATTAATAAAATGAAACGCAGAGACTATTATAGCATAATATATAGTAAAACATATATTATGCTATAATAGTCTCTGCGTTTCATTTTATTAATCTATATTTCATTAATATACTATCTACTCACATCAAATAATTGTGTGTTTCCTTAATGAAGTATAAAAGGGAGGCTGGCAATAATTTCTAGCTTACAAATAGAATTAGTCCTGGCTTCTTTGTGTAGAACGTATGTGTATATGTTGGCCATTGAAAATATTGTCATTGACATTCTCAAGGGATGTCGGTTGTCAAATTTTAAATGTTTGTTTTGGAGAACTAATTTTTTAATATAGATTTTGGCCTCCTATTGGTAGGCTAAGTTTAATTTCCAATGGAAATCAAAGCAGACTCTTTAAGTAACCATTTTAAGCAGCAGCTTTTATTCCTAATGTGCCTGAAATTAATTTCTCAATTTTTGTGTGAGTAAAGAATTATTATAGCTCTATGACTTGAAGTTTATGTTTCAGTTATGAATTTGTTGGTTATTAAGATCACTTTGAAGCAAAAGTATCTTCTCATATATCTTTTCAATTATTTGACACTGTATTGTCTATGTGGCCATAATTTATTTGCAGAGCTCACCCTCATTGCTCTGTAATAAATTTTGGATTTCTTCTTGGCTATAATTTTCCTCTTCTTGGTGAACTATACTATTGTCCTTTGTAAATACAGTAAGCACTTTCTATGTGTAACTACCTTGGTTTGGTTTCTTTCATTTATTTTCTTGGATAATTATAATTAATGTCTTTGGATGTAGTCTAAATAAAATTTTACTTGGATGATCCAGATCTAATGCTTAGGCTCAGAAAGCAATAATATCTTTAGAGTTGTTCATAATTTTTATTTCGTCTTTCCCCTCTATTGACCAGAATACCCACTACTGAGCCCCTCTCACCTAGGACCTAGCCTGGATTCACCTGCCCCCTTGTGGTGTTCCTCTCTGAATAGTTCATTGATTTCTGAAATTTGGATTGAGTATTACATAACCTGAGAACAAAAACCTCATTACTCTTGTCTAGCAGCCTAGGGTCAGAAAAGTTTTCTTCTGATAGTCACTGGCTAATATAAAAAGGTGGAGGAGTTTGTTTTTTAACTCAGAGCACAAGAAGGAAATTGGACACTATAAAGAAATTGGTAGCTTGGAATAAATGATGCTGCTGAATTTTGTCTAAAAGCAATATTAATGACCTAGAGAGAGAGAGAGAGAGGAGGAAGGAGAGGAGATATGTATATATACAGATTGATATACTAAAGAGATGTTTCAAAAGTTCTTAAAATCAAGTTTCTTTTATGTCAATGTCTACTATCTTAGTGAGTGGAAGAGAGAAGAATGTTATTCTCTTCTCTTTGGCTTAAATTGTAAATAAATTTCCTAAGTTACCAAGAATGAATTCATACATATAAAAAATTTAATTAAATCTTGTGTTTTATATAGCAGATATATCTGATATAACTGACACAAATAGGTTTCTGTTTTCCTCTCTCAAAAAAGGAATTCCTTCATATACCACCAGGCTAATTTTCCATTTCCAATAGAAATAAATAGGATTTGCACATGGAAAAGGCATGTGTATTTCAATGAATGAATTATCTGGCCACAAATGCAGACCTTTCACAAGAATAAGGACTGAAGAATCAAGCCTCTAGTTAATAAAGAACAGTGAAAAGATGAAAGGAAGAGAAAAGGAAAGAAAAGCACTATTTACACAAATAATTTCTCATTCTTAGAAGGAAGAGATAGATTAATGAGTTATTGTTAACAAGACCCCAAGTATATTTTTTAAATCGTTTTCTGTTAACAGTAAAGTAAATATTTCTTGCAGGAAAGAGTTGTCTGTGTGCTGTTCCACCTTCGGCCCCTACTCCCCACCAAAGCCTGATTTGCTTGAGTAATAGTGATCCTCTGTGGCATTTTAAACATCATGTCACCTCATTTGAAATCTAGAAGAAAACAATATGCAGGTTTTAATAAAGATACTACTGGTAGTCTGACTTCCAAATTTCTAGTACCCACTGCTTCTTCACAGTTTCTCTTACATTTGTAACAGTTGACCTACTAACAAGTTCCCAGAAACACAGGTTCAGATTTTGGCAGGCTTACCTCACCTTTTTGTCCTTCCAAAGTACATAAATGCTAAACTGTATTCACAGTGAGGAACGGAGAGTCATTCCAGCGAGACTTTTAAAACCAAGACCCTTTCAGCTCCCTATGCACTTACGGCCATCCTCTCCAAAGGAATAAAGCTTCCTCAGTGCGCCCTTGGCATAATTTCTTCAACCTGGATTAAACACAGGTGACTGAGAGTCTACCTTATCTTCACAGGGCATTAGTCACTCTATAAAAGTTAAATTTATTATGAAATGCTTTGTTTGTGTTAACATATATCTTCTCTGGGAAGTTGGAAACAAAGGCACGTACTTTAAGACTCCATATGGGGAAAACACATCCTCCTTTGGAATTTAACCTTAATTTGAACCAAGATCTGTGAAAGAAAAGCACTTCAGTGTATTGTTCTCTTGCTCCACCCATCTATCCCCTTATCTAAATGGGGTTACTGTTGCTGTGTGCTTTTTAACTCTTTCCAGTCCACGCCTAGCTTTCCTGAGTTTAAAATTTATCTTAGAAGAGAATTATATTTAAATAAGTGTGGCAAATGAGTGTGCTTCACTTTTAAGGATAGTGATTTTATGAAATACATTAATACTGTTATCTTTAAAATTCAATAAATATATAGCCCTATAGTCATATCTTATGTTGTTTTAACAAATGGTACATTGTGAAGAATATTTTATTTCCTCAAAATCTTCCCTAGGATTCTCTATCTACAAAAATCATCATGTATACATAGTTTATACATTATTAGAAGTGAAGAATAATTAGAAGAAAAATTTACATTACGAATGATAATGAGGTATATTTGAAAGACCAGTTTTTGACCCTTGTTTTCCCTCACTCTGCTGCAGTCTTTGTAATGCTTTCAATGTATCTAAATTTATAGATGCTTTAGCACTATTTTTTAAAAGCAAAAGCACTACCTCCATTGCCGCTGTCCCCATGATAACAGACCAGTTGTTTAGAAACATCAAGGAAGTATTTCCAAAAAGAAATTTAGTTTCATTTTAAAAAATACTGTTACATGAATGCTTAAGATCTCTTTAATGGCACCTACCAACAAACTCATAATTATCCAAATGACTTTCCTTCACTGACTTTGTTACATTAAGGAAAAATCACCAGCTAACTTTGAATATAAGGTTAGATATTCATTTATTCTGAGAAATATGAACATGATTTTTAAGTGAGAATGTGCTTAAAATAACTATCTTCAGCATAATTAAACTGAAAGTTTCTTAGCCAAAAAGAAATTAATAGAAAACATTTATAAATTCCTTTGGTCACATATTTCATTATTACATAGTATATTTCATTTAAACTATAATATTTAAATTAGATTGACAGCTATACTTTTAAAATATGGAATATATACATATTACATTTAGGACATTAGGCCATTTGTCACAACAAATATCAGGGCATCACTACTGTTCTCTACCTCAGCCTCACCTACATTTATTGGATCCACTCCAACCAACCCCGGTATGACAACATGGAAGCATACGCTATCACTTGTTAACACTTGATTTTATACTGTTATTGTTATTTAAATTCCTAGTAGTCATCATTTTTTCATGGAAATCATAAACTCATGAAACAATAATGAATAAACAATTGGAATACGTTAATTTACCTCACAGACTCCACTCCTTGGTTCTCTTGGACTTTGCACAGCATTAGATATTAATTTGATACAAACTTTCTTAAAAGATAACAGCTCTACACCTCTGTTGCCTTACTAAGGGCTTCCCGACAATTTTCCAAGGATTCCAGATGACTATCTTCTCAGCATATATACATGCCTGTATAGTTCTATCTTCATTCATGGTCCTACCATACAAAAGCCATAGGAAGATCTTTCACAGGACTGAAATGTTCAAAATAATAGTGAACAGGATGATGGTAGTAATGATGGTTAAGTCTAAGATTTAAAAGGCAGATGTTAACCAGAAGAATCAAAGACAAAAATGAAAAGTATCAATTTGTGTAGATGATGGGAAGAAACAACTTGGCAAAAACTGAAATAAAGGAGCAAAAGGGAGAGAAAGAGCCAACGATAATTCCAAACTGCTTCATTTATTGATATTGGTATGTCCCAAAACATTTGCAAAATTGAATAAAAGTGGTTAAGCATGTGTGTGTGTGTGTGTGTGTTTATAGAAATGTGCAGAGGAGTGGTGTTCACATTAAAATTCAAAGATGTGACAAAACAGTTAGAATAATAAAATATTGAGCATCTTTACTGACCATGAGTTATAACTAGAGAAAACTGTTAGATGAAATTAGAAATAATAATACCATAAATTCCAATGGATGGTATTTATGTTTATTAATTCTTATATTTGAATCTCCAGGACTAACGAGAACATACTGAACATAAAAGAACACTTAAAAATATTTAGCTAAATCAAAATAGTCCCAGTTACCCATGAAATCACAATGTGAAAAGAGTCACAAGCAGTATAGATAATAGACTATTGCAATGGGTGAGGCTTAGGGAGCAAGAGAAGCAACTGTAAAACATCTAAGCCTTATTATATATTAGTAATTTAATGACTTGAAAATTATTTACTATACAAGCAAAGGTGAAAGTAATATTCTCAGAGGAAAAGTTTCTATTCTGGTTATATTTAGAAGTCCTCAGGACAGTTTCTGTTGTGATTATATTTGGAAGTCTTCAGTACTTTTAAAAAGTATATCTTGATGGAAGAGTTAGCAAGAAATAATAGAGGAGGTTTTATTGTTTGTATTTGTCAGTAATTCAGACAGCATCATGCCAGGTGCTGGCATAATGAATAAAACACAGTTTCTGCCCTGGTAGAAATCACAGTCTAGAGAGAATGACATAGCCATAAACAATTACAATACAGTAAGATAGGTACCATAACAGAGGTAGGTTCAGGGTTTGACAGAACAGGTGAAAGGGCATCTTGCCCTGTCACTGAGAATAAGGAAGACTTCCAAGAGGAGATGGTGTTTGCATTAAGTGCCATTGGGATTGGCAATGAAGGAGTCCGTGGTGGCTTTAATGAGGGTAGTTTCTGTTGTAATAAGAGAAAAAAATCCTGATTGCTGTGAATTAAGAAGTGAATGAAAAATATAGAAATGGAGACAGTGAATGCAAACTACTTTTCCCAAGAAATTGCCTTTTAACTCTTCTTACTTGCTGCCTCTGAAAAGATTAATTTCACATTGCATAGCACAATTAAATGCTAATGATAGTAATATTTTTTTTTCTTCAGTGTTAATGAACAAATTGCATCCCACTTGTACAAGCTCAATAATGTGAATCCTTTCAGCAAGAGCCTTAGCAATTGAAGGAGGGTCATATGTACACCTTTGCATTATGAATGTCTTTGATCGCCGGT
Source organism: Manis pentadactyla (assembly GCF_030020395.1). Classification (NCBI taxonomy): domain Eukaryota; kingdom Metazoa; phylum Chordata; class Mammalia; order Pholidota; family Manidae; genus Manis; species Manis pentadactyla. Next base: position 61,909,547 of record NC_080029.1, on the reverse strand, counting down.
TGTTTGATTCCTTCCTTATGTTCTGGTGCTTCACAGTTTCAGTTGCAAAGTGAAACCCAGAAGAAACTTTCTCTTTCCTTCCTCTTTAATATTTCTCATAATTTTCCTTTATACTTCTAGCCATACATTCTTAAGCGATTCAAATATTCCATTACCCTTACTGTTATCTTTCTAGTGCTAAATATTACCTACTGAATAAACTCCAAATTCCTTACAGTATTTAAGGCCCTCCAGACTTTTGTTCCAGCCTACTTTCTCAGCTTTCTCTTCCTGTAACCTCCTCTTTCATGTTTCAACTTCACCTTTCTGTCTATGCACCCTGAACTTTCTGGCTTCCATTTCCTGAAACTGTTAGCTCCACCTGGGATTACCCACTCCCTGAAATCTCATATCTAAGTCCTATCTGACATTTATGGTCTTACTCAGTTGTCCTGTTCCCTATGAAAGCCTTTCTTGGTCTACCCACAGATGACTTTTCTTCTCAACTCTGTTTATATGTACTTCCCTGTGCCATTCATTCATTCATTCATTCATTCAACAAACCTTTATTGAGCACCTACTACATTCCACGAAGTGAAATTGCCATTTTCTACTTTTTTTCCCACAGTTGAATAACTGTTTTATCACATCACTCCTACCTGACATAATTTTTTTGAGATCACAGATCATTTAATATAGCTCTGTAGATATCTATCACATTGTTTTACACATAGTAATTGTCTAGCAAATATGTTGATTGCATTCGTGAATAAATATCAAATGAAGATTCATCCCCTGAAATTCAGTTAGACAAAGATAACACCCATATGTTTTATCATTCCTATCATGAAGTTCCCTCTTATCATTATCTGCAAGAATACGAATCATTGCTTCCTCAGTTATTTATCTTAAAATGACATTTACAAAAAAATGGTATCTGGCTCCCTTGCATTTATTTTCTTAAACTCTTCCCTATCTCCAGCTCCATCCATTCCACTGAAATATTCCACAAGTTATAGTATTAACAGATCCTTCCACTTTACCTCCATTACTACCTCACTTAGCTGGTAACCATACTACATCTTCCTTCTTCAATGGGTTACTCAACTCTAGTTATTTCCTTCTTTCAATCCATCTTACATGAGTTAGCTTTGAATATAAACTCAGATTACATTCCTTTTCAAATATTTTATCTTTCTGTAGACTGTAAACTGTAAAACTGTTCAATACTAACACATTTCTACTCACTCCCCAATCATCCATCTTCTTGCTATTTGCCAACAGCTTCAGCTGCAAATGTCCCTCTCTCCAGAATATTCTGTCTATGCTTCCACAAGCATAGTTTACTATCATCCAGCTATCTAGAACCCAACTTGAAATGCATTTTCAAGGACATTTATTGGTTAACTTAGACTTGTGTATCACTATACTTATTTTCTATATATTGTTCAACTGCTAAATTAATTAGAATCAAATGCGTAATTATCCAACTTGCTTCTTTTTGAGAGTCCTCTGTTAAGGCTATTGTCTGATCCAAACACTGTACACTGATCTATATTCTAAGTGTGAAGATTTGTTCTTCAGGGTGACGGCACTCTTTGGTTTTCTGCCCTTTAGATAAAACGAACATACTCGATTAAATAGTACCAAGATATTCAACACTTCTAGAACTACAATATACAACCAGATGATTTTTTTTGACTACTCAACTACAATTTTTCAGAAAAATCAATGCTACCACAACATGATCTCCAGTATGTGCCTCTCCATAAAATATGGGTAAGAGAGTGAGTTTGAGACTTGAACACAAAATAATTAAGTGGATCTCAACAAGAATCACCAAGACTGGACAGTTAGGGACTTGAGTTTAGAATATATAAAGAAAACATCTTTTGCTACTGACTATAACAGAGTTGCTAGAATCAGATTAGTTCACTCACTGAAAATAACTATAGAACTTGGAAAAAATACAAAACAAAATCTAAAGGCATTGAAGAACAACCAGTACAGCCAAGACCCAGGGACCAAGATCCTGGAGAGAAGGAAAATCTGCTGGGGATATTCCCACATTCATAGCTGTGTTTCCCCCTTGGAGCTTCTGCTGATTCAAAGTTTGGGGCATAGAGGCCTAACAAAAGCAGCATTCTTCAGGTTGTGGCAGTTTAATGGGGCTGGGAAAACAAAAAATGAAGTTTAGGGCTAAATGATGCAGCTATGCTATAAGGGGCCCCAAATCAGGAGAAAAGAACTACAGACAACTGAGACCCACATTCTTTTTTCCCTTAAGGCATTTTCTGATTTCTAAGAGCCTGAACTCAGGACAGGACACAGAGAAACCAAATAAAAAACACAAAGATGATAAAAAACTAAAGAGAATTTGCCAGTCCCATGATGCTGAGGACACAAAAATTGGAGTTCAAGTCTCACCAAAGAGGAGAGACTCCACTTTTGATTCAGATCTGGGAAAGCTATGCCATAGGAGTAAGGATAAATTGTAAATAGACTAGCTTTGACTATATCAAGGTGATCTCCCAAACTCATTCACACCCGAGATACCCCAACAGTACAAAGTAGAATTTGGAGGAAAGGGCATGGAACTTGTCCTCCTCTCAATCCTGCATAGAAGAGGAAGGAAGCAGAGATCCTCTGCAGCTGAGGGAGGTACCCAAGGCCTGCAGAAACTGAGATGGGAGCAGCAGGACTGAGAAACCCCTCCCCTGGCCCAGCATGAGCCTTGCATCTAATAACAGACAACAACCACTGACCACTGGGTGAAACAAAAACATGGAAATAGACTCCCTCTATACTGCAGGCATAGAAAACCTGGTGAAATCTGAAGGTGCAGCAGGGAATTGAGGAACAATAAACACTCCAGGGTCACAGGCCTCAAACTAAACACAAGATAGCAGCAGTTGGGCCCACCACTGGAGGAATTTCAAATCTGTGGTACAGTAGAGATAACTACAGCACCACAAAAACCGACTCACTCCAAATGCTGAATGAATTTATTCAAATACCCCCACTAATGGCCTGACAAAAGGAGGTATTCCCATTTTGGACATTTATCTCAGTGTCTACTGCTCTGTTATATATAATACCCTTTAAAAAATAAAAATGCAAGACACATAAAAAGAAAGAAAACAGACCCACATGAAAAGGTAAAAGAGTCAATAGAACCAGACCCAGAGAAGACCCAGCTGTTGGAATTATCAGACTTTAAAAAAGAAGACCAAAAAAAGAAGAAAAAGATATATTAATTTCAAAATAGTAACAGTGAGACTGACAATTAACTTCTCAGAGAAACAGAACCAGAATAAAATGAAATAGCATCTGGAAAGTGCTGAAAGTAAAAAAATCAATAACCTAAAATTAATTGCCCAGTCAAAGCTGAGAGAGTATCAGGCAGAACTCCACTAAAACAAAAACTAAAGGGAGTTGATTAGGCAAAGGGAAAGTGATCACGGATGGAATCTTGTTAATTAATATAGGAAAGAATGAGAGCACCAGAAAAGGTAAATGTGTAAAGTAAGATAAATGAATATTAGGAGCCATGGCCTCCTACAGCTGGCCCGTCTTCGGGGCCCCGCGTGCCCCGCTGCTCCCAGCCTGGGTCTGTCCCGCCCCAAGGCGCGGAGCTGTCCCGGGAGCGCCGTCCCCGCCCCCCACAGCTGGCTCGGCCTCGCGCCCGTCGGCCCCTCAGCCTCCAGCCGTCCCCACCCGGGCCTGGCGGCAAACAGCTTTCCTTAAGCCTCGACAGGAAATGGGTCCGGAGCTTGCCAGGCCCCGTGCGGCAATGACTGACTCTGGGGTCAGGAACACAGCTGGCGCGGGGGCACGGGGAACGCAGTCCGCCAGAGGGTCAAACGGCTGCTCAGAGCAGAAGAAAAAGAAAAAGTCGCCCCTGGACAATGTATCGTTTTCCCACCTTAGGGAAAGCTAAGGACCTCAGAGCCCGAAACACTTTGGTGGCATTGACAGGAAGGCCTGCAGGCGAGGGTCTTGCTGGCAGCCCACGCCCGCCCACTGTGCTCAGTCCGGAGCGGTGGGCTTGGCTTCAAAACAACGTGGTCGGGGTCGGGCCTGCGACGGGAGCGGAGAAAGCCTGGTGAGAAATGGAAGCCTTTCCCTTCGCCACCAGGGGCAGTGCCATTAAACCACCAGTCCCTTCCACGGCTCTGCTTCCTTATTCTGTCAGATGAGATGCTTGCGTGCTAATTGCTAGTCAAAGAATTCAGAGTTCCTTTTGGGTTTCTTAAATGGGAAACCTAGAAAAGGTTTAAGTCATCTGCTAGGAAGTTTCGTGCATCAACAAAAGATGCTTTTTCTATTAAGTCATCCATTTTATTAAAGAAGAAAATGCAACTGTTGCTGTATATTGTGAATTTATGGAGGCTTTAGGAATGTGACCTCTTTTATTCTCTCAAAAAAGTGGGGGAGTTGCCATCTTTCTGCCAACTTTTTGGGGGGATACTCACGCTAGATTAAATATTTGATACAAATAATGTGTAACTTTTATTTTGGCTTTTGGACTGTATCTTTCAAAGAAAAGAAATCTTGCTGTTTCCGAAAGCTAAATAGAACATCATACCCATTCCAAAGGATGAATTCCATAGTATCTGGAGCAAAGACAATTAACGTTTCCAGTTAGTCATAAAAATGGAACCCCCTTCCCCCCACTCCCTCTTGAATTCTCTGTTTATGTGCATCTAAATAACTAGATGCCCTTCTCATTCTCGGCATTAGGAGTGATTGAGAGATAACTCCGCGGTGGCGGCGGCGGTTTCTGTGCACGCAGTAGCCCATGCACTTCTGAGCATCAAAAGGAGATGAAGCCTGATTAACCATTTTGAAATCTATCGGATGAGGAGAAGTCCTTACAAAACAACTTTTATACGCTTTAATTAAAAACGTGTTCCAGCAGCTCAGAGCTGAATGGACTTCAGGGGAGCAGGGCTGAGCCCGTTGCTATGACGACACCAAATCTTTTCCCGCCTGGCCCTTCCTCAGCACGCTCTGCCCAGCTCTCCCCAGCCATTAATTTGCCTCCACCCCATCTCTGAGTCCCTCAGTCTCTTGATCTGAGTCTATATAAGAGCCAATACTTTCTGCGTCTTCTGCTGTGGTTATCTGCTCTTCTTTTCATCCCTTACATTTCCTTGGTAATCTCTGTTTTCTTGTTTCTCTTGAAACTAAGATACCTCCCACCACCCCTGAGTTGAAAACACTAAAAAAAAAGGCACAACAAGCAATCATTGTTTAGTACCCCTCTCGATAAATCCATTTTTTATGGGTCTCGAGTGTAGTCAGGAAGGATCTTACTATGTCCTGCATTTTTTATGTCTCAGGTTGCACACTGGCTACTACACCACACTTACTGTTGCTAAAGATAAGGCTAAAATAAAAAGGGCTGTTTTACTCTGTTCAAGTTGATTTATGCTTATTATTAAAATCTTCGGTTATTCTATAAACAGTATCATCTGGTAACAATGGTAAGAGAATATAAGACTTTAAAATATGTCCCCCAAAAAACGGAAACCTCACTTTACTTAAGAAGGCTCCTTGAATATTTTTTCAGGTGTGCTCATACACAGAGAGTTAAATAAAACCCAACGCTGAAACTCATTATGCCACATGAAACAGGAATTGGGTAGAACTTGCCTAGAACCCAGCAGCCAACTTATTAGAAGCTGGTATCTTTGCAGTCTTGTCTTCAGTGCATGTATATAGGTGGTAATATTATTACATAACTTCTTAATGTTACTCGGAGTCATCACAAGCCTTAAAACCTTTCTTTTTTATTACAATTTCGATTTTCCGTTTCACTTACTGTTTTTTAAAATGAGATAGGTGAGTGGAATGCAATGGAGATCATTTCTTATATCTCATTTGTTCTCCTTAACTCACTGTCTGTTCTTACTGTGATTATACTTACCAAGCGAATTACTTGTCAGATTCAATAAACATTTCCTTTCTAATTGCCTGACCCAGTATAGATGTTGTAACTTTAGAGAAAGGTATACTCTGGAATGTTAATCCTTGGCATAGTGTGGCCCAGAGGCCACTGAACAGAAAGTGGGTGAATCCTTAGGAGCCTTGGATGTGCAGAGTCTGGTTTTGAGTCTGAGACTCCAAATCATAATGCAGCTTTGAAGCTCTTGCTTCTGCATCTCTGGAATTGAAAATTCAAAGTTTAACTTCTCTTTAGAAATTGTATAATGAACTTACTTGGTCTCTTTACTATATAAAACTCCAACATAAAAAATTCCTGATAAGTCACATCTAAGTCTGTGGGCCACAAATTAACAAATACCCTAAACTCTCACTAGAATGAGGAACAGTATTTCCTCTAAATGGATCAACCCCAGGTTGGTTTGTAGGTTCTGTTCTTGTAATTTAAAAACTTACCATATTTTAGGAAGCTGAGGTCCTTTGACTACTTACCATAACCAAACTTAAAAGCTGAAGTGACTGCATAACCTAATGTTTGTATGACATCTCACTTGGGGACCAAGTTGCCTATTTATAATGCTGGTATAATTCAAAGGAATTCTTGAGTTTTAACTTTTTTTTCCTCTTTCAGTATTAAGAATAGAGTCCAATGCTTGTACATGTTTAAATTATTTTCCTACTTGCACCACTTTATTTGGATCATTCTTAGGTGGGAACTAAACAAAGTAAATGTGCAGATTGGCTAGAGAAATAGGTGTTCAGGTATCTGAAGCAGGTTTGAGAACTAATAAGACTGGATCTTCAAAGTGGCATAATTCAAATGTAAGTCCGTTTTACCTAAATATCAGAGAAGATATTCTGTGGGCAAAATGTTTTGCACTGTGAGCATAGTGCTTCTCTATTGCACTGATAAAGTCAGGAAGTGGGAGTCCTTCCATTCTTTACATTCTAATCTATTCTGCACTGGCTTGGGAAAACGGTGAGGGGGTAATCTTGCAGGTAAGTGGACTAGAAAACATGTCTTTTCCATCACCATATTCTATGGTCCCAAGATTCAGTGAATCTTAAGGCTAAAGTGTGCTTTGGGGTTGCACTTTAGATAATGCTATGAACAAATAATAACAAATGAATTCTCATGTTTACTGAAATGCTTTACATTCCCTTCCTTCCTAATTTTGTTTCATGGCCAAAGACATCTACATGAAAATCGTGGTATCTTTTGTTTAATAATTCATCCATCCTCTGATGCTCTGCTCACCTGAAGTTCCATAATCCTTTATGTGTGCTCTGGCACTAGACAAATTGTTTATGTGATAAACCACAGGACTGTCCTGTAGCTTCTCTATTCTGGTGGTTATTTGTCAGAATTAAAGCTTTTTTGGTGGTTGTTTTGAACATATTGTTATTCGTGGAATGGTTCTTACCCTGAGTCCAGAATGTGGTTACTCTGAAGACCTCAAAATATCATAAAAATTAATTCCCAAGTAACTATAGTGCATATGAATTATTCTGGTCATACATGTTATGCTAAACTCTTATTCAAACTGTTAGTCTATAAAATCTGAATCACTGCTATCTTTACCTTGTATAATGCCTCTCTTTACTCAGTATTTCTAAACATGTGATAATGGATAGGCAAAAGAAAAACAGCGGTCTACCAGGTATGGAATGGTGAGTCACAATTCAGGAAAGATTGCACTTCCACTTAATGATTTAAAAAGATTTTATAACAGGTAACAAAAGTGTCATCAGACTGTGAAAGTACTGGTCACCAAGAATCAAACCTATTCTTTTTTTTAATTGGAGTATTACTGATATATAATCTTACATTGGTTTTAAGTACACAACACAGTGTCAAACCTATTCTTTAATAAGCTAATAAAAGTGGAGTGAAGGTCCGAAAGAGAAGTCACTCACTGATAACTTGTGAACATATTTGGAGCTTAGTAACTCATCTAAAGAATAGCATTACCCACAGACTTCTTTATTAGAGACTCAGAATATTTGCAAGGTGAATGTTTTACGTCCTTTTTGATGCAATGGAAACAATAAAAGCAAATATATATATTCACAAAAATAAGTATATATACTTAATTTAAGTGATATTTAGGATGCATTATTAGACAAAAAGAAAATAAAAAGGTCAGAAGAACTGAAATCTTCTCTTTAGTATTACATGTCACATGGAATTTTTTCTCCCCCCCCCCGCCAAGTGCCTGTGCCTAAAAACTGAAAAGAGTGGTCAGAGTTCCATGGCTAAATTTGTAAAGGTGACTCCATTTGATGTTGAAAGGAATTAAATGAAGAAATTCCTGTATCTCTTAATTGAGAGTAATGCCTAGCTGAAAGCCTTAAGTCTAAAATGCTTTCTGTGGTTTACCAAAAATCAGCAGATCACTTTATTGCTTTCATGCTTTGGGGACAGTTTTGTGGATGGGAAGGTCTGGTGTGTGTTCCTCTAAGTCAGCACATCTGCTCACACACATCCTATGGTGTGGCTCTAATATATATCACATTATATGTGTGCATGTGCTGGCTCTGATTCCCTAAAGAAAAAGGTGAAGAGTCAATCGCTTGAAGATTGGGATAGTCATGAATAATTGGCAAGGAACAGCACATCCTAATCCATGGTGACTACCGTAGAGCATTCCATTAGTGTTCTTACCAAAAAAAGTACTTTAGTGTCTGTTTATTATTCTCTATCTGACTGAAATAAAACTGCAACACATATGTTCTTCAGTAATGGATGAAGAGAAAAATAGGGTTGTGTAGGAAGTATGCCCACTAATGAAATGACTTAAACTCATTTTTTAGAAACCAAGCTATAGAGAAGTCTTCTATAATCATGATTCTTAGGGAATTTCTCTGTCTCTCTGTCTCTCTGCCTCCTATCTCGCTCTCTCTCACACACACACCCCAGGTCAAATGGCAGGATAGTGCGCATTTTGGTCTCTGTTTTCACCTCCCGCAGAGCAGAGAATCAAGGGACGGCGGTAGCTGAAAGGACAAGGATGACAGTGGAACTCGGGAAGGGAAGCTGACTTGGAGGACGCGGTGCAGGGCAGTGCCCACACCGCCGGAAGCGAAAGGGGCGGTGCAGCACGTTGAGCGCGGGGACCCTGCACCTGGTGCCCCAGCAGACCGCCCAAGCTCCCGGAGCGCGGCTCCGCGGCCGGTGCCCCAGGCCGGCGTGAAAGCGAGTGGGGAGAGCTTGAGCAGAGGGCCTCCAGGCCAGGGGCGCCTTAAAGCCCTGCTTATCAGTAGGGGGTTCCAAGTAAAGTGGCTCCCAGCCGGCGCGCCGGGACTGGGCGGCGCGGCCGGGCTGTTGGGAGCTCTTCGCTCTGCCCGTGGCGCAGAGCCGCTTTTCGGGCTGGCGCGCCCCAGACGCCAGGAACTGCTTCGCAGCTGGAGGCCAGGAGGGAAAAGAGTAAACACCCAGCCTGAGGGGCCGTCCTCGGGGAATGGCTGCAAAGGGTGCCACGAAAAATAAATCAAACGAGAGAGCCGCCCCGCCCGCTCCCCGCGCGGCCTCCGCGGGCGGCGCCACCCGTCCTGCGGTCGCGGGGGCGGGGGTCCGCGTCCCTCTCCCCAGGGGAGAGCCGCAGCCGGGACCGGCCGCCGGGACTGCTCCTCGGAGCGGCCCCCAGGAGCGCGCCTCGCCCGCCCGCCCCGCCCGGCCGGCCCCTCGGGCGGGATAGAGTCCTGCTTTGCTCTTTTCGTTGGCCAAGCACAATTGTGTTATTGGAGATAATGAATTCAATCCCCATCAAAGGGCATTAGGCTCGCCCGGGCCCTGGAGTAGCTGATGCTTTTTTTTTTTTTTTTTTTTAACCTGGAATGAAAGGCAGAGTAGAAAAAAAATTCTCCGGGGGAGCCTTTCCCCTGATCGCCGCTTTTGAAGTGAAGGGCCGCGGGCATTGTTGTTCACCTCGTGGCCCATACGGCTGAAGAAAGCCTGGGCTTTTGATGCGCTGAGAACCGCCTCGGCAATGAGCACCACGTCGGGCCGCGCGGCCTGCGGGCAACATATGTCTCGGGGCGCCCGGGCACTGTCTGGCGGGCGGGGCTGCAGGTTTGGCGGGGAGGGGGCTCCGCCGTGCGCTCAGCCTGGGCGACTGGGACAGGTGGCGAGGGCAGCACCCCGCCAGCAGCGTCCCCCCGGGGGGGGGTGCCCAGGCCTCGGGCCTCCGGCCCAGGGTCTCGGTTCCTCGCTTCCACTTAGTAGTGCAGAGGTTCCATCTGCGGTTAATCAGTGAAGACCTCTGACTGGGAGGCCAGAGAGCTCCTTGGAGGTGAGGGTGAGGAAGGCAAGGGTCTGGTTGAGCACAGCTGACCGGGGTGGTTTGGGAGTCTATTTTTAACCATTGGAACCTAGCGTCTAAGGTGGAGGCTTAGCTAGAGTTTGAAGAGTCTGAGAAGGGCATCCTACGACACGCAGTAAGGACTTTTCACCTGTGACTCCAGGACACCGCGTTGCGACCTGGCTCTGGGCGGGTGTCAGGGCGAGAAGGCAGGGGAGGGAAGGGGAACACTCAGCAGGCGCGCGGCGGTCTCAGCCCCGCGGGGCAGCCTTTCCAGGGTCCTTGGTGTCCGGCCTCGCAGTTCTGAACCCAGGACAGCAAGTTAGCAGCAGATCAACTTTCTAAATACGAGCTGCGGGCATTTTAAGTTTGCTTTCAGCGCATTCATCGTGAACTTTCTCCACCTTGATTCGCTTCCCCACAGACCCGTTGCCTCAGCCCGTCTGCCTCTGAACTCTTTGGCCCAGGGGTCAGCAACTAGAGCTGTTTGGTTCCCTTCCGTCCCTTCCCTGTCTCCAACCCCTCCAGCCATCTTCAATGGACTGGGGTTATCCGCCCCATTAATATATTAGCCAGGCATAACACAAAGGAAGCGCGTGTCATCTGAAGGCAGTGTGACTAGAGAGAGGCGAGGAACCCTGAAGGTGCCCTGCGCTGCCGCACTGCTCATTGCAGTCTGAGCTCGAGAACCGGCCTCCATCTAGGAAAAAGCGGTGGAGAACGCTACGGATTTGGCGCTCGCGGTTGGGCAGTTGTTGTTAGGAGTGTGTCGCTGGGCTCTGGGAGTGAAGCACAAGGCTCCCAGGTGGTACCCAGAACTAGGGGAACGTTCCAAAAACGCCCCAGTCACCTGAATGGAGCAAAGAAAATCAGCTCTCCAAGAGTGTAGCACTAGGGAGGTGGGGGTGGGGGAGCCTCCTCCCTCCAGCATAATGGGTCCTTAAAAGTAAATATATAAATAAATAAACCACTGCAAAAACCCTTACATTCTTCTCATTAAATTGCTTGTGTTTTAAAATAACAACTCCTTGTGTAAGAGAGAGGGGGGGAAAATGACCTGGGACATGATTAGACAAGCAAAGGGGTAACTAATATTTTATGGGAGAGAGGGGAAAGAAACCAAGGAGGTTTCCAGTTCAGTGCATTGTTCCCTATTTCCAGGCAAAGCTTTGGTGGGTATTTCCAGTTTATTTTACTTGGTTTCAGGAGTTATAAAAAAAAGCCCCTGATGTGTATGTAATCTTGAAGAGGAGTTGAGAATTAAAAATCCACCCAAGGCAACCTCACACTCAGAGCTCTGAGTCAGGGCCTGCTCTGGCAAGGCCAGGTTCTGAAGTTGATCTCAATGTGATGTGGTGAGCATCTCACCTAGAAACTGATATCCTCAAGCACTTAACTCCATTTTGAGGGAGAGTATTCTATGTGTATACTCTAAATTGACTAGAAAATAGAGAACCCAAAAATATCACAAAGTTGTATCTACAAGAAGGGATGCTCTTCACTTCCCTGAGCTGCAGAGGGGAGATCACACTCACCGTGAGCTTTACTCTTACATTGTGTAGTCACAGCTCACAAGATCGGAGAAATGAGGAAGTTTGATAGAGAAAGAAAGCTAGCAAGTGAGGATTTCCCCCTTGTTTATAGCAAGAAAATGCATGTATTTTACAAGTTAAAATTGAACTTGCTTGGGTGTTTTCCAGCTCCATATTGCTTTGCTAGGACGACAGTTGGGTGGGGGGGGGGCAGCGGGGAGGTGAGGGTTGCAGACTGAGCTGCTCAAGGGTCAACAAATCAAGCTAGACTGGAAGCTAAAAAGAGAAACACCAGTGGCACCATTAGAGTCTTAAACTTAACTATTTGGAAGAAAAAACCCAGAGTATCTAAAGTAACTTGTTATTAAATGTTATTCGGATGTATCAAATGGAATCATGGGTAGAAAATTACTACTTAAAAAAAACCCTTATACTCTGCAAATGGATTGTATTTCTAAATAGGAAGGTTGTAAAAGCTTCCAGGTTGTTTCATTTTATTATATTCTTACTCTCATGGGTTTCTATTGATGCTAATGATTATTTCTTCTTGGTAAAGTCTTATTTCTAAATTTCAGCATAATTACCTATTTAACCCAAGTTAGCTTCAAACAGTCACCTTTTTGCACATAATTATCTTTAAGTAATTAGACATTATCTTAGCTCCATTTAGTTTCAAAACATTTTACAATTCAAATAAGCAATTAAAAATTTCAAAGTGAAATATTCTTACAAATTTATTAAACACCTAGTAAGTAATTTAAGCAATTCTATCTTTGCAAGGAGTTTTTCCTCTTGACATATTGAGGTATTACATTAAAATACATTATAGCTAAATGTTCCACAATATTACTGCTAAATCAACAGAAAACCAATTGATCTTGAAGAAAGGTTAATTAATTTGGGCTACAGGTCTCTCTGCATTGAAAGGAATTTGTATTGATTGCAGAAGTTTTTTGCAAAGAAATTTAATAAGCACTTTCGTGGAACTGAGGTCAATTTTTTAAAGTGCCAAAACGACAAGGATTTAAAATATTATCACTCCAGGAATTCTTTTCTGCTATGGCTCATTCAAATCTGTTAGACTCCTGAGAAAAATAGTTTTTCACGATTTTCAGTGCAATCAGTCCCATGTGTAGCCTTCAGAAAATGAAAACAGAAGGAATTTCATAGCATTTTGTATGTTTAATCCCTCCTCCCTTAATAATTCTCACCAGTTCATTCTTCTATGAGGGGATTGCCAAGAGACAATGGAAGATAAATTTTATCATTGATTTAAATACATTACTAGGTATCAAGTAGAAAACAAACTGAGCTGCCTTCTACTTGGAAACGCTTCTAAGTTATGTAGTTTCTGCTGAATAGAACGGGCGACCTTTTCTTCTTCCTATGTTCAGTTGTCTTCTCTTTTTATTACTCTAAAAAACGTTTCAGGCCTGCCACAGGGTGAAAGTAATGTTTGAAGTTCATCTCCCCAGGACTATACTCACTCCCCAAAACATTTTTCTTTTCCTCTAAACGTGTTTGCTGGGTGGTGCCTGTCAGTGGATAGGAGGGCCTCGGAAGGTTTTCCCTTCTCATTCTCTCCCTCCTCCTCCAGAGACCCTTCCCCCACCTCGGGCGAAATTCCTAAATAAACCGAGCCCTGGGACAGCAGCTGAGCAGTCCGCATCCCCTAGTCGGCCCTTGTCTGCAGGAGCATCTAAAGTGAAGAAATACAGAAACTCTCGGCAAAGAGGGGAGTGGGAGGGGTCCCGGGGAGGCGGCGCGCTCGAGGAGGGTCCTAGCGCCCCCTCGGAATCACTGCTGTTTTCCTCCTGGCCCCGGGGCGCGGCGCCCAAGCCCCGGCGATTGGGCGTTTGTGTGTCGGTGTTTCCGACGAAGGGATTACGCAGCGGGAACAGCAGCGGCAAAGCGGGCCATGGGGCCGCAGTAGCGGTAACGAGGCGTCTGGCCTTCTTTGTTGACTTTTTAGGTCTCGGGCTCAGCAGATTTATTCGCTAGGAGGGGAAAATGCCGAAACAATGAAGAACTAACTGCACTTGTCACCTCGAGATGCTTTCACTCCTGCTCTGCTCCCCTTCCTCGGCTACCCGCTGCCCTGGCCCCAACTCGCGTGCGTCCTGATGCGCGGGGCGCACTTCGCACCGCCGTCGCCACAGCCCAGAGGCGGCACCGTGCGCGGAAGGTGCCCAGAGGTAGCAGAAAATCCGGTGAGAGGCCCACCAGGGGAGACCCGCTCTCGCTACCACCATTCCAGCTTCCCGAAGTGGCCTCGGCCATAAACCCGGAGCGCCTCGTCCCCCGCAAGCCCAGAAAAACGTCTGTCAAGAAAGAGCGAGAACTAAGGTCTACTTAAGCCTGGTGGGCGAAGGCAGGACAGCTATATTGCTATTATGTTAAAAGAGAGGGCAGGGAACATCACGCAGGGGAACGCGAGGAAGTTACCCGATTTAGATTCAGTGGGGCCGAGTAAAATATCCGAGGCCCAACCTCACGCCTTTAGATTACAATTGGAATTCGAATTTGCCATTGTTTACCCTCTATAGAAATATAAATAACTGTCGGGATTGAAAGCTTTTTCCTCTCTTTGGGACTTTAAAGTCCTTCGAGGCCTCCAAATTAGGTTTTGAAATTACTCAAACCAGTAATTTCCCTCTCCTCCTTTCATTAGCTGAAGTGAGAGCGGAGTTTGGGATTTCTGGATTTTTCTCAAGTGCTACATGGCACCCCTTCTCATCCGCGGAGGCAATTATGCGATAATTAAGGGACTCACACAGCTCTTTTTATCTTGTCCGCGGTGTGGAGTGAGGCGATCAAAGTAAAGGCTGTCCAAGTTCAAGCCCTGGAGAGGATGGAGTTCATACACAAGGGCTCAGGCAGGCCACAGTCTCTGCTGGGGCTGGTGGTGTTATTGTTGATCTCAATCCGAACAAAATTTACAAAGAAATAGGTGGACTGGAAAGTGAGCCTACTATCAAAGGAGATTAATTATTTTGTGATCTCAAGCAACTGTAGGGGTGTGAAGTTGCATTTAAAAGCTTCTTAGAAGACAAGTCATCAGCTTTAAGTTCCTCGGGATATTTTTAGAAGCAATATTTTTAAAAAATATATTACAAAATACAAAAGAGTAGCTACCCTGAAGAGTCCTGGTGGTGCAAAGCTTCCCCTGCAGGAGTGAATTAACTTGTCCCCCCAGCCCCCTCCAAAGCTACCATGATAGTTAAATTTTCTCTTTTTTAGTGAAAAGAGAGTTCAGGGTTCTCTGTCTATGTAGACAACTTAATTTTATCAGCCACACTAATATTATATGCTCACTAGAATACCTCTCAGATAAAGGAAAATTATATATTCAGGAAGGGGGAAAGATATTTAATAATATTGGATTTTATTGTGGCAAGGCTCAAAGAAAACACAGAAGGCTTTAAGCCCATGCAAAAAATTGTAGTAAACATTCTGGGAATAAAGAATCTTAAAATTATTAAATTCTTGGAGTAGTCAGTCGTTGGAGTGTTCAATTTATCTATCCACATTTATTGAATTTCTGTAACTGCTTTCTTCTAGCTACATTTTCATATATAAATATAAACGATTTTGTTGTAGATTATTTTCCTTTCTGTCACTTACATTCAATGCTAGACTCTGAAAAATATATTTCAGAATATCTATTTTGGATTTAATTAAGGAAAATAACGAAAATCCTTTTTTTAAACATTTGATTTATTTAAAGTCCTTAACTGCAAATTATCAAGAACATATTTCACGGCTTAAAATTTATCATTTTTGTTATTTAAATCAAAATATTTTCATTACAATCACGTTTATAAAAATTAACATTTTAATTTGTAATTTTAACCATCATTTAAAGCAATTTCAACTATAAAGAAAAAAAAAGAATAAACCATGCAATAAATTAACATTGAGAAAGCAAGGAAGAATAATAATGAAACTCGTCTGGCTATACTAACACCATGTCCAACTGTGAAAAGTGCATTAACACTGAATGAAACAAGCACACGATGGCAATAATTAAAATGGCCACAATCAATTGGATTTTGGAATCTTGGGCCAAATTTTGATATATGGTTCCCTGTTATAATTTATCTCTCTTCCAACATTGTAATATTCCCCCTTTTTTGGAAAAAAATATTATTTAAATGGTATAGATACATAGAAGCTAATTTTATACATGTTACATGACCTCAGAATGACATGACCATGGTACTCTGCACAGCAAGAAGCAGAGTGATTGAGGGGGACAATTCTTAGGAATCGATTACAGGACTCCGTGTGGGTGGGGAGAACAAGGTGGGGGTGTCTTTGTAACTTCTTGGTTAGGCAACTCTCGAAAATGTAGCATGTATATCACCCTCCTATTACCTTTATATGCTATGAGGATGTCTAGGTGTCTGAGCCTGTGAATAAATAAGTCGGTACATAGTAGATACGTGTTTCATTTTAGGACATCTGCCGCCTGAAAGTATTAGAAACTTAAGCTGAAAAAAACCGGCTCTGATGTTTATAATCAGTTTATATTTTGCTGCCTAAGAGCAGTTTTGTCCTTCAGGACTTTTAACAGCCCATGTCTACTTGCTCCTTCACCTTTTTAGTTCTTATGGTTAAGAGTATTGCCATAGACCTGCAAACGTGTGTGCGTGTGGCGGGCGGGGAGGGGGCGTCAGGTGAAGACGGGTGAGTGGGGGGAAGCCCAGATATTTTACAAGCTTGGCCATCTTTCTTTTTGTTTTAAATAAACCCTACACAGACTAGAATGTGTCTGTCTGGAGGGGAAAGGGGGAAGAAAGAGGGACAAGAAAGTAGAAGGATCATGTATATACACTTGTGGATCATTAAACTTTGCCAGAAAAAAAAATTGCTGGTTTGGGATTGGTTTTCTTTGTAATAATATACACAAGGCGTTTTGAATACAATAACAAAGTAACAGTCCTTTGCACTGGGGGAAATATTGCGCACAAAAAATGAAATAAAAATAGTTGGGATTTTATTATGCTGTTCTCAGTGTAGTATGTGTTTTTTGTTTGCTGTTGATTTTTTTTTCTCTCCTGCTACAGAATGGCCATGCCAGACAAACCCCCAGTCCCGAGGAGCTAAGACGTGTTTAGGACGGGTCTGGAATACACACCTTGGTAGTAGGCCGGCTCCAGGGCTGAGGGCTCGATGGGGCTCCTGGTGGCCACCGAGGCGCTGCCTAGCGGTAGGCTGGCGGGCAACGCGGCGCCATAGGGCGAGTACTGTAGTGCCTGCTCGTAAGCCTTGAAGTCCAGCTTGTGCTGCTGCTCCGAGGAGGACATGAGGTTGTTGATGGAGAAGGGGTGATTGAAGGAGTAGTGGGGGTCCCCTTTCAGGTGCAGCTGGGACTCGTGGGGTGCCAGGCCATGCGCCGGGTGGGAGGGGGGTACAGATACCAGAGCCCCGGGCCCGGAGCTGATCGGGGGCGCAGCCGAGGACGCAGGAGTCTTCAACTCCGAGGCGCCCCCTGTCGCCGTCGCCCCACTGTGGTCCAGAGTCTGGGGGCTGGCGGCGGGCCCGGGGGCCGGCGCGCCCTCTAGCTGGCCGGCCTTACCGTGCACGCCCCGATGAAGTGGCGAGTCGGTGCTAGGGTTGGCGGTGCTTGAGGCGTCCTTTCGGCTCTCAGGGCCTCCCTTGGCACCGCCGCTGCCACCGCCGCCGCCCCCGCTCCCGCCCCCTGGCTGCTTCTCGCACTTGAAGCGCTTCTGGCGGCGTAAGTAACAGCCGTTTTCAAACATGTTACCAGAGTCCGGGTGCAGCGTCCAGTAGGAGCCCTTGCCCGGCTTGTCTGGAGAACGCGCCACTTTGACAAAGCAGTCGTTGAAGGAGAGCGAGTGGCGGATGGAGTTCTGCCAGCGCTGCTGGTTCTGCCGGTAATAGGGGAAGAGGTCCATGATCCACTGGTAGATCTCGCTCAGCGTGAGCATCTTGCTGGGCGCCTGCTGGATGGCCATAGTGATGAGCGAGATGTACGAGTAGGGAGGCTTGGCGTGCGGGTAGCTGCGCTTGAAAGTCTTGGCGTCTCCGCCACCACCTGCCCGGCTGCGGCCCAGGTTGGACGGCGCGTAGGCCATGGGGCTCATGCACGGGTTCATGGCAGCCGCATACGGGCCCAGGCCGTTCATGGAGGCCCCGGGCTGCGCACCCATGGCGCCCATGCCTCCTGGGCTCAGCGTGGTCCCCATAGCCGTCACGCCCGCCGCCATGCCGTTCATAGCACCGGCGGAGCTGCCCGGCATGCCAGCCACGGCGCCGGGGCTCAGGCCAGCGCCCAGGCCCGGGTTTGCGTAGGACATGTTGAATGAAGCTGGTGTCATATTGCCGCTTGTGGTCATGGTGTTCATGGTCATATAGGTGTTCATGGAGTTCATGGAGCCCAGGCCCGAATTCATGTTGCTGACCGGGACCGAAGAGTAGGCCTGGAGCGGAGATAGCGAAGGAAAGGCCCGAAGAGTGGGGTTAGTGGTGGGCGTGGGTGACCCACCGGCGGGGTATGCAAAGACAAACGGAAAGCACTTTTTGCAAAGTATAGGGCCCCCTACCTGGGTCGCGCTCCCTCCCCAGGAAGAGCAAAGAGATGTGCACCGTGGGTGGGGGGGGGGTTAATCCTAGCGCGGCAGGCATGAAAGACAAGCTCTCACAGAAAACATGTCCCCAGAAAGATAATCGCCTTATATACCATGCTCAGGGGCCTGTTTCTGGGGCCCCGCTATCTCCTCCCCCATCCACACCAGGGGATATCCCAGTCGCCAGCCCGGATCGGCCTTGGCAAAGCCCCCTTTTAGTTAAAGATCCGAAAACAAAATTGATCTCTGACCCTCTCCTTATTCACTCAACCTCAAAGGTGCAGTGAGTTAGGCAGCCTTCCGGCGCTGGCAACAGGACACCGGCTCTGTGCCCACCTTGCCTAAGCCTGCCAAGCCCAGCTGACCGAATACCAGGCCTTGGCTGTGCGGGATAACTGTTAATTAAACTCTCCTTGATAGAGCAAATCACCCATGGCCAGATGACCATACATTTCCCAGCAACTGGCTTTACTGTCTTAACAGTATTCACCAAATGGTGACTTTTTGTTATTACATTTAGAAATAGTGTTTTCCACCTACTTCTGGTAACTGTAATAGATAAAAAAGAAAAGAAACTCAGAAATTAAGTAAGTTTTGGGAAAAAATAAAAAATAGATCGACAGCAAGAGAAGGGACAGAGAGAGGTGCATATTAATGTACTTCATACATTTAACTTTAGCAAGACTTTACATGTACACCTCTTTAAGCCAAGCAAAAACACACTAATTTCATTACCTATTTCCAGCCCCCTAACATTTGAAAGTTTCCGTGACATAATTTGTCAAAATAATCATCTACTTTTTTTCATATACCGATATGTTGCCGCTGATCATTTCAAAGCCTGGCTTTTGAAACTACTTTAAAATTCCAAAATCAAAGTCTTCTTGTTTTCTCTTAATGCTGTTCTACTTCCCAATGCTCAACTTTAACCTGTAAGGAAGTTCTTTTCATAGGGGACTTAATTGGCTAGTGGATGGAGATGACTGCATTTGAATTAAACCTAAGGAAGGGTTCTGAGCTCTGTTCTAAATCTGATGTAGGAGAAAACCCTTTTCAACAGCAATTTGGGAGTGCATTAGATATGTTAAAAAATCTAGTCCAGAAATATAAAAACTACCTCTCTGATAATAAAAACGATATCCCTAAGTTTATTTTCATCAGCAAATATGACTTCATTTGAAAACATAAAAGGTGAGCAAACAGATTTAACTAGGCACACATTCTGCTATAATATGCAAATAAACTCGAGTCAGGTTTGCTAATATATAAATACACTACTTTAAATAAATTAATTACTATGAAAGTATTTCCATTTTTCTGTCCATGTCTAAAAATGTTTTTACTTTTGTTCTTCCTCTCCTGAAGATTATCCAAGGCAGTTTCAATAAGCGTTTTCAATAATGGTAAACTTTTTAGGGGTAATCGCCAGCTGTTTCGAGAGAAATACTTTTAGTAGGTGGTGGTCTTGGCTGTACCTGGTTTTTCTCACAATCCCTTTGTGCACATTGTAAAATAAACCACACGAACGTGCCACCAAGGGGACAATGAAGAGAAACAGGTTCTCCGCCGGGAGTGCGGAAGGAAAAGTCAGCTCGCACCAGCGCCACCCAGCGGTTCTAGAGAAGAATGAACATACTTCACTCCACACAGGCTTTTAAAGTTTTGCAAAATTTCGGAATCGTTTCATTATTAAGACGTTCAACTTAGTGGCAGTGGGCTTTCATCAGAAAGCATCTGCGAATTCAACCGCGGGAGGAAAAGGCCGTCCTGCGGGCGAGCTCTGGCTTTCTCAGTATTGCCTCCAATTCGTGCTGGCGCCTGCCCGCCAACCCGCGGCTCCAGCTCCGTTTTCGGCAGGGAAGAGGCAAGTGTTTCTCAGCGGGTACTCTCAAAAGCCCAAGAGTTTCCTAATACCCTCTCGCCGGTTTCAAGCGCTGGGACCCAGACAACCCCTCAGGGCAGTGGATCCGACCCCGAGTTCCAGCCACGGCCCGGCCGGGACCACACAGGGTGGGCGGGCAGTGGTGGCACCGCGGAGGCGTCCCCAGTCTGCCAGCCGCCCGCCTTGCACGGCGCCGGCCTCGCCGGGCCTCTCCCAGCACGAGCTCCGGGAGCGTCCCGCCTGCTGCCCGCCTCTCACCTCCTGTGTATCCGCGTAGTAGCTGTTCCAGTCGCTGCTCTCATGCCCTTCCATCTTCACAGCCCCTAACATCCTGGAGCCACCCTGCCCGATTCAACCATCCAGCCCTGTGCGAAGCGACGGGCGGCCGCGCGGCGCGGGGCGGGGGGCTGGGAGCCGAGCAACAGCAGTCACCCAAGCGCCCGCGACCGCCCAACGCCAGCCTAGAGAGGAGGAAGCCAGGAGCTGCGGGGCGCGGCGTGCACGGCGGCAGTGGCGCGGCGGGCGGGGGCAGGCGGCGGCCGCGGAGCGCGGCGCCCGGGAGCGCCTCCGCGGGAAGTGAGCGGACGGCCTCTGCGAGACGAGTGCAGTTGAGCTGATGTGGATCTTACGTCGCTCGAGTGCCCACCTCCTCGTCCTCTCCCCATTTGTCGGCCGCACAAAGACGCTCGCACCTACAAAGCCCGAGGTGCACCTGCGAGGCGGCCGCCCGCCAGTCCAGCCGCTGCGCCTCCCGCCCAGACGCGCCGCCGCTGCGCGCGCCCCCTGCGCCCCCTCCCGTTCAGCTCCCTCCCCCCCAAACCCAGCCCTCACTTTGTCTGCAAAGCAGCGTAATTGGTTTAAGCCAGGAGGCTGGGGGAAGAGGGAAACGGGGTGTGTGTGGGGGTGTAACCCCCTTTGGAAGAGGAAAAAAGAAAAACAGGCGGGGCAGGCGGGCTAGCGAGAATTCTGGATGCAAACGGCGCAGCCAGAGAAGGGCTGCAGGCGGTGGCTTTGGGGCCCAGGCTCCTGGGGCAGTGCGACTCAATGATCCTAGGGTCTCATCGCCCTCCCGAGGCCCGGGCTGCAGCCGGGTACCCCCCCCCCCCCCCAGCGTTTCTGCTCGTTTCCAGCCCCCATCTTCCTGATTCCTGACTCAAAGTTCAACCCTGGGTGACTGGGGAATATAGACTCCTTCCTCCCCGCACCCCCTACCTACGCCCGGACTAAAGGCTGGGAAAAGGAAAAAGCCCCACTTTTGCCCCGTGACTAGAAACTCTGGCATCTGAGTCAGCCGAGCCGAGTGACGTTAGGCGGATCTGGGCTCCTGGCTAGCAGAGTGGAGACGCTGCTACGAAACCCGTACCTGCGGCTAAGAGCAGGTGAGTCACAGCACCGTTTTATATCTTTATGACATAACTTTTTTTCTTTTCCGCTTCGATCTGCTCAACTCCCCTTGTCATTTGTAGCGATCATAAAGAGGAAGAAACTGAGAACAGATGTCTGTGTGATAGGGCAGGCAGACTCGAGTCGGGCCGTCCTCCGTCTGCCCAGCTCCTCCTCCCACCCCCCCTTCCGCAGCCTCGGGGACGGAGCTGGAGGCGACCGTCTGTTAGGGAAAGGTCAGGGGGAGGGGACATCTTCCTAAGAATGCGCGTTAGCTGGGAGAGCCTGGGTGCGGACGCGGGAATGCATCTGCTCAGCTAGAGAGGTGCCAGGCCAAGCCAGCAGTGGTGTACGGCGGTGCCTGGTTTCATCTCTGACTTGGAGGGGCCGGCTAGGACTGCAAGCAGTCACTTGGTTCCTGTCGGTCCTGGACAACGGAGGGAAGGTCTCCCTCAAGCAAAGCCTCGTGGCTCCTATGAAGCCCTGGGTGGTGGATTGCTTTCGAGTCCTGGGGAGAATGACCAATTAAAGTGACAGGATGATGAGCGCTGAGTTGGTGATAGACTGCGAGGATGGTGTGTGTGTGAATTTCTGAATGTGTTTCTGAATATATATGAATGTGAGCATGTGTTTTTGAATGTGTGTGACTGTAGTACCCTAGGTAGAATCACTAAGTTTTCCTAAGTAGCAATAAAAAAATCTTTCTAAAGTGACTAAGAATCTGCAAAAATACTGTTCAGTAGAGTTTTTAAAAATGTTAATTTCATTTTAAGAAATGTGTTTTAACTTGTCTTCCAAACATACCTTTTCTCCCCCTGTACTTTGTTCTTTTAAATATTTTTTCTTGAAATCTGGCAACAGAATCAAGTTAAACCCTTGAACCAAAGAAATCTCTTAAATCAGCAGGGGAGCATGAGAAGGTAAAGATGTGCAGTTAAGGAAATGAAAAAGATAAAAGCATTGGATTACATTTCCTAAAAAAAAAAAAAGCAGGGTGGAAGGGGAGAAACGTCACTTTGTTAGGAAAGGATTGAGAGTGAAATTAAGTCCACCTGAAAGTCAGCAGAGCAGGGAGCCCTCCCCAACTTCAGGTTGCCCCTGTGATTCTAAGTCGGTCCCATCAGTTTGTGTAAATGTATCTGCAAATGTGTGGGTCTGTACATATTTCTTAGGGCGACGGTCAGAAACTAATTCTTTTGTGCAAAGATCCCATCAGCAGCAGGACCTGGGGTTCTTAGCTTCCTGGGCCTGTTCTGGGGGGATTTTCAGAGCTAATGAACTTCCTTGTTCCTTCCCGCGGTGATTCTCCAACGCCCTCTTGGCTCTTCAACAACGCGGAGCATGACCAGGGTATTTTCAATGGGTAGTTGATAACTTGGTAATAGCTTTTATGGCGCACAAAAAGAGAGGGAAAAAACCTGCTGTCACTTTAAAAGGGGTCAATTTAAAAATCAAATATTTTTCTCTCTGGCTTCCCAAACCTACTGGGCCTCATATTAAAAAAATTAAAGTCAACTTAAGAGGAAAAAGCCCACTGTTCATAGCAGGATGGCTGAAGCAAAATTCCTCCAAGGCTTCTTCAAAACCCAAGCCGGGTGACTTTAGAGCCTTGACCAGGGTCCGCAGCCGGAGGAATGCCAGCGATCACAGCGCCTCCTGTCGTGGGGAAGGAACGCTGACTCCTCCCGCAGGCACCTCCCGTGAGCACCGCAACGTGAGACTGGAGCTCCGCACTCCTCCCTTCGATTCTGGTTTTAGAGCTGGCTGCCTGAGGCCAAGAAGGAAGAGTGGCAGCTCGCTTACTGTCCTGTGCACCTCAGTGACGGTATTCCAAGATACCTAACAAATTTAGATTAAGTTCTAAGTGTACCCAGATGCCAACCAGTCATTTCCCAAGAGGTTTAAAATCTAATCAGCAGGGCCATGCCGGGTCTTTGATTTGTAACGCAAACAAGGAAAGCAAAGCTGCTGCTTCGGGTTTGGCCCGTAGGCAGCCAGGTGATGTGTCTGGTTGGTGCAGCCTGCTTGTTTCCAGCCTCTCCCAAATAGGTCCAGGCTTTACGCTTTGCCGAAGACTGTTCTAAGCTCTTCCCGGGCAATAGACCTGGCTTCAGCCTAGGGGAGGCTGGGTAGACTCCAGGCCAGGCAGCCACGAGAGCAGCCACGTGGCGGTTGCTGGGGCGTCCCGGGCCAAACTCTCCTGGGCGAGGCCGGGTCTGCGCGAGCCTGGGGCGCCTCGGGTAGCGGAGAGGGCAGGCTCCTCAGGCGGAGGAAGCCAGGCGGTCCAGAGAGAGGGGTGAGCGAACACTCCAGGTGACCGAGGGCGGAGGAAGCGGCTCCGCCCTTCCCGGAAGCTGCGCCTTCTAAACCCTCGGGGTCTGCTCCACGCTCAGTCCTGCGGTGGGAGCGGGCGGTACAAGATCCATCAGCCATACTCGGCCACCACCGCTACCCTTTTTCCCAGCATTACCTGGTTGGGAGCCCTTTTCGCAGATCTTCATTCGGGCAGAGAGAAACAGCGGGTAACGACCGCGAGAGACGGAAGGAGAGGCTGGGGCTCGCGACTTGGCCCCCGGGCCCTGCCGGCTGCCCGCGGCTGCACCTTCCCGTTTAGCGGGGCCACATGGTGGGCAGGGAGCAGGGCTGGGGGAGGCGGGGCTCTGCGGTGTCCCCAGAGCCTCCCGAGGACTTCTGTCTCTGGTCCTCCCTTGCTGTCCCCTTTCCCCTCCGATGCTCCCCTACACGGGGCTGTGGCCCGATCTCGGCGGCCGTGGGCCCAGCCGTGCTCGGTGTGGTACGGTAACAGCTCCTCCGTAGGCCGCCACCCAGATAAGCTTAAATCCTCCGCCCATGAGAGAGAACCAGACGGAATGAAACTAAGACCTGCAAGTCTTTCACGCGGTCCATAACCAACCTGGACTGGAATCAGGGTCAGTTGAGGACTGAGAAAGGCCTGGGACACTGGAAGCGACTGTATGCACTTGCGTGTACCTGGCGTTCGCCCCCCTCTGCCCGGACGACCCCGAGGCGCAGGAGGCCGGGCACAGGGAGCCAGGAGAGAAGCCCCGAGCTCCTGCTCCTTCGCTGCTTCTTTGATTGTCCTTTTCTTTTCTTACTCTCCTTATACCTTCCTTCTGTCCTTCCTACTGTCATTAAATCATTAATTAAGACAGTAATTCACAACTCACAAAGCATCCCATCCTCAGTAGGTAGGGCTTTGGGACTACCAAACCGGTTTTGTCCGGCAATTCTGTGCGGAGTGAGAAGTTTAAGGTTTCCGGCCGCGCCCCTGGCCGGTGTGTGTGTGTGTGGACCAACACATACACGCATCCATGGCTTTTCACTTCACTGAAAAAAATTTTAAGGAAATGTTTTAATCCCAATTCTTTACCACGGGCTTTGTCCCTTCCCCTACCGCTCTTGGAGCCGCCCCCGGGTTTCTGAGAAGGCTGGCGCGCCGGCCTGATTCGCCAGCAGCCGGATGTAGGGGCAGGAGATGCTCCCCATCTGGCCTTGCTCGCAGGCGACAGAACCGTCCCCCTGGCCGTTAGCAAGCATCACCTTGCCAAAATCAACGCTCATTATCATGTATTCAAATGGAAAAGGTTGGGAAGGCGACTCGGTCTCTCTAGCTTTGGAAGGAAGGACCGAGTGTCGCGTCGGTACCGGTAGAGACTGGGAATCTCCCTCGAGGCCCACCGGGGCCTCAGTCTCCGTGGCCGGCGCGCCTCTCCAGGCAGCTGTGTTTCCCGAGTCACCAACTGCTTTATTCACAACGGTCAGCACCAGCCGGAGGGAGTGCCCAGCCCTAGCTAGCCTTTCCTCACCCCTGCACTCCCCTGGAGCACTCTCTCTGCTCACTGGTGATCCACACTTTTATCTGGCTACTTGAAAATCGCTAGGGTTGGGGGTCCTAGGGGATAGACTGGAAATGCACACTTGAGACATAGATTTGGAAAATTAGGGGGAAACGTGACAAATTTTAGGTCCGAGAGCAGAAAGGGACTGGAGGGGCTGAGGCTCTCCCGTGGCCACAGACTGGGCGGGGCACTTTGAGATCCTGGAGTTTTCCTAACCTGCAGCTCCAAGTGGGCAAGAGCTAGGTGTCTGGAAGACTGGGCAAGCAGGTCGGAACCTCAACTCCTTCCCACAGCATCAGAAGCTTGAGCTAATGGGGAACAGCGATGAAAACTGAGGACCTCAGAAAACTCAACGAATATCGTCTCCTGACTCAAGGCCGCCAGATTAAACCCAAATCCTTCCTGAACAGTGGACAAGTATTTAGCTTCTCAATCCTTGAACCCCACTCCAGGCGACCTGCCCACCCTCCCAACTCCAACTTTCCCACGGTCCCTCAGTCAGCCTTTGTGGTTTAACTTTGGCTATTCAAATGTGATTTACCCTCAAATTTACATACTTCAATTAACAGATGCTTTTGTAACAATCACATAAAATATATCTTACACATAGGAAAAAGTAAAAATGCATTCTAGCCAGGCCTTTTTCACTGTATTGTCTTCCTGACTTCTCTCCTAGTTTAAAAATAGTGCATTGGACTGACAAGAAGGCTAATTTATTGGCATGGTTAGAAGGAGGTTACATTCATTATTTAATAAAATTAAAATTCAATTGGCGAACACCATTGAGTGGCTGCTTCTGTCGCTTCCAGCAGGTATTGCGGAGCTCACATCAGAGGAAAGTTTTGTTTCAGAAATAGTTGATTGGTTTGAAATTGTTTGATTTTCCTTGTCTTATGGGTCACAGAGTAAAACCAGTATTTAAATCACACAGCAGTGAGTTTGCTTCTCAAGAGAAACACAAGGAAGGAGCCTCCTTGGCAGCATTCCCTTTTGCTGGGATACTAGGAAGGTTTGCAGGAGCTCTGACCACTTGCTGAATGCTACCCATCCTGGTTGCCTAGTATAAATGGATCAAAATAAGAAAAGGCAAGTGTCAACGCTGGGCATTACTCATGGTGGCAAGTCCAGCACAGCCTCCCTGGGTCTGTGATAAGGACGGTGCAGACCTCCCCAGCCAACTAAGCTCTGCCCTCTTAGGTTCACACCTTGCTGCAGATTCCTGCCAGGCTCTTACCACTCCCAGACATCAAATTCCATTTTTCATCTTGTTTTTTGTCTCCTCCACTGAACTAGAAGCTCTCTGAGGGTGGAGACTCCAGTAATCTCTGCTGCCAGAGCAGAACCTGGAGCATAGTAGACTTTTGATAAAGATTTGTTGACTCAATCAATGAACTAACTAACTGCCCCAATCCAGAGACTGGCCAGGCTGGTGTCAGGTGGAAAAGAATGCTGGAGTCTATAAACTGCACCTACCAATTCTAGACTTTCCAAGTGAGAGGACCCTGGGGTCATGTCTCAACCTGGTGGCTTTGTGTAATGAAAGGGGCCCATGGACAGAGGAATGAATGGGTGGACGAACAGATGCCCGGGTTTAGAGTCCTGGGATCTTTGGGCTTCCCTGCCCACTGGGTATGACTCTTCTCCTGGCATTGGTGCTTGATTTTAACCCAAATCATTCCAATCAGAAATGATACTGCCTCACTGGTACCTGGACTTGGGCAGAATCAGAAGCTGTGCTTGCCCAGGCCATCTAGACTCAAGGAAAATATTTAACTTCTCCCCGCCCCCACTGTGAAAAGGCAGCAGCCAAGACTTGCAATAGCAGATATTGATTAAAACTTAAAGAACCCCATTAACTTTACATCAAACAAAATGTTCACTAGGAGCTGTAAAGGAAGTGTCTGTGTTTAAATAATATGTTTAAATTGGCAAACAAATGAAGCCAAGCCCATGTAGTGAGGGGAAAACGTTACCGCAGAGCTGTTCGTCCTGGGTTTGGCACCCCAGCTTCCTGCCCTGGGTGCTTTGCGTTCCGGCTCCAGCGCTGGGGGGCGCCTGCTGCCGGGCTTGCGCAGCGAGAGTCACGGCGCACGACCCTCTCGGGAGCCAGGTTGTCAGGGTTGTCAGTGCGCCATGGCAATGACAGACGCTTGAAATGGATCAGGCATTTTACCTTACATGCCTCCTTGACTTCAGGCTCCAAAGCATTTTATTCTTCACGACTTCTGTGATGTAATGATTTTCTTAAACGACCACCAAACCTCTCAGAACCTGCAGTGTTGTTGCAAGGTATTAACTGGGACCCCTCATGTCAACTGCTCCTGAAGTTTTATTTGCCAAGATCACATGCATGGGGGCCCTTGAGAGAGGAAGCACGTCTGCCTCCTCTTCTGGGCTGCTGTCATTTGGGAAGGCACCTGGCAGCATGATATCGCAGCATCTGGAGTCCTTGATGTCCAGTCCTCCTACCCCACACTGGGCGGTGTGGGTCTCAGCCAGGGCTCGGATGCCTCCAGAGATGTGCTCTGAAAACTCTCTGCTTTCAGACTGTGCTTCCTTCTGTGGCTGCTCCCCACCCAGACCCAGGTCACAGCAGCCCAGGAGAGGGGCTCGAGCCCAACCTGCCTTGTAGACTTAGGGTACTAGCAGGTTTGGTATAGGTTTGTTTTCTTTCAATGCTTTGGATTATGAAGTTGGCTGGGTTGATCCCACTTTGCTAACCCTGCTGGCCTCCTTCCGCCAAAATACCTTCCATTGTGAATCGCTGGTCTTCTCTGACCTCCTCATGACCCTCCCCTCACACCCCGCCAAGAGAAGTGGTTTCAATAAATAAAGCACAGTGCTCGGGCTGAAGGTCAGTTTACACTGGGACAGAAGCTTCTAAAACTCCTGCAGGTGCTGGAATGGGAAAAAACCAGGCCATCGTCTCTCAGGAGAGGAGAGAGAGGAAGCGAGGACTAGAGAGTATGTGAGTGGATGCAGACAGGGTCTTGGAGGGGTTGGGGGAATGTGGTCTAGTGGTCTGCAGAGCTTAGCTCTGGTCCAACCAACCTCGAATCTGCTGGGAACCCTGTCAGACCCTTTGGGCCTCAGTTTCCTCTTTCCAAATGAGGAGCTTGGATTCCACGTCTAGGTTCCAGCAGTCATCACTGGTGGGAAGGAAGCCAGGAGTAGTTGGCCAGACAGCCAGGCCTGTTGACTAGCCTTCTCTCCACCACACAGAAATCAGAACCTGATTGAACCTAGGAAGGGAACTGTTTTGGTGATGGGGGTGGTGGGGAGGGTGGCTTGGCTCCACGAGTGGGGAAGTGTCTTTCCTAGAGGGATCAGAAACTCTGGGAGAACAGGAACTATTAAAAGGAGTTCCCTCCCTTTTGCTCTGGTTTTGTGGTCTATGTTTCATGGTAAATTCTGGGCAAAAGCCTTTCCCTTTTACACTTTACAGCATCTTCAGAGACAGCAAGCAGTAGGAGGGGGAACACAGTGTGCCTTCCAATTTCCAAGCCCGGGCAAAGCCTCCTTAGCTAAGAAAACTGCAGAGATGGCACACATGCAGTGGTCTACACACTTCCTTCTGGGGCGGAGGGTCTCTGAAACTTAGTCTCTTTCATTACACAAGCTCCAACATGGTTGTTCATGAAATTGACAAGGACAGTAAGGTTTATGTTAAAGAGCGGGGGATATAGAATCTGGATTCCAATCCATACTCTGCAGGTGACTAGCTAGCTCTCTCTGAACCTTTGTTTTCTCTACTGTAAAATGGGCATATTAGTAGCTACCTCACAGCAGTTGAGTGCAGTTGGTGCACTAAGCTGTATCAAAAATAAGGAGCTTTTGCAGAACTGTGGGAGCGCAGGCGGTGCCGGATGTTGGAGCGTAGTGGCAAGAAGCCCGTACCTACAATCTAGGCGCCCCTGCCTCTCCCCCATAGGTCTTTTGCAGGTGGTCACCCGCCGGGCTCCTTGAACATCGCGGCTCCTCTCGGCTACAGGCCGCAAGGAGGAAGGGGCTTACGTTGAGGACTGAGCTCCTGTAGCCGTCCCCCGACCCAGCGTGCTTCGCAACGGTGCCCAGAATCCTCTCCCAGTCTCCCTGACCCGCTGGACAGCTCTTTGGGGAGTTGGCGGTAGCGGAAGAAAAGAAGATCCTCAGGCACATCCGTTAAGGACATTCCTCGGGCAGGAAGCTCAAGGGCAGAAGAGTTGGGCGGTGGGTGCCTGCCAACCCCCTAAATTCCCTAAGCTCAGAACCGGCCCAAGGACGGCAAGATAAAAATTTTTTCCCCCATCCTTCAGTGAGAGGAGGCACAGCCGGCTCCAGGAGCCTGCGTGTAATTTCCTGGCCCCCTAGATGGCTGACCCGGCCCGGGCGCACTAGTGGGCCTGTGCCATCGACCTGGCTATGGCGACCTCTGGCAAGCCCGGGGTCCTGGGTCTGGGAAGCATCCCTATAAGAAAGGTGAGGGGAGTGAGTCTGGGGTTCGTGGGCCATTTCGCCCTCAGCACCTGAACATGGGGAGTACTCCGATGAGAAAGCAGGACCTTTTATTCACCTGGGCACTTGCCTCCTTTCTCCCTTGGTTTCCCCTTCCCTACTTGCTCTCATGCACTAGTTCTAGAAGAAATCACTTTTCAAAAGTTCAAGAAATCTTAGTGGGATACTAAGGCTTAATTAAGACAAACAATATTTATATGGAAATGCCAAATCACAAAAAGGTTTTTGCCAGATATAGATCCATGTGCTGAAGTGAAGATCCTTGAGCTGATTAGCTCCTTCTACTGAGGGTGCTTGGAAGAGCTGGCATTTTGGGGTGAATCCCTGAGGCCCACATGAACAGCAACCCACAAATTTCACACAGGGCTTCCTTTGGCTAAGAAGGTCCTGCACACAAGGCACTAATACATTTTTGAATTCTGCTTCATGTTGTAATCAAAACTAGGGGGATAAAATAAAATACGGCCTTCACTGGAGAACAGAAAAACAACACATCTTCAAAGCCTTAAGTTTTCCTTGGATTGGTATTGGGGGAGGTGTATTTGGGGGAAGTGGGCTGGTACACAGAAGTCTTAGTCTTAGTCTGGCTAAATGCAGCTTCTGTTTTTACAGTTTACTTAGGGAGAGCTGTTAGTTTTTCTAAGCATAAATGAGCATTACTTCTCTAAGCTCAATGTTTAGGCTACAAAGCACATCCAACAGTCTTACATACCTACCTTTAGAAAAGGAATGGTTCTGACCTCAAACCCAACAGACCCTCTAGTGCATTACCATACAGGAGGACACCTAAGCAAAGCCCTTTGGAAATGTAAAGTGCAACTGGAACGCTAAATACCAGCCACTATGTCCAAGAAAAATAAATCCTTAATTCTCAGCTGGGTACACCTGCTTTGGACCAGGCTTATTAGTGTTATTTGTATCTTTTCTTTTCAAATGGATAGTTTTACTCACAGGGTTTTCTTTCTGTTCAGTGCTTGGGATTTTTAATCTCACCTTAAAAACCCTGAGATCAGGCCTGGCGCCAGACTTCTGAGGCATCCCCAGGAAGGGTGATGGCTGGCTTTCCAGAGGTCCATTCCTGAACTCCATAAGCTCAGATGTTAGAGTTTGGGGTCAGGAGGGAAACCTGGCATATGGTAAGTAGGTCGCCACGGGGAAAGTAGGCTGAGCAGAGTACTCGTAGAAGGCTGGGTGGTAGACAGTGCCTGGGTCTCGTCACAATGCATCAGTTTCTTGGACTGAAGCAGCACAGGCAACTCTGGTTAATGGACTTTGCTGGTTACTCTTTTACATTCTTCCTAGTTCCCTCCTCTGTCCTGTTCTCTGGCCACATTTTCCCCCTTGTCTTCGGGCTTCCAGGTGGGTTTGGCCAATGTGGAGGCAATGGTGAAGGAATGAAAGGCAGGAGAATATGGTGGTAGTATTCATTCCTTCTGCTTTCTCCCCCGGATCACTATGGCTTTGTCCTTTAATGCCTCTCTGTGTCGACAGCTCTGTCAGGCAGTTCCTCTTTCCAGCTTCAGCTCTCAGCAGACTCTGTACCTCCTCCTTTTTCCCCCTTGCCTCTTCAGATCAAAGTGGAAAACCTTCCTGCTGCTGCTAGACCTTGGGTGGTAGTTCCTTTTAGCCCCACCCATACTCATGTAAATAGTTCCCTCAATTCTGTTTTCTGTTTTTTTTTTTTTTTCCAGTTAAACCCTTTTGAGCATGCCATCTATTTCCTGTGGGGACCTGACTGATGAGGAGAGGAATGAAGGCTCAAGGGAGTGAAAGACGATGTCTTTCTGTGTCCTCGTTAAACTGTAGCTCATCAAAAGGCTCTACTTCCCAGTCACCATCCTGGAGTGCTGCTGTGAAGGCTGCAGACTTCAGTGATAGCTGCTTTCTGCAGGCAAGCCTGACGCTGGGTCTAGCAGGGGAGCAAACTGAATATATTTGCTTTACATTTACCACTTTAATTTTCTAATTTTCTGTGATATCAATGTTAGTTGATGTTGAAACCAAATATTAATGCTATCCAAGTTTATTTGACCATCAGGGCACTAACCTTTGCTATCAAACAGGGACTTAGACTTTTGCTAGTGATGAATTGTGTTAATGTAGCCAGATACTGAACTATGTCTAGTGACCAAGGGGCTCATCAGAAATGTTCATGCACATTTCCCAAGACCTGAGCATCTTTGGCTTCCTCATCTCTAGAACTTTAGGTCAGAGCTCAGTTCTCCCCTCCTGTGTTCTGTCAATAACTCAGTCTTGTCTAATGCTAAATTAGTGACATTATTCAGGTGTGTCCATCAGTGAGCACTCTCTGAGATGGCCCAGGCACTGTGCTAGACACTAAGGATGTTGAATTTAAGACAAGATTTTTTTGCCCTCCAAAGATTAAAGCAATTCTTCAATATCATCATCATTAAATTATTTTGTATGCCCTCATCACTGAGAAAAGTTAATAAAAGTGGAATTTCTAGGTCAAAAGGCATGCAAGTATTTAAGGTCTTTGAGACATTTTGCTATACGATATCTACTAAAATGGCATCACAAATCTTTGAGTGATCCTATCCCCTCACTCCTATGCACATGCTCTATTACTAACCATATAATTTGATTGGCAAAAATTGCTTACCATTGTTTCACTTGCACTTCTTAGATTACTAGTATAGTTGAATATTTATATATTTCTATTGCCCATTAATGTTTCTTCTTTTGGAAACTACCTCTTCACACCTTCTTTAGCCAACTTAAAATTTTGTTTGCTTGTCTATTTTTCATCTAAAGATGTTGAGCCTATGTTTGCCATAAGTATTGTGGGTTTTCACCAGCATTATACTTTTATTTTTGAATGCATAGATTAAAAAAAAAATCCATCCATATTTTTTACTTACGGATTCTGTCTTTTATGGTTTATAATGCTTACAAGTCTTATCTATACCTGTTACTTTTATGTATAAAAAAATCTTTCACCTAGCTAGAATTTATCTGGGGGCATAATGTGAAGTGAATATATAATTTTAATGATTTATTTTCCTTTGGGAAGGCCCTAATGTGAGGGGTCTTGAAATCTCTTTGGAGAACTTTGGAGGTATGGAAGCTGAATTTTGGGGTCTTTTACTTGCTATATAGTGAACCAATAGGGGGCTCCAAAAAGGAGATGACAAGTTAGGTGGCAGTTTGAGAGTGATAAAAAGGAAATGAAATCATAGTGTTTCAATGTGTAACTGTTTTCTTCTCTTTGAACCTAATTTTCCTCTCTTTAAGACAGCACCAAGAGTATTGACATTTTTATATGAATGCACTACACTATCAGCAATGAATCTGAAATGCCTTTAGATCAATAACTAACTACCATTTCTTCTCCTCCTCCTTCATCTCCTTTTCTCTCTCCTCTCTTCTTTTCCTCCCTTTTTCTTTCCTTCTCTCCCTCTCCCCTCCTCTCTCTGTTTCTTCCATGAAAATAGACCTAGAATATAAGATTGTATACTAGCTAGGGGACCCAAGATAAATTCTTAATCTCTTTGAGCATCAGTACCTTACCTGTTAAATGAAGCTAACACTAGTTCATGGATTGTATTATCCTATGATACAACTATCTGAATACTTGGTTACCATTTTTAATAATAAAAGGTTTTAATAAGCCATATTTATATACCACTTAAATTGTTTCCTGACCATATGATATACATATTTCAAGGTTACATTAATTTTCAAAGATTTCCAGTTTAGGAACATGGCCTATATGTTACTTCTGTGCATCATCAGGATGGTATCAAGAACAATTAGTCAATTCCTAATACTTTGGTTATTTGCTTGTCATTTTAATTAGAACAGAAAAATAATGTACTTATTGTCTGAAGGGTTACTCCCACCCTTATGGTGAAGCTGTCCTCATGGAGCACCCACACGGTAGTGGGATGTGATGTGGTGGCAATGAAACCTTTGGGATGACAGGTCTTTCTCTGTAGAATGCTTTTCATCATTCTGCAACCATTTTTGAACTCATGTTAGGGAATAAAACAACAAAACGTTCAGGTAAGAGTATTATCTCCATTGTACAGGTGAGCTTGCAGGAACCCAGAGATGGAATTGAGTTGCCCAAGTGGTGAAGTGAGACATCCCTGCCTGGTTTTGTGTTTCCTAGAGCAGGAGCTTCCCTCAGGGAGGCCTGAGGATGCATGTGCATCCATCTGCA
The DNA here is from genome assembly GCF_030020395.1 of Manis pentadactyla. Taxonomy (NCBI): domain Eukaryota; kingdom Metazoa; phylum Chordata; class Mammalia; order Pholidota; family Manidae; genus Manis; species Manis pentadactyla. The sequence goes on along the minus strand of NC_080029.1, from coordinate 61,875,388 downwards.
TAGCTGGGCTGGTCTGTGGCCCAGCACCAGGGAATGGTGCAGCATAGGGCATTCTTTTATCTGGAACTTCTGGGAGGCATGCTGTTCCCTTCTAGCATCTGGAGTCTCATGGAGGACTTCCAGAAGATTTTATCTGCCACTTTCCTCATCTCACTTTTTAAGTTGCTTGAGTATTTGGAGAGAGAGGTTGGTAAAAGAGTAGAGGATATAAAAGAAACATTTGAGGGCCTGCTAAGTGACAGGCGCTGAGAAAAGCACTATTCATCTAATAGGTTTCTGTTTTCCTTTTTGCCCTTTTAAGCAATGGTGAGATATAACACTGCAGGAAAATGAACAAAACAGAAAACAGTGGATTATCAGGAAGTGAGAACTCAAGCAGCCATCATCAAGATTAAACAAATGGAACAGGCTATCACCCCAGCTTCTCCTTGTACTCCCCACCCACTTGCCATCACTTTCCCTCCTCCCAAGATGGCTATTATCTTGACTCTTATGGTTATTACTTTGCTTAATTTATTTATAATACATCAGCTAAGCATGCATCCATAAACACTAATGCTTTTGCTGGTTTGGTTTTTAAACTTTAGTGAATGGAATAGTACGGTATGTACCCTTTTGTGTCTGGCTTCTTAGCTCAACATTACATTTGTAAGAGATTGATTTATGTTACCACCCACAAATGAAGCTTGTAAATTTCCTTTATATACAATACTGCATTTTATGAATATACCACAATTTATTTATGCATCCTTTCAATACGCATTTGGGTTGTTACCAGTTCTTCAATATTACAAATGAAACTGCTGTGAAGGTTGTGTATGTGTTTCTTGTTGCACATGTGCATGCATTTCAATTGGGAGGGAACTGCTGGGTCATAGAGTATATGTATATTCAACCTTAAAAGATAATGTCAATTGCTGCTTCCAATAACCTTTCTGAACTTAGACATCAAATACTCTGAATATGGTGAATCCAGGATTTTAGTAGAAACTCTCCAGAAGTCTGGATTTCATGCCCTTAAGTTCAAGATTCTTTTTTATGAATTGGGCTTTAGGTGTTTAGGTGGAGAGCAGGTAAAATACCCCTGAATGTATGCTTAATTGGCATGTAGTGCAGACATACAGCTTAAAAACGAAGTTTTTCAGTGTTGTGGTCCAGCATTATTCGTTTAAATGTAGGAAGAATAAGGGTGCCAAGTAAGCTGCTGTTTTAAGTTGGACAAAAATGGCGAAGCTAGGAGACCCGGATGCAGGATGCTCTTTGGGACCTGGGTCACCACCTCCCGGAGACGCAAGGACGCTCAGCCCGGGTTTCGGCTCCGCGAGGCAGAAAAGCGCGGGAGCGGTGGGGGCAAGCCGCGCGGAGGGACCCGCGAGGGCCCGGCCAGGGGGCGGGGGCGGGCGCGGGCCTCGTTGCCGGGCGACCGAGCGCGGTCTTCCTCCGCCGGTAGCGGGTCTGGACCACCCGCCGCTCTGTCCCAGAAAGGCCGGTGGGGATCCTCGGCGGGGCGGCGGCGGTGCCGACTTTCCCGCCACCTGAATGGGAGCAGCGGTGGCCCTCGAGGCGGGTGAGAGGAGGACGGGAGTGGGACGCGGGCGACTTCGTTTGGAAGGCTGTGGGAAGGGAGGGCGGGACAGTCTCTAATTCCTTCCCATCTCCGCGAAAATCCTGGCGGAAAATGGGGCTAGTGCGGGGAAGGGACTGGGGCACGGGAGCGCGGCTTGAGGAGGAGCTGGAGGAGGGAAAGCCGGATGGGAGCGAAGGATAGTTAAATTGTGGCCACCAGGCTGTGGGGAAGGGAAAAAGGCTTAAGAAAGCAAAGGAGGGGGAGGAATCAGAAGGACTGTGGGGAGAGTGAAAGGTCAAAGCGGAGGGAATTTAATTCTCAACTCCCTGACTTTTTGTTATACCTTGACAGGCTGGTTGTTTTGGGGCAAACTTTAAACAACATTAGGTAACCTCGCCCACTGAGGTCAGTGTGCCTAATTTCAGAAAAGGGACCTGTTTCCTGAGCGTGGCCCTAAATCTCTTTGGTGGGCAGTGGGACATTGTAGGCTTAACACAAGGACTGTTTGGCATTGAAGGTTACAGTTCCACAGTGAAACTATTGAGGACTACAAATAGCCCCTCATCCCCCACTTCCCTTAGTTTTTAAAGGTATAACTTGTTTTCGATAAACTGCACAGAATGTATGATTTGTATAATGTACAGGTGTACAATTTGATGAGTTTTGACAGATGTATGCACCTTTGAAACATTTACTGCAATCAAGATAACTGAATCTTTTGTTCCTCTGCCCCCCTCTGCTATCCATCCCTGCTTTCACCTGCTCCTTCCTCACCCAAACAACTACTGATCTGCTGTGTGACACTACAGAAAAGGTTGCATTCTAAAATTTTATATAAATGGAAGTATACAATGTATACTGTCTATGTCTGGCTTCCTTTACCCAGCATAATGATTTGCCAGGACCTTTGCATTGATTACTGTAACTTTATAGTAAGTTTTGAAATTGGGTAGCATAAGTCCTCTCTAGCTGCTGTGTTTTAAAAATCTGTAGCTATTTTAAATCATTTTAATTCATGTATATATTCTTAGAATGAGCTTGTAATTGCTGTTAAAAAAACCTGCTGGAATTTCGATTGGAATTGCATGGCATCTATATTTTGGGAGAGTTGCCACTTGAACACTATTGAGTCTTATAGCTCACAAACATGGTTCATAAATTTATGTAGGTCTTTATTTTCTCTTACTAATGTTTTGTCATTTTTAGTGTAGAGATTTTGGACATCTTCTGTTAGATTAATTCCTAAGTATTTTGTTCTTTTTGGGATATTATTTTCTAATTGTTTAATGTTGGTATATAAAAACACAATGATTTTGTATGCTAAACCTGATATCGTGCAACCTTGATACTCATTAGCATTAGTAATCATTGTTTAGATTCCTTGGGATTTTTTAACCTAAAATCATGTCATCTGCAAATAGGTACAGTCTTGCTCTTTCCTTTTCAATGAAATCTTTATTCCTTTTATTTCTTTTTCTTACCATATTGCAAAGGCTAGGACCTCCTCCAGCACAGTGTTGAATAGATATGGTAAGAATTGAGGCATTTTTGCCTACTTTTCAATTTTACAGGGAAAGCAAAAGTATAATATTATTTGTAAGATTTTTGGAAATTCTCTTAATCAGATTATGTTCCCTATGAGTCAGAGTTTGTCCAGAGTTATTTATTTTTGTCATGAATGGTTGTTGGATTTTTCACTGTATATTGAAATGATTGTATGTTTTCTTTCTCCTATATTCTGTTAATACTGTGAATGAATACATCTATTTAATATAGAACTATATAGATTTTATATTTCTTACGTTAATTTGGTAAGTTACAATTTTCAGAGGTCTGTCCATTCATCTAAATTGTTGAATTTGTTGGCATAAGTTGTTTATTATACTTAAAATTATCCTTTAGTGTCTTTAGTATGTGTAGTGAAAATTCCTTTTTCATTCCTGATATTGGTGATTTTGTTCTCTTCTATTCTTGAGCAGTCTAGCTAGGGGGTTTAAAATTTGTGTTGATATTTTTTTCAAAGAACCAGGTCTTGGCTTTGTTAATATTCTCAATTATTTTTGTTTTCCATTTGATTGCCTTATGTTCTTATATCCTTCTTTTAATGTTGGGTATACTTTGCTTCTGTTTTCGTTTTTTTTTTAAATTGAAGCATAGTTGATATACAATATGGATGGACCTAGAGGCTATTATGCCAAGTGAAATACTCTTTTTCTAGATTCTTAAGTTGCAACCTTATTGATTTTAGAGCTTTCTTCTTTTTGATTTAAGCATTTAAGTTGTACTTCTCCTTCACTGCTTTAGCTGCACCCCATACATTCTGATCCTTTTTTAATCTATTAACTTTTTAGGTACACCTCATTGTATTACTTCTAAAAATTCTTTCTCTAGGAATTACACTAACATTTAACAGTAGAGTTAATGTCAAAGTAGTTCACATAAAATGCAGAAACCTTATGACCACAGTTCCCTTATCCACCCCATCCCAGTCTTTTTGATATATGCATTACATATATGTATATAAACATTCCACAAGACAATGTTGTAATTTTTCACATAATTTTTAAAAAGCAACATAAAAAACAGCCTTTTAAACTTATTCAGATATTTGCTATTTCCGATTTTTTTCATTCAGTCCTGAAAATTCAGATTTTCCTGTGGTATAATTTCCCTTCAGCCTGAAGAAATTTCCTTAGCATTTCTCGTAATTGGAGTCTGCTGGTGAATAATACCCTTTGTTTTCCTGTCTGTGAATATGTTTTCATTTTGCCTTCTTTTTAAAAAATAGTATGCTTGCTAGATGTATAGATTTCGGCTGACAGTTTTCTGTCTTTTAGCATGTTACAAATCTTACTTTGCTGTCTTTTGGCTTCAGTGGTGTTTGATGAAAAGTCCATGGTTATTTGAATTGTTTCTCTATAAATAATGTGTTGTTTTCTCTGTCTGCTTTCAGTATTTTATCTTTGTCTTTGGTTTCTAATAGCTTACATATGTTTTATTTGACTTTATCCTGCTTGGAATGTACTGAGTTTCTTAAATCTATACATTTTATGTATTTCTTCAAATTTGGGATGTTCTCAGTCATCATTTCTACAAATACTGTTTTCATCCTAATCTCCCCTCTCCTTTTGGAATACTGATTACCTATATCAGGCCTTTTTTTTTTCCTTAATACTTTTTTCTCTCTCTTTTAAATAATTGGATAAATTTGGTGATTTATCTTCCAGTACACTGACTCTTTTCTCAGACATGTCCATTCTGCTAGGCAAATTTTTATTGAAAATACTGTATTTTTCAGATACAAAATTTCTATTTTAAAATTTTTATTTCTGAGCTAAGATTTTCTATCTCTTTATTCATCTTTAGCATATTTTCCTTTACTTCATTGAGCATAATTATAAAAGCTGCCTTAAAGTCTTTGTCTAATCATTAAAATATTTGGGTCATCTCTGGACTGACATCTGTTACTTATCTTTGCCCTTGAGAATGGGTTACATTTTCCTGAATCTTTTTATGCCAAGTAATTTTTTGGATACATTCTGGACATTGTGAATGTTGTGTAGACTCTGGGCTCTGTTATATCCCTCTGAAGAATGTTGTTGTTTTTCATTTAGCAGGCAATTCATTGTTCAAATGTTTTTACATTTCCTTTTAGGCTTTTTCCTAAATATAATCAATGCACAAACAGATCTTTACCACCGATATTTCAAAGACAAATATTGTTTTCAGGATATTTTTGTTTTCTTTGCAATGGTGAAGATTCTACTAGATTGAGATAGACTCCTTTGGCTTAGATATTTCTTCTGGAACTTTTATGCTGTGCATTGGAAGTTGATGTTTGTTTGTAACTTAGGAAGTGAATTGAGATGATATTTGGCCTTGGACCCAAGAGAACCTAAATCTTGTCTTTAATGGGTGACCCTCCCACTGAGGTGCTCATGACCATATATAGGAAAAAGTTAAGGCTAGGTGTAATCTGTATAACCAGCTGGCACTCTGGCTCCATTCCCAATGTAATCCTCCAGTGAGCTACGCTTAATATATAAAGGCCCCTTTCCCATGTGAGGTGGGTTCATGTAGCTCAGAACTAAGTCATCTGCTGGTATGCTCTGTTTCTACTTTAGTTAAGAGTCTACAGCACAGTTTGGATCTTTTGTTCCAATAGGAGGAGCAGCCACACCTCCAAGACCCTGAGAGTACCCTGCCCCAGAGTCTAGAGAATTCACACAGGTAGCTCTCTCTGGATCTTTAGAAATTTTCAACTAAGAAACTTCATCCTTATGTCTGATTAGTCCTTGTAGGAGAGGAGAAATGGATAGTTCCTGGCTTTCCCGACTACGTTACTGCATAGGCATTGAACCTCCTGGTAGAGGAGGAAGGAAAAGTCACAGAGTTTCAATAATTGGGAAAGAAGAGGAGTGTGAAATTACTGCTTGGGTTACAAAGTTTTGAAGCACATTCTGTCCCATTTTAAAGTATAGGGTAAACCTGATCAACTTGGACTGTGAGCAACAGTCTTGTGTCCTTACCTCGATTAATACTTTCTCTTTTCTGGACACCTACATTATTTTTATTTTGAGTATCTCCATACCAGAACTAGTCTCTTTCTTTTGATAAATTGCTGCCAAGAAAAAGAGAACATGTTATTTTCCCATGAGATTGGATATTTAAAAATAATCTAACGTATTTGGTAGTGTTGAGATGTGGGTGGGGAGAGTAAGGCACCAAGTGTTGATGGACTTGCTCATTTAGGATTGGGGTACCACCTTCTTTGAAAACACAATAGGCAATCCTGTCAAATTTAGAAGTTCTATTTCCTAGTGTTTTTTTTTTTTTTACATAGAGAGCAATTTTCCTATGAATAGCTCAAGAGAATGTATTAAGAAATACTGAACAATGAACACTTGTTAAACGTCAGTAACAAACCAAAGGCTGGGAAAAGTCGGGAAGGAAATACAGAGCAGGAACTAAGAAACAAAAGGGAAGTGCATTTGGGAGAGTCAAATCAGATTCTCATCAGGTGTTAACGTGCTTCAGTTCTGTGCTCTGCTCCAGTTGCTGCTTTTCATTCTTTTGTAGGAAGAAATGCAGATGGTGTCAATATGAACATATTACCACCTGTGCAAACAGTAACAGCCAAAACACTATGAGGAGGATTATACAGCATTTTTTAAATAAGGAAACTTCCTTAAGGGATTTAGAAATCATTTCTAATGTTCTTATACTATGGCTTGGGAAGGAGGCAACAGATTATTATTTTTAGTTTTTGATATGAAATCTTGTTACAGCTAGGATTGACTTGTCCAAGGTCTAGTCATCGGTGGAGCTGTGTAGAGAAAGAAAGCCTATTGATTCCCAGACATGAGTTCTATTTGGTAGCAGGGTCTTCAACCTGAGAGTCAGAAGTGAATGTTGGAGATTAAAAGCAACATGACTATATTTAGAGGCTACATAGAATGTTTTCTTCTTATCACCCGTACTACATGATAAATGAAAAAATATAATTGTAAAGATAACTTTTTTTATGAGTTGATGTAAGTCCAACTAGGGGTAGGTGATAAGCAGAGAAACACAAAGTAAAATAAAATAGTTTTCACATTTAAGTTTTATATCCATCATATTTCTGTGCATGGCATAAAATGAGGTGTAATTTCCCCCTCAAACAGTCAACCAATTGCCTCAACAGAGTTTACTGAATAATTCTTTTATCGCCAATTTGATTTTGCCTTTACAATATAACTCGTATTATTCTAGATTCTTTTGCTCACCTGGTCTATGTGTTGATCTAGCAGCAGTGTTTCAGTTTAAATTCTTAAGAGCTGTGTAAGTTTTGATGATCTCTTTAAAACAAGTACTGGCTCATTTCTCTTTTTCAAAATTTTGGGTAATCTATTCGTCTATTATTTCAAATCAACTCAGAATTACTTTTCCAAGCTCAAAATACCATTTTTAGATTTTGAATATAATGCCATTATACCAATACAGTTTTTAGGGAAGACTTGATATAATTAAAATATTTGGTCTTCTCACCAAGGAACATTAACTGTCTCTCTGTTTAGTTGAATCTTTCTCTTGTGCCCTTCAGTAAAATAAAATTTTATTTATTCAGTTTCAGCACATTTATGTTTATTCTTAGATACTTACTCTTTTAAAAAATTATAAATGGAATTTTACCGTTATGTTTTTGAGCGGATCATTTTGGTATAAAGAAAGTTATTGGTTTTTATATAAAATTTTAAAAAATTTAAATGATTTGCAGAAATCTATTATGAGTTTAAATAATTCTTTAGTGTTTTGCTTTCTAGGTAATCATATTTGCAAGTAATGATGTATTCCAGAGGTCTTTCTGCTTTATTATTTTCAAAGCCAACAAGTTTTTCTACTTCATTATTTTTTGCTTTTATTTTCAGTGTCTTATCCTTATTTCTCGAAACTCTCCTTTCCTCACCCTCTGTGAGCTCTGTTCTCTGTTTGCTCTTGCTCATCCCACCTCCCACAGGTGAGTGTGCCAAAGAATCTACTCTATTTTTTGCCCTAACTATTGATCTGTCCTGTTAGCCTGGCTTTTGGTAATGACCTCAGAGCTGTTAAGATCTCCAAATCCACCTATGATCATAGACAGCTGGCTCTGCAGAATAGTATAAGTTATTTTTTAAAAATTGTGGTAATTCCTGTAACATAAAATTAACCAGCTTAACCATTTTTAAGTGTGCAGTTCAGTGACTAGCAGTAGTTTTATTATGCACTTGATTATGACCAAGGCTTTATCAAGATGATCCTAAGTTCCTATTTAGGACTTTAACTGCTCCCATTTATTACTAATCACTGGCCAGATCCTGTCAGGTTCACCTTGTTATGTCTCTGTTTTCACTCTGCTCTATTGCCAAGGCCAGGCCTGAGGTTCAAGCTACGGAGATTATTTGCTCATCCCCCTACCTTTCTTATTTCTTCCACTTAATATTAATGTCCCCCAAGCACCAGATCCTATCAAACCACTTTTCTGTTAAGAGTTTTTTAATGGTTTCCAGTATCCCACAGAAAAAGTACAAACCCTTGGCATTCACGGTCTCATGATCTGGCTGCAGCCTCTCTTGTGGCTCATCCTCTCTCTTCTTTCTTACACTGCTCTAGCTCAGGTGACATACTGAGAGAAGAGGGTTGGAGACACCTAGGAGGACTAGTGGCAAAGGAAGAGGAAACTGCTGTCTTGCTATAAGAGTAGGGATTTAATCCTGCACTGCTAGGGCATTCCTCTCACCACCCCCCAACAAAGAAGCTGTAAATCTGGGTTATTATGTGAAAATCTTTTATTTAAAATGGTTGGCTATGAATGAATGGTTTTGAACAACTGTGAGCAATTTAAAAACATGTTTGGTCGCTGGATCCAGCCACAGTTGATGACCTCTATTCTGATTTAGCAGAGTTACCTTAGATTTTCTCTCTCTGTAGTGTGCCTGCAAGTGGAACATTGCATTATAGTCTAAAGAAATGTAAAAATAAATACAATAGGGGTTTTGGAAACTTCCACTGTAAAAAAAGTTACTGCTTTAAAGGTTTTTCATGGTTCCTGTGAAAAGGTCAACAGTTGGATTTAAAATGGTATATATAATCCAATAAGACCTACTTGTGCCTGTGGGAGCACAGTGAGCGTTCTACCACGAGAAGCTTTTTTGATTATCAACAGTATAGTTTATTATACACACGCACACAGATATTAATATGTTGTCATTTCATAGGACAAATTAGTCAAGATGTCCACAATTTCGAAGCACTTTGGGCTGAAATACAAAGAAGAATCGTACATCTTTAAAGAGCTTGAGAAGGTTCGCCAAGTGACCAAAAAGGATTTTCAACAAATCAAGCAGAAGTTAGCGTCCAAACCGGCCGCGGATGAAGGCCGCGTCTTCGTCCTCCCGGCCCCTGGCCCAGGCCAGCCAGGGAAGAAGAGCGTTTCCCCGACCAGACCCCCAAAGTCATCAGAGCCCCTTCGGGCTAAAGGCCCTGCGACCCCCGCGGCGGCCCTCCCCCGGGGCCCTAGCGGGGCAGCCGCTCCCGGGAGGACCCGGCCGTTTTGCCCCCAGGACTTCTACTTGCGGAGCTCCGCGTCCCTCCGGCACCGGCCCCAGAGGAGGCCGCCGGTCATCGCCTCAGGGGCCGGCACGTCCAGACCCCTGGACCCGATGCCGCCGCCGGAGCCAAGGGGCGAGCCCGGGGCGCGCCGCGGCCCGAGGACCCTGCGGCCTGCGCGCGGCCCTCCAGCCCGCCCGGCCCGCGGGCACGACTTGAACCGCGAGACGGCAGCGCTCGCTGAGGCCCGCACGGCCAAAGTGAGGAAGGGCAGCCCCGTTGCCAGCGAGGACGGCGACACGGAGGCGGCCAGCCGGCGGGGGCAAGCGAGCGGTCACACGCCCAGCTTGCGCGAGCGCGCGGCTAGCCGGCTCCTGGAAGCGGACAGGTCGGCTTCCAGAACGGACCGGGAGGGCGTCCCGCGCAGCGGCTCGCGGGAGGCCGCCCCGCAGGCCCCGCAGCCTGTGCGGGCGGCCCCCACGTCCAGAGAGGAGGTCGTCGCCTCCCTGCAGTCCCAGGCCCAGATGGCCTCCGACCAGACCGTCAGAGAGCTCATTCAGAGTGTCCTCGGCCGGAACCGCGACGCTAAGATGGAAGTAGGTGAATGACGGAGGAGGAGTGTTTCTCTTGGGTGGATGCAATGCTAGGAGGCATGGTGGACTATTTCAGGGCATATGGTGTACGGTAAGACTGTAAGGGTAGGCCGCTGGGGTGTTTGAACATTTTCCATCAAGGAAGGGTATCTTCTTTTCAGAGTGAAAGAAATTGAGCAGTTATTTAAAAAACTGGTTCAAAGAACATTAGTTATAGACTTGAGTAATACATCACTGGTAACCTTTCCCTTCAAATTCTTTGTGATTATTTATCGTTAAAATTACAGATGTTTTAAATGGAAATCTCAGTCTTTTTCTGCTCCAGATTAGAATTATTAGTGATAAATTTATATACTAATAAGAGCATCAATATATTAGTAATAAGTTGAATTAATGACTTCTGTAATGTTTCTAGTGAAAACCATTCTCTTAAAAATATTTTTTAAAAATGTACCTTCTGGGCCTTCCCAGTTATAGGGATTACAAGTGATTCTAGTATGCCAGCAACATGGGACAAAGTTTATGTGCATTTTTGTCTCAAGAATCACCCCATTACATGGATACCTGTGAGAACTCTGCTTTACACAGGAGGCTTCCTGGCTTTAGTGAGGTGAGAGGATTGGCTCAGTGTCCCACAGCTGATACATGGCAGGGCTGAGATTCCTCCCCACACTGTCACACCCCAGACACTGGACTGGAACAATGCCAGGTCCATCCGTTTGTTGATTGTAATATATCCCTGGCAGGGAGCAAAGCTAGATAGAGTCATTTTAAGATAATTTGTCCAATTCAGAGACTTTGCTCTGGCAGGGACATTCATAACAAAATAATAAGGGAATCTGAGTTCCACACAGAAACAGAGACCAAGAGAGAGAAATAGAGGAGGGAAGGAAGGAAGGAGGAAGAGACACCGTCTGTTTTTGGGGATGGGAGTAAGAGTGCGAGAAGGAAGAAGCTCTGTCACTC